>NC_080662.1:4384523-4987572 GCF_027579445.1 Ammospiza nelsoni
GCCCAGGCTTGCCCAAGGAAGGTGCAGTGGGGAATTGAAGTTCACAAAGTTCACGGCTTGCCAGAGTTTTTTGGGTTTTTTTTTTCTGTTTCAAAGAGGAACTTGGAATTTATGAGCCAAATAATTCGTTGGTCAGGAGGAAGGGGGGGGGATGGTCAAAATTCTCATGCGGCCTCAGAGCCCTGCCAGGCACCAAAACAGGCAGGAGGCAGCACAGAACTGAAGGTAAAACTGGATGGTGGTGTTCAAAAATAAAACACGAATGGTCACGTACCCAAGCAGCTCCTTGGGGTGTGCTGAGGGCCACAGCCCTGACAGAGACGCTCTGGGAGGGGAGATTAGAGCCTCACACAGCCCCAGTCTGTGAGAGAGCTGGATGAACAAAGGAAAGCTGAGTCAGAGGGGATAGGAACGTTTTGAGGTCTGGATGTCAGGTGAGCCAGAGGAGGAGTTACCCATTAACTGAAGCTGATAAGGCTCAGATTCCCCAGTCACCCATTTACTGCTCATTCTCTATGGGAATTTCGTTCTCCTGACTCCCTTCTCTCCCCACCCAGAGGGCAGGAGTTCAGCCCAGCTCCTGCTCCAACCCTCACACTCATTTTCTTCTCCACTTGCAGCAGAACTGAGCAAACCAGGGGAGGATTTAAGACCCCAAAACCGGAGGGTTCCCCCCTTCTTCTCACCGTGCTCAATTTCCCCCCAGTGCTGTGCTGGGGTGCAGCCTCCGGGCTCCGGGGCACTCTGGGTGCAGAGGGAGCTGCGGCACAAACAGCCTGGGGGTGATAAAGGCTGGAGGTCTGGCCCTGCGAGATAAACACACATCCCTTTCTCACTTGTGGGCAGAGCCTGCCCAAAACCCACCTGAAATGAAAACCACAGTGGTTTTTGTGGGATGGGAATTCCTGCAGGGAGAGGGAATGAGGTGTCTGCCCAGTGTCCCACTCCTGGGGATGGCTGGGGACGGGGAGAGGGCGACCGCCCTGACCTCTCTGCACAGCTTCAATCCCACTGAGCTGCCTTTGTGCAAATATTCCCCGTGTGTTTGTCAGCACAGATAACTCGGGGATGGGTTATAAACGGGGAGACTGAGACGGAAAGATAAAACCCTGTGGCTTCCCAGGAGGATGGGGTGCCAGGCTCTGGATGCTGAGGGTGGCCTGTCCCTGCTGGGATGGCTGTGGAGCAAACTGGCATGTTCCACTTCCATGCGGAACACATCCCGATTTTTCCTGGCTTAATTCAGGCACAGCAGTTCCCCAAAGAGAATCGGGTTGATTTTTCAGAGAGGATGAATCTTTCCCCATCCCATTTGCACACGGATTAGCACTGAGCTGTAGCCCTAGACCTAAACCTCGTTCTAGTTCTGCTCTAACTGAGAAATGAATCATTCTCTGAGGACTCCAATGACTTCAGCTGCAGTCAGCGGTGCCCAGAGCACAGGACACATGGTTTTGGTTAAACAAAAGGCACACATACTTTTTGGGGCTTGTAATAGAAGCACCCACCCAGGAAACGAGCGGGAAGTTTATTCCTCTTCGAAATCCCATTTCTGCTTCATTAATTGTGGCACAGCCAGGCTGAATAATTCCCCGTGCGAGGAGACAGCCCGGTGGCCGTGGCTTGTCCTGCCATGAGCGCAGCCCCCAAGGAGAAGGTGCTTCCCAAATATCCACATCCAGAGTGGATTAGCTGTGATCCTCCTCATCCAGCTGAATCTAAGGAGCCTTCCTGCCCTCCTCGCAGGCCGGGGCTGCTCAGCAGCTCCTTGGCATGATGGAAGCACTGAGCACTTTGTTTGCTGAGCTGCATTTTTCATGCCTTGGTGCTGCAGGCTGTCTCCTGCAGATTTCCCTGCCTGAAGGGAAAAGTAAAGTTAAACCTGCTTTTCTACACCCTCCGATGAGTCACCGGGGACGTGACAGGAAGGTTACTCACAGGGATTCAGTGCACTGCTAGCAAAACATTAACACACAGAGTTCTCTGCCCCAGAATCCTGATTCTGGAACGATTTGGGTTGGAAAAGCTTTCTTGGAGACCCTTTGGGTACTGGAAGGGGTTCTGAAGTCTCTGGTTCCTGTCCTTCCTGAAGCTCCTCTAATGCTCCATTCCAACACTCCCACCATCTCAGTAAAATCAGGCTTTTCTTGGAATCTCAGTGAAATCACTTTTCTTGGAATTATGTTTTCTCACACACACACTCCCCTGATTGCGTGCAGCACCAGAGCCGTTTGTGCAACAGCAGAAAGTCCAAAGATTTAACTTTTACGGTTCTTTTTCCTTTCACCTCGAGTTTTGTCCCGCCAAAAAAAAAAAAAAAAAAAAAAAAAAAAAAGAAAAAAGAAAATAAAATAAAAAAAATCACAAAATCCGCCACACAATGGAAAAATACCAACTACGAGAACTTCAATACCAACTACGAGAACTTCCCAGCTCTGGCGACTTTTTTGCAAGGCTGCCGTGCCTCCTCTGCGCCTTGAACCTCACCGGAATCCCACGGGATTATCCATTTAGCACCCTTTTCTCAGAGCACAAAACCCCGCGGCTCTGCTCGCTCCAGGCCGGTGAGTGATCGGGAAAAAATGCAAGAGGAGCAGCAAACACGCGGAGAAATCATTCCCTGTGTGATTCGGGTGTTTCGAAACTTCTTCGGTCGCTTGAGCGGCGAGCGAAAATAACGAGTGGCTAAAACTGAAAGGAAGGAGAACAGCGAAAGCCAATTCGGCTTCTCGGGCAAAGCAAACCGCACACGGGAGTTTAAGCGGTTTTCGAGAGAATGAAGGAACACGCCGAATTCGCTGGGACAGCCCCAGGTCAGCCCCTTCTTGCACCTCAGTCAAGTCACGCCCAGCTATAAAAGCTCCCGCTGGGCAGGATTAATTCATTCGGTTCGGCGTCCTGGGAAGAGACGGTCGTCCCCAGAGCCGAGTCCGGACCTTGCCCGGGCTGTGCCCGCTCCGTGCCCGCCCTGCGATCCAGCGCGCTCCGCTCACCATGCGCTGGCACCGACGGGGCTGGCTCTGGCTCTGCCTGGCCGCGCCGCTGCTGCTGCCCACGGTCAGTGGGGACGGGGCTCGTGGGGACCCTCCGGGGGCGCGGCCGGGGGGGTCCGCAGCCCTGTCGGGGCTGCGCGGTGCTGTCGCGACATGCCCAGACTTGCCGCGCTGTCGAGGGGCTCGGAGCGGGACGGGGTCCGGGTGGGACGGGGGCATGGGGGTGTTCGGGGGGCTGCCCTGGTGAGGCTCAGCCCGGCGGAGGGGGCTGTGTGAATGGGGGGAGCCCCTGGATGGAGGTGAGGGAGGTGGCGTTACCTGCGGAGAGCGGCGGAGGGGCCGCGCCTTTGCTGCGATTGCGGGGGAAGGGCTCATGTGAGTCGGGGGAAACTGAGGCACGGAGGGGCTCACCTGCTCCGGGGGGCGTGGGGGAGGGGCTGGGCCGCTCACCTGGTCTGGAGGGGACGTGGAAAATGGGGGCGGTGGGGCTCAGCTGGCTCGGGGGATGGGGGGGTGGAGGCCATGGGGCCAGGGGGGTCGGATGGACAGGGGAGGACGAGGAGGGTTCGGATGGGCCAGCGGACCAGGGGGGGTTCGGATGGACAGGGGAGGACGAGGAGGGTTCGAACGGGTAGGGGAAGAACAGGGGGTTCGGATGGGCTGGCGGACCAAGGGGGTTCGGATGGGCAGGGGAGGATGAGGAGGGTTCGGATGGGCAGGGGAGGACCACTGGGGTTCGGATGGGCCAGCGGACCAAGGGGGTTCACCTGGGCACGGCACAGCGAGGTTGCCGGGGGAGGGCGGATGCCAGAACCTGGAAGGGGAATTTTTTCGATGGGAAAAGCGATCTCAGCCTCCCGGCTCCGAGCACATGGCCCCGGGGGGGATTGTGACGGTGATAAAAGGCGGCAAGCTGGACCCGACGCGCATTGCCGAGGCCAGGGAAGGGGATTTCCACTCCCTGCGCTCCCGAGCAGTGTTTGCCATTCCGTGATGGCATCTGGTGACACCCTTTGGGATGTTTTAACACGAGGAATGCTCTCGGAGCGGGAATGCAACTCGCCCAGACGATGTCCAAACCCTCAGCGCGATGTCCAAACCCTCAGCGCGGGGATTTAGGACACAAAATTCCACCTGGGCATATCATGTTTCCCCGTGGATTAGATGTTGTAGAGTTGGGGAATACCTGAACTCTGTTGTCGCTTGAAGTCAGGAGGATCCTGCCATGAGTTAGAGATCCTGCCCTGACTTGTATCCCAGGGCTGGCCTGTAACCCACGGCGGTGCAGGAGCCCATGGGCGCTGCTCCCCTGCTGGAATTACATCAGCGCTGCCCAAAACTGGTTTGCAGAGAGAGCTTCTCATCCAATTCATTCCCTACAGAATTTATTTAGACTGGCCTGGTAAAGTCAAGGCTTAAACCCATTCCCTAAGGGCACGCTGGTAAGAGCCTCAGGGTTTTAAAAATGTTTTAATCCCAGTTTTTGGATGAGAGGGATGGGGAGCTGCTCGGTGGGGATTCACATGGCATATTAGTGGTGTGATATTGCATCATGTCCTGTCTCTTGCCTCATGGCTGGACACTGGCCATCCATTTGATGGATCTCTGAGCTCGCTGGAGCTCAAATTCTGCTTGCTTTGCGGGAATTCCAGGGGAAAATCCCACCCTGTGTCCTTGGAGCAGGTGACTCAGGTGCCTGCTTTTATCCCGGTTCTCTTGCTGCCCTCAGAGGCTGCGGATGTGTTTCATCCTTTTCATCCTCTTTCATCTCCAGGGTTCAGCCAGGGCGGCAGGGTCCAACTCCTTTTGGGATCACCTCAGGAGAAAAACAAATCGGGGATGGAAGCAGGGGAAGTTCAAAGTTTGATGGTTTCCCGAGCTTTTTCTCCAGAACTGGTCCCCCAAAGAGGAAAGGCTGATAAAGGATTCCTGTGCCTCTAATTCTTCTGCCTCCAGGCTTTTTTGAGTTGTTTACTGTGGGTGAAAACTCCTCCAACTGATAGTTTGGTCAGGGATGGCAGCAGGGTGCTGCGGGCTGATAACCTTATCATGCACGTGTTGTGTTCTCTGTAAATGTGAAAAATGCCAATGACTTGTTTTTAAACTTTTAAAAGTTTAATAGTAATAAAATGGTTATAAAATTAGTAATACAATTAGAGTAATAATAATTTGGACTGATAGTTTGGTCAGGGATGGCAGCAGGGTGCTGTGAGCTGATATCCTTATTGTGCACGTGTTGTGTTCTCTGTAAATGTGAAAATGCTGAAAAATGCTCATCAGTTGTTTTTAAAATTTTAAAAGTTTAATAGTAATAAAATGGTTATAAAATTAGTAATACAATTAGAGTAATAATAATTTGGACAATTTTAATTAGGACAATATGAGACAATAAAACCAAAGGGTTACAGAGGTACGTTTTTCTGGGCAGCACAAGCCTGAAAAAGGACATCCCTTAACAAAAGATTAACCCTTAAAACAATAGCCTGTTAAATATTCATACACTTCATACATGATGCATAAATTCCATTCAAACACAGGATTCTGTCTGGTCATTATCAACTTCTCCCTCTTAATCCTAACGGTGTCTTTGGCGTCTTCGAGGCGGGAAGAATTTTGTTTCTTCTGATAAGAGGGCAATAAATTCTTTTTCTCTGAAAGATTCAGGTGTCCTGTGGCTGCTATTTTGCTGCAAGTCCTTTCTTTAAGAAAGACTTTCTTTTCTTTAAAAAGAATTATTTTTTCTTTTAAAAAACTACCCCATAGCATCGTTTCTATTTTAACATTTTTTATAACCTAAAACTATATTTAACACACTACTTAAGAGAATTAATACAGCATTACTTTCTAACACAGCACATATAATATCCATTATAATATTTGTGAAAAGCCGATCATAAAACACGCATTTTTCACAGTAAAGAAATTAAATCCTGTGGCTGAGGGGCCCTCCCAAACTGCAGAAAACCAGCGCTGTGGTGTGGCTGTGATCACCCTCACAGTGTGGCAGAGTTCAGGTGGGGAAGAAATATGGATTTTTTTTTTCCCCATGGAAGGGATAAATTGTCCTTTCACCCCCAGGATTTCTAAAACCAGAATGGTTGAAGCTGTTGTGGCTGGAACTCCTCAAGTGGATAAAAAATTTTACAAACTTGCAAACATTCCTATCTGGAGAAAAGAGGAACAGAGGCAGATACAGTAGAGCCAGAAGGTGTTGGAGGAACATGGATTTGATTCCTTTTGAGTCAGGGTCAGGAGCTGGGCCCGTTCCTGGTCTGGCCAGGGCTCTGTGGCCTGGTCATGTTGGGTGTTTGTCCTTAAGTTTTAACTTTCATATTTTTCAGACTCTGTGCTGCCTAGGTGTGCAGCTCTGAGCTTCATATTAAGTGTGGTTCTCTCCACAGAGCAGCTAGACAAAACAACTCCTTGTCTAGCCAAGGACAACCCATACAAGTTTCAGGCCCAAAAGCATAAACAATGGTGAACTGAGAGAAAACCAGAAATGATAGGACTTTGTAATGTAAAGATTGGACAGTTAACTCCACAATGCTAATGGACCAAAACTTATAAAAGTGAGAGACCTCGTGACTGGTCGTCCATTTTGTGACCATTTTGCTTCATCTTGTGTGCAGCCCTGGCTGGGCTCTTGTGCTGCCCAAGGTGCATCCACTGAGGATATTCTTTTTATAAATCCCTGCTTTATTTCTCTGTCCAGCCTTCCCAAGGCATGGGCCTGGCTGGTGTAAGGTGGTAAGGCAGTTTGTGGTGTCACCATCACGCAGCCCCGTGACTTTCCAGTTCTTCCTTTCCTGTGGCGGGAAGCTCAGGAGGAGGAAGAGGCAGGAACACTCCATTGTTTCGGTGTTCTAGGCAGCTTCTGACTCACGGCAGAAATATTTGCTTTAAATTCACCCTCCAGTGTTGGGGAGGGGAGGGGAGAAGTGTCTCTCGTCCAGCCTGGTGAGGTTGCGACATGTCTGTCCTGCTGCCCTGGTGTGAAAAATGCCAATCGCTTGTTTTTAAAATTTTAAAAGTTTATTAGTAATAAAATGGTTATAAAAATAGTAATGCAATTGGAGTAATAATAATTTGGACAATTTGAATTAGGGCAATATGAGACAACAAACACAAAGAGTTACGGATGTCTGGGTACCTTTTACTGGGCAGCACAAGCCCGAAAAAGGACCCACGTTAACAGAGGATTAACCCTTAAAAGCAACAGCCTGTTGCATATTCATACACCTCATCCACGATGCATAAATTCCATTCAAACACAGGATTCTCTCTGGGCAGTGTCAACTTCTTCCTCTGAATCCTAACAGAGCCTTCAAGGTGGGAAGAAATTTGTTTCTTCTGATAATGGAGCAATAAATTCTTTTTCTCTGAAAGATTCAGGTGTCCTGTGGCTGCTATCTCACTGCAAGTCCTTTCCTCAAAAAAAGTATCCTACATAGCATCGTTTCTATTTTAACAATTTTTATCACCTAAAACTATATTTAACACACTACTTAAGGGAATTAATACAACATTACTTCCTAACACAACACATATAAAATTCTTTCTAATATTTGCGAAAAGCCAATCATAAAATACGCATTTTTCACACTGGTGAGCTTGGGGCAGGTTTATATCCATGGATATCCAGCTTTATATCCACAGATATCCATGGAGCAGCTCTGTGCTGGCTCAGAGGCCGATGGGGTTGTCACCATTGGGGACATTGATGTGCCCAAAAGCCCCCAAAGCCTAAGGGGACAAATGGCCATTCCTGCAGAGCATTGTCCCCATCAGGGTGGAAGGATCTGAGGCAGCACAAAAAGGGTGTGGAGAGCTGAGGGAAATGTGACTTTTCTTCCTGATCCTCAGCAGAATAACAGGGAAAACAGAGTGACAGCCCAGGGGTTTGTGCTGGGCACCTTCCAGCCTTGACACGGGGCTGTTTCCTGCCACAAACCCTTCCTGTTCCCAAATATCCCCTTCCACTGGGGCTGTTGGTGCCCTCGGAAACTGGGGGAGGAAAAGGGTCCCTCAGAAACTGGGAAGGAAAAGGGTCCTCCTCAGAAACTGGGAAGGAAAAGGGTCCTTCTCAGAAACTGGGAAGGGAAAGGGTCCCTCAGAAACTGGGAAGGAAAAGGGTCCTCCTCAGAAACTGGGAAGGAAAAGGGTCCTCCTCAGAAACTGGAGGAGGAAAAGGGTCATTCTCAGAAACTGGGAAGGAAAAGGGTCCTTCTCAGAAACTGGGAAGGAAAAGGGTCCTTCTCAGAAACTGGAGGAGGAAAAGGGTCCCTCAGAAACTGGGAAGGAAAAGGGTCCTCCTCAGAAACTGGGAAGGAAAAGGGTCCTCAGAAACTGGGAAGGAAAAGGGTCCTTCTCAGAAACTGGAGGAGGAAAAGGGTCCTCAGAAACTGGGAAGGAAAAGGGTCCTTCTCAGAAACAGGAGGAGGAAAAGGGTCCTCAGAAACTGGGAAGGAAAAGGGTCATTCTCAGAAACTGTGGGGGGGAAAAGGGTCCTCAGGAAACGGGAAGGAAAAGGGTTCTCAGAAACTGGAGAAGGAAAAGGGTCTTCAGAAACTGGGAAGGAAAGAGGTTGTTCTCAGAAATTGGGAAGGAAAAGGGTATTCAGAAATTGGGAAGGAAAAGGATCGTCAGAAATTGAGAAGGAAAAGGGTCCTCAGAAACTGGGGAAGAAAAGGGTCCTTCTCAGAAACTGGGGGAGGAAAAGGGTCCCTCTCAGAAACTAGGGAAGGAAAAGAATCCTCAGAAACTGGGAAGCAAAAGGGTCCTTCTCAGAAATTGAGGGAGGAAGAGGGTCGTTCTCAGCAACTGGGGAAGCAAAAGGGTCGTTCTTAGAAATTGGGAAGGAAAAGGGTCCTTCTCAGAAATTAGGAAGCAAAGGGGTCGTTAGCGACTCTTTGCCCTGCTGATAACCTGACAGGCAGAAATACCCTGCAAACCTCCACATCTCTTCTTGGCTTTGCCAAGGAAAACCTGGCCCTGTTTTGTGGGGGGTGCCTTTGGCTGAGGTGGCTCTGAGCCATCCCAAAGCTCCTCTCCTGCTTCACTGGGCACAGCAACTCCCATCCTGCCCCTTCTCCCCTTGCCCAATGGATTGGGGTGGTTTTTAACCCGAGGTTTTCTGTATTTTTTTAGCAGGCAGCCCCTTGGGAAGCCAGTGCTGTTGCCCTGAGGAAGAGAGACAGCTTGGATTCCTTGGATCTACGCTGGGAAGATGATTACTACAGGAAAAGCGATGGTGTCTATTGCAAGAAGTGCCCTGCAGGTGAGATGGTCTCAGCACTGATCTCACCTCTGCAGCCTCTCCGTGCTCCTGTTCCTGTCCTGAGGGGCAGCAGAGCTCCAGCTCTGCCCTGCTCCACTGTCACGGATCTAAGCACTCATTTGGGGAATGTTTTCCTTTTCTTGGCTCATTTGCCTCCTGAGCTTTGCTGGTGGGGGAATCACAGAATCCTTCAGGTCAGAAAAGCCCTCCAAGGCCACCAAATCCAACCTATGCCCGATCCCCACCTTGTCACTGAGTGCCACCTCCAGCCCTTCCTGGGACCCCTCAGGGATGGGCACTCCAACCCTCCCTGGGCAGTGCCTGAGCCCCCTTTCCATGGGGAAGTTCCTGCTGTGCCCACCCTGAGCTGCCCTGGCCCAGCCTGAGGCCGTTCCCTCTGCTCCTGTCCCTGTGCCCTCCTGGCAGGAGCTGGGCAGAGCAACAAGGGCCCCCTGAGCCTCCTTTGCTCCAGGCTGAGCCCCTGCCCAGCTCCCTCAGCCTCTCCTGGAGCTCCCTGTGTGTTCAGAGTTTCCCTTTCCCTTCAGGCACCCACCTTATCAAGGAGTGTGAGGAGCAGGGAGGCTCCAGCACGTGTGAGCCCTGTGGACTCGGGGAATACATGGAATATCCCAACACCTTCCCGTCGTGCCAGGAGTGCTCCAAGTGCAGGGAAGGTACGAGCTGGGGGGAGCAGGGCTGGGTCCAGCTGAGCTCTCCCAGAACCCAGTGTCACCTGCAGTGTCCCCAGAAGGTGGCTGGGGCTGCCACATGTGTTAAAGGCCACATCCCTCATGCAAAGCTTGGGCTGAGGCTCCACGGAGAGCAGGAGGATGAGGCTCCCAGCAGCACTGGCAGCTGCTGGTGGAGTTTGATGCAGGCACTGCTTTTCCCTTGTGGGGCAGGAAAAGCTGGCACTAAGAGCAGGGAGGGACCTGGTCCTGCTTGAGGTGGAGCCAAGGTGGAGCTGTGTCCCTTCTGTCCCACAGATCAGGTGGAGCTGAGCCCCTGCCAGCCCCAGAGGAACACGGTGTGTGCCTGCAGGAACGGCACCTTCTGCCCCCCGGAGCACCCCTGTGAGATGTGCCAGAAGTGCCAGCCCAGGTGGGTCAGGGGCTGTGGTGGTTGTTGGGGCAGATGAAACAGAAAAGCCTTATGATTGTTTGGCAAAAGATTGTGAGAATATAGAAACTATAAGTGAGATTGAAATGAAAGCAAGCTTTGAGATCCCTCAGCTACTGAACAACTGGAAAACAATGGTGTGGCTGGCTGAAGGTGATCCCCTTTTGATGGAACAACACCCTCTGCTTGCAGACAGCTCCAAGGCTCAGAGCAGACCCTACAGCTTGGTAGAAGGGCACAAAGAGGAGTTTTTAGGGTTTAAAATGTAACACAGTATGGGAATGTAATGATTCTTATAGGCTGTATGGAAATGCTACAGGATTTGTATCTTGTACTAGATTGGTTGTATCTTGTACTAGTGAGAATCAGAATATTCAACACAGAAGAAGATTTATTGTATTGTAACGGGAACTTTGCCCTCTTACCCCTTTTACTCTCTTACCCTCTCATCCTCTCTGCCCCTCTCTTCTCTCAGGCCTGCTCTGAGCTGTGCCTGGCAGCTCCCAGCAGGGCCCTGCACCCAGGCCCTTTGCAATAAACCCCATATTGCAATCCTAGAAGATTTATTGTATTGTAACAGGAACCTTGCTCTCTGATCCTCTCTTTTACTCTCTCTTTCTCTCTTTACCACGCTCTTGCCTTCTCTCTACCTCTCTCTCCCTCTTTGGGGCCTGCTCTGAGCTCTGCCTGGCAGCTCCAAACAAGGCCTCTGCACCCAGGCCCTTTGCAATAAACCCCAAATTCCACGACCAGAAGAAGATTTATTCTATTGTAACAGGAACCTCATCCTCTTTTGCTCGCTCTTTACCCTCTTTACTCTTCCTCACTCTCTCATCTCTACCACTCTCTTGCCTTTTCTCTCTTTACCCCTCTCTCCCTGTTTGGAGCCTGCTCTGAGCTGTGCCTGGCAGCTCCTAGCTGGGCCCCTTTGCAATAAACCCCAAATTCCACGCCCTGGCTGCAGAGATCTCTCGTCTCCATCCATCCCAGCACTCCTACAGGTGGCTCCTGTGGGGTTTGTGCTGCTGAGCCACAGCTGCTGAGCCCTCCCTGTGTCCCCTCTCCCAGGTGTCCCGACGGTCAAGTGGTGCTGAAGCCCTGCACACCCACGAGTGACCTGCAGTGTGGTCCTGACACGGCCACCTTCCCTTCCTGTGAGTGGGGCTGCTGGGGGAGGGCCGAGGGATGGGGTGGGAGCTGCTGCTGAGGGTAAAGCAGGAGCAGCTGCTCACACCCTGCTTTGTCTGCTTCAGACCTCACAGGCGGCATCATTGCAGGGATTGTGATTGCGACTGGGATTGGGATCGTGATTGGGATTGCTGTCTGCTGCTGCTGCAAACACCACTGCAGCTCCCCAGGTGAGTGCAGGGGACCCCTGGAGCACCCACCTTGGCCAGGGGCTCTGCACTGGTGTGGGCTGGGTGGACAGAGAGACCCTGGTAACACCCACCTGGGGTGGGCTGGGTGGGGAGACCTTGGGAACATCCACGTGGTGTAGGAGGAGAGATCCCAGGAACACCCACCTGGTGTGGGAAGAGAGACCCCAGGAACACCCACCTGGTGTGGGAAGAGAGATCTTGGGAACGCCCACCTGGTGTGGGAAGAGCGGGAACAGACACCCCAGGAACACCCCAGGAACACCCACCTGGTGTGGGAAGAGAGATCTTGGTGTGGGAAGAGAAACCCTGGGAGCACCCACCTGGTGTGGGAAGAGAGATCCCAGGGACACCCACCTGGTGTGGGAGGGTAGGAAGAGGGTCCTGCCTAGGGGAAGAGGGATCACAGCTCTCTTTCCATTTTCCAGGGGATAGGAGCCCCTCGAGCAAGACGCCCTTTGAAATTGTGGTGAGTTCCTGGGATGGCAGAGGGGAATGGCTCTGTTTGTGGGCTGGGGTAATGTCCCCTATTCCCTCTTGCTCCCCACTTGGCCAGCAGCTCCTGAGAAGGCCAGAGGAGCAGGGAGATGAGTTTCATCCAGAAGTTCCTAGGAGGGCTGGAGGAGCAGGGGGATGAGTTTCATCCAGAAGTTTCTGGAAGGCTGGAGGAGCTGGGGATGAGTTTCATCCAGCAGTTCCTGGGAAGGCTGGAGAGGCAGGGGAATGAGAGTTATGCAGCTGGGAAGGCCAGAGGAGCAGGGAGATGAGTTTCATCCAGCTGGGAAGGCTGGAGGAGCAGGGGAATGAGGCTCATTCAGCAGCTCCTGGCAAGGCTGGAGGAGCAGGGAGATGAGTTTCATCAAGAAGTTCCTGGGAAGGCCAGAGGAGCAGGGGGATGAGTCTCACACCCAAGTTTCTGGAGGGCTGGAAGAGCAGGGGGATGAGTTTCATCCAGAAGTTTCTGGAAGGCTGGAGGAGCAGGGGGATGAGTCTTACCCAGCAGTTTCTGGAAGGCTGGAGGAGCAGAGGGATGAGTTTCATCCAGAAGTTTCTGGAAGGCTGGAGGAGCAGAGGGATGAGTCTCATCCAGAAGTTCCTGGGAAGGCCAGAGGAGCAGGGGGATGAGTCTCACACCCAAGTTTCTGGAGGGCTGGAAGAGCAGAGGGATGAGTTTCATCCAGAAATTTCTGGAAGGCTGGAGGAGCAGAGGGATGAGTCTCACCCAGCAGTTTCTGGAAGGCTGGAGGAGCAGAGGATGAGTTTCATCCCTGCAGGGTTCTGGTAGAGCTGGGCCAAGCAGAGGAAGTCTCTGGAGGTGTTCTGGGCACTTCCAGCCCCCTCCTCAGTGCCATTAACACTGTCCTGGTGGCAGCGCTGGCACATCCAGGATCCACAGTGTTGATCCCAGGGTAGGGCTGGGCTGTGCTCGCCCAGAGCTCCTCCAAGCTCAGGATCCATGCCCTAGGATCCATGGCAGGCTCCTGCCTTCCCAAGCCACCACAGTTTGTGTTTCTCCCTTGCCACTGAACTCCAGTTTCAGAAGCTGTGGTGGTGCAAGAGCAAGAGAGAGAACAGCGGGAGAGAGGACAACATCCCCAACGAGCGGACAGAGAGGGAGCGGCATGAGAGGGCAGCAGAGAGACAGGTGCGTGAGTGGCACCCCTGCCCAGTGTGCCAGGCCAGGATCTGATCATCCCGGGGGGCTTCCAGGGCTGGGCTGCTCAGGGAGATGGTGAAGGGTCTCTCTGTGGGGTCAGCATGGCAAAATCTGCTTGTGGGAGTCGAGAGAGTCCTCGGAAGATTTAACGCTGAGCAAACACAGCTCTGGTGTCCCCATCTTGGGGGCCATTGTAGAGAGGAAACATGGATGTCCTGGGGGTGGATGATCAGAGATGGATGTCCTGGGTGTGATCAGACAGGGATGTCCTGGGGCTGGGGGTGATCAGACAGGGATGTCCTGGGGCTGGGTGCTGATCTCCTGCCCCAACAGCCCTGGGACAGAGGGAAAGGGTCTCCAATTCCCATTAATCACACATTGCTGCAGGGGCTTGGTGGGTTCTGTAGGACACTGTCATTGCAGGAGTGACACTGTCATTCCAGGAGTGACATTGTCATTGCAGGAGATGCTGCCAAGTAAGAGTGAGAGGCCCTGGAGGACTCTGGTTCCTCCACCAGGGACTGAACCCATTAAAGGTGAGTGCTGGGGCCCAGGGGGTGTGCTGGGGCTGGGACTGCTGTCCCTGCTGCCCGTGCTCTGAGCTGTCCCTTTCCCCTCCAGCGCTGAGGGACACCTTTTACACCTTTGCGGAAAAAGTGCCCATGGACTACTGGAGGAGATTCGGCCTCAAGCTGAACCTGCAGGACATTGACATCCCCATGGGCCGGTCCCCGGATGACTTTTACAACATGATGTGCAGGTGGCACAACAGGGTGGGCTCCAAGGCCTCTGTGAACACCCTGCTGGACACCCTGGAGCTCCTCAAGCTCAGTGGAGTGGCGGAGAACCTCTGTAAGACCCTGGTCCAGGAGCAAGGCTTTCAGTACGAAACGAGCTGAAGGAGCAGCTCTGCAGCTGTGAAATACTCAGAACAGTGGAATTGTAGCTGTTTATAGCTGGCCTGTGCTCCTCTGCTCTTGAAGCCATCATGAGTTCAGCTGAGCCAGGAGGAGCTGATCCTCATGAGAAGCACAAGCCCCAGGCTCCCCTCTGCTGGAGTTACAATGTTGGTTCTTCCTCGTGGAATCCAAGCTGGTTTCTTGGTTTCACTGAGTCAACACCAAGAGGTTCAACTAACTTCAATCTGCCTTGGACCATCTCTCTTGGAAGCATTGGTACAACCCAGATTTCTTTGGGATCTGTGCAGAGAAGGGTTTTTGGCATCCCTGTGCTTCTGAACTGGATCATCCTTGATCTTCAAAGGATTCCTGGCATCATGAAATGGCTTCTGCTTCTAGAACATCTCTAAGTAAGCTTCATTCTGCATGCTTGGTGTCCTGTAAGCTCAGCTAGGATCTTGGGCTGCTTTTTGTCACCTAACCTTTTAGGTTTTGGGTTTTTTTTTGTTTTTGTTTTTGTTTACATGGTTCTGCTTGTTCTTAGGAGCCAGTTTAAAACTGTGCTTGGAGGGGACGGGGGGAATGATTGATTTGCACAGTGGACACTGGGGCTGCCTGGGGAAAGGGACAATGCAGGGGTCACCCAGCCCAGCCCCTGCCAGGACCAGGGACGTCTTCCTCTCCATGAGGCTGCTCCAAGCCCCATCCAGCCTGACCTTGAGTCTTTGCCAGGATGGGGCAGATTATCGGGGCAGCCTTTCTGCCAGTGTTAAGCTCATTTTGAAGGATTTTTCTGTTAAATTTAATATAATGTGAATCTCAGTTCTAAGCCATCCCCGTTCCTGGCACTCCAGGCCCTTGTCCAACTCTCCTGGAGCCCTTTTAGGTACTGGAAGGTGTCCCAGAGCCTTCTCTTCTCCAGGCTGGACAATCCCAGCTCTCCCAGCCTGGCTCCAGAGGGGCTCCAGCCCTCCTCTGGATTTGCTCCAGGACTTCCACATCCCTGTGGAGGCCCCAGAGGTGAGGAGAAGGGGAGAATCCCTCAGGTTAGCCCCGTGGCTGTGGGGTGGCTCTGCTGTCCCTGTGTGTGCCCCAGCGTGGAGGGGTGAATGCACTGAGTGTGAGTGTGCCCTGGTACCTCCTGCCCATCCCAACCTGTGGGCAAATCCTCAAGCACTGCACCTCACACAGAGCTCAGGGACAACCCAGCTGGGAAAACAGCTGGGAAAACCACTGGATTACTTGAGCTGCCACCCCAGTCCATCCCAGTCCATCCCCAACGTGATGGGAGGGTGCTGAGCACCCTTCCTGCTGCTCCCATTCCCCCACCCTCCAACAAGACAAGCAGAACTTTTGTACTTATTTATTTAGCAACTGTAAACAGTACATATATTAACTTAAAACTTTTATAAAAATATTGTTTTTGTTATGCATGGTTGTGTGTTTTTTACAGAGCTCTGGCCCAGCCAGTCTGCTTCTCCAGTTCTGTACATTTGTTTATGAAGGGATTAATTTTTAAAAAAAAAAAATCCTGATTTTCTCGTCTGGTTTGATTTGTTTTCCCCCCAGAACTCTGGTGAGGGGTCCCAATGGCCACCAAGCTCCAGGGTCCCAGTGGACACCAGCTGCTCCACGTGGCACTGGGCACTCAACCCAGGGAATTAATGCTCAGCCACCCCACCAGGGATGGTCCCCAAGGGTCCTTTGTGCCAGGGAAAGCCCTCAGCAGCCATCCTGGCTTTAATTACCCCAGATCAGAGCCTTGTGCCAGAGCAGGGGGTGCCACTGTCCCCGTGCCAGAGCAGGGGGTGCCAGTGTCCCTGTCCCAGAGCAGGGGGTGCCAGTGTCCCCATGCCAGAGCAGGGGATGCCACTGTCCCCGTGCCAGAGCAGGGCGTGCCAGTGTCCCCATGCCAGAGCAGGGGGTGCCAGTGTCCCCATGCCAGAGCAGGGGGTGCCACTGTCCCTGTCCCAGCGCAGGGCGTGCCAGTGTCCCCATGCCAGAGCAGGGGGTGCCAGTGTCCCCATGCCAGAGCAGGGGGTGCCACTGTCCCCATGCCAGAGCAGGGGATGCCAGTGTCCCTGTCCCAGAGCAGGGGGTGCCACTGTCCCTGTGCCAGAGCAGGGGGTGCCAGTGTCCCCATGCCAGAGCAGGGGATGCCACTGTCCCCATGCCAGAGCAGGGGGTGCCACTGTCCCTGTCCCAGAGCAGGGGGTGCCAGTGTCCCTGTGCCAGCTCGGGGGGCTCCAGCTCCACCAGCCAGGGCTCTGTGTGTTGCAGTAGCTGTGTTGCAAATCCATGCAGTGCTTAGTGACAAAAGGGCTCTGCTCAGCCCCCCAAATGCCCCTGCAGCTGCTCCCCAGCCCCTGCACTAAAATTCCATGTTCAGGAGCGTGGGGCTGGGGCGGGAAGCAGGAGCTGCTGTTGAGCTGCCCGCAGGGTTCGTGCCCTGTGGGCATTGCCCTGTGCCCCCTGAGCATGCAGACCTGGGCACATGCAGGTTCAGTGCCAGGGCTCGAGTCCTGACCCAGGCACGGCAAACAGCACTCAGAAGCAGCGGTGAGTGCCCAGGTTGTGTGGAAAGGACAGAAAGTCGTGCTCCTACCTGCTGGCCGGGGCTGCCGAGGGACACAGCAGCGAGGGTGAGGAGCCCCCTCGCTCCTGCAGCGAGGCTGAGGGCGGCCATGCACGGGGGAGGCTCCAGGGGCCAGAGGAGCAGAGTGGGGTGGGAAGGGAGCCACCAGGAGCACCCCCAGTGCTCCTCCAGCAGCAGCCTCGGCAGGGATGGGCTCCAAGGAGCTTTCCCCATGGCAGCTGGGGAGGGCGAGGAGGTCGGCAGCCCTGGCAGCCCTGCAGGTGGGACAGGCAGAGTCAGTCCGATGGAAATCCGCCTGGTGCTGCACCAGGGGTGGGTCCTGCCAGGCCTGGCTGTCCCTGCCCGACCCAGGAGCGCTGCAAGGCGGGGATGGCATCACCCCGGCCTGGCACAGGGGTGTGTGCCTGTCCAGCTGCTCCTCCCACACACACAGGGACCACGCCGGGCTTTTAAAATACCATTTATTACAATGGAGCCTTCCAGGCTAAAATCCCCAGCCCAGGGCTCGGGGTTGGTTTCTGGTGTGGCAGACTGAGGGAGTGGGTGTGGGTTTGGGGCTTTTTTTTGCTGTAAGTTTCTGTCTAAACAAAACTGGAGAGTTAAGAACAGGGAGGAGAGGACTCTGGTCCTCTCCATGCCCTGAATTACGACAGACCCCACGTGTAGGGGAAATCCTGCAGTGCCTGGAGGCATTTGGGGACCGGGGTCCCCTGCCCTGTGCCTGACCCTGCTGCGAGTCCAAGGGGGTGGCAGGACCCCCACGGTGGCTCCAGGTGGTGAGATGCCATCAGACACCCCAACCACATCCCAGAGCTTCTGGTTCCAAATCAAAGTGGAAGCTGGATGTGTTTCTTCTTTTATCTTCATCTTCTTCCTCCTCATGCTGACGATGCTCCAGAAAACAAAACCAATTTCCAACAGAAATTCCCCATGAGATGAAACCACAGCACAGCCCTGGTGCTGCTGTAGACGCCAGTTCCTGCTGCTGCTGCTGCTGCTCGGGCTGCGCCGCTCCTGCCGCGGGGAGAGCAGGGCAGGGATGCCGCCCTTCCTCCTGCCCAGCGGCCGCCCCTCCGTGCGGGGCCAGTGCTGCTCCTCAGGCGCTGGGGCAGGGCATCCACCCTTCCTCCTCCTCCTCCTCCTCCTCCTCCTGCTCCCCGTCTCCTCCGGGGCTCTCAAACCACAGCCGAGGAGGAGGAGGAGGAGGAGGAAGAGGAGGCTGTGGCTGCCGACGATGAAGGAGAGGAAGAAGGGGAGGAGGAGGCGTTCCAGAAGAGCCAGCGCCTCTTGGGCTGCCGTTTGAGGTGGAGGTAGTCTTCCTTCTCCCGCTCCTTCTTCGCCCGCTGGTAGTGATCCTCCTCCTTCAGGTACCACACCGGCGGCCAGCGGTGCTTCTCGAAGTACTCCTGGTTCTCTGCGGGCACACGGGGGCGTGAGGGCGCTGCTGGCACCTCCCCCTGTGCCACCTGCCCCTGCGTCACCTCCCCCCGGCCGGCACTCACCTCCCGACATGGCCTTCATGTCGCGGGGGAACTTGCGGCAGACGTTGTTGTAGTTGGTGCAGATGTGGTGCAGGCACCAGTCGGCCAGCTGGTAGGCGCAGTGGAACTGGGGAGGGATGGGACACCAGCTCAGGGCCACCAGAACGGCCAGCACCAGGGCTTCACCTCACTGCTCCATGGACATCCAAGGCCAGACATGGTTGGCCAGCTCCTGGAGCTGCCAGACCCTTCTGTGTCACCTGCTGCCCTTCCAGACCTCTCTGTGTGTCACCTGGAGCACCCCCCGCACTGCCAGACCCCTCTGTGTGTCACCTCCTGCCCTGCCAGACCCCTCTGTGTCACCCCCAGCCCTTCCACACCCCTCCGTGTGTCACCTGGAGCACCTCTTGCCCTGCCAGACCCCTTTGTGTGTCACCTTGGGCACCTGCAGCCCTTCCAGACTCCTCTGTGTGTCACCTCTTTCCCTGCCAGAACCCTCTGTGTGTCACCCCAAGCCCTTCCACACCCCTCTGTGTGTCACCTGGAGCACCTCTTGCCCTGCCAGACCCCTCTGTGTGTCATGTCCAGCCCTGCCAGACCCCTCTGTGTCACCTCTTACCCTGCCAGAACCCTCTGTGTGTCACCTTGAGCACACCCAGCACTGCCAGACCCCTCTCTGTGTCACCTCAAGCCCTTCCAGACCCCTCTGTGTGTCACCTGGAAGACCCCAGCCCTGCCATACTCCTCTCTGTGTCACCCCCTGCCCTTCCAGACCCCTCTGTGTGTCACCCGGAGCACCGCTTGCTCTGTCAGACCCTTCTCTGTGTGACCCCCTGCCCTGCCAGACACCTCTGTGTCACCCCAAGCCTTTCCAGACCCTTCTGTGTGTCACCCTGAGCACCCCCAGCCCTGCAGCCCAGGCCCCTGCCCTACCTGAGCCAGCTCCAGGAACACGAGCACGTCCCCATCGATGTCCACCATCATCTGCGCCGCCTCCATCAGCCCGGTGACCGTGTACTGCTCTGCACAGGGGGGGACACACGGGCTCAGGGGGTGGCTGGGACAGGTGACAGCCGCCCTGCCACGCTGCAGCCAGCCAGACTCACCTGTGAGAGCCACCAGGTGCGGCAGGCAGAGGCGGTTGGCGAGGATGATGAGCTTCATGTCGTCCAGGTCGGGGCTGGAGCTGAACTGCCCCGTGTACAGGTACTCCAGCACCGCCCGCATGCAGCTCTTGCTGGTGTGAGGGAGTGCCACCTGCCAGACACACACATTGTCACCTCCTGGCACACACTGTCACCTCCCCAGCCGTGCCACCCTCCCGGGGCGCTCTGCTCACCTCGTTGGTGGAGCTCTCCACGAAGGGGCCGCCGAACATCGCGGCCATCCAGTCGCAGCTGGAGATGAGCAGGGGCTTGTGGGCACTGATAGCACCGTCATCCAGCACGAAGGTGACATCTGGGGACAAGCACAGGGGCGCTGCTGGCACCTGGGGCTCAGCCACAAAACACCTCACACCAGGGAAGCAGAGGGAAGGGGACAGAGCCTGCCATGTCCCTGAAATATCGCTCATTTTTATCCAGCATTCCCTGAAATATCGCTCATTGTTATCCAGTGTTCCCTAAAAATTTTCCCTAAAATATCATTCATTTTTATCCAGTATTCCCTAAAAATTTTCCCTAAAATATTGTCCATTTTCATCCAGCATTCCCCAAAAATTTTCCCTGAAAATATTGCTCATTTTCATCCAGCATTCCCTAAGAAATTCTGCTTTAAATATTGCTCAATTTTATCCAGCATTCCCTAAAACATCGCTCATTTTTATCCAGCATTCCCTAGAAATTTTTCCTTAAAATGTCACTCATTTTCATCCAGCATTCCCCAAAAATTTTTCCCTAAAATTTCACTCATTTTTATCCAGCATTCCTTAGAAACTTTTCCCTATAGTATTGCTCATTTTTATCCAGCATTCCCTAAAAATTTTTCCCTAAAATATCGCTCATTTTTATCCAGCATTCCCTAAAATATTGCTCATTTTTATCCAGCATTCCCTAAAACTTTTTCCCTAAAATATCGCTCATTTTCATCCAGCATTCCCCAAAAATTTTTCCCTAAAATATCGCTCATTTTTATCCAGCATTCCCTAAAATATCACTCATTTTTATCCAGCATTCCCTAGAAAGTTTTCCCTAAAATATTGCTCATTTTTATCCAGCATTCCCTAAAACTTTTTCCCTAAAATACTGCTCATTTTTATCCTGCATTCCCTTAAATATCACTCATTTTTATCCACCATTCCCTAAGAATTTTTCCCTAAAATATTGCTCTTTTTCATCCAGCATTCCCTAGAAACTTTCCCGAAAAAATCGCTCATTTTTATCCAGCTTTCCCTAAAATATCGCTCATTTTTATCCAGCATTCCCCAAAAATTTCTCCTAAAATATTGTTCATTTTTATCCAGCATTCCCTAGAAAGTTTTCCCTAAAATACTGCTCATTTTTATCCTGCATTCCCTAAAACTTTTTCCCTAAAATACTGCTCATTTTTATCCTGCATTCCCTAAAATATCACTCATTTTTATCCACCATTCCCTAAGAATCTTTCCCTAAAATATCGCTCATTTTCATCCAGCATTCCCCAAAATTTTTTCCCTAAAATATCGCTCATTTTTATCCAGCATTCCCTAAAATATTGCTCATTTTTATCTTGCTCTCCACAGCTTTTCCCAGGGGGCCACCACACATCTGTCCCTACAGGGACAGCCTGACCATATTAGGATCCATCTCCATGAAACAAATCCAGCCAGAGAGGGAGGTTGGGACACTCACGTCCCCCTGGGATGTCACCTCGTGCTGGTGGCTCGTGGTGCTCACTGCAAAGCTGGGGAAATCCTACTAAGGGCACTTGCTCCTCATAAATCAGGATGACCCTGTGAAATCCGGGCTGGGAGAGGAGGAAGCGGCTTTTGCAACTCTTCCATAAATAAACAGAGCTGCTGGACCAACCGGGGAGCAGGAAGCCCTGGGGAAGGGCTCCACACTCACTTTCTCAGGGGGAAAAAAGGTGATAAAAATCCCCAAAGTGTGACAAAAACCCCGGGGGAGGCACAGCCACGAGCTCCGAGCTCCCACCCACACTCTGAGCCCCCAAAAAGGACCAGGCTGCTGCTCCCGGGGCCGTACCCGAGAAAGTCCCCTTGGCCAGGCATTCCTTCACGCGGTTGGTCCTCCGGACGTGGAAGGCTTTGGTGATCTCCTGGTTCATGAACGCCTCGTTGTTGAGGATGTTGGCCACCATCATGCGCAGGTCGAACACCTCGAGCAGCTCGGCGATGTGGGCGATGTGCATCAGGTCCCGCTCGTTCTCGTCCAGCTCGCCCGTGTACAGGTACTTCAGCACGGCCCGGAAAGGCCCCGGCTGGATGGACGCGTCCATCTTCACCACCACCATCAGCTTGGACTTGTAGGTCAGCGGGTCCTCGGCCATCTCCTCCTGGATGCTGGTGAAGGCCCTGCTCCACGAGGAGAGGTTCCGGCCGCGCCGCAGCCCGCGCTCGCCGTTCTCGTAGCGGTCGCCCCGCAGGATGCCGTCACTGGTGGAGGCTCTAAGGCACGGTTTGCGCTGGCCGGGTCCGGCCTCCTCGGCGCTCTCGCAGATGTCGAAGCTGGCGGCCCTGAGGAGGAAATCCCGCCCGTGGTGCCTCTCCTCCTGGTGCAGCACCCGCTCGGCCGCCGCCGTGACGGCCGCCCCGAAGCCGTGCCCCGCGCCGCTCTGCTGGTCCTCCTCGCTCAGGTCCATGAGGAACAGGTCGTAGAACTTGGAGGAGGAGGTGGAGAGGTAGATCTTGTGTGCGTAGATTTTGATCTTCTCTTGCAGCACCAGGATGACGTCCGCGCACAGGGGGTCCTCCAGGAGGTGGGCCGGACGCTCCTCGTTGTTGGAAGGGGGGTCCGGGACGATGATGATGGGAGGAGGGGGCTTGGGGGGCAGGAAGGGGGCTTGGAGCAGGGGCCGCTGCACGTTGCGCAGGT
This sequence comes from Ammospiza nelsoni, assembly GCF_027579445.1. Lineage (NCBI taxonomy): Eukaryota > Metazoa > Chordata > Aves > Passeriformes > Passerellidae > Ammospiza > Ammospiza nelsoni. Next base: position 4,406,953 of record NC_080662.1, read on the forward strand.
GGGACTTCCAGAACTGCAGGTGGCGGCGGGAGATGAGGGCGGCACGGATGGCATTGTCAAAGACGTCCTTGACGCCGAACTGGGCCACCACGCTCGTCTCGTAATAAGGGATCCCCAGCTCCTTGGCCACCTCCCTGCCCTTCTCCGGGGGAAGGATCTCGTTAGGTTTAATTGGCCTGAAATAGACAGGAGATAATTAATGAAGAGTGCTGGGGAAGATGAAACAGGAAAGCCTTATAAACATGATTGTCTGGCAAAAGATTGTGAGAATATAGAAACCATAAGCGAGATTGAAATGAAAGCAAGCTTTGAGATTCCTCAGTTACTGAACAACTGGAAAACAATGGTGTGGCTGGCTGAAGGTGATCCCCTTTTGATGGAACAACACCCTCTGCTTGCAGACAGCTCCAAGGCTCAGAGCAGACCTTACAGCTTGGCAGAAGGGCCCAAAGAGGAGTTTTTAGGGTTTAAAATGTAACACAATGTGGCAATGTAATGATTCTTATAGGCTGTATGGAAATGCTGTAGGATTTGTATCTTGTACTAGACTGGTTAGCGAGAATTAGAATATTTAACACAGAAGAAGATTTATGGTTTTGGAATGGGAACCTCGCTCTCTTATGCTTTTATTCTCTTACCCTTGTACACTCTTACCCTTTTTACTCCCTTACTCTCTTACCCTCTCATCCTCTCTACCCCTCTCTTCTCTCAGCCTGCTCTGAGCTGTGCCTGGCAGCTCCCAGCAGGGCCCCTCTGCAATAAACCACAAGTTCCAAGCCCTGGCTGCAGAGATCTCTCATCTCCATCCATCCCAACCATCCTACCCCCCAACACGCCAACAGAAGAGAGCTCCTGAGATAAGGAGGGCAGGCAGGGAGGTCTCTGGGGCACGGGGTCCCACCTGGCCAGGGGTCTCCGTGCCCGGTTGACGGCCTCCAGGTCGGCGTAGCGCAGGTCGAGCTGGCAGCCCACCAGGATGACGGGGGCGCGGGGGCAGAAGTGTTTGATCTCCGGGTACCACATGGTCTTCACATGGTGCAGGGAGTTGGGGTTGGCGATGGAGAAGCACAAAACCACAACGTCGGACCTGTGAGGGGACAAGGCAGGGGTCAAGGTCCTGTTTGGGGACTCCCTCCCTCCCTGGAGTAGTGTCTGTCCCTACCTGCCGTAGGCAAAGCGCCTGTCCTTGTGGTGGTCACCAAAGGTGTCCCAGAGGCGCAAGGACACGCTGACATCATCTACCACATCCCGGGAGCGCTCCAGCACCTGGGGGAACAGAAACCATCCAGCTCCTCAATCCCGGAGCCTCACAAGGACAACAGCAGGGCTGTCCCCATGGCGGGGAGTCAGCCACCACCCCACCTCTTTGGGGTGCCCATGGGGTGCCCGTGGGGTGTCTGTGAGCCCCCCAGCCTCCAGGGCAGCCCTCACCTCCTGGCAGACGCGGTACTGGTCGATGGCCCACACCGTGGGCACGTGGGTGGCGAGGAGCTGGTACTGGGTCAAGGTGGCGTTGCAGGCACGGGCACAGATGAGCCGGGTCTTGCCCACCGCGTTGTCCCCGACCACGACGCACTTGATGGTTTCTACGTTTGGCCTCTCATAATCCATGTCAGAATCCATTAATTGGGACCTGCGGGGGGAACGAGGGCTCGGCAAACACGGCCAGGAGCAGCCAGGGGTGTCTCCAGAGCAGCACAAAGCAGGAGGATGCTGACACTCCCTGGCAGCTCGGGGAAGCTCTGCAGCAGCTGCCCAGCCCTTCCCAGCTCGCCGTGCCCGCCAGTCCCCTTTAAAATTTCATGTTCTGGTGGCACTGTGGCTGCTGTGCCACGTCAGACACATGGCCTGCGTTGGATTGCGCCCTCCTCCCTCCCGGCTCATGCCTGTTCATGTGAGATGAGGCTTTTTTTTTTCCTCTGCCTTCCTCCTCTTCCTTTTCTCCATCTCCAGCGTTTGCAAGAGAAGCTTCCAGAGCTGCCTGACTGAGTGCAGACACGGGCACAGCCTGGCGCTGCTGTCTGGCTGGGGACACTGACCTGGCCCCCTTTTCCCACCCCATTCCCAAGGGGATATTTGCTCCCAGCTAAGGGCAGCAAGAAACTCCTTAGGTTTTTAGGATTCCCAGAGGCTCAGAAGCCACAGGGATTGGGAGAGCTCCCAGGAGCTCTCCTGAGAGAGATGTCAGTGCTGTGGGTGCTGCAAAGCTGATGAGCAGCACCCAGGTGGGCCCAGGTGTGCCACCCATTCCCTGCTCAAAGCCAGAGCCTAAATCAGCCAGAATTAACTCATCACAGCATGAACCTGAGGGTTTATGTGGTTTCCGGTTGGAAAAACACTGAGGCATTGAGGCATAGCAAAAAGGGCAAAAAACCTCCACATCCCAATTCCTCTGAACTTCCCAAGGCCACAGAACTTTTCCCCCTTGGGATAACAAGGAGGACTAAAAAAAAACCCCAACATCCCAATTTCTCTGAACTTCCCGAGGCCACAGATCTCTTCCCCTTTGGGATAGCAAGAAGGACAAAAAACCCCCAGATCCCAATTTCTCTGAACTTCCCAAGGCCAGGGATCTCTTCCCCCTTGGGATAGGAAGAAGGACAAAAAAATCCCACATCCCAATTTCTCTGCACTTCCCAAGGCTACAGATCTCCTTCCCCTTGGGATATCAAGGAGGAGAAAAAACCCCACATCCCAATTTCTCTGAACTTCCCAGGGGCACAGATCTTTCCCTCTTGGGATATCAAGGAGGACAAAACCCCCACATCCCAATTTCTCTGAACTTCCCAGGGCCACAAATCTTTTTCCCCTTGGAATAACAAGAAGGACAAAAAAACCCAACATCCAAATTTCTCTGAACTTTCCAAGGCCACAGATCTTTTCCCCCTTGGATTAACAAGAAGGACAAAAAACTCTATATCCCAATTTCTCTGAACTTCCCAATGGCAAAGATATCTTCCCTCTTGGGATATCAAGAAGGACAAAAAACTCCACATCCAAATATCTCTGAACTTCCCAAGGCCACAGATCTCCTTCCCCTTGGGATAGCAAAAAGGACAAAAACCCCCACATCCCAATTTCTCTGCACTTCCTTCCCAAGGCCAGGGATCTCTTCCCCTTTGGGATATCAAGGAGGACAAAAAACCCCACATCCAAATATCTCTGAACTTCCCAAGGCCACAGATCTTTTTCCCCTTGGAATAACAAGAAGGACAAAAAACCCACATCCAAATTTCTCTCAACTTCCTAAAGCCACAGATCTCCTTCCCCTTGGGATATCAAGGAGGACAAAAACTCCCAATTTCTCTGAACTTCCCAGGGGCACAGATCTCTTCCCCCTTGGGATAACAAGGAGGACAAAAAAATCCCACATCCCAATTTCTCTGAACTTCCCAGGGGCACAGATCTCTTCCCCTTTGGATATCAAGGAGGACAAAAAACCCCCAGATCCCAATTTCTCCTAACTTCCCAGGGGCACAGATCTATTCCCCTTTGGGATATCAAGAAGGACAAAAAACCCCACATCCAAATATCTCTCAACTTCCTAAAGCCACAGATCTCTTCCCCTTTGGGTATCAAGGAGGACAAAAAACCCCCAGATCCCAATTTGTCTGAATTTCCCAAGGCCAGGGATCTCTTCCCCCTTGGGATATCAAGAAGGACAAAAAACCCCACATCCAAATATCTCTCAACTTCCTAAAGCCACAGATCTCCTTCGCCTTGGGATATCAAGGAGGACAAAAACTCCCATATCCCAATCTCTATCAACTTCCTAAGGCCACAAATCTCCTTCCCGTTCGGATGTCAAGAAGGACAAAAACCCCACATCCCAATTTCTCTGAACTTCCCAAGGCCAGGGATCTCTTCCCCCTCGTTGCCCCCTCCTGGCAGCGGCCTCCCGAGCTGCTATAATAAACCACCAGCGCAGCGAGCGAAAATACCCGGTAACGATGGCAACCGAGCCCCGCACGTGGGACCACAGCTCCCCGGACCGGCGGCCCGGCAAGGACTTCCCAATGTGAGCAGCGAGCGCCTCCCTCGCTGCGCAGCCTCGCCGGGCACACCTGGGGCAGCTGGAGGCGAAGGCAGGTGGCACAAATCCAGGGCACCTCGGGTGCCAGCGCTGCCACACCGGGCAAAACTTCTCTGAGTGTTTGTCGCAGCATTGCACGCCCCCTCCATCCTTTGGGATGCAGGGAGTTCGTCCTGAAGGGCGTTGCAAACCAGCACAGCCGGGCAGGTGGGCTCCGTCCCCATCAGCCCCTCAAAATCCATTTCCATCCCTCTCTGCTGGCACCCCCTGTGCCCTGCTCCTCGCAGGGACCAGCTGGGCTCTGTGGGAGCGGAGATCTCCGGGCTGGGGGGTGTGAGTGCTCGGGGAGCTTTGCTGAGGTTATTTTTAGGGCCGGGCTGGCTGGGATGGAGGGGGAAGGCGCAGGAATGACAAGCGCAGCTGGCACTTGGGATGTTTGTCCCTCGTGGGGAGCTCAGCCCACCGCCGGCCCAGCCAGCTCGGGAAGTCTGGTGCCTCATGGGAATTAAGGGCTAAATCCTTGTGGGATCAGTGCCTGCCGTCAGGAGGGGAAGAGGGGCACGGCGGCAGGGATAAAAAGAGAATTCTCAATAAAGCAGAACCTCATTGGGGGGCTCTGCTGGCCCCACAGTGAGGGGGTCACAGCCCCTCACCCACAACACCACCCCAGGAGGGGCTGAGCCTTCTCAGGCCCCCTCCTCACCTTCCCCACCATCACTTTTCTCCAGAGAACAGCTCCAAAATCCACCGCAGAGTAAAAATAACCCGAGATGCCGAGAGATTGGAGTTCCCCCCGAAGGAAAAGCTCTTCCCAGAGGAGCAGGGCTGCCCAAGCCAGCAGCCCCCCACCCAAACCACGGGCACCCAATTCACACCCACACCCCCCAAGGAGAACCCCAAAATTGCTCCTTCCAGGCTCCCAGCCCGCGGTTGCCACGGCAACTGCACCATCACCCCGGGAGCCGTCGCTTAGCAACCCCCAGGCTCCAAATCCTCCATCCCGCACCCCGCCAGGGGAGGAGAACCCCCAAACCGGGGCCAAACCGCCCCGAAACGGCGGCGATGCCCAAAAATAACGGGGGGCTCGGGGCAGCCGCGGGGTGCGGGAGGAAGCAGCGGAAGCAGCCGGGGCTGTGGAGGCCGCGGCGGGAGGCGGTGCGGGAGGAACGGGGCCCCGAGCGGGGCTGCAGCACGGCCGGGCCCGGGGGATGCGGCGGGCACCGGGGGCACCGCAAAGGGCACGGGGGGCACCGGGAGAGCAGCCGGATTGGGGGTGCGGGGAATTGAGAGGGGGCGAGGGGGTGCTCGGAGCATCTGCGGGGCATCGCAGAGGGGTCGGGAGGATCCGGAGAGGGTGCGGGCATCGGGAGGGGGCTCAGGAGGGTGCGGTGCGGGTGCGGGCATCGCAGAGGGGTCAGGAGGGTCCGGAGAGGGTGCGGGCATTGAAAGGGGGCTCAGGAGGGTCCGGAGAGGGTGCGGGCATCGCAAAGGGGTCGGGGAACACCGGGAGAGGGTGCGGGCATTGAAAGGGGGCTCGGGAGGATCCGGAGAGGGTGCGGGCATCTCAAAGGGGTCGGGGAACACCGGGTGAAGGTGTGGGCATCGCAAAGGGGTCGGGAGGATCCGGAACGGGTGCGGGCATCGCAAGGGGGCTCAGAGATGTTCTGAGGACCCGAACCGGGGCTGTGGGGCAATGCAAAGGGGACGGGAAGCACCGGGAGAGGGTGCAGGGCACGGAGAGGAGGTCGGGGAGGACCCAGGCCAGGCATCACGAGGAGGTTGGGGGTGCTGGCAGCACCCGCATCGGGGGTGCGGGACGCGGCAAGGAGACTGGGGAGGACCTAGGCCGGGGGTGTGGGGCACCGCAAGGAGGCTCGGGAGAGCTCGGAGAGCCCGATCGGGGCTGCGGGGCATTGCGAGGAGCCTGGAGGTGCTCGGAGCACCCGATCGGGGCTGCGGGGCACCGCGAGGAGCTTGGGGGTGCTCGGAGCACCTGGATGGGGGTGCGGGGCATCGCGAGGCGGACGGGAAGCTCTGGGAGGGCTGCGGGACACGGCGAGGGGGCTGGAGAGCTCCGGGAGGGGGTGCGGGACACGGCGAGGGGGCTGGAGAGCTCCGGGAGGGGGTGCGGGACACGGCGAGGGGCACCCGAGCCACCCGGACCGGGGTGCGGGGCGCGGCGGAGGGGCCGGGCCCTCGCTGTGCCCAGTCCGGAGCCGGGCCGGGCCGGGCCGGGCGGGATGCGCGGAGCGGAGCGGGGCGCGGAGCAGAAGCGGGGCGGGGTTCCCCGGTACTCACACCAACACAGACGAAGCGGCGGCTCCCAGGGGCCGGGGCCGGGCTCGCCCCTCCGGACATGGCCACGGCGCGGCTGGCGCGGCTCGGCTGGGCACGGCTGCGCGGCTCAGGGCCGGGCCCGCGGGGGCCCATGGCGGCGCCTCGGCCGCCCCGAGCTCCGCATCCGCGGCCCGCTGCGCTGCGCGGAGCCCTGCGCGGAGCCGTGCGCGGATCGCGGCCCTGCGCGCACCGCCCTGCGCGCTGCAGTCGCGGCCGCCCCGCCTTTCATTCACAAAAAACAAGCGGCCCCGGCCGGGCCCCGCCCCGAGCCCCCCCCGCGGCCGCGCATTGGCTCGCACAGACACGGGGGGGGGTCCCCGGGGGGGGTACGGGCCCATCCTGCCCCGCACGGGGACCCTCGGCTTGTCCCTGGCAGGAGGCTCCGCTGTGGCCCCCATCCTGCCCCGGGATCCCCATGCTCCCCCTAAGTCCTGCCCCTGCTTTGTCATGTCCCCCCAAATCCGCCTTGAGACCCCGTGATGTCCTCTCACCCTCCCTTGCAGGGGGTACCTCAATTCTGCCTTCGGACCCCCCGTGTCCCATCGTGTCCTTAATTCTCCCTGGCAGGGGACTGCACCCCCCAATCCTGCCTTCCATGCGACCCCATCCCGCCCCTAAATCTCCCTCTCAGGGGGCTCTGTTGTGCCCCCAGTTCTGCCTTGGGACCCCCATCCTGGCCCTAAAACCCTCCCATCCTGGCCCCCAATCCCGCACTCCATGGATTCCTATACCTCCTCTGCATGAGACCCCCACCCTGTCCCTGCTCCTCCTCTGTGACATCCATAGGGGGGGTGACACCCTCAATCCCCCTAAATCTCACCTCCATTATTCTTCTGCATCCGACCCCCCCCTAGTGCCCCCCAATCCTGATCTGGGGTAGGGGTGCACCCTCTCCTGCATCCCTCCGAGACCTTTCCCTCTCCCCAAATTTCGGGAGGTGCCAGCTCCCAGCTGGGCCATGTGTGGTGCTGGGGGTGGAGGAGACCCCTCACAAGCCCCGCAGGCCCCCCGGAGCACCCCCGAGCAAAGCTGCTCCATCCCTGTGTGCCCTCCGAGCACAGGCCACACGCTGCACTCCCGCCTTTTTCCTTATTGCAGTCCCCTCCTCGCCCCCAGGGCATCTCCCCGAAATCTGAACCCTCGGGGCACCAAAAACCTCCGAGTCATCTTTGCAGCGCGGCCGCCGGGAAGGCGCGGGCACGGCTCTGACCCCGCATATCCGCATCATGTGATCCTCGCTTCCATCCCCGCCGGGCCTTTCACCGCCTCTCCCTCCCCATCCCCGAGCCTTTCAGCCGCCTCTCCCTCCCCATCCCCGAGCCTTTCCGCCGCCTTTCTCCCTCCCCATCCCCGGGCCTTTCACCGCCTCTCTCTGCTCATCCCCGAGCCTTTCAGCCGCCTCTCCCTCCCCATCCCCGAGCCTTTCACCGCCTCTCCCTCCCCATCCCCGGGCCTTTCACCGCCTCTCTCTGCTCATCCCCGAGCCTTTCCGCCGCCTTTCTCCCTCCCCATCCCCGAGCCTTTCAGCCGCCTCTCCCTCCCCATCCCCGAGCCTTTCACCGCCTCTCCCTCCCCATCCCCGAGCCTTTCACCGCCTCTCCCTCCCCATCCCCGAGCCTTTCACCGCCTCTCCCTCCCCATCCCCGAGCCTTTCAGCCGCTTCTCCCTCCTCATCCCCGGGCCTTTCCGCCGCCTCTCCCTCCCTGCCCATCCCTGCCGGGCCTTTCCGCCGTCTCTCTCTCCCCATTCCCGAGCCTTTCAGCCGCCTTTCTCCCCTCTGCCGGGCCTTTCAGCCGCCTCTCCCTGCCCATCCCCGAGCCTTTCAGCCGCCTTTCTCTCCCTGCATTTCAGCCGCTTCTCCCTGCCCATCCCCTGGCTTTTCAGCCGCCTCTTTCTCCCCATCCCCGAGCCTTTCCGCCGCCTTTCTCTCTGCCCATCCCTGCCGAGCCTTTCAGCCGCCTTTCTCTCCCTGCCCATCTCCGAGTTTTTCAGCCGCCTTTCTCTCTCCCCATCCCCGGGCCTTTCAGCCGTTCTCTCCCTGCCCATCCCCGGGCCTTTCAGCCTTTCTCTCCTTGCCCATCCCCGGGCCTTTCAGCCTTTCTCTCCCTGCCCATCCCCGGGCCTTTCAGCCGCCTCTCCCTGCCCAACCCCGCGCTAGGCTCGGCCCCCTGCCTGCCCTGATCGCTGATCTCGGGTCAGGCCCCGGCACTGATGCGGCGCCGCAGCGCTGGCCCGGCTCGGCACGGCCCGGCTCGGCACGGCACGGCTCGGCCCCCCCAGCCCGGCCCCAGCCTCACCGAACTCGCAGCACGGGGATCTGTCTCTCCATAGCAGAAGGAGATGGAGCCGCTAATGTGGGGAGGGGAAAGCCCTTTTTGGGTTTGGAGGCAGCTCCCGGAATTCCTATGGAATCGCTGCCCCGGGAGCTGCGGCAGCCGAGCCGCAGAGCCTGGAGCTTTCTGCTCCTTGGAGTGGGTCACGGGGAAGGAACACGTAAAGCTTGTTTGCCAGCCGCATGATTTGGCTTATTTGCTCTCTTGTAGCAGGTGCTTAATTGTGGCAGAAAGGGTTCCCGGCAGCTTTCCGGGCAGCCAAATTCCCGCCTGCCCCTCTGGCAGCCAGGCAAAACAAAAGCGCGATTGTCACCCGCGGGCGGAACGCTCCGGCTGCTGCCGAGCTCCACGGGCCTCGCTCCTTCCCGGGAGAAAGGGTTACCGGGGCACCGAGGAGGGCACGGCCGGGGAAAGGGCCATCACAGCCCCTCTCCTGCCAGGGAGGAGGACAACGAGTCTCAGCTGACTGTTCCCCAGCTGTGGCACGGCTTGGCTTGGCTTGGCATGGCATGGAATGGCACAGTGTGGCACAGCTGCCAGTGCCATCCCCCTCCCTCAGCACTGTGATCCCCACCAGGGCTGTGATTAAAAGGCCTTTTGCTTCCCGCTCCCATCTCTGCAATTTCACAGAATCACAGAATTTCTAGGTTGGAAGAGACCTTTAAGATCATCGAGTCCAACCCATGTTCTAACACCTCAACTAGATCATGGCACCAAGCGCCACATCCAGTCTTTTTTTAAACACATCGAGGGATGGTGACTCCACCACCTCCCTGGGTGGATGACTCCAGTATTTGACCACTCTTTCCATAAAAAACTTCCTCCTTAATTCTAGCCTGTATCTCCCTTGGCGCAACTTGAGAGTGTGTCCTCAATTTAAGCCTCTTGAACCTGTCCCCAAGGAATTCCATCTGTCCAGCTCCATGATCCAGCTCTGGGGGTCACACCAAGCCCCCTTTTCACCCCACAGCATCCTCCCCCCTCCTCCTCCTCCTCCCCAGCCAGGAATGAAGAAGCCCTCAGGATATCCAAGATATGAATGGACGTTGCTCCAGCCCCAGTAAAATTTATGACATTCCAGTTTAAATCCAAAGGCATTTCCACCCCTCCCAGGTGCTGCCATGACCCTGCCCAGCCTCGCTGGGGACAAGATTCAGCAATCCAAACCCAAACCCAATTTTCCTTATGCTCCTTGGATGCTCTGCAACCTCCACAGCTTTCCTGGCTCTGCCCCCCAAATCCAGCATCGTTCACCTTGCAAGGGGCTGCAAGGCTGGCACAGACCAAGGCAGTGCATCCCTCACTGGACAAAGCGGATTTAGGACATGGGGACACCCCAAAAACCCCAGAGCACACATTCCCAAAGTCCCCAGCGCCAGCACCCTGCCTTTGCCTTTTCTCTGCCGTTTTCCCAGCTCATCCACGGGGAACGGAGGCGTTGCTGTGGCGTGGGTGGGATGGGAGCAAAGAGCAAAGTCCCCGGAGAAAGTGACCGGGGGAGAAGTGCCAGGAGCAGGGGCGGGAGGAGGCAGCGGCAGCAGATACTTACAGGCTGTGAGCCATGGCTGTCATCTTCCCAGCAGGGCTGCCCTTCCCCAGGCTTTCCATCGCTTTCTCTTGGCAGGCTCTGCAGGGAGAGGGCACAGGGATCCCTGAGACCACCCCAAACACGGGCTCGCATCCTAAAGCCACCCCCTCCCCACTCGGTGTCACCTCCCCGCCCTGGGGGCAGAAAGGATTTGGGAAGATGAGGCCTGGGCTGGCCAAGCAGCGTCCTGGTGTGGGACAGAGCTGTCCCTGGTCACCCCATTGTCGCCATGTCTCGCTGCCAGCTCTGCCCTCCTCATGCCACCCTACAAATCATGGGTGGCTGGCCAAGCAGCGTCCTGGTGTGGGACACACCTGTCCCTTGTCTCCCCGTGTCTCACTGCCAGCTCTGCCCTCCTCATGCCACCCTAAAAATCAGCCAAAACATGGAATATACACAGATCTGTCCCCTGCTCTGAAAGTTCCACAGTGACACCTCCCCTCAGCCCCAGAGGGGCTCTCCCAGCTCCCACCCCTCTCCAAGCTCCTCACCCTTGGCCTAAGAGCTGATCTGAGCTCCCTGGGCAGTGCCTGGCTCCTGGCATGGCCAGCAGGCCACCGAGTCCCCTGGCATGGTGGCTTTGGCCAAGGCTCCGGAGCGAGGCAGGGCAAGGGGCTGTCCCTCCTTCCCCGTCACCGCATCCTGCACACGTCAGGGGCAGAGTCCAGCCTGGGATTTGCTCCTGGCAGGGAGTGGGTTCCAGGCTCGCACCATGTGCTGGATCCATCCGTGGATTCACCAGGAGGAGCAGCAAGGGTCACCCCTCCGTTTTGCTTCTCTAAAATCCCAAACGCTGCAGTTTGGCTGCCTGGATGAGCCTACAAGGGGTCTCCTTGCTCAGGACAGCTGCTCCAAGCACCCCATGGCCCATCAGCAGCCAGGGAGGGAGGTGGCAGCTCTGAAAAAATGGAATTTACAGGCTCAGCACCCAACTGGAGCCAGGAGAAATCTTCAACCAGAACTTTGCAAAAATGGCAGAACCCATCCCTGGTGGGGGAACAGTGGGGACAAAAGGACACATTGGGATGTGCCACCACACTGGTGGGGAGCACAGCCTGGGAAACAGCTGACACCAGAAGGAAAGGTCTAAAAAAAAAAATGGAATTTACAGGCTCAGCACCCAACTGGAGCCAGGGGAAATCTTCAACCAGAACTTTGCAAAAATGGGCAACCCAGTCTTGATGGGGGAACAGTGGGGACACACATTGGGATGTGCCACCACACTGGTGGGGAGCACAGCCTGGGAAACAGCTGCCACCAGAAGGAAAGGTCTAAAACTAGCAAAAAAAGAACATTTTTGCACCTTCCATCCCCTGCCCTGCCAAAGCAGCAGGGGCTGTCTGAAACCAGGAGTTTGGGGGGCTCTGGAAATTCCATTGCATGCAGGAATTCTCTGCCCCAGCTGGATGCCGTGTCCCAGCCCTGGAATCAGCCACCTGACACCTGACACAGCTCACCGTGCCATCGATAGGGCTGCAGAGCCCAGGGAGCCATCGCTCAGCTCATAAATATTTACAACCACAAGGAGCCGTGTGTGCTCCTGTAAAACGCAAACTCCTCGCACAAGCCCAGCTCCCTTCGCCCCAGCGCTGAGCTAATCAACATTTGGGGCTCTCCAGACGGATCTTTTGCAGCTAAAAACCAGGTCAGGGCGAAACTCAAGGTCTTGCAGGATTTCTGCGCCCTCCAGCTGGGATTTGCTGTATTTCCCACCCCAAAGAGCTGCTGGGGTGGAACCACAGCCGAGGTTGTGCTTCCAGCTGTTTGCTCCCGACACCCCAAGCAGATTTTGGGGGGCACAGCCGGCCCCACACCCTGGGAGAAGCTGCAGCTGCAGCCTGGAGCACTGACAGGCTGCTCCAGGCAGGATTCACAGCTTCGTACAGCATTAAGAGCTGCTGACGCCTCGTGAAAAAACTGTGAAAAGCTTCTATTTTGGGGAAAGTTCCTCTCATAACGGTGCATCCTGTGGCTTCTCTGTTTCCCTTTTTCTCCTGGTTTCTCTTGCTACGGAGAGCAGAGCAGAAAATAGGCGGATAATGCTGCCAACCAGGCTGGGCTCTTCGTCAGAAAGGGAAAATAACCCTCCGAGCCACCCCCAGCCAAGGAATTCATCCTCATGCCACACCTGGGTGGGGGCCTGGGGTGAGAAGGGAGAAAATAGGACCCTCCTGGGATTTGTTTTTGGGCACAGAGCGTGACAGGGCTTGGTGGGGGTTGGATATTTCCTGATGAGGGGAAAATGCTGGTTTTGCTCGGTTTAGACCTTTCCCTCTGGTGTCAGATCTTTCCTGGACTCTCCTCCCCAGTCTGCTCCCAGCCAGAGTGGTGGCACCCATCTCCCACTGTTCCCCCATTAAAAAATAAAAGGGATTAAAACATCAAAGAGCCAGGAGTCTGTCTCCAAGCAACTGTCTCCAAGTGGGGATGGAGAGCAGGGAAGCTGAGTGGGGAGAAAACTTCTGGAGAGAGGGAGGAGGGAGGGAAGAGCAGGAAAGGAGGAACGTGGGGGTGCCAGCGCTGAGAGCTGAGGGAGCCCGGGGGCAGGAGGATCTCCCTCTTTCCTCATCCAAGGCCGGGCTTGTGAAACAGCTCCGGGTTCCCAAAGACACTTCCACACCCCGGGGGCGAGGGAGGCAGCGCTGCCTCTGCTGCTGCCCTGCAGGGCACAAAGGCAGGGAGGTGACACAGACCCCGGTGCTGGTGACCTGCCAGGACAGCCCTGAGTGCCTTCATGGCCATGCTGCTGACCTGCCAGGAGCCACCAACAGACCTGGCTGGCTGTGTGGCCCTGCTGGTGACCTGCGAGGAGCCACCAACAGCCCTGAATGCCTCCATGGCCTTGCTGCTGGTGTGTCAGGAGCCACTGAGAACCCTGAGAGCCTTCATGGCAGTGCTGCTGGCCTGCCAGCAGCCACCAACAGCCGTGACCGAAACACGAGCAGCAAACAGGGAGAGCCGCCAGCTTCATCTCGGCATTATCTCGCCCTTATCTCCCCTTCCCGTGGGAGAGCGGGGCTAAATTCCATGCTGGAAAACTCCTTGCCCGCGCTCTCTCGGTGGCTCTGCCTCTTCTCTGCCCTGAGGGCCACCAGGGCACCCCACAGGTCCCACACCCCAATTCTGGACAACTCCAAGGGGTCGTGGGGGAAGGAGGAGCTGCCAGTGCCACCTGCATCGCCCCTGGGCACCGGGGGCCCTTGGAGCCGTTCCTAGGGCAGGATCCAGCCCTTCTCCCGCACATCTCGGTGTCTCCTCACACGTGGCTCTGCCTCTTTTCTGCCCTGAGGGCCACCAAGGTGCCCCACAGGTCCCACACCCCAATTCTCAACATCTCCAAGGGGTTGTGAGGGAAGGAAGAGCTGCGTGTGCCACCTGCATCGCCCCTGGGCACAGGGAAAAGCTTTGGGGGTGCTTGGAGAATTCCTAGGGCAGGATCCAGCCCTTCTCCCACACATCTTGGTGTCTCCTCACACATGGCTCTGCCTGAGCAGCCTCTTCTCTGCCCTGAGGGCCACCGAGGCACCCCACAGGTCCCACACCCCAATTCTGAATAGCTCCAGGGGGCTGTGAGGGAAGGAGAAACTGTGAGTGCCACCCACTCCGGAGGGGCTGCATGGCCCCTGGGCACCGGGGGCGCTTGGAGCCGCTCCTAGGGCACAGTCCGGCCTTTCTCCCGCACAATTCCTCCATTTCCCAACTCTCAGAGCCTTTGCATTTCCCCCCAAATTGCCGACAGAGAAACCCTCACCCTCTCCACGCCCCATGGGCGCCCCCAGGGCAATGGGGGATGATTCGCCCCGGGGTTACCTGAGCGCAGCGCCTGCTCTGCTCTGCCCTGTCCCGCGGCTCTTCCTTCCCTCTGCTCCAGCAGCTCCTTCCCTTTCCAGGTGCAAACTAGCCCGGACTGGCAGCACCCATTTTTATACGCTCGCCCATGTGATCCAAACAAATGCCCTAGGGATGAGTTTTTGCACTGACACAACTCAAGGGGCTGGGACTAAAAACCTGTCGGACCACAATCCCAGCTCAACGGACAGGAATTTTCCACTCGGAGCCGTTCAGGCCGGCTCTGGGTGCGCCAGGGCCTCAGCCTCTCTGCTTCCCCCCTAAAAAAATCCCATTTTTGTCCCCCAAGTCTTTCAGACTCATTCCTAAATGTTTCCTCTACTACAGCTGGAGAAAGCAAACCATGGGATGGTTCCCGCGGAGGAAGGGATGGATGGGGAGTGTGAAGGAATATGTTTGAGGCACTGATTGCATCAGAATTCTGCAAAGCTTTTAATTTTCTCATGATCTATGGGAAAAAAACAAACAAACAAACAGAAACACCCCACAGCAGCAGATGGCAGCTAGGGTGAGAAATGGGGAGAATCCTTTGCTCCAGGAAAAGGAAAGTGGCCTGGGAATGGCATTTCTGCACAGGCTGGAAGGTGATTTTGGAGCTGCCTCCTGCTCTGAGAAGAAAATGCTGGAATATTGGAATACCTGATGCTTGTGGGTCTTGTTAGTAGCCCAAGGAGCATTTTTATTGCTCAGAAATAATTTTGCTTGGGAAAAGCAGAATAAATCCTTGTTTTCCAGAGCTTTGGCTCGCTGGTGAGGAAGGATTTGAGGTTTTAATGGCTTCAGTGGTGACTTAAAAATTTTGCCCAGCCTGAAACTGGGAGCAAAAAAAAAAACCCACAGGACTGGGGACACCGGGACAAAGTATCACCTCCCCGTCCCTGCAGGGAAGGAATCAGGTGCCAGGTGAGCCCGAGTGACCAGAAATGCCCTGGAAAAAGAGAGGGTGAGCTCTGAAATGGGTGAGTCAATGGGAACCGAGGCAGCAGCGGGGAAATGGCCACGGGCCACGGAAAGGAGGCACGAGAGTGACTCAGTGGGAAAGGAGGGAAGCCATGGGATAATGGGGCAGCACCACATGGGATAATGGGGCAGCGCCATGGGGAAATGGGGCAGGAGGGGCCCCTCGAACGCGATCCTCTCGCTGCAGAGCCCTGGCACGGCAGCCAGAGCTGGAGCTGATCCCGGTGGGTTTGATAAGAGCAGGAGCGTGCAGCTCGGCACACACGGGGCCTCGCCTCCACCCTGAGGTGCTGCGGGGCTCTCCGGCACCTCCAGGGTGTTCTGGCCTCGCTGCAGGCACAGCTTTGCTCCGGCTCAGCTTAGGGAGGGATCTCGGGAGGATTTTTCTGCCTAATTTGGTGGGAGGCACTAAAAGGCGGCTCTTTTGCAGGGTCACAGAGCAAGGGAAGCGTTCCCAGTCCGGAGGATCTTCACATGGTCCCAGTCTCGCCCAAATTGTTCCCAAATGATCACTTTGGGGGGATCCCAGCCCTCGCTGCCTCCAGGCTCAGCCCTGGCACTGGGGATGCTGGTGTTGGAAGGAGGGGTAGGTGGAAAAGGGGGGCCTTGCTGGCTGTTTGAGGACCCCAAGCTGTTTGCTGTCACTTTACAGCTTAGGGGGTTTTTGGGGTGTAGAGGCAGCAGGTGTGACCTTGCTGGTGTGAGGAACTGTAAATAGGGGAGATTTTGGGGTCCCCTTCAGAGCCAGGGGGACAAAGGGCTGTGAAAAAACACTTGGGCAGGGGCGAAGCTGGAAAATGTCCTGGAAAAGAAAGCTGGAAAATATTATGGAAAAGATGCTCATGCTGAAGGATTCCCCCCAAATATGGGAAGTGCCCTCACCTCCTTCCAGCCCCCAAACTGGTTTTGGGGCATCATGAGGGGGCTCAGGGATTCCCAGGAGAGCACCAGGGCTGGGACTCAGCTGAGAGCTCGTTAAAGCTCCACCAGCCCCAGTTAAACCCATTTAGGGAAGGGTTAAGCCAGTTCAGAGTGATTTGGGAGCCTATTGAAGCAAAGGTTAATCTGGTATAAGTGCATCCACAGCGGGGATTTGAACCAATTTAACCGTTCCAGCTCCAGGTTTTCCCTGCAGGGTTTGGGGAAGGGTTCAGCCAGGCTGCGGAGAGCCTTGGGAAGAGGGAGGAAACAAAGCAGGGATGGAAGGGAAGAGCTGATGGAGGCTGAATGCGGAATGAATAGCCCACCCCTGCCCAGCCAGGGTTCCACGGGGGTCCCGATGCCCAGCTGGCACAGGGGGCAGCAGGGTGAGCACTGGGAGCCTCCCGGTCCATCCCAGCTCGTGGGACCGGGCAGAGCCCGAGCTGAGTCAGAGCAGAGGATGCTCCTTCCTCATCCCCTCATCATCCCGCTGCCCCAGGGCTTTCCCACGAGCCTCATCCAGCCGGGCCCTGGCACCTGGGAGCGGTGTTTGTTTATTTTTTGCTGTCATCGCTGAAGGGCTGTAATCACAATTAGAGCATCCACGAGGCACGGGGCAGAAATTCATCTCCTTTCCAAGGCCTGGATGCTCAGCAGAGTGGGAGGGAAAGAGGGAAAAGGTGGAAACGCTTCCATGCCGATTCCTGCACCCACACAGGTTGGCAGAGGTCACACCTGAGCGTTTCCCAACGCTTTCCCTCCGAGCTGCTGTCGCGTGTCGGGGTTGCAGCAATTCCCGGTGGCTGCAGGAGCCGGGAATGGGGAGTGCTTAATGCAGGAATGTGTGGGGGCCTGAATATATGTATTGTTCTGGAGAGAGTCCCTGTTAAGATCTATGTATTGTAAGATCTATGTATTAAATAAGTGGGTCCTTATGGAGAGAGTCCCTGTAAGATCTGTGTGGGTCCCAGTTACTCCAAACGAGCCACAGCTGCCAAGTCCTCAGCTGGGCAGCAGCTGTAGCTCGTGAAGGTAACTGGAATCAACAGCGGTGGGTCGAGAGCCCAGGAGGAGCCCCTGAGGAGACACATGAAGGACTGTGCTGCAGAGAAGAACAGCCTGGTACAGTATGGGACTTGAGAAACATGGGATACAACGAGATAGCAACAGGAATGTTCCTTAATGCGGGAATTCGGGGAGCTCCAGAGGGGCTCAGCGTGTGGGAACGGAGGGATGGGGCTGGGATTGGGCTGTGCCAGCCCTGGTGGGATGAGGAGCATGTGGGAACGGAGGGATGGGGCTGGGATTGGGCCATGCCAGGCCCGGTGGGATGAGGAGCGTGTGGGAACGGAGGGATGGGGCCGGGATTGGGCCGGGCTGGGCCGTGCCAGGCCTGGTGGGATGAGGAGCGTGTGGGAACGGAGGGATGGGGCCGGGATTGGGCCGTGCCAGGCCATGCCAGGCCTGGTGGGATGAGGAGCGTGTGGGAACGGAGGGATGGGGCCGGGATTGAGCCGTGCCAGGCCGTGCCAGCCCCGGTGGGATGAGGAGCGTGTGGGAACGGAGGGATGGGGCTGGGATTGGGCCATGCCAGCCCTGGTGGGATGAGGAGCATGTGGGAACAGAGGGATGGGGCCGGGATTGGGCTGTGCCAGGCCATGCCAGGCCTGGTGGGATGAGGAGCGTGTGGGAACGGAGGGATGGGGCCGGGATTGGGCCGGGCTGGGCCGTGCCAGGCCTGGTGGGATGAGGAGCGTGTGGGAACGGAGGGATGGGGCCGGGATTGGGCCGTGCCAGGCCATGCCAGGCCTGGTGGGATGAGGAGCGTGTGGGAACGGAGGGATGGGGCCGGGATTGAGCCGTGCCAGGCCGTGCCAGCCCCGGTGGGATGAGGAGCGTGTGGGAACGGAGGGATGGGGCTGGGATTGGGCCATGCCAGCCCTGGTGGGATGAGGAGCATGTGGGAACAGAGGGATGGGGCCGGGATTGGGCTGTGCCAGGCCATGCCAGGCCTGGTGGGATGAGGAGCGTGTGGGAACGGAGGGATGGGGCTGGGATTGAGCCGTGCCAGCCCCGGTGGGATGAGGAGCGTGTGGGAACGGAGGGATGGGGCTGGGATTGAGCCGTGCCAGCCCTGGTGGGATGAGGAGCGTGTGGGAACGGAGGGATGGGGCCGGGCTGGGCCGTGCCAGGCCGTGCCAGCCCCGCTGGGATCAGGAGCTGCCAGGCTGCGGAGCTGCTGCTGCCGCCGGAGGAGGAGAAGCGGCTCCCGCACCGCTCTGCTGCTGCGCTGCCTTGTGACTGCGAAATGAATGTGCTTAATATAGGCCAAGGGAAAACATTCTGCCCAAAATAGCAGCCCTTGCCCAGAACGCGCCGCAGCTCCGGCAGCAGCAGTCACAAGGTACCTGCCGAGGCACCGGGGCTGTGCCAGGTGTGCTGTGCCGTGCTGCACATCCCTCCCTGCTGTCCCCAAGGTCACCTCCCCCGGCTGCAGCTCCCCAAGAACGTGCCAGAGGGGCTCAGGGATGGGGATTGGGGTGGGGGCTGCATCCCCAAATCCTGCGATCCCATGGGTGCTGCAAAGGGTGGGATTGGGGTAATTCCTGCTGCTGCTGGACCTGAGGTTTGGGATGGGAAGGGAGCGGCTTTGGGGGGCTGCTGGCAGGATCGGGATGGGGATTGGGGTTGGAATTTGGGTTGGGATTGGGGTGGGGTGCAGGAGTGATGGGGTGGGGGCCGCGTCTCCAAATCCTGTGATCCCATGGGTGCTGCAAAGGATGGGATTGGGATAATTCTTGCTCCTGCTGGAGCTGAGGTTTGGGATGGGAAGGGGACAGTTCGGGGGGCTCACCAGAGGAGTTCAGGGATGGGATTGGGGTTGGGACTGGGGTAGGGGCCATATCCCCAAATCCTGCGATCCCATGGGTGCTGCAAAGGGTGGGATTGGGGTAATTCCTGCTGCTGCTGGACCTGAGGTTTGGGATGGGAAGGGAGCGGCTTTGGGGGGCTGCTGCCAGGCTTGGGAGGCTCGCCAGAGGAGATCAGGGATGGGGACTGGGGTTGGAATTTGGGTTGGGATTGGGGTGGGTTGTGGGGGTGATGAGGTAGGGGCTGTATCCCCAAATCCTGTGATCCCATGGGTGCTGCAAAGGATGGGATTGGATGAGATGGGATTGGGATAATTCCTGCTTGTGCTGGAGCTGAGGTTTGGGATGGCATGGGAGCAGCTCTGGGGGCTGCTGCCAGGCTCGGGGGGCTTGCCAGAGGAGATCAGGGATGGGGATTTGGGATTGGGGTGATGGGATGGGGGCCGCATCCCCAAATCCTGTGATCCAACGGGTGCTGCAAAGGATGCGATGGGGTTGGGATCATTCCTGCTCGTGTAAACCTGAGGTTTGGGGTGGGAAGGGGGCGGCTCGGGGGGCTCACCAGAGGAATTCAGGGATGGGGATTGGGGCTGGGGTGGGGGCTGCATCCCTAAATCCTGTGATCCAACGGGTGCTGCAAAGGATGAGATTGGATGAGATGGGGTTGGGATCATTCCTGCTCGTGTAAACCTGAGGTTTGGGGTGGGAAGGGGGCAGCTCTGGGGGGCTCACTCAGCTCATTGCTTTTCCCCAGAAACTATCAGATATTCCTCTTCTCCTGCTGGAATACCTGGCTGTGTCAGAGGAGTGGGGGTGATGCCAGGGAAAGGTTTGGGGGTCAAGGCTGCTCTGCTGCTGGGTTTGTGCTGCCCTGGCAGCTCCTCCTGTTGGGATCCCTGCAGCAGCCGAGCTGCTGTCATCTCCAAAGGCAGAAATCACCGTGGATCCCTTCCCTGATCCCGCAGAGATTCCTGTGGGTCCAACCTTTTCCTGTGGGTCCAGTCCCTTCTGGGGCTCTGAGCTGTCCCTGTGGTCACTCCTGACCGTCCTGGTGACAGGGTTTAATCCAGCCTGGCCAGGAAAATGGGCCAGGAGGGGCTGAGAGTTCAGAGCTGGAGCTTTGACATGTATCAAGGGAAAAGCCAGAAATCCTCCCCTCTTAATCTCAGGCTGCACCAGGGATCTGCATTCGGTGCCTAAAGCTCTGCTGTTCCAGCCTGAGGCTCACAGGAAGGGTTTGGGTGGATAAATTCAACCCCCTCACTCCAAATTTTGCCCCAGCATCTCATAAATGCTGGAAAAACCCCAAAATTTCCCTTTAACACGTAGCTCAGCCCTTTTTATGCTGTGGGATCTTTAACCCCTGCCCCTCAAGTGGCTCTGGACAGACCCAGGGGAACTCCCAGCCCCATAAATCTGTCACATCCCTGAAATCCACTTAAAAATCCCCCAAGGAGCAGAGCCAGCCCCGCCAACCGCTTCAGATGCAAATTTATGGCGTGGCCGGGGCCCAGTGGGGTTTTTGATTCACAAAGCTCCTGCCCAGGGGCTCGGCCAGGACAAGGTGAAGGCGACCTTGGGGTGGTTGGCGTGGAGTTCGTGGCCAGGGAAGGAGGGAAAAGTGAGGACAAGCCATGGAGGAGGGAGATAAGAGGCACAGGGAGGCAGGGCACAGCTGAGCGAGGAGGGAGGATGTGGGTTTTGTTTCCTTTGCTGATTGCTGGGCTTCCTGCAGGGCCCAAACTGAGGGAATTCCCCCGGCCACCGAGGCCCTGCCAAGTTTGCTTGGCTTGCTGCTCGGTATCAGCAGTGTAAATACATTTTTCCAGTGATTTTTCAGCCCTTAGGTGCTGGTTTTTTGGAGTTTGCTCAGCGGACTCTGGGTCTAGGAGGTGCCACCTAGCAATATTCAGATTTCTTCCAAAATTAGAAGAAAATTCTCGATTATTGAAGGAAGATCTGATGCTTGTGGGTCTTGTTGGTAGCCCAAAGAGCATTTTTATTGCTCAGAAATAATTTTGTTTGGGCAAAGCAGAATAAATGGTGCTGCCTTGCTGCTCGGTATCAGCAGTGTAAATACATTTTTTTAGTGATTTTTCAGCCTGGAGGTGTTGTGTTTTTTGGAGTTGGCTCAGGTGCCACCTGGAAATATTCAGATTTCTTCCCAAATGAGAAGAAAATGCTGGAATTTTGAAGGAAGATCTGCTGCTTGTGGGGTCTTGTTGGTAAAAAGAATAATTCTTGTTGGCAAAGCAGAATAAATGGTGCTGCTTTGCTGCTTGGTATCAGCAGTGTAAATACATTTTTCCAGTGATTTTTCAGCCCTTAGGTGCTGGTTTTTTGGAGTTTGCTCAGCGGACTCTGGGTCTAGGAGGTGCCACCTAGCAATATTCAGATTTCTTCCAAAATTAGAAGAAAATTCTCGATTATTGAAGGAAGATCTGATGCTTGTGGGTCTTGTTGGTAGCCCAAGGAGCATTTTTATTGCTCAGAAATAATTTTGTTTGGGCAAAGCAGAATAAATGGTGCTGCCTTGCTGCTTGGTATCAGCAGTGTAAATACATTTTTTCAGTGATTTTTCAGCCTGTAGGTGTTGGTTTGTTGGAGTTTGCTCATGTGGGGCATGGAGGTGCCACCTGGAAATATTCAGAAGAAAATGCTGGAATATTGAAGGAAGATCTGCTGCTTGTGGGGTCTTGCTGGTAAAAAGAATAATTCTTGTTGGCAAAGCAGAATAAATGGTGCTGCCTTGCTGCTCGGTATCAGCAGTGTAAATACATTTTTTCAGTGATTTTTCAGCCTGTAGGTGTTGTTTTGTTGCAGTTTGCTCAGTGGACTCCATTGAGGTGCCACCTGGAAAAATTCAGATTTCTTCCCAAATGAGAAGAAAATGCTGGAATATTGGAGTATCTGATGCTTGTGGGTCTTGTTGGTAGCCCAAGGAGCATTTTGATTGCTCAGAAATAATTTTGCTTGGGAAAAGCAGAATAAATCCTTGTTTTCCAGAGCTTTGGCTCGCTGGTGAGGAAGGATTTGAGGTTTTAATGGCTTCAGTGGTGACTTTAAAATTTTGCCCAGCCTGAAATTGGGAGCAAAAGAAACCTCACAGGACTGGGGACACCGGGACATGGTGTCACCTCCCCGTCCCTGCAGGCCATTCACACCTGGGGACAGCTGAGACGTCAACAAAATGGGATGGGAACAAGCTGAAAATTCCAAGAAAATTCCAAAATTGCCTTTTTTATGAGCAGGGAGAGCAGAAACGCCAAGGTGGGCCCTGGTTTATCTGGGTTTCACATCAACAGGAAAAGGAGGAAGGGGGGGAAGTTCCAAACAATGCTTTCCTGGGAAGTGAAAACAAGATTTTTAATGAACTTTTAAAGTGAAACTCTGCTCGGGAAGTGACGGTTCTGCATTAAATAAACAAAGAGCTGGAGGCTTTGCACGGGTGGGGGAGCTCTGAGAGCTCCTCACTCTCAGCTGATGGTCATGGGGAGCCTCGAAAATTTTCTATTTTTGCCTCAGCTGCGTCTTAAAGCTCCCCTGAAGAATATTGTGGCACTTTGGCAGCAATGGGACAGCACCCAGGTGGGATATCCTGGTGGTTTTTGCCTCTTTTGCCCCTTCCTTTCCCTCTCACCGCCCCATTTGTGGCCCCATGGCTCAGCCCAGGTGGAACTTGGCTCCCAGCTTGGCTGGTTTGGCTTTCACGGGCGCTTTGTTGCTGTTAAAACAAGCCCCAGACCTCTCCCTCCCTTCCCTGCCTTCAGGTGGTTGCCTTTTATTAAAAGCATTTTAATCTCTGATATTAACAGGAAAATAATTTCCTCATCCACCTCTCTGTTTTGTCAGCTCTGAGAGGCTTTTGGAGCTGTTTGCTGGGGATGCAAATGCAAAATATATTTATTTTTGTATGTCTATTTAAATATCTGCTCCCAAGTGAATTGATGTTGGGACTGCAGTAATTTTATTCTGTTGATTCCTTCACTGGATTAATTAAATTAATCTTGTGCTGATTACTTTGAAAGCTTTATTTTATTTGTTATTTATTGTTATTTATTTGTTATTTATTTGTTATTTTATTTGTTATTTATTTTATTTTAGTTTTATTTTAGCTTTATTTTATTTTTATTTTTACTTTCATTTTTTATTTTATTTTTATTTATTAATTATCATTATATAATTTTGTTTGGTTTGGGATTTTAATTTTTTTTTTTTTATTTCCAGAATATTGGGAAATATCCCTCATGAAAGCTGGGAGAACTGAGAGGTTTTAAACAGGTTTTCAATGGTGTTTTTACCCCAAAAAAGGTGAAAATTTTGAAGCCCAGGGCAGCATCTCTTTGTTTCTCATCCCAGCCTGGAATGAGGGAGGAATTCCTGGACTTCCCTGGGCTCTGAGCATCACACCCAGCACGGTGCCAGAGGCTTCCCAGCTGGAAAAACCAGATTCCTGCAGTCCCACAGGGTTTAGTCAGGACAGGGAGCCTGGGAACACCCTGAGGTGGCCAGGACAGGAGCTGGGCTTGGATCTGGTGTCCTGGAAGGGCTGAGCTGGAGCAGAGACCAGGCAGAGCTAAAGAATAAAACAGGGATTTATTAAAAGGATCTCCATGGCTCCACCTTGGGAAGCACAAGAGCTCAGCCAGGGCTGCACCGAAAATGAACCAAAATGGTCCCAAAATGAACCCAAAATGGTCACAAAATAGTCCCAAAATGAACCCAAAATGGTCACAAAATGAACCCAAGAGGAATCAAAATGGTGCCAAGATGAACCAAAATGGTCCCAAAATGAACACAAGATGAATCAAGATGGTCACAAAATGAATCCAAGATGAACAAAAATGGTCAGAAAACAAACCCAAGATGAACCAAAATAGTCCCAAGATGAACCAAAATGGGCCCAAAATGGTTCCAAGATGAATCAAAATTATCACAAAATTAACCCAGGATGAACCAAAATGGTCCCAAAATGGTTCCAAGATGAACCAAAATGATCACAAGATTAACCCAAGATGAACAAAATGGTTCCAAAATGAACCCCAGATGAACCAAGTTGGTCCCAAAATGAACCCAAGGTGAACTAAAATGGTCCCAAGATGAACCCAAAAAGAACAAAAATGGTCAGAAAATGAACCCAAGATGAACCAAAGTGGTCCCAAAATGAACTCAAGATGAATCAAAATGGTCCCAAAATGAATTCAAGATGAACCAAAATGGTACCAAGATGAACCAAAATGGTCAGAAAATTAACCCAGGATGAACCAAAATGGTCCCAAAATGGTTCCAAGATGAACCAAACTGATCACAAAATTAACCCAAGATGAACAAAATGGTTCCAAAATGAACCCCAGATGAACCAAACTGATCACAAAATTAACCCAAGAGGTCCCAAAACAAACGCAAGATGAACCAAGTTGGTCCCAAAATGAACCCAAGGTGAACTAAAATGCTCCCAAGGTGAACCCAAAAAGAACCAAAATGGTCACAAAATGAACACAAGATGAATCAAGATGGTCACAAAATGAATCCAAGATGAACAAAAATGGTCAGAAAACAAACCCAAGATGAACCAAAATAGTCCCAAAATGAATCCCAGATGAACCAAAATGGTCAGAAAATTAACCCAGGATGAACCAAAATGGTCCCAAAATGGTTCCAAGATGAACCAAAATGATCACAAAATTAACCCAAGATGAACAAAATGGTTCCAAAAGGAACCCCAGATGAACCAAAATGGCCCCAAAATGAACCCAAGAGGTCCCAAAACAAATGCAAGATGAACCAAGTTGGTCCCAAAATGAATCCAAGGTGAACGAAAATGGTCCCAAGATGAACCAAAATGGTCCCAAAATGAACCCAAGATGAACCAAAAACGGTCCCAAGATGAACAAAAATGGTCCCAAAATCACAGAATCACAGAATCACAGAAGTTCAAGACTGGAAGAGACCTATAAGATCATCAAGTCCAGTCGATGTTCTAACTGTTCAACTAGATCATGGCAGCAAGTGCCACATCCAGTCTTTTTTTGAATTCTTCAAATGAACCCAGGATGAACCAAACTGGTCACAAAATGAACCAAACTGGTCACAAAATGGTCCCAAGATGAACCAAAATGGTCACAAAATGCATGAGGTCACAGGATCTCTCACTTTTATAAGTTTTGGTCCATCATCACATTCATTGTCCAATTCCAGCTTTTGGTTATGAAGTCCTATCCTCGTTTTGTCTCTTCAGCCCACGTTGTTTGTGTTCCTGCATTGATTGTCCTTGGTCCCCAGCTGGAGCAGGAATTGTTTTGTCTCCCAAAAAATTGTTTTGCTCTGTGCACAGAGCTCCCCATCCCCTAACATGAACCCCAGACCCCCACACTAAAGCAGCACAGAAACTGAAAACCAGAAAATCTCAAACCTGAGGTGCCATTTCCCCCCACCCCGGGAGCTGGTTTGACACCAAAGCTGCCTTTTCCTGCAGCAGGATCCTCTCCAGAGGGGAAAATGCTGCCTGCAGCCTCTGCTGGGGATTTTCCTGCTTCTCCCAGGCACAAACAGGAGGAGGAGGATGGAGGAGGAGGATGCTGGTGGAAATCACCCATCTCTGGGGTCAGATTTCCAGAAATGTGGCAGGGACAGCAAAGCCAGCAGCTCTGGAGTCACCCTGGCCTGGGTTTGGAGACCACAGGGGTTTAAAAATTAAATATTCCAGTGGTTTCCTGCCTTTCGGGAGCATTACACAGCAGAGGGTGTCCAACCCTGGCATTTTTCCATGAATTTTTCATCCTGGTAGAAGCTGGACAAGTTTCCTGTTGTCCTTTAAACTCTCTCCTGAGTGGAGGAAATAAAATCTTTGTTAAAAAAAAATTTGTTTTTTTTTTTTTAGGGAGGAAGCCATGGTTCGCCTTACATAGGAAGATGAAAAGTTGTAAAATTTTACATTTAAAAAAAATATAAAATTGTTGCTCCCTTGAGTTTTGCTTCCTGAGCATCCCTGGGAGATCCCCCCGCACCTTTTCCATTGGGAAAATATAATAATTCCTTTTGGGATGACCTGTGAGAGGCCTCCAGATGGGAAGGGGCTGATTTTGGCTCTGCAAAGGGCTTTTCTCAGCCTCTGGGCTTGGGGGAAAAAAATAAGAAAAAGAAGAAAAAAAAGAAATCCCAAATCTCTGTTCTGAGTTCATCGCGTTTTGGGTTCTTGGTGTTGTATGGGGAATCTTTGCAAAGGGTTCACAAAAAAACCCCCAAAACCAACAAAACAGTGCAAAAGGTCTGGAGGGGATCCTGAGCCAGACCTGGGGCCATGGAGATGCTCCAGGGCTGGAGCTCCTCTGCATACTGGGAGAGCTGGGAATGTTCATCTGGGAAAGGGAAGGATCCAGGAGAGCTCAGAGCTCCTGGCAGGGCCTGAAGGGGCTCCAGGAGAGCTGGAGAGGGACTGGGGACAAGGGATGGAGGGACAGGACACAGGGAATGGCTCCCACTGGAAAATGGGAGATTTGGGTGGGATACTGGGATGGAATGAGGGTGGGGAGGGGCTGGGATGGAATTCCCAGGGAGCTGTGGCTGCCCCTGGATCCCTGAAGTGTCCAAGGGGAGTTTGGAGCACCCTGGGACAGTGGGAGGTGTCCCTGCCCTGGCAGGGGTGGCTCTGGATGGGACTTCAGGTCCTTCCATCCCAAACCATTCCATGGTTTGCCAGGAGCTCCTTGCCCACATCTCCACCTCTCCCTGTGCCCAACTCCCTGCCCTGCCCCTTGCTCAACTTCCATCCACATCCCCATTTCTCCAAGGAAATCCCTGCCCTCCTCACCATCCCATGACCACATTTCCGGGCATTTTCTGCTGATCACCAGCTGTGCCCTGTGCTGGGCACCCCGAATTTTCATCCCTCCCCATCCGTGTGAGGATGCAAACCCCAAGCCTGACTCAGCCAGCCCGGCATCCCTGGGAAAAGCCTGACTCACGCGAGCCCATTTGCCGGCTCAGGGCTTTAATTACGGGCTGTGCCCATCTCGGCAGCGTGGGAACGGGACCCATTAAGCCCCTAAAAGCTCCCCATCATTCCCAATCCATTAATGTCCCTAATTAGTTAAACCCGGCCGCCTCTTTCCCCTCGGCGGGCTCGCTCGTGTTCCCTGAGCGTGCAGCCGCCGCTCCATTATGTAACGATCCCCCCGCTGCTGTAATCCCAACTCACACCGGGCTCTCTCTCACTAGTATTTTATTTCATGTGCCTCTTCCCCCGAGCCCATCGGGCAATGGGCGAGACGGGCAGAGCCCAGCGGGGCTCGCAGCGCTCCTGAGCAGCCCGAGAGGCGCGGGTGCGGTTGGGGAGCAGCGCCCGGGGGTTGGGGGGCAGCGCCCGGGGCCGTTCGGGGCCGTTGGGGCGGTTGCCGGGGGTTAAAGCCGTTGGCAGAGCCGGAGCGGCTGCCTGCCCCTTCCCTGGGCTTTGCCTCTCGTTCCCGGTCCCCTGTGTCCCTTCCTGCCAAGGAAACCATCTCCACGGCAACCTCAAACCTCGGGGCTGTGCCTCGGAGCTGCTCATCCGTCCCCAGGACCCCGGTAAGTGGCTCTCTGGTGGCCCGGGGCTGTGAGTTTGGCTGCTGGGCTCGGCATTGGGGCGGGCACCCAACCCCGTGTCCCCTTATCCCCTTATCCCCGTGTCCCCGTGTCCCCTTGTCCCCCTCGAGGCTTAAAAAGGGGTGGCCGGAATGTGGGAAAAGCGCTGGAGGGGTGGCTGGGTCAGCCTTGGATTGGGGACATGTCCTGCTGTCCTGGCTGGGTGTGAGTCCTCGGACAGACCACAGCCATCCCCGATCCCGATTTTCTGTCGGGTTTGGGAGAGCAGCAGGTGGAGATGGGGTTTCTGTCCCCTCTCGGTGTCCCCGGGATGGCTGCGGTGTCACCACGTGGGGACATTCCCGGGGACACGTGGAGGGGAACAAGGACCAGCCCTTATGGGAAAGGCTCCTCGGAGCTGGGCTGGGCTCGGCATTGCCCGGAAAAATCAATTTCTCCTGGAAAAGAAGAGTAGGACACAGTTCCGTTCTGGAATAAACGGGATTAAAGTTGTGGAGCTGCAGGAGGAAATGATGGACGAGTGTCGGATTTGGTTCTTTTGTGACTCGGAGATGGGGTAACTGAGAGCTTTGCATCTGTTTGTGTGAAAAACGCCAATCACTTGGTTTTAGAATTTTAAAAGTTTAATAGTAATAAAATGGCTGTAAAAATAGTAATATAATTAGAGTAAAAAAGATTTGGTCAATTTGGATTAGGACAATACAAGACAATAAGAATAAAGAGTTACAGACAGTCCAGATACCTTTTCTGGGCAAAATAAGCCCGAAAAAATACCCCCGTTAACAGAGGATTAACCCTTAAAAGCAATAATCTGTTGCATATTCATACACCTCATCCATGATGCATAAATTCCATTCAAACACAGGATTCTGGCTGGGCAGTGTCAGCTTCTTCCTCTGAATACTAAAGTGAGTGAGGTGGGAAGAAGTTCATTTTTTCTGATAATGGAGCAATAAATTCTCTTTGAAAGATTTAGGTGTCCTGTGGCTGCTATCTGGTGCAGGTACCTCATTCCTCTCTTTAAAAAAATATCCCACATCCACAGTTTCTGTTTTAACTACAAAAGTTCCATTTTAACTACAAAACTACCTTTACCATCCTATTAAAATGTTAATACAGCATTACTAATCAATACAATATAATACATATAGTAAATCTCTCCATATAATATGCACTTTTCACAGTTTGCAGGCCTTGAGATAAGAAACTCAGAAGTACCATAGAATAGGACAGACTTTGTTGAGAAATATAACTAGGAGCAAGTTTCAAAGGATGGCCTCACAAATAAAGCTAAATACTTTAGATAAATAGAACTGTGAATGACGCATTAGAGTAAAAGCCATGAGGAGTAATTCTAGATAATGAACTTTAAAGCATTTACAGTATGGCATGGCAAAAGCTGATAGGCCAAAAAATGTATTGTAATATATGTATTATATAATACCTATATTATATATACATATGTATTATATATTATATATATGTGTGTTATATATTGTATATATATTATATACAATATATAATACATTATACATTATATTTTTATCAATATATAATTATATTATTAATTATAAGATGTTATATTATTATATAATAGATTATTTTAATGCTATTATGTTATTATATATTACAATTATTATAATAATATTATAATTTTGTTATATATTATATACATTTTATATTTATATATATAGTATATTTTAATTGTAATTAAAAAATAGTTGGCTTCTTATTGTAATGGTGTGAGTTATAACAATTGAATATATAATATATATAAAAATAATATATATATATTAGATATATAATATGTATGAATATATAATATAAATATAAAAATGAAATAGATGTATAAATGGAATTATATCTGTATTGTTTCACCCTTCACATGGGACTAAAAATAGAATAAAAGTTTTTGAAGTGCCTCTCAGTTGCCCCATCTCTCAATCAAACCAGACCCTGATCAGACAGACCAGGGCTGGGATGGGCCTGGGCTGGTTTGGGCTGGGGGTGCTGGCTGCCCTGGGGCTGACCCTGCTGTCCCCGTGTCCCCAGGGCAGGATGAAGCTGCTGGGGGCCGCGCTGGTGGCGCTGTCCCTGCTCCTGCCGGGCGCCTGGGCCAGCGAGGCCTCCCGGACCTGCATCTTCCAGACCCTCAGCGAGGCCGACCACGAGTTCTGCCGGTGAGCCGCGCTCCGGGGCCTCTGTCCCCTGCCATTCCCTTTGTGTCACCTCCTATCTGGCCTCTGTCACCTGCCTGTCCCCTGCCAGTGTGGCCTTCATCCCCTGCCCGTCCCCTGCCTGGCCTGGCCTTCTGTCCCCTGCCTGTCCCCTGCTTGGCCTCTGTCCCCTGCCTGGCCTGTCCTCTCTCCCCTGCCCGTCTCCTGCCTGTCCTCTGTCCCCTGCCCGTCCCCTGCCATTCCCTTTGTGTCACCTCCTACCTGGCCTTCTGTCCCCTGCCCTTCCCCTGCCAGGCCTGTCCTCTATCCCCTGCCTGTCTCCTGCCTGTCCTCTGTCCCCTGCCCATCCCCTGCCTGGCCTGTCCTCTGTCCCCAGCCTGTCCTCTGTCCCCAGCCTGTCCTCTGTCCCCAGCCTGGCCTCTGCCCCCTGTCTGTCACCTGCCTGGCCTGGCCTCTGTCCCCTGCCCATCCGCTGCCCAGTCTGGCCTCTGTCCCCTGCCTGGCCTGGCCTCTGTGCCCAGCCCAGCCTGGCCATCCCCTTTGTGTCACCTCCTGCTTGGCCTGGCCTCTGTCACCTGCCTGGCCTCTGTCCCCTGCCCTGCCTGCCCTTGCCGTTCCCTTTGTGTCACCTCCTGCCTGGCCTGGCTTCTGTCCCCTGCTCAGTCTGGCCTCTGTCACCTGCCTGGCCTGGCCTCTGTCCCCTCCCCTGCCTGGCCATTCCCTTTGTGTCACCTCCTGCCCAGCCTGGCCTCTGTCCCTTTCCCGGCCTGGCCTCTGTCCCCTGCCCAATCTGGCTTCTGTCCCCCGCCTGTCCCCTGTCTGGCCTGGCCTCTATCACCTGTCCAGCCTGGTGCCTGTCACCTGCCTGTCCCCTGCCCAGTCTGGCTTCTGTCACCTGCCCGGCCGGGCCTCTGTCCCCTGGCTGTCCCCTGCTCAGCCTCTGTCACCTGCCCAGCCTGGCCATTCTCTTTGTGTCCCCTTTTGCCCAGCCTGGCCTCTGTCCCCTGCCTGCCCCTGCCATTCCCTTTGCGTCACCTCCTGGCACAGTTCATCCCAGTGTCCCCTTGCCTGTGAGTTTTGGCTGTTTTGCTCCTTTTGCCTGGATCTGACATCTCTGGGGTTGTTCCCCAGCTGTGCAGAGCCTTGGGAAGTGACTTTGGCGGCATCAGGGATGACAGGAGTTTTCCATGGAAAGCTTCAGAGGAAGGAGGCTGCTTTTCCATGGAATGCTGGAATGCTTTGGGTGGGAAGGGGTCCTAAAACCCATCCAGCTCCAACCCCAACAATCCCAAGCCCTAAAACCCATCCAGCTACAATCACAACTCTCCCAGACCCTAAAACCCATCCAGCTCCAACCCCAACAATTCCAGACCCTAAAACCCATCCAGCTCCAACCCCAACAATTCCAGACCCTAAAACCCATCCAGCTCCAACCCCAACAATTCCAGACCCTAAAACCCATCCAGCTCCAAACCCAACAATTCCAGACCCTAAAACCCATCCAGCTCCAAACCCAACAATTCCAGACCCTAAAACCCATCCAGCTCCAACCCCAACTATCCCAGCCCTAAAACCCATCCAGCTCCAAACCCAACAATTCCACACCCTAAAACCCATCCAGCTCCAAACCCAATTATCCCAAGCCCTAAAACCCATCCAGCTCCAACCCCAACTATCCCAGGCTGATCCAACCTGGCCTTGGGCACTTCCAGGGATGGGGCAGCCACAGCTCCTCTGGGAATTTCATCCCAGCCCCTCCACATATTTCCAGGGAGGAATTCCTTCCCAAAATCTGCTGAAGAGCACACCAGGAGCACAGGGATTCAAATGTCCTTCAGCAGATTTAGCGAAGGCATTTAGAATGATAATAATTTATAATAATTCCCGTTCTCCCACCCTCTCACCCCGCTGGCATTCCCAACCCCATCCCGAGCCCTCCCTGTCACCCATTCCCACTTCCAGCCTCATTTTGCTCCCTGTTCCCTTTTTCCAGGGGGGATTTGGAAATCATCTACCCCGAGGTGGGCGACGTGAGCTGCTCCTACATCCCCAAGTGCCACGGCTACCGCCAGAAGCTCAGCGAGGAGTGGGGCAAGCCCTGCGTGCGCTACCCCTGGGCCAAGAAGGTGAGGCTCAATTCCAGCTTTTCCTGGGCTCTGGGGGACTTTGGGAGCTTTTTTCCCACTTTTCCTCATTTATTCAGGGGTTTGGTTGGAGGCTGAGCTGTGGATAAATTGAATTGGTTTTTTTCGTGATTTTTTTGTCATTTATTTTTAATTTTTTTCCTGCACTGTGGCCATTAAATCAACTTTTCTCACATTCAGCCTTTCTTTTTACTACACTGAAATCAGTTTTATATTTTATATTAATGTAATAAATGTAATGTAATGTAATATAATATAATGTAATATAATGGAATATAACGTAATGTAACATAACATAACATAACATAATTTATATTATATTATATTATATTATATTATATTATATTATATTATATTATATTATATTATATTATATTATATTTATAATATAATATACATAATACATAATATATAATTATATATAATTTATATTATATTTTATAATATATTACATTATATAATATATACACATATATAGTATATATAATATATAATGTAATATTATATATTATATATACAATATATTATATTATATTATATTATATTATATTATATTATATTATATTATATTATATTACATTACATTACATTACATTACATTATATTATATTAATTACATTATATTACATTATATTAATATTATATTACATTATATTATATTATCTTTGTATTATATGCTATTATTTTTATATTTTATTTCTATTTTATTACTTTTATATTTTATGTTTATATATTTCATACTTTTATATATTTTAAAATTTTTACATTTCTAATTTTAATTTTATATTTGGTATTTTTTCCTTTGGCCATTTACTAAATAATTTTCTTTTCCTACATCGTACCCATTTTACAGCTATTCCAGCCACGTTGTAGCCATTTAATGAATTCTTTTCACCATGTCACCACATTTCAATTTAGAATATTTGCTGCATCGTAACCATTATTTCCCCTATAAATGCAGTAATTTATAATTTCCCCTACATTCACTTTTAAAACAATTAATTAAATTTTAATATACTGTGACCATTTAAGTGGCCAGAGCATAGCAAAGCAATTAAGTTATTTTTTCCTGCTACATGTGGCCACTTAATAATTAAATTTTTTGCTATTTGTGGCCTCCTAATGATTTAATTTTGTGCTCCATCACGGCTATTTTTAAAATGGAATTAAATGGCCACAAAGTAGGAAAAATAGGAATTAAATGGCCAGAAGTAAAGAAAAGTTTAATTAATTTTATATCTATGTTGTGGCCACTGAATATTTATAATTTTTGCTACATTTTGGCCATTTCAATTTAGTTTGCTCTACTTTGACCACTTAATTTTTGATATATCCTGACCACTGGATTTTTTTCACCCCATTGTGGCAGTTTCAATTTTTGCCACAACTCAGCCAAAAAAAAAAAAAAAAATCAAAAAACCTCAAAAAATGCAATCTAAAATTTTCCACCGCGTATTTTATTTTTATAATTTTTTGTAGTCAATTTTTCAAAGCTCTTCTGTCTTCAGGGTGGGATTTGGGATTGGCGATGAGATTTGGGATCGTGGGTGGGATTTGGGATCGGCATTGGAATTTGGGATTCACAATGGGAATTTGGGATTCACGGTGGGATTTGGGATTCTCAATTGAATTTGGGATCGGCAATGGGATTTGGGATCGGCTGTGCGATTTGGGATTTGACATGGAATTTGGGATTTGACATGGAATTTGGGATTTGACATGGAATTTGGGATTTGCAATGGAATTTGGGATCGGTGATGGGACTTGACATGGAATTTGGGATCGGCAATGGGATTTGGGATCTGCAGTGGGGATTTGGGATTGGCGTCGGGATTTGGGATCTGTGATGGAATTTGGGATTTGACATGGGATTTGGGATTTGGGATTTGGCATGGAATTTGGGATCGGCGATGGGACTTGACGTGGAATTTGGGATTTGGGATCCACGATGGGATTTGGGATCAGCATTGGAATTTGGGATCAGCGTTGGGATTTGGGATCTGTGATGGAATTTAGGATTGGCGGAGGGAATTTGGGATCGGAGATGGGATTTGGGACTTGACATGGAATTTGGGATTTGCGATGGGATTTGGGATCGGTTGAGGGGGGAATCCCGGTGCTGCTGTTCCCTCTCGCCACCACCAGGTGGCAGCATTGAACTGCCCGAGCTCCAGCGCCGCCCGGACTGGGAGGAACTGGGAGGAACTGGGAGGAACTGGGAGCACCGAGATCTGTGCTGAGCGTCCCGCGGGCACGGGGAGGGGACAATAAATGGGGTGACACTGGGGTATTTTAGGGGACACCCCGCGCCGTCCCCTGCTGTGATCCCAAATCCATCCCAGGATGCGGCACCGTCTCGTAGCGATCCCAAATCCCTGTGGAATCCTCGCTGGCACCCCAAAACCGCCTTATCCCAATAATTTCTGTCATTCCCATGGCAGCTCCAGCCCCGGGAGCTGCTCAGGGAGAAGTCAGCTCTGCTGGCGTCACCTCGCAGTGTGCACAATCCATTTTTCCGCCTCTTCCCCCCCTCCTGTCTGGGAAGTCTCTTCCCCCTGCGGATCACATGGTTGGAAGGAGAACTTTTCCCTAAAGATGTCTGATTGTCCAAAAAACCAAAAAATCCTCCTTGCTGGCAGCGGCTGCTGCGCACAGACCCATCCCCGGCTTTCCAGGAGTTTGAAGTTTCCCAGGGATGGATGTGGGCAGTTGTTTTCCCTTTAATTTTAGTCCTGGAAAGCAAAGCAGGGCCGGGAGAAGGGAGGGAACTCTCCGGGCATGGAACGCGGCTGTGGGAAGGATTTTGGGGAGCAGAGCCAGACCCTGCCAGGCTGAGCATCCCAGAATGCACAAAATCCTCATCGCGGAATGCACAGAAAGCAGGGAAGGCAGAGCCGGGAGCTTGGGGGTGGCACCTGTTTATTTTGGGCTGGAATTCCAGCTGTGCCTCGGGGGTGGCAGGTCCCCAGGGAGCCCCTGGCACGGGCGGCGGCTCCCGCTGGCACCGGGAGCGGCTCCGCCGAGGATTTGGCACCGATTCCTTCCGAGACATCTCGGCACATCTTGAGCTGAGGCGGCATCTGAGGACACGGGGCCCCGCTGCCTCCCGGGCTTTGGGGTGGGTTTCTCCTCTGGCCATCCCCAAAAATGCCTCCCCAGCTCTGCACAGCTGGGAATGATCCAGCTGCAGTGTCCACAGTTCATTCTATATAACCTTAAACCCCCTGTCTCTCCTCAATTTTGTTTATTTTTAATAGAAATATACAATTTTTTTACTCCCGAACCCCTAAGGATGCTTTGGGATAATCTTTTTCCCTCCTAAGCTCACCCTAAATTGAGTGGGAACAAGAGCTGTGGCATGAGAGTTGTTTTTATGCTTGATGTGGGTATTTCTAAACCCAGGAAATTTGATTATTCCTAATTTATTCCCAAATGGGAGCGGGAAAATTTGGCAAAGCGGGGAGATCTCCATCTCCCTGTGGTGCTCCAGTGATCCTGGATGGGGTGGGGAGGGCTGGCTGAAGGGCTGGAGATGCTTTTCCCATCCAAATCAGAAAATCTCGGGGTTTGAGGATGCAAACTTGTGTAGGAAGTGTCGGCTCTCTGTGGAACACTTTGTCTCTTCAAGAAAAACAACCACCAAAAAAGCCAAATGCGGAGTGTTTGTTTTTCTCTCTAGAAATATTTATCAGTTTTCTGAAAGGAGGAGGGGGGAATGGGAGGTTTCCCATTCTCGTCCCAGATATTTGGGATGGGTTTGGGGTCACCTTTGTGCCCAAGGTTTGTCCCTGCAGCTCCTCAGGGAAGGGAATATCGATGGTTTGAGGTGAGGAGCTGGAAGTGGGGTGGCATCTTGCAAATCTGAGCTCTGACGGCAGCAAAATCTGGCCTGGGGGACTTCAGTGCATCACTTTAGGGTGGATTTGAATATTTTGTCATGTTTAAACATTGAGCTGTCAAACCCAGCTTTATCAAACATCAATTTGCTGCCCAAAAAAAAACCCATTTTGGGGCAATTTTTAGTGCCATGAGGGCACCTGGTGTGTGTGGGGGCATCTCAGTGAGCCATAGGCTCCAGGGAGGGAGTCAGGGATGCACTGCCAGGGGCAGGAGAGGGGTTCTGGATGGATGGATACCCTGGAAAACCTTGAACTGCCCTGTCCTGGTGGGGAAAGATCTTGGAATGTCCCTCAAGAGATCAACCCTGGGATGTTCAGGATGCTGAATCCATGGGAGATGCAACCTTCAGATGTTTGGGATGTTCCATCCATGGAAGATCAGCCCTGAGATGTTCAGGATGTTCAGTCCATGGGAGATCAGTTCTGGAATGTTCGGGATGTTCAGTCCATGGAAAATGCAACCTTAGGATGTTCAATCCATGGGAGATCAATCCATGGGAGATCAGCCCTGAGATGTTCAGGATGTTCAATCCATGGGAGATGCAACCCTGGGATGTTCAATCCATGGGAGATCAGCCCTGGAATGCTCAGGATGTTTGATCTGTGGGAGATCAGCCCTGGGATGTTCAGGATGCTGAATCCATGGGAGATGCAAACCTCAGATGTTCAGGATGTTCAGTCCATGGGAGATCAGCCCTGAGATGTTCAGGATGTTCAATCCATGGGAGATCAGTTCTGGAATGTTCAGGATGTTCAGTCCATGGAAAATGCAACCTTAGGATGTTCAATCCATGGGAGATCAATCCATGGGAGATGCAACCCTGGGATGTTCAATCCATGGGGGATCAGCCCTGGAATGTTCAGGATGTTCAGCCCATGGAAAATGCAGCCCTGGGATGTTCAGGATGCTGAATCCATGGGAGATGCAAACCTCAGATGCTTGGGATGTTCAATCCATGGGAGATCAGCCCTGAGATGTTCAGGATGTTCAATCCATGGGAGATCAGCCCTGGGATATTCAGGATGCTGAATCCATGGGAGATGCAACCCTGGCATGTTTGGGATGGTAAATCCATGGGAGATCAGCCCTGGGTTGTTTAGAATGTTTGATCCATGGGAGATGCAACCCTGGGATGTTCAATCCATGGGAGATCAGCTCTAGGATGTTTGGGATGCTCAATAAATGACAGATCAGTCCTTGGATGTTCAATCCATGGAAAATGCAGCCCTGGGATGTTTGGGATGCATCATCCATGGGAGATCAGCCCTGGGGTGTTCGGGATGTTCAGTCCATGGGAGATGCAGCCCTGGGATGTTCAATCCATGGGAGATCAGCTCTAGGATGTTTGGGATGCTCAATAAATGGGAAATGCAGCCCTGGGATGTTCAGTCCATGGAAAATGCAGCCCTGGGATGTTTGGGATGCATCATCCATGGGAGATGCAGCCCTGGGATGTTCAATCTGGGGGAGATCAGCTCTAGGGCGTTTGGGATGCTCAATAAATGGGAAATGCAGCCCTGGGATGTTCAGTCCATGGAAAATGCAGCCCTGGGATGTTTGGGATGCATCATCCATGGGAGATCAGCCCTGGGGTGTTCAGGATGTTTGATCCATGGGAGATGCAACCCTGGGATGTTCAATCTGTGGGAGATCAGTCCTTGGATGTTCAATCCATGGGAGATGAGCCCTGGAATGCCCAATCCTCACTGCAAAACTCTCCTGAGCACATCCCAATCCCCCTTTGGATC
This sequence comes from Ammospiza nelsoni, assembly GCF_027579445.1. Classification (NCBI taxonomy): domain Eukaryota; kingdom Metazoa; phylum Chordata; class Aves; order Passeriformes; family Passerellidae; genus Ammospiza; species Ammospiza nelsoni. The sequence goes on from NC_080662.1 coordinate 4,444,393, forward strand.
CCACTGCCCAGACCTGACCTCCAAACCCCAAACACCCAAATACCCGGAGCATCATCCCAAAACCCCCAACCCAGGAGCTGCTGGGGGCCCTTTCCCAGCCCAGGGGAGCAGGAGAACATCTGGGAGAACGGGAAACGCGTCCTCCTTGTCCTGCCTCGATATTGCTTCGCTCAAGCAAAAATAAATTGGAAAAGAAAATTGGCCCCTGCACCAATTTGGGGCAGTTTCTGGATTGTGCAGCGTGGCAAAGCCCCCGACGGTGATGGATCGCTGCATTAACCCAAAGCTGCGTCCCCTGATTCCCTTTTATTACCACTCGTGGTGGCAGACAGAAAAACAGATTACACTGGAGATCAAATCGATAGGAACTTTATTTACTGGCCTTTTAAAAACATATTTCTGGGCTTTATAAAAACATACGGCAGATGCCAGGGATGGGCCTTGTCTCCTTGTTAAAAAGCAATTTACCTGGGCTGGAGCTGCTACCTTTTACCTGCTCCTCCAGATTTGTTTTCATCCCAAGGTTTGACAACTTCCTTAGAGCCTTCTTTAGGCCGTGCCATCACTTTTTTAGGATACAGGAAGGAATTGGATTTTTTTTTTTTTTCACAACAAAATCTAGAAATAAAGTGTTTTCTCAGGGTTTCTACCCCAAACTCAACTTTTGAAAACTTGTTTTTGCAAAGCAGCCGATTTGCACATCCTTGAGCTCAGCTTCTTCCTGCTGTCCCTCAGCTTTTTGGGATGAAGGCATTTCCAAGCTGGGATGAAATAGGGATGGGGAAAAGCCCCCGGAGCTGTGTAACCCATGGGATGGGACCTTCAGGGTTGGGTCTTTGAGCTTTTTGTGCCTAAAACTGTGGCCAGCACTCAGGGATGGGGCTGGAGAGGTGCTGGGAATGGGAGCTGTGCCCTTGGGAATGGGAGCCCAGGGAGGGAAGAGCAGGAGGAGTTGTTTCTCCCAAAAACCCACACAAAATCAACTCTGCTTCTTTTCCCCACTTCTCCCCCTTTTGTGAAGCACTTGGTGGCCTGGCTGGGGACAGGCCTGGCTTGGGACAAGCCTGATTCATAAAGAGTTTTGTGTTCCCATTATTTGGGCGCTCATTTGTGTGAGGAAATTCATTTCTTTTAACAAAGGCAAGTTCAGCTTTGTTCCATCCCCTCCCGGGGTGTGCTGCAGGGGTGGCAGGAGGGGACGTGCAGCTGGCTGGGGAGGGACCTTTTTGTGGCACTCAGGTTCCATCCACGCCTCGCTGGAGAAGATGGGTTGGAAGCAGAAGATTTCTGACAGTTTGTGTATCCCTGCTGGCTCATGGAGCCGTCTGGAGCTGAGGAGCCACCAGCGTGGTTTTCTCCCTCTCTCTCAATCCTGTCTGGGCTCCTCAGAAACAATGGCCCCACATTCCTCCCCGCTGCTGTCAGCCGAGATTGCGGGGATTAGCCCAAGCCCCCGGTGATGAGCCCCTCCCTGCTGGGTTGGTTCCCATGCCCCGGGATCGCTCCGTGGCATTCCAGCACCCCAGACTTCACAGGGGGAATGGTGTGAGGGATCTGAGCTTCCACAGGGCCTCTGAGGGCTTTGGAGAGGGGTGGCAAAGCCAAAATGAATGTGTGTGCTGAGGGCTCTGCGTGCTGCCTCAGCCCTGTCCTCTGCTGACCCCCTGCTGCCCTTCCATGGGGGATTTATTGGGGTGTGACCCCTCCGAGCCAAGCTCTGCTCAAATTCATCCTTTTGGGGAGCAGGAAGGGTTTTCCCCTTGATGGGAATGGCTGGAGTGGTTCAACATCACTGGGGTGTTGTCCCCTGTGTGCTGAGGGCTCTGCGTGCTGCCTCAGCCCTGTCCTCTGCTGACCCCCTGTCACCCTTCCATGGGGGATTCATCTGGATGTGACCTCTCTGAGCCAAGCTCTGCTCAAATTCCCATCCTTTTGGGGAGCAGGAAGGTTTTTCCCCTTGATGGGAATGGCTGGAGTGGTTCAACATTACAGGGGTGTTGTCCCCTGTGTGCTGCCTCAGCCGTGTCCTCTCCTGCCACCCATTCCATGGGGGATTTATTGGGATGTGACCCCAACGACTCAAGCATTGCTCAAGTTCATCCTTTTGGGGAGCAGGAAGGTTTTTCCCTTTGACGGGAATGGCTGGAGTGGTTCACCAACATCACAAGGGATGTTGTCCCCCCTGCGTGCTGCCTCAGGCCTGTCCTCTCCTGCCACCACTTCCATGGGGGATTTATTGGGATGTGACCCCTCCGAGCCAAGCACTGCTCAAATTTGGGGAGCAGGAAGGTTTTTCCCCTTGATGGGAATGGCTGGAGTGGTTCAACATCACTGGGGTGTTGTCCCCTGTGTGCTGAGGGCTCTGCGTGCTGCCTCAGCCCTGTCCTCTGCTGCCACCCATTCCATGGGGGATTTATTGGGGTGTGACCCCAACGACTCAAGCACTGCTCAAATTCATCCTTTTGGGGAGCAGGAAGGGTTTTCCCCTTGATGGGAACGGCTGGAGTGGTTCAACATCACTGGGGTGTTGTCCCCTGTGTGCTGAGGGCTCTGCGTGCTGCCTCAGCCCTGTCCTCTGCTGACCCCCTGTCACCCCTTCCATGGGGGATTTATCTGGATGTGACCTCTCTGAGCCAAGCTCTGCTCAAATTCCCATCCTTTTGGGGAGCAGGAAGGTTTTTTCTCCTTGATGGGAATGGAGTGGTTCAACATCACAAGGGATGTTGTCCCCCCTGCGTGCTGCCTCAGCCCTGTCCTCTCCTGCCACCACTTCCATGGGGGATTTATTGGGATGTGACCCCTCCGAGCCAAGCACTGCTCAAATTTGGGGAGCAGGAAGGTTTTTCCCCTTGATGGGAATGGCTGGAGTGGTTCAACATCACTGGGGTGTTGTCCCCTGTGTGCTGAGGGCTCTGCGTGCTGCCTCAGCCCTGTCCTCTCCTGCCACCCATTCCATGGGGGATTTATTGGGGTGTGACCCCAACGACTCAAGCACTGCTCAAATTCATCCTTTTGGGAGCAGGAAGGGTTTTCCCCTTGATGGGAACGGCTGGAGTGGTTCAACATCACAGGGGGTGTTGTCCCCCCTGTGTGCTGCCTCAGCCCTGTCCTCTCCTGCCACCGCTTCCATGGGGGATTTATTGGGATGTGACCCCTCCAAGCCAAGCATTGCTCAAATTCATCCTTTTGGGGAGTAGGAAGGTTTTTCCCCTTGATGGGAACGGAGTGGTTCAACATCACTGGGGTGTTGTCCCCCACCAGGCCCTGGTGCCACCGGAGGGGACCAGAGGGCAGCTGGTGCCACACGCCAGGAGAGCCTCGTTCCATGAGCAATCCTGGCAGGAATGTCACTTCACATCCATCTCCTGACTTCCCCGTTCTCTGGACCTTTAACCACCCTGGACAAACATCGTTTTCCCGAAGGCAGAGGCCGGGAAGCACCTCCAGGTCATCCCCGTGCCTCGGCATCCCCCGCTCGCTCCTCGTTTTCCACAGCAAAAAAAAAAAAATGTTTGAAGGCGCCGCTGATTTTTCCCTTTGATCCCTGTAAACACTATACAGTAATCAAAGTTTAAGCTGCTTTGGGTGAAATAATTGCTTAACAATCATATAAGACAAAGTGATTCAACAAATGACAATTAGGACTTGTGATCTACAGAACAGATGCATTCAGTGTAGCATATTATAATGTGCTAATAGGAGATTGACAGCACAATAATAGGAGAGAACAGCCACTCAGCCTATAATTCCCAACCAAATGTGAGGCTGTCCACAGAGCTCAAATCCGAACAGGCTGTAAAATTAGAGGTAAGAAGGCACAAGTTTCACAAAGACTCATTAGCAGGTTGGCTGTGAATTTCCAAGGAAGGGGGGAAAATTCCTGCTGGAGGATTTGCTCGCGAAAGGAAGGAAGGGGAGGGGGGGAACCTCAACCTCCGCACGTCTTTGCGCTGGGAATGAGTAACCTCGATCACACTGGGCTCCAACAGGCTGGAGCTGCTGCCGGATGCCAGCCAGGTTTGGGAGCAGAGGGCGGATGCATGGAGCAGACACCGGTGTGAAGGACCAAACGAGATGAGGATTGATATGAGCACGGAGCTCCACCGGGCGTTCCCGACGGGAATTGGGCACTTCCCAAGCCTTAAATGATACTGATGGGTGACAGGGGCACCCTTTAGCCCTGTCCATGGCAATTAAGGCTTGTGCTTTCTCTCTGTGGGGACACGGAGGGATGGGGACGTGTGGCGAGTGGAGCTGTCAATCTCCACACGTGCGGAGGCAGGAGCTGGATCCATCCCTGAACCCCTCCACACCCTGGGATAGCATTCTCTGTGTGCTGCTCTCTGCTTCCTTCCAGAGAGATCAAAGGGACTTTAAATTCCCAGCTCTGGTGACAAAACAGATTTCAGCTCGTCTCTGGTCCTTCCCGCGCCCCGCGCACGTGTTCCACCAATGTGGAATTTGGCCGTGTTTTATTATTAAATAAACATGCCAGAAAATGCACTTTTTGTGCATGGGGGAGGATGAGAAGGTTTGGTAATTAAAACTTCCATCCGTCAACGCTTTGCTCCCAGAGATAATTGTGTGGCTCCCGCAGATGTATGTTTTGTGTGGAATTAACCAGTGGGAATTGGGGCTGCTGTGGCTGAGGGGATGGGATGTGCCAGGGGCTGCCCAGGATTCCAGTGGAACATCCCGGGGTAGGTGTGATCATGCTCTGGTTGGGAATTTTCTGGGAATTTTGCTTTTTGTCTCAGTTTATTGCATGGGCAAGTGCTTTAGATCCACTTTATCTTCACCTGCAAATCCCAAAACTGCAGGGATGCACCTGCCACAACAAATATCGATTTTACATGAATTTTATTAATTGCAGAGCCAAACTGAATTGTAGAAACACATAAATCTGATTAAAATAATACAATTTTTCTTTCCCCTTGCCCCATCTTTGCATTTTCCTGACATGCCCAGCCTGTGATGTGCCAGCGTGGGCGTCGTGGGGCACTTGGAATTTCAGAGCCTTTAACAAAGGTGACACTGGAGAAAAAGCTGCAAAGAGCCCTCCCCTCATCCCAACTCCAGGATTTATTTTTGAGGAGACCCTTAGGAAGCGCTGCCCCCACAGAGGCTGGAGCCCATCTGGGTTTCAGAGCTCCCATGGGGTGATCGATGGCAGATCAATGAGCCCCAAGGGGACCTGTCACCCTGGTGGTGTCTCCTGACATGCCCTGGACCCGCCTGGGCTTTTTCAAAAGCACTTAATGGCATTTGGGGTGGGCAGGGGGGGTTATAGCAGCAGGCAGGTTCCTCTCGATGCTTGAAAATTGAAATTGTGGGGTTTGGAATTGTGTTTAATTATGGGGGATCTGGTATGGCTCCCCTTCATCTTCCTGGCATCATCCTCATTCTCCTCAGCTCCTCCTGATTCTGTGGAGCTTCCCTGCTCTGGCCTTGGACATTTTTAGGGCTGGGTAAGGCCCCAGACCCACCTGGGCTTTTTCAAAAGGAATTAATGGCATTTGGGGTGGGTATGAGGGTTTATAGCAGCAGGCAGGTTCCTCCTGGCACTTGAAAATTGAAATTGTGGGGTTTGGAATTGTGTTTAGTTATGGGGGAGCTGGGTATGGCTCCTTTTCATCTTCCTGGCATCCTCCTCATTCTCCCCAGCACCTCCTGACTCTGTGGAACTTTTCTGCCCTGGTCTTGGACATTTTTGTGCTGGGAAAGGCCCCAGACTCGTCTGGGCTTTTTCAAAAGCAATTAATGGCATTTGGGGTGGGCAGAAGTGTTTATAGGACATTTTTAGGGCTGGGTATGGCTCCCCTTCATCTTCCTGGCATCCTCCTTGTCTCCCCAGCTCCTCCTGATTCTGTGGAGCTTCCCTGCTCTGGCCTTGGACATTTTTAGGGCTGGAAAAGGCCTCAGACCCACCTGGGATATTTCAAAAGGAATTAATGGCATTCGGGGTGGGCAGGGGGGGTTATAGCAGCAGGCAGGATCCTCTCAATGGTTGAAAATTGAAATTGTGGAGTTTGGAATGGTGTTTAGTTATGGGGGAGCTGGGCATGGCTCCTTTTCATCTTCCTGGCATCATCCTCATTCTCCCCAGCTCATCCTGACTCTGTGGATGTTCCCTGCTCTGGCCTTGGACATTTTTAGGGCTGGGTAAGGCCCCAGACCCACCTGGGCTTTTTCACAAGGAATTAATGGCATTTGGGGTGGGCAGGAGGGTTTATAGGACATTTTTAGGGCTGGGAAAGGCTCCAGGACCTCTGGAATTCTGGGCTGGTTGTGCTGAGGGAGTCCTTGCTCCATCACTCTCCCCACTCCAGGCAGGTGTTGCTCTCCCTGATTTTCAGGGGGCTCTGGGAGCAGCCAGGCTCTGCTGGGTTTCTCTGGGGTGTGAAAGCTGCTGGATGGATGCACGGCTGAAAAAATCAGGAATTGGGAATTGCCAGGTGCTGGGTGGAGGGCAGCGAGGTGTGGGAGAGGCAAACACGGCCTGCCCCTGTGCTGCCACCCTCCCCTGGGATTATCCAGGCATCTCCCAGCCCGGCTCTGGCATCTGGGACGCCTCGAGCCTGCTCGGAGCCCGAATTTTGGCAGCAGACGCCCTTGAGCAGCCCTTGCCAGGTCCCTTGCTGGCAGGGAATCCTGCTCCGTCCTGCTCTGCCGCTCCAGCTGCACTTCCCAAACATCACCTCCCACTGCAGGGAGCATCCCGGGGAGCTCAGCCTCAGCCCCGGGCTCGGAGCATCACTCCCGGAGCCTTCCTTCCCTCCTCCCCTGCAGCATCTTCCTTCCCCGCCAGCACAGGAGCCTTTTTTCCATGGATGAGTAATTCTTCCCAATTTGGGGGCTCCTTCCTGCGCTGTAACAACCCCGAGCTCGCCTGCCTTTTTCTTTTTCCAGCTGCCATCTCCAGCAGAAATTCCCCTTTTTTGTAATCTTTTTTTTTTTTTTTTTCTTTTTTTCCCCGGCAGGAGGGGAGGGGCGGGGGGGATCTCGGTTATACAATCCGAGGGTTGGGGCGACTATTTTGGATCCCTCCTTCCTGCCTCCAAATTGCAGCTCCGAATGTGACAAGTTACAAAACACTTGAGTCATTTCTCTCTCTGTCGAGCGCGCTGCCTTTTTCCCCCACAAGGGTTTGGGTTGGTTTAAATGGAAAAAAAAAAAAAAAAAAATTAAAAAAAGAAAAAAGGAGGATGGGGATGAGGATGGGGATGGGGATGAGGATGGGGAGGGGGGAAAAGGCGGCTCCCAGCCCGGGGGGCTGCGGGCAGCCCCCACGCAGGGGAACTCGCGGGGCTGTTTATGTAAGATGCTCATGTTCTGCTGAGCTGCAGCAAGAGCTGTTGTCGATTCCCAGGAAAACCCACGGCTGCCCACGTAGGATCTCCCGAGCAGGGTTGTGTAACGGGGAGCCAGGCAGCCGGGAGGAGGGGGGGGGTCGGGAGATCCTGCCTTGGGAGGGGGGGAAAGCAGGGATGGCTGCGTTGGAAGGAGTGGGAAAAGTCCTTGGTGCAGAAAATGCGGCTGCTGGGATGTGAAAATGCGCTGCCAGGAGGTTTTGGGGTGCTCTGGGCTGCTCTCACCTCTCAGCACAGATTTGGAATTAATTGAGTCACTGGGTGACTTCCCAGCATCCCCGTTTCCTTTGGATTTCTTGGGAGGAAAGGGATTTTTGTGATGAGATTCAGTGTTGGAGTGGAAGAAAACAGCAGCGATGGTTTGGTGGAGGAGGAGGTGGCCTGATCCTGAGCGCTCCTGCAGCTCCTGGGATCGTCCCAAGGGGAATTTCAGGTTGGATTTCAGCAGGAATTTCCTTATGGGAAGGGTTGGTAAACCTTGGAAGGGGAAGTTTGGAGTCCCCATCCCTGGGGGTGTCCAAGGAACACCCAGATGTGGCACTCAGTGGCAAAGTGGGGATGGGGCACAGCTGGGACTCGGTGATCCTGCAGCTCTTTTCCAACCTGAATGATCCAAGGATTTGGGGGAAAAATCCCTCATTTCCCACTGTCCCCAGTGGATCTGCACCACCAGCCTCAAAACCTGAGGGAGGGGCTCCAAACCAGCTCCGCACCCCACCAAAATCACCATTTTAATGCTTTTTTTTCCCCATAATCCCAAAAACCAGGGAATGTTGGTGGCTGGTGCTGCTCCAGGCCGTGAGGAGAGGAGCCCTGTCGAGGTGCTGGGATGGGAGCTGCGTGTGTGTTACATTTTTATCCCTATTTATTCATGCAGAGCCGAGGCGCGGGGCGAGGCGCCCTGCTCTCCATGAGAATGCTCCTTCATTTACATCCTCCCTCCTTCCCCACAACTGAACTTATCCGGGTTATTTTTATTCCTCATGTGTATTTTTTTTTCCTTTTTTTAAATTTTTTTTTTTAAGAAAGATTGGGGGAAGGGGAGGAGAAAAGAAAAAAAAAAAAAACCAAAAAACCCAAGCATCACCACCCGTCTAAATTCACCTTATTTTTACTTCTATTAAAATTTCCCCTCTGGAATTTTGATAAGCCAGAAAAAAATGAGGCACACGAGCGAGCTTCATCCGAGGGGAGAGCTGAGGCCCGGGGATGAGGGGGAGGAATGTGTTTTGGGGCAAAGAGTAAGTTTAGAAGTATTTTTCTCTTAACTGGAGCACTTAGCTGCACTGCAAGCCATTCATCTTGTGCTTTAATAACTCATTCTCCCTGCGAGATGGGATATCACAGCCCTGGATATTGCTTTTCTTGGGATCCAGGATCAAAGATGAATCTGCTTCCTCTAATAAAATACATTGGAATTTTATTGGAATTGGAATTGAAAGAGTTTTCTGCACCCTGATTTCCCCCTGTATTTTGGGTGTTGGGCTTTTCTTTGCCCCAAATCCCCCTTGCTGGCCTGGTATTTATTTATTTCCCTTCCCTAATGATGGAAATACAAATTCCCTCCTTCCCCCCCATCCCTGGGGAGCTCCAAGTGCTGCCATTTGCTTCGGGCTGTCTCTAATCAATCGATAAATGAGATATTTATGATTTATAAAGGATATTTTACATCCGGGGGTTTCCCTTGCTGTGGGAGCTGTTGCATTTTTGGGGTGCCATGCGGTTTGTGACCATTTTATCCTTTTCCTGCCACTTTTTAATCAACAATCCATCCCCCCCGGAGCAAACATTTCCCTGTGCAGCAGCTTGTGCCTGTCCCCTGGGGGTGTGCCGAGTGTGCAGGGCCGGGGAAGGAGGTTGGGAGCTTTAGGAATCCTGGAAGGTTTTTTCTGGGAGCAGAGGGAGCTCTCGGCTCGCAACTCCGCCGCTTTCTGCAGGGGATGAAAAAAAGCCTGGAACAAAACTTCTCCCTTTCATGTTGCCTTTCGGCCCGGCTGTCTCTTAACTACGCATTTGATCTCGGCATCTCGGCGAGAAGGTTCAGAGCCTGATCAGGAATTAATGGGAAGCAGGAATGAAGCAGCGGATCAAAGCGCGGCGGTGGCAGGGGAGGGGGACGCGCTGTGGTGGCACTAAAGGGACACGGGGGACACGGCCAGGGGTTGTCACCTCCAGGGCTCCAGGGGCTCGTGGGTCCCTGTCTTCAGGGGTTTTCCAGGGTTTGGGAATGCTGGAGGCAGCCGCGCTCCCCGCACGGATGGGAATTCCCTCCTTAAATAAATATTTGGTGATGGGGAGAGGAGGGGAGGCAGCAGCGCTGCTGAAGCCCCCGAAATGATGGGTTCCCCAAAATGCTGTGTTCCCCAAAATGCTGAGCCCCACAAAATGCTGAGCCCCACAAAATGCTGCACTGCCCAAAAATGCTGAGCCCACCAAAATGATGGGGTCCCCAAAATGCTTCACTCCCCCGAAATGATGGGTTCCCCAAAATGCTGCGTTCCCCAAAATGCTGAGCCCCACAAAATGCTGCACTGCCCAAAAATGCTGAGCCCACAAAAATGGTGGGGTCCCCAAAATGCTTCACTCCCCCGAAATGATGGGTTCCCCGAAATGCTGGGCTCCCCAAAATGCTGAGCCCCACAAAATGCTGCACTGCCCAAAAATGCTGAGCCCACAAAAATGGTGGGGTCCCCAAAATGCTTCACTCCCCCGAAATGATGGGTTCCCCGAAATGCTGGGCTCCCCAAAATGCTGAGTCCCACAAAATGCTGCACTGCCCAAAAATGCTGAGCCCACAAAAATGGTGGGGTCCCCAAAATGCTTCACTCCCCCGAAATGATGGGTTCCCCGAAATGCTGGGCTCCCCAAAATGCTGAGCCCCACAAAATGCTGCACTGCCCAAAAATGCTGAGCCCACAAAAATGGTGGGGTCCCCAAAATGCTTCACTCCCCCAAAATGATGGGTTCCCCGAAATGCTGGGCTCCCCAAAATGCTGAGTCCCACAAAATGCTGCACTGCCCAAAAATGCTGAGCCCACCAAAATGATGGGGTCCCCAAAATGCTTCACTCCCCCGAAATGATGGGTTCCCCAAAATGCTGCGTTCCCCAAAATGCTGAGCCCCACAAAATGCTGCACTGCCCAAAAATGCTGAGCCCACAAAAATGGTGGGGTCCCCAAAATGCTTCACTCCCCCGAAATGATGGGTTCCCCGAAATGCTGGGCTCCCCAAAATGCTGAGCTCGCAAAAATAATGGGGTCCCCAAAATGCTTAGTCCCCAAAATGCTGAGGCTCCCGAAATGCTTGGTTCCCTGAAATGCTGGGTTCCCAAAAAATGCTGGGTTCCCAAAAATGCTGAGTCCCCCCAAAATGCTGAGCCCACCAAAATGCTGGGGTCCCCAGAATGCTTCATTCCCCCAAAATGCTGAGCTTCCAAAGTACTGAGCCATCCAAAATGCTGCACTCCCCCGCCTCAAAATGCTGAGCCCTCCAAAAATGCTGACCTCTCCAAAATGCTGATCCCCAAAATGCTGCGCTACCCCAAAATAGTGAGCCCCTAAAATGCTGAGCCCACCAAAATGCTGTGGTCCCCAGAATGCTTTACTCCCCCAAATGCTGCACTGCCCCAAAATGCTGAGCCCCAAAAATGCTTCACTCCTGCAAAATGCTGGGTTCCCCAAAATGCTTCAACTCCCCAAAATGCTGCGCTGCCAGAAACACTGAGCCCCCCAAATGCTGCAGAACCCCAAAATGCTGAGCCCCCAAAATACTGCAGACCCCCCAAAATGCTGAACCCCCAAAATGCTGCAGCCCTCCAAAATGCTGAGCCCACCAGAATGCTAAGCCCCCCAAAATTATGCTAAGCCCCACAAAATGCTGCAGCTCCCCAAAATGCTGGGTGCCCCCAAAATGCTGGGTGCCCCCAAAATACTGAACCCTCCAAAATGTTGCACTGCCCCAAATTGCTGAGCCCACCAAAATGCTGCACTACCCCAAAATGCTGAGCCCACCAAAATGCTGCACTACCCCAAAATGCTGACCCCAACAAAATGCTGAGCCCTCCAAAATATTGAGTCCCCCAAAATGCTGAGGTCCCCAAAATGCTTCACTCCCCCAAAGTGCTGAGCCCCCAAAATGCTGCAATCCCTTAGGATGCTGCAGCCCCCCAAGATGCCCCAGCCCCCCAAAATTCTGCACCCCCAAATATTCTGCACCCCTTAAGATGCTCCTCAGCCCCTTCCCCATCACTCACAGCCCAGAGGAGGACAAGGACAGAGCCAGGATTGCCCTGGGGTGGCAGCAGTGTCTTGCACCCACCAGATTTGCAAAATCAGAGTTTTTCTCTACTAAAACTGTTAAATTCCTGCCTGGACACGGCTGTTTTGGGGGGATGACCCTGGATGGGAACAGGGGGCACGTGTGGGGTCAGGATTGAGTTGGGACTTTGCCCTGGTTTGTGGGGCAGCTGCTGGACCTCATCCTGTCCTCGCTGCTCCCGGGAGTTCTCCCTCCTCACAGAGGGGCAGGTCACAGCAGCCTGCGGATTTGCCAAATTTCTTCCAGCTGGAGTGAAAAGCCTGGGAATTTGGGTGGAGAGCTGGCCATGAGGGAGATCAGGGCTCCTGGTGGCTGGGGACTGGAGCAGCTTGGCTGCTGGGTTATGATCAGTTTGGCCTTTTTCCTTTTCCTTTTTCTTTTTCTTTTCCTTTTCCTTTTCCTTTTCCTTTTCCTTTTCCTTTTCCTTTTCCTTTTCCTTTTCCTTTTCCTTTTCCTTTTCCTTTTCCTTTTCTTTAAATACTTTTCCTTTTCCTTTTACTTTTCCTTTTCCTTAAATCCTTTCCCTTTCCCTTTCCTTTAAATCCTTTCCCTTTCCCTTTCCCTTTCCCTTTTTCATGGGATATCCATGGTCCAGGAGAGGCTGCTGGCAGAGGGAGCTGCTGTCTGGCACCTTTCCCTTTGGAAAGTGAAGGAATGTTTGCCAAACAGGATTTTTGTTACCTTTTGGTCTTCTCTTGTTGGAATGTCACTGTGGGGACAGAGGAGAGATGAGCAAAGCCGCTCTGGCCCCTGCAGTGACTGCAGCCTTCACACATGTGGTTGTCCCAGCAAAATCCAGTATTTGGGATAGGGATACCTGCAGGTGGATGGGGGGATCCCTGTGGGGTCCCTACCTGAGCGATGCCACCCATATCCCACCCAGACACCCGGAGTTTAAACCCTAACAGACACCATCTTTCCAGGAAAATCCTTTATAAACCATGTAACCACCCACATCCAGGGCAGGAATTGCACTTTTCCCAAGGGCTTGAGGCCACAAGGCAGAGCTGTGGCCAAGGAAAGGCTCAGGTTCCTCTTTGCACACCTCAACACACCGAAAAACCTCCTCCACGAGGCCAAGCGTGCAATTAAAACCCCGCTACGCGCACACACGAACCCGTGGCAGCCTCCAAAGAGTGAATTAAATGACAATGAAAGGCAAATGCCAGCTCTGGCAAAACCCTAGGAAAGGAGCCATCAGCTCTCTGCAGCGTCCTGGGAATTTCAAACCACGCCAATGGAATTTGGCCGCTCCATTTCATTCGCTGTCAATCAGCGTCGCTGCTACTGATGCTTCCTCCTCGTTTGAGATCCCCCATTTCTTTTGGCCATGCCCAGAGCGCAGTTGTATCCCAGCCAGGCAGCCCTCATCACCAAGCGATTAAATCAGCGGGAAAAAACCCAGGAGAGACGTCTCCTCTCAGACATAATAGTAAAAAGGGGGCGGCAGGGACGGGAGGGGGGCGACGGCTCCGGGTCTATTTCTGCTCTGATGTGTCCTGGCGCCTCCAGAGCCTTCCCTGGGTGCTGAGCTGTGATCACCAGCTGCAGGTGGCAAAGCAGGGTGTGCAGGGAAGGCTCCTGCACCAAGCTGGGTTTTCCTGGTGTTCCAAAGTCCCTGGGTCGGGGGTTGGTTCTGTTTTGGGGCCTGTTTTGGGTTCTGTCCTGCTGCAGCTGTGCTGGGTTTCTGTGGGTGCTGTCGCTGGTGGAGGGATTGGGGTGTTGGGGAATGTGAGCGTCACAGCAGGGCCTGAGCATTGACATGTAAGGGTGCTGATCCCTGAACATTCTGATATCTGAGGGTCCTGATCTCTGAGCATCCTGATCCTTGGGCAACCTGATTCCTAAGCATCCTGATCCTTGGGCATCCCAACCCCTGAACATCCTTTTCCCTGGACATGCTGACATCTGAGGGTCCCAATCCCTGAACATCCTGATATCTGAGGGCCCTGATCCCTGGACATTCTGATATCTGAAGGTCCTGATCTCTGAAAATCCTGATATCTGAGGGTCCTGATCCCTGAGCATCCTGAAATCAGAGGGTCCTGATCCCTGAACATCCTGATATCTGAGTGTCCTGATCTCTGAACATCCTGATCCTTGGGCGTCCTGATCCTTGGGTGCCCTGATCCTTGGGCAACCTGATTCCTATGCATCCTGATCCTTGGGCATCCCAACCCCTGAACATCCTTTTCCCTGGACATGCTGACATCTGAGGGTCCCAATCCCTGAACATCCTGATATCTGAGGGTCCTGATCTCTGAACATCCTGATATCTGAGGGTCCTGATCTCTGAACATTCTGATATCTGAGGGTCCTGATCTCTGAACATTCAGATATCTGAGGGTCCTGAACCCTGAGCACCTTGATCCTTGAGCATCCTGATCCTTGGGCATCCCGATCCTTAGGCATCCCAACCCCTGAACATCTGATCCTTGGGCATCCTCATCCCTGAGCATCCCAACCCCTGAATACCCTGATCCCTGAGCATACTGATCCTTGGGCATCCTGATCCCTGAGCACCTTGATCCCTGAGCATCCTGATCCTTGGCATCTTGATCCTTGGCATCCTGATCCTTGGGCATCCTGATCCCTGAGCACCTTGATCCCTGGGTATCCCGACCCCTTGATATCCTGATTCCTGAACATCCTGATCCTTGGGCATCCTAATCCTTGAGCGTCCTTATCTCTGAGCATCCTGATCCTTGGGCATCCCAACCCCTGAACATCCTGATATCTGAGGGTCCTGATCTCTGAGCATCCTGATCCTTGGGCATCCCAACCCTGAACATCTGATCCTTGGGCATCCTGATCCCTGAGCTTACCAACCCCTGAATACCCTGATCCCTGAACACCCTGATTCCTGAGCATACTGATCCTTGGGCATCCTGATCTCTGAACACCTTGATTCCTGAGCATCCTGATCCTTGGGTATCCCAACCCCTGAACATCCTGATCCCTGAACATCCTGATATCTGAGGGTCCTGATCTCTGAGCACCTTGATCTCTGAGCATCCTGATCCTTGAGCATCCTGATCTCTGAGCATCCTGATCCTTGGGCGTCCTGCTCCTTGGGCATCTGGATCCCTGAACATCCGGACCCCAGAACATCCTGGTCCCTGAACATCCTGATCTCTGAGTATCCTGATCCCTGAGCATCCTGATCTCCAAGCATCCAATCTTCTGAGCATCCTGACCCCTGAGCACCCTGGCTCTGACCAACCCTCTCTCCAAGCATCCTGACCATCCCAGCCTCCAATCATCCCAACCCCCAACCATCCCAGCCTCTGAGCATCCTGACCTCTGAGCATCCTGACTCCCAAGCATTCCATCCTCCAAGTCCCCCAGCTGTTGAACATCCTGCCCCTGCAGCATCCTGCCTCCAAGCATCCCTGGCCCTGAGCATCCTGGCCCCGTGCCTTCCTCGGGGGCAGCTTCCTCCCAGCCTCTAAAATCAAGTGCTTTAATAACAGGCTGTAAAAGGACCGTGGAGAGAAGGGGGAAATAATTGTGTGATCCAGAGTTATCAGTTCACCAAGTGTTTCCTGGCCTGGATTTGGCCATACCCAGGATAACACTGAGTCATGAGGGCTGCCTTAATGAGAATGCCTGTCCCTACGAAACACCAGTCTGACCATTCCAACCCTGTTGTGTCCAAGGGTACCTGAACACCTTTTTCCTGCAAGAATTTGCAACAGCAGCATGACCCTGGCTTTGTGTGTGTCAGTCCTGGGCTGTTGGAAGTTGCTTTTATTTGTTTTATGGTTGTTTTTATTTCTTTTTAAGGATTTTATGTTTAAACATAAAGATTTAGGGAATCCCGCACTGCTGGGGCAGCTCCAGCCACTGCCACCACACCTGGGCTCAGATCCCAACTTTTCCCACACAAAACAAAACCTCTGGGGCTGGAAATCCAAAATTTGCCATCCCACAGGACCATCCACAAGCGGCTGCACATCCGGGCTGGGAAGTGACGGCTCTGGGGGGTTGTTTGTTTGGGAAACAGGATCAGAAACAAGCCCTGGAGTTGTGGTGTGGCCCCAGCACAGGGCTGGGCCAGCCACTGCTTTTCCATTCCAGAAATGTCACTGAGTCACGAGTGACTCAGAATTATAATGGGAGACATTTCCAACCCTGTGCATGACTCGGAGACGTCTTCCAGGGATATTAGAGCTGTTTGTAAAGTCCAGGCCTTGCCCTGGCGCTGTCCCTCCCTCCCTGGCTGCTCGGTGTCCCCCCCTTGGCCAAGGTGACAGCCGGGATGTGGCTGAGGATGCTCCTCTGTGTCCTGCAGGATCAGGGGGACGTTCTGTGGGATCAGGGGGATGCATTAACGCTCCCCATCAGGTGGCAGGTGTCTATTAACGTGCCTCCCATCACCGCTGCCTCCAGCCTGCCCTTGACCCGGGGCTGGCCCAGCAGACAGCTCCGTGTCACACGTGACCCCCGTGGGTGACCTCAGGGATTTTGGCTGCCAGAGGGGGGGATCTGTGTCTGAGCATCATCAGGGCTCACTCTGCGGCCCTTCCCTCCCATTTTCCACGCTGGGAAATTTCCCTCCTGCTCCTTGGGGACAGATCTATGAGGTGTCCCCCCCTCACGGATGCGGTGGCACCGAGGGGCAGCGCTGCCCTCAGAGATCCCTCAGCGCCTCCTCTTCCCACAGCTCACCTCATCCTGGCTTCCAGAGCCAATTAATTAATCAGGAATGAATGGAGGGAGGCATTTGATCCAGTCAGACCAGTTCAGGGCTCTGGGTGGCCGCTGTGGGTTCCTGGTGCGACGCCGTGAGCCGCGCGCTTCCCTCCTCGCTGGAAATACTTTCTCACCAAATAGCATTAAATATTCCTGAGCTGTGAACATCTTGGACTGATTTTATTTTCCATAAATAAACTTGTTGGGAGATATTTGGAGATGGGCCTAAGCTGCAGAGCTTGGACTGGCTCCCAAATCTCGCTGCTGTTTGGGCTCGAGGGGTTGGTTCATGATTGTTTCGAGCTTTATTTCAGTTTTGTGGAGTTGGGATTAAAGAGGTGCCCTCAAACAGGACCTTTCCCAAAATCCCTGATCCCATCAAATGCTGTTGATGGCAGGAGAGGGGATCACAGGTGTTCCCTCCCCTCCAGACATGGCTTTAGGGTTATATCTATAGGGGTGGGCATTTTGGAAGCAGCATTTCCAGTGGGATCAGCTGGATTCTTCCAGAGGTACCAAGTCCCAGTTTATTGGGCTGGGACCATGGATGCTCCGTGTTTTAGGCACTGTGGGGTTTTGGGGCACAAATCCATCCTCATCACACAGACAAGGTGCCCCTTGCCCAGCTGGAGATACCTCCAGCCTATCCCAGCTGGAAATTTGTTGCTTCCCAGATTGGACAAAGAAAAGCAGAAAAAGAGAGATAAAAAAAAAAAAAAAAAAAGGAAAAAGAAAACCAAACAATGATGTTTATTTATTTTCCAACGGGGAAATGAAGTGGGAGAGCTGCAAGGACATGTTTGCAAACCTGCTGCTGGCACAGCTCACCCAGAGGAGGCCGGATCCGGATCCGTGGGGCAGGGAGGTTTAATTCCCATCCTTCCCCAGCAGGGCCGAGCGTTTCCCTGTGCCTGATTAACAGTGACAAGGACAGGATTGCTCTTTTGGTGAGCGCACATGCTCCCCAAACCCCCGGCCATCCCTCAGCCTCGCCTTCCCTTCTTCTCCCTCAATGCCCAGGTTTACTCCGGGGGAAGAGGAGTCTAATCCGCCCTGTAAACTCTGTCACATCCTCATTAATTTGGCCATGTCTCCCTCGCTCGCCTTAGGGAAGCATCTCATTTTTAACGAGGCTCCGGGGGGAGCAAGGGCTTCATTTTGACAGCTGAGGTGGGAAAGGTGCAGCGTCAGGGCTCGGGCAGCTCCGGGGGCCGCGCTCCTTCGGCAGCTCCGGGAATGTGGAATTTCCTCCGGCTTCTTCCCTCACTGGGCTGAGGCCGCTGCTCCCGAATTTCCTGGGGGTTAAAGCTGAGATGGGCACAGCCCCAGAGCCCAGGGGTGCTGCTGGTTTTCCACGATTTTCCACGGCCATCCCAGTGTGAGGCACTTGCCAACCTTTAGGAGAACCCCATGGCTCAGGACCTGCTGCCCTGGCCAATTCTGGCCAATTCTGGCTTTTTCCACTCCCCCATTATTCCTAAATTTGAACATTTTGTAGTGAAATCTCATGGCATGGTCTTAATTCCAAAGAATATTGTGAATATATTCCAAATAATCTTACATATATTCCCAATTATTTTTAATACACATTATATATATTCCTAATATTTTATATATATTATGTATTTTCCTAATATTCCAAATATATATAATGTATATTCCTGATATATTATATATATCATGCATTTTTCCAATATTCCAAATATATATTATATAATGTATATTCCCGATATATTATATATATAATGTATTTTCCCAATATTTCAAATACATATTATATATATTATGTATATTCCCAATATATTATATATATAATGTATTTTCCCAGTATTCCAAATATATTATATGTATAATGTATATTCCTGATATATTATATATATCATGCATTTTTCCAATATTCCAAATATATATTATATATATTATGTATATTCCCGATATATTATATATATAATGTATTTTCCCAATATTTCAAATACATATTATATATATTATGTATATTCCCAATATATTATATATATTATGTATTTTCCCAGTATTCCAAATATATTATATGTATAATGTATATTCCTGATATATTATATATATCATGCATTTTTCCAATATTCCAAATATATATTATATATATAATGTATATTCCCAATATATTATATATATAATGTATTTTCCCAATATTTCAAATACATATTAAATATATTATGTATATTCCCAATATATTATATATATTATGTATTTTCCCAGTATTCCAAATATATTATATGTATAATGTATATTCCTGATATATTATATATATCATGCATTTTTCCAATATTCCAAATATATATTATATATATAATGTATATTCCCGATATATTATATATATAATGTATTTTCCCAATATTTCAAATACATATTATATATATCATGTATATTCCCAATATATTATATATATTATGTATTTTCCCAGTATTCCAAATATATTATATGTATAATGTATATTCCTGATAAATTATATATATCATGCATTTTTCCAATATTCCAAATATATATTATATATATTATGTATATTCCCGATATATTATATATATAATGTATTTTCCCAATATTTCAAATACATATTATATATATTATGTATATTCCCAATATATTATATATATTATGTATTTTCCCAGTATTCCAAATATATTATATATAAAATGTATATTCCCAATATATTATATATATCATGTATTTTCCCAATATTCCAAATACATATTATATATATTATGTATATTCCCAATATATTATATGTATAATGTATTTTCCCAATATTCCAAATATATATATATAATGTATATTCCTGATATTTTATAGATATTATGTATTTTCCCAATATTCCAAATATATATATATATAATGTATATTCCTGATATTTTATAGATATTATGTATTTTCCCAATATTCCAAATATATATATATATAATGTATATTCCTGATATTTTATAGATATTATGTATTTTCCCCGTATTCCAAATATATTATATCTATATTGTGTATAATCCAAATATATTATCGATATTATGTATTTTCCCTATTTATTATATATTATATTTATATTCCAAATATATTATATGTATTGTGTTCCCCCAATTTATTCTATATAATATTTATATTCCCAATATATTATATATAATGTATTTCCCCAATTTATTATAGATAGTATTTATAGTCCCAATATATTATATATATTATGTATTTTCACAATTTATTATACATAATATTTATATTCCCAATATATTACATATATTATATATATTCCAGATTTATTATATATAATATTTATATTCCCAATATATTATATATAGCACAGCTTTCCTATACATTTATTTTTTATTCCATCTATTTAATGCCGTATCTGGCCCTGCGTCCCTGAGTGTTTTTGTGCTCAGGGCAAGGATCCATGGCTTTTCTGTGTAAGGCCAGTGGCTGATCCGTGGGGATCTTGCTCCATCCTGGGAGCTCTTCTAACCCATTCTAATGCAAATGTGCATTAGCTGATAATCGGAATGTTGAGTGGATTATTTCACCCCCAGACGAGCTGCTGCAAGGCACTTTTTTTTTTCCTTTTTAATATATTAAACCAAAAGAGAGAAAAAAAAAATCCAAACTAATCCACCCAGCCACAAAGAAACCCAATTTGGGATTAGGATTGATCCCTGGGGATCTGGACAGGAATCAGGATCTCTCTTTTTCCCTCTCGAGGCCATAAATAAATGAAGAGCCACGACCTGGTGGCACCCTCTAACAGCTTTATGGCGTGTGCACCGTAATTGCACCAGCAAACATTTGTGTTGTAATTAAAGCCAGGAGCCACCAAACCATGAGAAATCAATTAAAAGGAATCCTGCCTGTGGGAGCAGCATCCCAGCCCTCCTGCCTGTCCTGCTAACATGCTGCTTCATCCTTTCTCTCCCCACCCCAAAATAATCCCACTGGATGGGTTGGTCGCCCTAAATGTGGATTTTTCCTCCCCATCTCCTGGATGCTGGAGCATCCCTGCCCTGTGGTGTCCCAGCCTCGTTGCTGGTGTTGATTTTGGTGGATTTTGGGAGTGGAGGCGTTGCCCTGGGTGTGTCCCAATGTCCACATGAGATTTTTTGGGAGCAGCCACATGTTGGATGGTTGGGTAAAGATGCAGGGCTTAGGTCCAGCCAGGAGAAACGAGCAGGAAATGGGCATTTTTTTCCAGCAGGGTTTGAATTTTGGGGTATAAACAGGGAAGGGAGACCAGCTCTTAGGAAGAGGCCCCTGCCATGAGATCTCAGTAAAATATATTTAGGGATAATGGGAGAAATCCATTATCACACAATTCCACACCCATCTATCCCCAGAAGGGTCTTTAGGGTTTTTTAGGGTTTGGGTATAAATAGGGAAGGGAGATCAACTCTTAGGAAGAGGACTCTGCCATGAGATCTCAGTAAAAAGTATTTAGGGATCATAGGAGAAATCTATACCCATCTATCCCCAGAAAGGGCTTTGGAGTTTTTTAGAGTTTGAGTATTAAGAGGGAAGGGAGATCAGCTCTTAGGAAAAGGACTCTGCCATGAAATCTCAGTAAAAAAATGTTCAGGAATAATGGGAGAAATCTGTACCCATCTATCCCCAGAAAGGGCTTTGGGGTTTTGGGGGTTTAGTATAAAAAGGGAAGGGAGATCAGCCCTTAGAAACAGGACCCTGCCATGACATCTATTAAAAATTATTTAGGGATAATGGGAGAAATCTGCACCCATCTATCCCCAGAAAGGGCTTTGGGGTTTTTTGGGGTTTAGTAAAAAAAGGGAAGGGCCATCCCACTGCAGGAATCTTGGAATGCTGCTCCAACCCCTCAGCATCCTCCCCAAACCCCCCCTCACCCCAGGAGCAGCTTTTGGCTGAACCCATCATCCCAAAAAGCGAGATTTGGCTGAAAACTTCCATCCCCCCCATCCTGGGACACTCCACCCACAGAGATCCGACTCCCCCCGTGCTCCAGGAGCCTGGAGGAAGGAGCTGAATCCACCAAAACAAACCCTTTCCCTGCACGTGTGGCTGCTTCCCCCGGGAGAGGCTGAGAGAGAGACTGAAGCGCGTGTGACAGATGTTAATCGCATCATTTAATGCACTCCTGGAAGGCACTCGGATACAGGGATGGGGAGGAGCAGCAGAATGGAGCATTGTCTCCCACTTTCTGCAGCATCCCCCGGGAATGGATAACCCCAGGATGCACAGCTCACCCAGGGGAGTGAGGGAGGGGGGAGTGGCAGCGAGGAAATTCGGAGTTTTCTGGTGGATGTGCCCGTTTTGGTGCAACAGAGTGGTAAAAAAAGGCAGAGAAATCTGTTTTATTTGGTTTCCAAAGGGCTGTTTGGGGGAAAAGTGGAGAGGGTGAAATAGGGAGGGTGGCATCACTTCTGATCCACAGCCTGGGCCAAACATGAATACAGGAGAGGGAAAAATGGGGATTCAGGGATCGTGGCTGGCCCACACGTGAGCATCCCTGAGAAAACAGGGGATGCAGGAGAGGGGAAATAGGGATGGAGGGATCACACCTGATCCACACCTGAACGTCCCTGGAGCAAGCAGGGAATGCAGGAGAAGGGAAATAAGGATGGAGGGATCACTTCTGATCCACACCTGAACGTCCCTAGAGAAAACAGGGGACACGGGAGAGGGGAAATAGGCACGGTGCTATCACACCTGACCCATACCTGAACTTCCCAGGAGCAAACAGGGAATGTAGAAGGGAAAATAAGAATCACTTCTTATCCACTCCTGGGCATCCCTGGAGCAAGCAGGGAACACAGGAGAGGGGAAATAGGGATGGAGGGATCACACCTGAACATCCCTGGAGCAAGCAGGGAGTGCAGGAGAGGGGAAATAGGGATGGTGAGATCACTTCTGATCCATAGCCTGGGCCAAACAT
The DNA here is from genome assembly GCF_027579445.1 of Ammospiza nelsoni. NCBI lineage: Eukaryota > Metazoa > Chordata > Aves > Passeriformes > Passerellidae > Ammospiza > Ammospiza nelsoni. The sequence continues at coordinate 4,466,692 of NC_080662.1, forward strand.
GGGTACAGGAGAGGGGAAAATAATGATGGAGGGATCTCACCTGACCTGCAAACAGGGAATACAAGAGAGGAGGAAAGAGGGATGGTGGGATCATTCCTGATCCACACCTGAACATCCCTGGGGCAAGCAGGGAATACAGGAGAGGGGAAAATAATGATGGAGAGATCTCACCTGACCCACACCTGAACATCCCTGGAGTAAACAGGGAGAAGGGAAAATAAGGATTGCACCTGATCCACACCTGAACATCCTTGGGGTACACAGGGAATACAGGAGAGGAGGAAATAGGGGTGGAGGGATCACAGCTGATCCACACCTGGGCATCCCTGGAGCAAACAGGGAATATAGGAGAAGGGAAAATAAGGATCACTTCTGATCCACTCCTGGGCATCCCTGGAGTACACAAGGAATACAGGAGAGGGGAAATAGGGATGGAGGGATCACACCTGATCCACACCTGAGCATCCCTGGACTAGAATTAGATACAGGAGAGGGAGAAATAGGGGTGGTGGGATCATGTCTGATCCACACCTGAGCAGCTCTAGACCAAACATGGATACAGGAAAAAGGAAATAGGGATGGAGGGATCGTACCTGATCCACACCTGAGCCTCCCTGGACTAGAATTGGATACAGGAGAGGGGGAAATAGGGATGGAGGGATCAGATATGATCTACACCTGAGCATCTCTAGACCAAACACGGATACAGGAGAAGGGAAACAGGGATAGTGGGATCATGTCTGATCCACACCTGAGCATCTCTAGACCAAACACGGATACAGGAGAAGGGGAAATAGGGATGGAGGGTTCAGATCTGATCCACACATGAGCATCTCTAGACCAAACACAGATACAGGAGAAGGGAAATAGGGATGGAGGGATCGTGTCTGATCCACACCTGAGCATCCCTGTACAGAATGAGAGATACAAGAAGGAGAATTACTGTGGAAGGATCATTCCTGATGCACACCTGAGCATCCCTGGAGCAAACACCTCCTGCTTGGCCTGGGGAATGCTGAAACCTCACCCGATATCCATTGTGGGTGGGTTGGAGAGGGGAATTGCATTTCCAAGGCAGGAGCAGCATCCCATGGGCTGCAAGCCTGATTGAACTCCCCCTTGGTGACCCGGGAAGGTAATTGAGGCTCAGGGGAGCCGGGGCAGCCGGCACCCCCTGGAAATCAGCACCTCCAGGCACCCCCCTGAGCCGGGCAGCAATTGAGGCCAGCCGACTTCAAGGTGCCTAAAAGTAATCAACTTATTGCCTAATAGATTTCTCAGTCATGAATTCCCCGTGCTCCAGATGCCCCCCAATCAGAGCAATTACGGATTTAAATGGAGCTGGAATCCGTGGTGCAGAAAATGCCCGTTTTAGCGGGAGATTGGCCAGAGGTGAGGGACCTGTAACACCCCTGGTAATGAAAGCTCTTCACAGCTTGCCGTGTTCCACCCGGGAATAATTGCTGCAGCCTGTGATACGGATCCGGCTGCGTTAATGATGCCCTGCTCCTTTTCACAGGACTCATTTCAGCTTCCCCCCCCTTTTTTTTTTTTGTTTTGTTTTGTTGGATTTTTTGGGTGTTTTTTTTGTTTTTTTTTTTTTTTTTTTTTTTTTTTTTTTTTCCCCGGATTTCAAAGCGCCGAGGCGTGGTGGGAATTAACGCGTTAACGCTGTTGTGGGGCTCGGGGTGATTCCAAATGTTGTTCCCGGGATCCATTAACAAAGTGCCGGGGATCGGGGAAAGGGTGGCTGGAGGGGAATGGAATGTGACACGGATGTCATCTGTCTGTCCATCCCAGCTGGAATTTATTCGCCGTGACAGGATGGATTAATCAGAATAAAACATACATCAGGAATTAAAAAAAAAAAAAAAAATTAAAAAAAAATTGGATTGGAAATAAAACTCCCATTAACTTCCAAATGAAAACCACATCCAAGGGAGACAGTTGGCTTCTCCTCTGAGTTTATTATTAAATATTTTACCAGGGAGGGAAGTTCTGAGCTGAGCATCTTTTCCCTCCTGTTCCTGGCAAGAGCAGTTTGTGTGGAGGGAGGGTGAGCTCTTGGTTGTTTTCCCGAAGCTCTTTCTGGGGGTAACTGGGTGTAGATTTCTCCCATTATTCCCACATTTAAACAGCTTTTTAATGAGATCCTAAGGCAGGGTCCTATTCCTAAGCAATATTGGGAATATACCTTCCAATATATCTCTATTTATCTGGAATATAATCTATATTTCCATGCAGCACATATACAGAATAAGTGAACATTATATAGATAATACATAGAGAATATTCAGAGAATATAGAGAGAATATCGTCTATATTTCCATGTAGAATATATTTTTAAATTCTGGAAATATCTATTAAAAGATATAAATATACCTATTATAGATGGAAATGTAGATATAATATTTATTCCAAATATATATTATATAGCATATAGCATATATTATATAGCATATATTATATATTATGTACAATGTATTATATATTATATGTGATATATGATATAAAATATATAATATTTTATATATACATAATATTATATATTTTATGTATATTCTTATGTATATGCATAATATATAACATATAACATATAGCATATAACATATAATATATAATGTATAATATATAATATATAATATATAATATATAATATATAATATATAATATATAATATATAATATATAATATGTAATATAATGTATTAACCATTATACACTATTATATAAAATATATTATATATAATATTATATATTTTATCTGTTTTATAAGTTATTTTATTTGGTGCTTAGGGGTGGGAGAAGGGCCCTGTCTGTTCTTTTGGTCACTCACAACTCAGCAGCAGCAAACTCCAAGCGCTGGGAGGGGGTTCCAGCAGGTAAATGATGTCGTGGGCGGGTCGGTGCCGCATCCCCAGGGATGGAGCCGGACCGAGCAGCTCCGGCCGCTCCTGAAACTCTTTAATTTCCCCCCAAATGGAACGGAGATGTGTTTTTTCCCTCTGTATCTTTGCTCCCAAGGGGCTCCGGGATTAATTTCCCGGGGTGACCCTGGGGGCCGCAGCCGCCTGACCCTGCCCGAGGGGCCGCGGGGAGCGGGGGGACCCGCGGCCGCTGATGGGGAGCGGGGGGCGCTCCCAAAATGGCATTTCCACCTCATCCAACCCCGGATTCAATTACGGGCCCCGGCAGCGCCGTCCCCGGGGACAGCAGGGTCACCGTCCCCCCGCCAGCCCGGGACCCCCGGTGGCCTCGGGGGCGGCCTCGGGTCCCTGCGGAGGGGTCGGGATGTGCTGGGGAATGAGAATGAGCAGGGGGTTGTGATGTTGTGAGGTCCCCAGGACCAGGTGAGAGACGATAATTTGACTTCATGCTCTCAGAAGGCTGATTTATTATTTTATTTCATTATTTCATTTAATATTTTATTATTTTATTTCATTATATATTATATATTATATATTATATATTATATATTATATATTATATATTGTATATTGTATATTGTATATTATATATTTCATGATATACTATACATATTTCATTATATTATTATATTATATATTTTATTGTTATATATTACATTATATATTATTATATTATTATAATATATTATATGTATTATATGATATTATTAAAGGAAATGGTATACCAAAACTACACTAAAGAAAGAGAAAGGAAACATCAGAAGGCTAGAAAATAACAAATAATAAAAACCCGTGACTGACCAGCGTCTCAGCGCAGCTGGACTGCGTTTGGTCATTAAGTTAAAACAATTCACATGCTGGGTGAAAAATTCCCCAAATCACATTCAGGAAGTTGAAGCTTCCCGTTTTCCCAGGAGAAGAAATCCTGGTGAAGGGATTTTTCATAAAATATCACAGTGACAGGGGATTGTAGGAATGGGAATTTATCCCTGTAAGGAATCAGGTCATGGGTTTTCTCTTGGAGCAGAACTGGGGTTTGGTGGCCGTGGTGCCCTGAGGATGGTCCCGTGTCCCCATCTCCACACAGAGCCATGGGGGCCTCTCCATGTCTGGGTGATTTTAAGGCTGATCCCAGTGGAGGAGGGGATGGGAGAGAGACTGGGGAAAGCCAGGGAGGCTCCTCTGGGTGCTGCTGTGAGATCCCTCACAAAGAGCACAGGAACATCTGCAGGCACAGTGGCCACGTTCCTGATGTGGGCCATGCTCAGGGCACCTGCATTTCCCCCAGCCAGGTCTGTCCTCATTCCCAGATCCTCCTCCCTCAGAAATATGGAATGGTTGAGGTTGGAAAAGCCCTCCAAGGTCGTTGAGTCCAACCTGTGCCCAGTCCCCACCCTGTCACTGAGTGCCACCTTCAGGTGACCCCTCCAGGGATTGGCACTCCAACCCTCCCTGGGCAGTTCCTGAGCCCCCTTTCCATGGGGAAATTCCTGCTGTGCCCACCCTGAGCCTGCCCTGAGCCCCCTTTCCATGGGGAAATTCCTGCTGTGCCCACCCTGAGCCTGCCCTGAGCCTCCTTTCCATGGGGAAATTCCTGCTGTGCCCACCCTGAGCTGCCCTGAGCCCCCTTTCCATGGGGAAATTCCTGCTGTGCCCACCCTGAGCTGCCCTGAGCCCCCTTTCCATGGGGAAATTCCTGCTGTGCCCACCCTGAGCTGCCCTGAGCCCCCTTTCCATGGGGAAATTCCTGCTGTGCCCACCCTGAGCTGCCCTGAGCCCCCTTTCCATGGGGAAATTCCTGCTGTGCCCACCCTGAGCTGCCCTGAGCCCCCTTTCCATGGGGAAATTCCTGCTGTGCCCACCCTGAGCTGCCCTGAGCCCCCTTTCCATGGGGAAATTCCTGCTGTGCCCACCCTGAGCCTGCCCTGAGCCCCCTTTCCATGGGGAAATTCCTGCTGTGCCCACCCTGAGCTGCCCTGAGCCCCCTTTCCATGGGGAAATTCCTGCTGTGCCCACCCTGAGGTGCCCTGGCCCAGCCTGAGGCCGTTCCCTCTGCTCCTGTCCCTGTGCCCTCCTGGCAGGAGCTGGGCAGAGCCACAAGGGCCCCCTGAGCCTCCTTTGCTCCAGGCTGAGCCCCTGCCCAGCTCCCTCAGCCTCTCCTGGGGCTCCAGACCCTTCCCCAGCTCCATTTTTCTGTTTGGGACAGTTTGGGACACTGCGCTGGGTGTTTGGCACCATCCACAGCCTCGATCCCAGCCAGGATTGTGACACTGGGATAATTCCACTTGTGCTGGAGCCTGTGAAAATGCTCTTTCTTTTCACAGAGCAGAATCTAATCCAGAAGAGAGGAAAACACTCATTATTTAATTTTCCTCAGTATTTTTGTGTGCTCATGGGATTTTAATGGTATTAATTATTATTTAATTTGCACTTTGGCAATTCATTTGTGCTGAGCTATTCTGGTATTTGAGAGCCAGCGATGCTCAATCCCTTTTGCATCTCCATTCATGCTGCTGCTCTCCAGCCCTTCTTCCCTGGTATCAATGCCTCCCTCAATCCCATCCACCTTCCTTCCAAGAACTCATCCTGTCCCATCCAAAGCATCTCCCCATTGTCCACCTCCCCCTTTATTTGATTTTCTTTATGATCTCCAGCTACCAGACCCCAGCTGGGAAAATCTGAGCAAGGATCATCAGTTTGGAGTCACAGCATGGAGGAGCTGGTTCCTCCTGGGTGTTCCTGGTGCAGAACCCCATCCATGGGGCCAACACCCTGCTGTCTCCATGGAAACATCCCTCTAACCCCTCTTAAGCATCCCTAAATCTCCATCCCTTCACTTCATGTGAGGATCCATCTCTCAATTCCCCTCTCTCCATCTCCACACATTCCAAAACATTCTTCCACCCACATTCCACAACATTCTTCCATTCCATTCTTCCACTAACAGCATCCTTCCAGCCCTCCATCCCCATGAGAGAATCCTTCCATCTCCTCCATTCCTGTCCCTCCAGCTCCTCACCAGCATCACTCCATGTCCACAGAAGAATTCCTCCATCTCCGTTAAGCATTCCTCCATTCCCATCCCTCCATCTCCATGCGAGGATTTCTCCGTTTTTATCCCTCCATCTCCATTGAGCACTCCTCCATTTTTATCCCTCCATCTCCATGTGAGGATTCCTCCATTCCCATCCCTCCATCTCCATGTGAACATTCCTCCATTTCCTCCATCTCCATGTGAGATTCCTCCATCTCCATCCCTCCATCTCCATGTGAGATTCCTCCACTCCCATCCCTCCATCTCCATGTGAGATTCCTCCACTCCCCTCCCTCCATCTCCATGTGAGATTACTCCATTCCCATCCCTCCATCTCCATGTGAGATTCCTCCACTCCCCTCCCTCCATCTCCATGTGAGATTACTCCATTCCCATCCCTCAATGTGAGGATTTCTCCATCCCTCCAGCTCCACAGGAGCATCCCTTCATCTCCATGCAAGCACTCCTCCTTTTCCATATGAACATCCTTTCATCTTCTCCATTTCCATGTTTACATCTATTCATCCCAGGTGAGGCTCCCTCCATTATTCCCCTCCATCCCCTCCATTCCTCTCCATTCCCATCCATTCCCCTCCATTCTCATCCTTCCCGCTCCACAGGAGCATCCCTTCACCCCAATGCCCCCATTTCTGTGTGAGCATCCTTTGATCCCATATGAAAATCTCTCATCCCCATCTCCATCTCTCCATTTCCGTGTGCCCATCCCTCCACTCCATTCCATCCTCCCTCCACTGCATTCCAGCCTCCCTTCATCCCATTCCAACCTCCCTCCATCTCATTCCAGCCTCTCAATTCTATTCCAGCCTCCCTCTATCCCATTCCAGCCTCCTTCCATCCCATTCCAGCCTCTCTCCATCCCATTCCATCTTCTCTCCATCCCATTCCAACCTCCCTCCATCTCATTCCAGCCTCCCTCATCCCATTCCAGCCCCCTCCATCCTCATCCTCACATTTCCAAGCCAGCCTCCTTCCATCCCATTCCATTCTCTCTCCATCCCATTCTAACCTCCCTCCATCCCATTCCAGCCCCTCTCCATCCCATTCCATCTTCTCTCCATCCCATTCCAACCTCCCTCCATCTCATTCCAGCCTCTCAATTCTATTCCAGCCTCCCTCCATCCCATTCCAGCCTCCTTCCATCCCATTCCAGCCTCTCTCCATCCCATTCCAGCCTCCTTCCATCCCATTCCATCTTCTCTCCATCCCATTCCAGCCTCCCTCACCCCATTCCAGCCCTCTCCATCCTCATCCTCACATTTCCAGTTCAGCATTCCTTTATCCCATTCCAACCTCCCTCCATCCCATTCCAGCCTCCCTCATCCCATTCCAGCCCCCCTCCATCCTCATCCTCACATTTCCAAGCCAGCCTCCCTCTATCCCGTTCCATCCTCTCTCCATCCCATTCTAACCTCCCTCCATCCCATTCCACCCCATTCCAGCCTCCTCCACCCCATTCCAGCCTCCTCCACCCCATTCCAGCCCCTCTCCATCCTCATCCTCACATTTCCAAGCCAGCCTCCTTCCATCCCACTCCATTCTCTCTCCATCCCATTCCGTTCTCTCTCCATCCCATTCTAACCTCCCTCCATCCCATTCCACCCCATTCCAGCCTCCTCCATCCCATTCCAGCCCCTCTCCATCCTCATCCTCACATTTCCAAGCCAGCATCCCTCCATCCCACCGAGCCTCCCTCCATCCCCCTCCATCCCCGCCACTTCCCCAGATAATGAGAGCGAGTTTAAAAAACTTAAAGCCTCTTCCTGCCCGCGGTGAGTGACACAAATGGAGTTCATATTTAATCATCTGTTAACTCGTTGTCTATTATAGCTCTTTAATAGCACCAGAGATATTCTTAATGAAGCATGATTTAAGGTATTTACAGCTCTAGGACCGACAGACATCACTCACAGTGTGCAGGTAATGAGGCGTAAAACAGCTCTGGAAACCGTAAAAATGGGAGAGAGAGAGCGAGGAGGGAGAGAAAGCAGGCGAGGAGTTCGGAGCTGAATTGTTCCAGGGTTTGTTTTAAAATGTTTAGGCATTTAAAGTCATTTCAGCTTCGCCGAGGTGTCTGGTAGCGCCGAGTTCAGCAATTCCCAGCGCTGAGAGCCCCTGCCTTGCCAGGAGGGGTCTGGTCCCCCCGATGCTCCCGAGCTATCTCAGAAATCATGGGAGGGAGCAGGGAAAAAGCTTTTGAGGGTCCCCAAGGGCCTTGTGGGTGCATGGGAGCAAAGCCTGGAATTTCTGGGTGCAGTTTCCCCTTGGTGGCACAGCTCACTGAGGGCACACCATGACCCTTCCCATTGCTGGCCTGCAAATGCCACCCCTGTGCAACGCTTTTATTTCCTTATTTTTTTCCCCCAGAAAAAAAAAAAAAAAAAAAATTAAAAAACCCATCAGAACCCAAGCCAAGTTTTGCAAAATAATTTGTGACGGAGGTGCCATTCTGCATCAAAATATTGTGTAGAAAATGTCAAATGTCACCAATCCATGTGTCCCGCCGCGTGATAGTAATTGGGCTGGAAGGCTGCGCTCTGCCACGGCGGCCGCTGGCCGCCTCCTCCTCCTCCTCCTCCTCACTCTGGGCTCGGGAGATGTGTCGCTTCCCGAGTCCGTCCCGGCTGCTCCGGCCGCGCTGTCCCCAGCCCGGGGACGAGTGCGTGGTGCTCATTAGGCTGCAGTGGTGACAAACAGCTCCCGGGGAAAAGGGGGGCAGCTGCAGCGGGCTGGAGCGGTTCTGGGGGTGTTGGTTCCCTCCTGGATTTGGGATGTGCGGCCCCATTCCCTGGTGTTTCCCCTTTTGAGGGTTTTGGTGGAATCGCCTCGATTTGGGGAAGCCAAAGCAGAGTGGGGTCTCTGATTTGAGGAATCGCAGCCTGTTGCTCCCCTCCCTCCCCAAAAGTGCTCCAGAGGCACCATCACCTGCATTTCCAGCACCACGGACCCTTTGGAATATTTATCCCACTTTCTGCCTGGTTGTGTTGGGTGTGTAGCACCCCCACTGCTGCTTTATTGCTGCTATGAGGGAAAACAAACTGTTCTTTCAGAGCAAATAATCCATTCCTTAAAGCATCCCAAGCCCTTAATCTGGGAACAGACCTTTCACACACACTCCTTAACCACCCTGGATGAATCAATCCTCATTAGGACATTAGGCTGCATAAATATTTGGCCGGTGAGGGAGCCCCAAGGGAGAGCAGAGGGATGGGGAGAGCTGCAGTTGGAAATTCAATGAAGTTCCCTTGGGCAGTGGGAGCCAGGCCTGGGAGAGTTGGGTCAAACCTTCAGCAGGTGCCACTTGTCCCCTTGGGCAAGTCCTGCGGAGCAGGGTTAATTTTGCTGACCTGGTTTGTTTTGCCCGTGGAAGTGGCGAGGTGCAGGTGGGAAGGGAGGAGGTGAAATCCTGCAGCTCCTTCCCCGAGCCACAGCACAACTCGGGCACAAACAATTTCTCTGCCGCCAAGGAAGGAGCTGGAATTTGTCTCTGGCGAGGCAGCAGCAGCAGAATTGCGAAGCTGGTGCCTGTTATAGAAACTTTTTAGTACTGGGGACAAGCCAAGAAAAAAGCCCAGATTGATCTCAAATCTCAGCTGGTGCTGGCGGCGCTTCCACCTCAACTCCTGCTCTGGTGGGACGTGAGCTGGACCCTCCAAGCATCCCCTGAGGAGAGCTGGGATGTTTCCCAGAGATCTGGGTGCTCTTCCCAGCTCCCTGCCCAGCTCTGGAAAGTGATTTTGGGATAGATTGAGGCTTTTTTGTTTGTAATTGTGTAAACCCAGCTCTTCCCTGGCTCCATCCCCCTGTCCCATCTCCACACCAGTGGGACCAGCCTGGATCATCTCATGCCATCAAAATCCTCCCCAGCAGGATAATCCAGGCTTGGGCAATGCCAGGCTGCAGCTCCCAGGGAGGTGAAAGGTTTTTGGCTCAGATACCGTCACAACCTGTCCGTGATTTCCATGATTTCCTTCAGCACCCAGGGAAATTCCTTAGGAGCTGTCAAGGTGGCAATGGGGCAGCTGGAAATTTCACCTCATCCCTCGAGAGGTGAGGGGCTGGTGCAGGGAACATCCTGTGCTGTGGGTGGGGTGAGCTGGGAGGATCCAGACTGGATCCATCCAAACCTGTTCATTCCCATGGTGGGAAGCAGGCGCTGGGGCTTGGCCCAGTTTTGGGATGGAATTCCTACAGCAAAGCTTGGGCACCATCCATCTCCCCTCCACAGAATAAAGACCATTTAAATCCATTTTATCCCTGGATAAAGCGATGCCAACGGGATGGTCACACCACCCCAGCCACCCCTGGGCTCACCCAGCTCCATGCCCAGCCCAAGTTGGGGATCCCTGGCAGGGCAGAGCTGAAAACACCCGAGCCCTGCATGTGTGCTGCTTCCATGTGCGCTGGTTTCCAAGGAAACCGCTCGCTCTACATGTGTGTCACTTAACACCCTATTTGCTTTCATTTGGATAAGTCTTTAATTCCTGAGCAGCCCCGGCTCGGCGGGATCTGTTGAGCTCCGTGTGTATCCTCAGCGCACAAAATCCCTCTCCTGCCTCTTGGAAAAGTCGCTGCCTGCTCGGAGCGACTTCCCTAAACCTGTGCCTAATTGGAGCAGCTAATGCTTTCTGCAGGAAGAACTGGGTATTTTGCTGCTGCTTCCCCCTCTAGAAACAATTAGCAGGGAAATGCAGGGCTCTTGTCACCTGCCACCAGCTCTGCTGCTCCAGCTTGGTGGCAGGTGGAGGAGCAGGGTGAGGACGCTCCTTCCCAGGGCTGTGGGGGCAAGGCTGGGTGCTGCAGGTGTGGGTTTGAGTGCTTGGGAAGGCAGCAGCTCCTGTCAGTGGTTAAATGTTGGTTTTAAAGTGTCCTGGGGTGGGGAGGAAGGGAAGGGTGGCCATGGAAGGGTGACCCAGTTGGTGTCACACATCAGCCAGGAGAAGAGAAGGATCCAGGAGAGCTCAGAGCCCCTTCCAGAGCCTGAAGGGGCTCCAGGAGAGCTGGAGAGGGGACTGGGGACAAGGATGGAGGGACAGGACACAGGGAATGGCTTCAAACAGGGAAAAGTGAGATTGGGGTGGGATTTTTGGAAGGGGCTGGGATGGAATTCCCAGGGAAGCTGTGGCTGCTCCATCCCTGGAAGCGCCCAAGGCCAGCTTGGAGCACCCTGGGACAGTGGAAGGTGTCCCTGCACATGGCAGGGGGTGGAAAAAGATGAGTTTAACGCTCCCTTCCCACCCAAACCAGAGGCCTCCGAAGACACAGAAATCCGAAAGAAAGGATTTCTGTGGAGAAATGTCTGCGTCAGGGGTGGGATTTTTGGAAGGCATGACCGTGAGGAGGGGCTGGGATGGAATTCCCAGAGCAGCTGTGGCTGCCCCTGGATCCCTGGAAGTGCACGAAGGACAAGAGAAAGCTCCAGGGACACCTCAGAGCCTCAGAAGGGGCTCCAGGAGAGCTGGAGAGGTGCTGGGGACAAGGATGGAGGGACAGGACACAGGGAATGGCTCCCACTGCTAGAGAGATGGGATATTGGGAAGGAATTCCTGGCTAGGAGGATGGGAAAGGGCTGGGATGGAATCCCCAGAGCAGCTGAAGCTGCGCCTGGATCCCTGGAAGCGTCCAAGGCCAGGTTGGCCTGGGACAGTGAAAGGTGTCCCTGCCCAGGGGATGGAACTGGATGGAATTCAAGTTCTCTTCCCATGACATTCCATTCTCTTCCCCAAACCATTCCATGATCTCATCACACTGATAGGACACGCTGGGTGCTGCTCTCCAGCAGCTCCTCCACGGCTTGGGCCAAGCAGGAATGAGCAACAAAGCTTTGGGGCTGTTTTTCTCCCCCAAATTGTCATTCAAAGCGGCTTTTTCTTCCCTCTCGCCCTTCCTCCCTTCCCTTTGCACAGCGAGATGCCTCCTGTTCCTGTGCACCGGAGGAATTTTCTGATCTAAAGCCACTTTCCTCCTCTCCCAAAATCCCTGGGGGTGGCTCATGCTTGTAAAGCCGAGCAGCTCCCGTCTGCAGCCCTGACAGCAGCTAATGCTGTTAGCCCGTGTAGAGGAGGGATTTCAGCATCAAAAACCCCCAAAATCGCCACACTCGGGCTGCTCTGCTGCTTGCCAGCAGTCCAAAACCATCCCCCCGTGTTTGGGGTGCCCGGCATGGCCCTGGGATGTCACACAGGGGGTTTTGGGGTGGCTTTGGGGGCTGCTGCAGCCTCGGGAGTGGCGCAGGATGAGCAGCCTGGATTAACTCAGCTCGGGGAGGGCTTTGCTATCTTTAGGTGGAAGGTGAGGGATTGTGGCTCTTAGGGTGGCCGGCAGGTGAGGAGAGAGAAAAATCCCCCTGGGGCCAGCCCTGCTCAGGGCTCTGACCCCAGCTCCTGTCCCCAGCGGGGTCTGCCCTGCCGGCCCCGGCCGCGTGCGCCGTCACCTTTCTAGGCCACAATCTGTCCCCAATTCCAAGCCTGCTGTTAGCTTCACTTGCACTCTATTCTCGTGTTTGCTGTTATTTTTTAACACTTTTTTTTTTTTCTCCTCCCCGTTTTTTTTCCTTTTTTTTAATAATTTTTTTTTTTTTTTTTTTTTTTTTTTGCATAAAAACACTATCCTCTCCCCAGAGCCTGCCTGGAGCGAAGGCATGGTCTGTACAACTGCAATTATTTCGAAGAACAGATGGAGTGAGGAGCAGAAAGTCTGTTAATAGTAATAGAAATGCTACATGTTAACCTGGACAGCACACGATGACAGTCCCATGACTACACGTTCTGTTCCCACCAGCTGGGCTCCGAGCGGAGCCGAGAGATTCAGAAACGCCGAGCTCGGCTCCGCACCCTCCCCAAAGTTAGAGCTCAAATTCCTTCACACTTCCAGCGTAGGGTTTTTGGGTTGTCGGGCTTCTTCTCCCCCTCCCCTCCTCCTCCTCCTTGCTATTAAGCGCTGATTTTGGCGCTGTTAAGGAATTTTGCTGCTTTTTTTTTGTTTTTTTTTTTTCCTTCTCAGCAGGCTGCAGCTGGGAGCGTGGTGGGGATGGTGGTGGCGGCTCAGCCTCGAGGTCCTGACCTTCAGCCTCACGTGGTGACACCAGCACAGCCCCTTTCCCATGCTCACATCTGCAGCCTTGGTGTAATTCCCTCACCTTGGATGATGCCAGGCTGGGGTTTGTGGATCAGGACAGCATCATTCCTGGGTGGGGCAGTTTGAGGGAGTTTGGGATTTTCTCTGTGACTGTTGCCAGCTAAATGGGTTGAAATCCTCATTTTCTGGTTAAAAATGGTGCTGTCTGTGGTCTTCAAGAGGTTTATATGAGATGTGTGGGATACCTCGAGGTCCTGACCTTCAGCCTCACGTGGTGACACCAGCACAGCCCCTTTCCCATGCTCACATCTGCAGCCTTGGTGTAATTCCCCCACCCTGGATGATGCCAGGCTGGGGTTTGTGGATCAGGACAGCATCGTTCCTGAGTGGGGCGGTTTGAGCGAGTTTGGGATTTTCTCTGCAACTGTTGCCAGCTAAATGGGTTGAAATGCTCGTTTTCTGGTTAAAAGCGGCGCTCCCTGTGGTCTTCAAGAGGTTTATATGAGATGTGTGGGATGCCAAGGGGTGCCTCGAGGTCCTGACCTTCAGCCTCACGTGGTGACACCAGCACAGCCCCTTTCCCATGCTCACATCTGCAGCCTTGGTGTAATTCCCCCACCTTGGATGATGCCAGGCTGGCATCTGTGGATCAGGGCGGTGGCACTTCTGGGTGGGGCAGTTTGAGGGAGTTTGGGATTTTCTCTGCGACTGTTGCCAGCTAAATGGGTTGAAATCTCCATTTTCTGGTTAAAAATGGTGCTGTCTGTGGTCTTCAAGAGGTTTATGAGACGTGTGGGATGCCAAGGGAGGGGGGCACAGGTTATGGCAACACCTCAGGGGGGTTTTGCCTCCTTACCCCAACCAGAGGTTGGGAAATGGTGCAAAAATATTGAGTCAGACCCAGGAACCTCACTGTGCAAATCCCTGCCAGGTCTCACAGGGCAGCCACAGAGCTCCAGCCAATTCCAGTGGGAATTGCAGCGCTAAATCCCAGGGCTGTTGGTGACAGCCCAGCCCCCGGGGCGGCTGGAGCCGAGCCTGGCTCCCTGACAGACGCACCTGGAGCTTTTATTCGGATATAGATCCCTTAATCTGCGTGCTTGGGGGATAATCTGGTGCCTGAGGTCCTGCCAAATCCCTGGAGATCAGCAGGTTTTCCTTTCAGAGGTCACTCGCAAGCCAGCTCCATCTCAGCAGACCAAAATATTCACGTGGGCTCCGTGCTGGTGGCACCTTTGGGTGCTGGGTACCCTCAGCGGCAGCCTGGGCTGGGCTGGGAGGGTTTCCTGGGGGTTAAACCAGTGTTATCCATAAATCCCAGCTCTCCTTGCCCAATTCCATCACCCAGGAGTGTTGCCTGACCCCCAGGTGCTGCTCGTTGCAGCATCTCAGGAACATCTTTTGGTTATTTTGGGATGTTTGGGGCAGAGTTTGGCTCCCCACAGCCACCCCCATGGAGGATGGGGTACCCAGCTTGTCCCCAACCAGCTCTGAATCCCCAAAATACCAGAGTGGCTGCAATCCTGTGCCTCAGTGGGATGTGGTGGGAAGCAGAGGGAATTCTCCTTTGGAGAAGTCAGAACCTACATTGTTCCTTTGGAAAGATTTGGGATTAAATCATCCCCAGGTGATTTTTTTCCTTCCCTGGAGCCCATTCCTTGCTCACCTCTGGGGTGATACCACCAGAGCTGGGGAAGAGTGGGAAAATGTGAATTTGGGGGCTTTTTGCTGTCACCCCATGACCACAGCATCCCCCTCTCCTCTCTTGCAGAACAAGAAATACGTCCTGGTGATGGTGGACCCCGATGCTCCCAACAGAGAGAACCCCCGGCTCCGCTTCTGGAGGCACTGGCTGGTCACCGACATCCAGGTGAGTCCACGGGGGTCATTCCCAACACCCAGGGAGGGCTGGGATCCCATGGGATGCAAAATCCTCCTGGGATCACTCCCAAGCATCCAGGGAGGGCTGGAATCCCATGGGATGCAAACTCCTCCTGGAGAAACCCCGGAGGGGAGGACGAGTGTTTGCCAGAGAAATGTAAATGGTGCTGGGCGTGTAGGTAGGGAAGTGCTTCCTCAGGCTATAAAGAGCCAGGCTGGTCCAAAAATATTGCTGCTTGGGTTTTTGGAGTTTTTTTCCCCCTCCTTCTCCTAAGGAAATGCTGGAAAAAAAAGCCCAAAAAACACTTTGCCAACTCCCCACCACCGGTTTTCTCTGCGGAGACAGCGCGTCCTTCCAAACAGCTCCTGCTGCTGGTTGAGTTTTGGGCTTTAAAAAGTGGGTTTGGTGAAAATCTCAGTTAGTTTTCTAGTTTTTGATTTTTTTTTTTTTTATTAAAAATGGTTTGAATTCAGTGAGAAAATGAGTTTGGGATGAATTGTGGCACTTCCCAGCGCTGTGTCCTTCTCCCTGTCCCAGTGTGTCATGGCTTTGCTCCCAGAAATATCTTGGAAAAGCAGTTTTTTCCCATTCCTGCTTGTTTTTATGTCTTCAAAAAATGAGATGTTGCAGCCCTAAATCAATCTAACTGATAATCTGGGTACTAAAGCCTAATTAAGATATCAATTAATTTGCAGAGTGCATTTAACAAGAAATATCACGTCGCTCTCCTCTATTATTCTCTGAAATTACTGCTGAGGGCTCTTTGTACAGATACCTTAATTAGACTTTTTATTGTTAATGGGCATATTAAGCAAATTAAAACAGGATATTAATACTTTCCATGAATTCCATAATTGGATGAAAAATAGGAAGCATCGGGAATAATTGCAGGAATTTGTGTACAGGGCTTGGGGGGTTTTTTTTCATGTTGTTTTGTGTTTTTATCCTTCACAGAAACCCTTCTGCAATTCTAACAACAGGGTCCTGAAAGTCTCTCATTAATTTTAATATTTACCAAACGCAAAGGAGCCCAAGCTCCTGTGTTTCCTTCTGTACACAGATCCTTCGGAGCCGTTCCCTCTTGCTAATTATTGTGGTTTTTCTCTTTTTTTTGGAGCGTAAAATCCTTTAAGCAAAGAAGGGAAATGTGGGATTCAAACCTCCAGCACAAATGGAAGGTGGGATTTTTTCCCCTGGCGTTTGGGTGATCTCTAAGGTCAATAATTCTGTGTTAGGCCATGAAAGAGGGCGGGAAAAAGGAGATTTTGGGGAGGGAAAAGGGTTTTTCCCTATCTGCCAGGGATGGGGTGGATCCAAGCCCCAACAATTCCTTAAGCTTTCTTATCACGAGATAAATACATTTATAAATATAAACACACATATCCGAGCAGGGATTTGGCCTCGGTGCTCTTGATGGTCCCTTCCAACGTGAGATATTCACTGACTCCATGCAATATTCTATATAAAACCTAGATATTGATATGATCCCTATAATGATGGGATAAATATATCCCCTCCATCTCCCGTGGGTGTGTGTATGTGTATCTCTCCTCTACACACACAGAAACGCTTATAAATCCCCCAAATCCCACAAATGCCCAATGAACCACCAAAAATCCTCCCCTATCCCATGAGGACACCGGGACCAAACCCCCTCAGCTCGGTGCCCGTGGCTGGGGGTGCAGTGGGGGGGTCCTGGCATGTCTGGGAGGAGTTTTCCCGATCCCCCAGCCCCAAATCCGGGTGCGGAGCCGGCGGGCTCAGCCACATGGTGTCTCGTTGAGATGCAGATCCTTGGGGGGATATGGAAGTCTTGGCTCCGAGGAGCTTCAGCTGACAGCCTTATTTGCACACTGGCTCTAAAATAACCGTGTAGGCTTTACATGACACCTTCTGTTGCTTTGGTGCAGAGAGGGGCTTGCAAGTGCCTTTCTCCGGGAGGGATGGGGCGGCCGGTGCCGTGCCGGGGGGCTGGAGGAGCCCCCGCGCCCGCCGGTGCCCCGCTGTCACCCCAGTATCACCTAGTGTCACCCCAGTATCACCTAGTGTCACCCCAGCGCCGCCCAGTGTCACCCCAACATTGCCCAGCATCACCCCAGTGTCACCCAGCGTGATCCCAGTATCACCCAGTGTCACCCCAGTGTCACTCAGCGTGATCCCAGTATCACCCAGTGTCACCGCAGCATTGCCCAGCGTCACCCCAGTGTCACTCAGCGTGATCCCAGTGTCACCCAGCGTCACCCCAGCATTGCCCAGCGTCACCCAGTGTCACCCCAGTGTTGCCCAGTGTCACCCCAGCGTTGCCCAGTGTCACCCCAGTATCACCCAGTGTCACTCAGCGTGATCCCAGTATCACGCAGTGTCACCCCACCGTCACCCAGTGTCACCCCAGCGTTGCCCAGTGTCACCCCAGTATCACCCAGTGTCACCCAGCATGACCCCAGTATCGCCCAGTGTCACCCCAGCGTTGCCCAGTGTCACCTCAGTATCACCCAGCGTCACCCCAGCGTCGCCCAGTGTCACCCCAGTGTCACCCAGCGTGATCCCAGTATCACCCAGTGTCACCCCAGTGTCACCCAGCGTCACCCCAGCGTCGCCCGGTGTCACCCTAGTGTCGCCAATGTCACCCCAGCGTTGCCCAGTGTCACCCCAGCGTCACCCAGTGTCACTCCAGGGTGCCCAGCAGTGCTTGGGTACCACTCCAGTATCCCCCAGTGTCACCCCAGTATCACCCAGTGTCATCTCAGTATTGCCCAGAGTGTTCGGTACCACCCCAGTATCACCCAGTAGTGCTTGGGTACCATCCCAGTATCACTCAGCATCACCCAGCAGTGATTGGTATCACTCCAGCATCACCCAGCGCCACTTCAGCATTGCCCAGCAGTGCTTGGGACTTCCCCAGTACCACCCCAGTATCACCCCAGTATCATCCAGCATCACTCCAGTATCACCCAGCAGTGCTTGGATACCACCCCAGTATCACTCCAGTGGTGCCCAGCACCATGAGGGTATCACCCCATCATCACCCAGCATTGCCCAACATCACTCCAGCACCACCCAGCATCCCTTGGGTATCAGCCCAGTATCACCCAGCATCATCTCAGCATCACCCAGCATCCCTTGGGTATCACCCCAGTATCACCCAGCATCATCTCAGCACCACCCAGCATCACTTGGGCATGCCCCCAGCATCACCCCAGCATCACCCAGCATCCCTTGGGTATCACCCCAGTATCACTCAGCATCATCTCAGCATCCCTTGGGTATCACCCCAGTATCACCCAGCATCACTAGGCCATCCCCCCAGTATCACCCCAGTATCACCCAGCATCACCTGGGTATTGCCCTGGCTTTGCCCCAGCATCCCCCAGGAATCACTTGGGTGTCACCCCAGCCTCCCCCCAGCATCACTTGGATATTGTACCAGCATCACCCCAGCATCCCTTGGGTATCAGCCCAGCATCCCTTGGATACCACCCCAGTGTCCCCTGGGTATCACCCAGCATCTCTTGGGTACCACTCCAGCATCCCTTGTGTACCACCCTGGCATCCTTTGGATACCACCCCAGCATCTCTTGGGTACCACTCCGGCATCTCTTGTGTATCAACCCAGCATCCCTTTGGTACCACCCTGGCATTCCTTGGGTGCCACCCCAGAATCTCTTGGGTGTCACCCCAGCATCCCTTGGATGTCACCCTGGCATCTCTTGGGTACCACCCTGGCATCCCTTGAGTACCACCCAGCATCCCTTGGGTATCACCCAGCATCCCTTGGGTACCACTCTGGCATCCCTTGGGTGTCACCCCAGCATCCCTTGGGTGTCACCCCAGCATCCCTTGGATACCACCCCAGCATCGCTTGGATTACTACCCCAGCATCCCTTGAGTACCACCCCAGCATCCCTTGGGTACCAGCCCAGCATCCCTTGAGTACCAGCCCAGCATCCCTTGAGTACCACCCCAGCACCCCTTGAGTACCACCCCAGCATCTCTTTGGTATCATCCCAGCATCTCTTGGGTGCTACCCCAGCATCCCTTGGATATCCCTCTGACATCCCTTGGGTACCACTCTGGCATCCCTTGGGTCCACCCCAGCATCTCTTGGGTACCACCCAGCATCCCTTGGGTGCCACCCCGGCATCCCTTGGGTGCCACCCTGGCATCCTTTGGGTACCACCTCACCATCCCTTGGGTGCCACCCCAGCCTCCCCCAGCATCCCTTGCGTATCGCCCTGGCATCCCTCTGGCATCACCCAGGCTTTGCCATCCCCCAGTTTGGAGGGAAGCAGCTCCAGCAGCACTAAATGCCACTCCTGGGTGCTGCAGTACTTTGGCACGCCACCAACTCCGGGGTTTGGCTCGGGATTTGCTCTCCCAGGTGGGTTTTTGGGATGGAACCATCCCATCCCCTGGGCGCCGCTCGCCGTTCCTTATCAGCCACTGCTCCGTCGCCGCTCCGATTGTCAAACACGAGAGATGCTTTCACTCCTATTCAAAATAATTTAAATAAAAATGTTGCTACAAAGTGGAATAATATCTTTTGATGAATGTTTTTAAAGCCCTTTAGGTTTTCATGGTAATTTGCAGTGTAAAATTATTTAGAGATAAGAGCCAAATTAGCTCTTATAGGCGGAGGTCGATATGTCCCGTTATCCATGGAAGCAGTGTTTAAATATAATCAGCCTTTACTCTAATGCAGCATAATTGTTCATTTGAAATAGCTTTTTTTTTCTCTCTCTTTTTTTTTTTTTACTCCATTCAATGAGTCATTAAAATATTCAAAGGATAATGCAGTGAATTGGAAATGAATTTATCACATTATCCTGTACATACTGTAGAGCATCAGGTAACCAGGCAGAGTCGGAACCGGTTTACAGCGAATCCCCGGTAAACAAGGTTTTCCATTTTGTATTCAGTGGGGAAAGAAAAAGAAGGGAGAAAATACTGCCCTTCAAATGGAAAGCTTTCCATCTTTATTCCCCCTCCTTGGGGAGGAGGAAGGGGGAGGGCGAGAGCAGCGAATTTGTACTCCACTAAAGCCTCGCCGCTTTAACTTTATTTTTATCAAAATATGTTTGTAACAGAAAGTCGTTATGGAAACGGGTTCTGCCAGCCGGGAGAAATCCTGCGCCAGGATGGAACCGAGCGGGACCCGCCGGGCTCTGCTGCCACCAGCACCGCCTGGAGCAGCCCTGCACCCTTCCCAGGGCAGGGCACTGGGGAAACTGAGGCACGGAGCTGCTCTGGGGTGGCACAGGGGAAGTGCACCCAATGGTTTTGATGGAGAACCATCCCCACCCATGGCTCATCCCGGCCTTCCCCACACTGTGGGTGCAGCTCCAGCCCCTCCTGCGGCTTTGTAGGGCAGATGGGGATGCCAGGGATGGGCGCTGGCGCATTTGGGTGCCCAGGGATGGTGGCACCGCTGTCCCCAGAGGTGCTGGCAGCACCGCCGGCCTTGCCCGCCGTGTGTTCCCCGGTGGCGGCCGCGCTGTCACCGCGCGCGGCGGCGCCGCTGATAAACAGGCTCCGGGTTGCAAGTGTCACCATAGAAACAGGTGCTGTCTTAAGCAAACAAGGGCTTTATTAACCTTAAAAATTATGGGGTTTTTGCACGAGGGAAGGATGGAAATGGAGCTGCAGGGCGCAGGCTGCTCGCCCGTGCCCGTGGCCCTGTCCCCTGGCTCTGTCCCCATCCCAAAGGGACGTGCGCTCTGCGGGAAACTTTTCCTCTGTAGCACATGGAGCTCAGCTCCAGCTTCTCCAGAGTGCTGGATTTATCAAAAATCAGTGATATCAAAAATCAGAGACAGTGAATTGCTGGCTGCTGCTGTTCCAGCTCCTCAGCTGCTGGGTGAAGAGTTGTAGGGACACCTTGGGGACACTTTCGCTGAGCATTTGTGATCCAGGTGCATTCACCATCCCAGCAGGAGAAAAAAGTCAGGGCAAGGAATTATTTTAATCATTAATTGATGTTAAAGGGGGGAAATAATCAGCTTTTGGGTACCCTGCAGACAGGGGTTTGCGCATTTTGGAGGTGCTGGGGCAGCTTTCCTTGGCTGTGCCATGCAGCATCCATGGTTCCCATAAATCCCTGGAATTGTGGGATCTCTGATCCCCTCCTCCCTGGGGGGGAGAAGGGGCAGATGTAGGAGTTGGTGCCCTGCTATTGTTCCTCCTCGCTGGAGCCCTCTCGACTCTGCTTTTTGGTGATGGAACCAAGGGTTTGAAAGGGAAAGAACAGAGGGAAATGTTGGTTTAATTGATGACTTGGCTCCTCAGAATACTCAGTTCCCTGGTGTGAGTTTCTGTCGCTGCTCGTTAATGAAGCTTTTATTAATAAAAGAAATTAAAGGAAGAAAAAAAAAACAACACAAAGTAAGTAAAGAGAGTGCAGCTCAGGGGGAAGTTTTCTTTGCTCTCCAAGCTCCTGTGGAAGGAATTCTTCCCTGTGAGGGTGGTGAGGCCCTGGGATGGACTTCCCAGAGAAGCTGTGGCTGCCCCTGCATCCCTGCAAGTGTCCAAGGCCAGGTTGGACAGGATTTGGAGCAACCTGGGACAGTGGGAGGTGTCCCTGCCCATGGAACTGAATGAGATTTCAGGTCCTTTCCCACCCAAACCACTCTTGATTTCATTAATTTCCCATCCTGAGAGATGTTTGAAAGGAGATTCTGTGCCTGGAAGGAGGCTGTGGACTGGCAGGGACCAGTTTCTTCTCCCAGGTATCAAATGACAGGGCAGAAGTTGTGCCAGGAGATGTTTAGGTCAGGTTTTGGGAAGATTTTTGCCCTGTGAAGGTTGTCCAGCTCAGGGCAGAGGTGGGATCATTATTCAGCAGGGATTTTAAAGCCATGTGGATGTGGCATTTGGGGACATGGTTTGGTGGTGGCCCTGGCTGCGTTGGGGGTTTGGACTCGCTGATCTCAGAGGGCTTTTCCAAGCCAAAGAATTCCATAATTCCATGATTCCATCAGTGCTGGGGTGCTCTGTCCAGAGGGAAATTCTGTCCTGGGATGCTGGGGGATGATTCCTGCAAATTCCAGCATTCCCACCAGCACAGGAGCTGCTGGCTCAGCTGCCCTGCTCAGCTTTGTGCTCACCTGGAGTGTAATTAACACTGCCAGCTAATTGCACTCGCAAAGCCCCTGAGAGAGCTGGCACTGAGCAATTCCCACTGGGACAGCAGGAGCTGGAAGCTCTGCTGAATTTTGGGAATGGCCATCCCGGCAATGGCTGTGCTGAATTTTGGGAATGGCCATCCCGGCAATGGCTGTGCTGAATTTTGGGAATGGCCATCCCGGCAATGGCTGTGCTGAATTTTGGGAATGGCCATCCCGGCAATGGCTGTGCTGAATTTTGGGAATGGCCATCCCACAGCAGGGCCAGGGAGGATGGAGAGTGTTGCTTGCACCCTTTGGGGAGTAGGAAAAAGGGGAAAACACCCCAAAATCTCCCTTCCTTCTGGTAGGCCTGGCCTGGGACAGCAGCCATGGCTTTGCTGCCTGCTCATCCCTTGGGAATTCTGCTCCCTCCTCAGCACAAATGTGCCTTTTAGGATAATTATCATGGATCCCTGATGAATGGGGTGTTAACGAGGCTCCCAGATTTATCCACACCCCAACCTTGTCCTGACCCTGCCATTCCCTAGGGATGGATTCAGGGTGAAGCCACAGCACCTGCCAGGTTTTGGGGTTATTTGGGATTTTTCCACACTGGCCAGGAGTTGCTCCCTTTGCTCCGTGTCCACAGCAAGGATCGTTATCCACATGGGAATTCAGGTTTTTTTCCCCTCATGCTTCTGTTTCATTTAACATGCAGAGGCTACTAATTTGTCACAATTCAATAAAGCCAAGGTTACAAACACCCTGGCTGCTGTTTATTTAAACGATGGTTTGTTAATTAGCTCCTCATAACGAGATGAGAATAAATCAGATAAAACCTACCAAAAAAAAAAAAAAAAAACGGCAGGGAGAGATTTTGCAGATTAATTTCATTTTCCAGCTGAGGTATTCCTGGCAGCCAAGCTCCCACTTCCATCCCAAGCTGCTTCCCTGTGCGGGTGCAGGTGTGTGAGGCCTTGGGATGATTCTTGGCCTTGCTTAGCAGGGGTACAAAAAGGACTTTTCTGGCTCTTTTCTGACTTTTTTCTGGCTCTTTTCTAGCTCTTTTCTAGCTCTTTTCTGGCTCTTTTCTGGCTCTTTTCTAGCTCTTTTCTGGCTCTTTTCTGGCTTTTTTCTGGCTCTTTTCTAGCTCTTTTCTGGCTCTTTTCTGGCTTTTTTTGGCTCTTTTGTGGCTCTTTTGTGGCTCTTTTCTGGCTTTTTTGTGACTCTTTTCTGGCTCTTTTCTAGCTTTTTAATGGCTCTTTTCTGGCTCTTTTCTGGCGCTTTTCTGGCTCTTTTCTGGCTTTTTAATGGCTCTTTTCTGGCTCTTTTCTGGCGCTTTTCTGGCTCTTTTCTGGCTTTTTTCTGGCTCTTTTCTAGCTCTCTTGTGGCTCTTTTTTCTGCTGTTGGTTTCTATCCCTCTAACATGATCACAGTGGGGAGCAACCCTCTGCCCTTTCTGTTTAATCTGAGGAAGTTTGGGATGGGATCACAACTCAGATCCTGAATAAGTTGATGCAGTTGGGAGTTGAGGGAAGATTTATCCATCACCATCAGCAGCGCCGAGCTCCAACCCCATCGCTGGCTCCTGTCACCAACCCGTGCCACCAGCACGGGAAAATTCCATTTACAGCCTGCAAAACCTATCCGGGGATGGGATTCCTTACAAACTCCCGCCTGTGTCGCCTCTTTGGGGACACTTGTGAGCATCCAGGGAGCTCAGGAGCATCCTGGTGGCCGGAGGAGAGCGCTGGGCGTACCTTGAGGAGGAGACACTGATCAATGATTAATCGGGCATGTGTGGTTGTGTGGGAGCGATTTGTGTTGGAGGAGGGAACTCCTACAGCACCCCGGTCATGAATCATTTGAAGAGCAAATTTGTGCAGTTACCAAGGGAACGGAAGAAAGGAAGGGACTTCCCTTGCCGAAATGACTCGCGCTCTGATGCGGCTGAGAAAATCGCTCCAAAAAAAAAAAAAAAAAAAAAAAAAAAAGGGAAAGGGAAAGGGGAAAAAAAAAAAAAAAAAAAAAAAAAAAAAAAAAAAGAGAGTCGAAGCTGTGACTAAGCAGCAGAAGTTATGTAAAGTGCTCGCTGGGAAGTGCAGGGGAGGGACAGCACATCCTGCCGCTGCCCACGGCGGTGGCGGGGGGCGGCCGCCGGCCCCTTCTCGCCTCCCCGGGGAGCGGGGGCGAAGCCGCGGCTGGGCCGGGCTCAGGCAGAGCTTGCGAGGGCTGGGGGAGAGCCCCGGTGTCCCCCTGGAGCGGGGCAGTGTCGCCAGGCTGGGACTGACACCCGTGTGCCACCCTCGGTGTCCCCCTGGAGCGGGGCAGTGTCACCAGGCTGGGACTGACACCCGTGTGCCACCCTCGGTGTGTCCCCCTGGAGCGGGGCAGTGTCGCCAGGCTGGCACTGACACCCGTGTGCCACCCTCGGTGTCCCCCTGGAGCGGGGCAGTGTCACCAGGCTGGCACTGACACCCGTGTGCCACCCTCGGTGTCCCCCTGGAGCGGGGCAGTGTCACCAGGCTGGCACTGACACCCGTGTGCCACCCTCGGTGTCCCCCTGGAGCGGGGCAGTGTCACCAGGCTGGCACTGACACCCGTGTGCCACCCTCGGTGTCACCCTGGAGCGGGGCAGTGTCACCAGGCTGGCACTGACACCCGTGTGCCACCCTCGGTGTCACCCTGGAGCGGGGCAGTGTCACCAGGCTGGGACTGACACCCGTGTGCCACCCTCGGTGTCCCCCTGGAGCGGGGCAGTGTCACCAAGCTGGCACTGACACCCGTGTGCCACCCTCGGTGTCACCCTCTGTCGCTGTGCCCAGGGAGTGTCCTGGGCATGGGGGGCAGTTTTGGGGTCCCCTCATCCAGCTGGGTGCGTGGATTTGGGATTTTCCTTAAGGAATGGGAGGATGTGGGAAGCGATGTTTGATGGGCTTCATGGTGATGACCTCGTGGTGGCCAGTTTGTCACAGTCAGGACTGGAGCGGTGGTTGAGAGTGGGATCCACCCTGGGTGTCACCCTCTGTCGCTGTCCCCAAGGAGTGTCCTGGGCAAGGGGAGCAGTTTTGGGGTCCCCTCATCCAGCTGGGTGTGTGGATTTGGGGTTTTCCATGGGGAATGGGAGGATGTGGGAAGCGATGTTTGATGGGGCTCCTTGCGGTGGCCGATTTGTCACATCTCAGTCAGGACTGGAGCGGTGGTCGAGGGTGGGATCCACCCTCAGTGTCACCCTCTGTCATTGTCCTACCCCTCTGGGCAGTTTTGGGGTGCTTGGGGCGCCTCTTTCACCTGGGTGCATGGATTTGGGATTTTCCAAAGGGAATGGATGCGGGAAGTGATGTTTGATGAGGCTCACAGTGATGACCTCGTGGTGGCCGATTTGTCACATCTCAGTCAGGACTGGAGCAGTGGCTGAGGGTGTGATCCTCTGCAAGGGCCAAATACTCATTTTGGGGGCTCAACACCCAAACTGAACGACGCTCACCTAAATTTGAGGATGCTTGGCCAAATACTCATTTTGGGGCTCAGCACCCAAATTTAATGGTGCTCACCTAAATTTGAGGATGCTCGGCCAAATACGCATTTTGGGGCTCAGCACCCAAATTTAATGGTGCTCACCTAAATTTGAGGATGCTCGGCCAAATACGCATTTTGGGGCTCAGCACCCAAATTTAATGGTGCTCACCCAAATTTGAGGATGCTCGGCCAAATACGCATTTTGGGGCTCAACATCCAAATTTGAGGATGCTCAGCCAAAGAACTCATTTTGGGGGGCTCAGCACCCAAATTTAATGGTGCTCACCCAAATTTGAGGAGCTCAGCCAAAGGGCACCAAAGCACCAACCTCCCCTCCAGGGCAGGGGATGCGCGGGGCACCTTCAAACCCCAGGAATGCGCTTTTCCCTGGGAAAATAAAGTTCCCCTGGGGCTGTGCGAGGCAGAGCAGCGAAGGCTGCGGCAGCACAGAGATCCGCAGCAGCAGCGGCGGCATCGCCGGAAAGATGCTTGGGATCTTTCCAGCTTCCGCCCGGGAGCCCCCGAGCCCGGCGGGGAGCCGCGATCGCTCCCGAAAAGGGAATGCAGAGGCAGCTGCACGGTGAAGGAAAACCCTGTGCCTGCCCTCCCCTGGTGCCACAGACACCCGGTGTCTGAGCGATTAGTCACCGCCGAGGCTTCCCTCCTCCACAGCAGAGCCTGTCCCCCCACACAGGGAGCCAGCGGAATGCTTAATTGGAGTTCCTCACACCTACCCGGGGGTAGCCTGGAACTGAAGTGACAGCGCCGAGAGAAGCGCTGGAGTCAGACCCCGGAGCTGCGGGTTGCTATGGAGTCCCCGGGGTTTGGGTTTTAGGAGGAAAGGAAGGGAATTGTGGGGATGGGTGTAGGGGTGGTGGTGGTTCCATGGGATGGGGAAGGTGCAGGGCTCGTCCATGAGGGGTTCGGCTCCTTGAGGGGATGCTCGGCCACAAAAAGGTGTTTTGTGACCCATAAATGTGTCGGGATTTGGGATTGATGGGAAACTGTGTCAGGCTTCTGAATCCTGGGGATGGCAGGGCAGGGAAGCTCATCCTTGAATGCTGGGCATGGAAAGGGGCAGGGAAACTTATCTCTGAATTCTGAGTATGGTAAGGGGCAGGGAAGCTCATCCCTGAATCCTGGGTATGGAAAGGGGCAGGGAAATTTATCCCTGAATTCTGCGGATGGACAGGGGTAGGGAAACTTATCTCTGAATTATGAGTATGGTAAGGGGCAGGGAAGCTCATCCCTGCATCCTGGGTATGGTAAGGGGCAGGGAAGCTCATCCTTGAATTCTGGGGATGGTAAGGGGCAGGGAAGTTCATTCCTGAATTCTAAACATGGAAAGGGCTAGGGAAACTTATGCCTGAATTCTGTGTAGGGCAGGAGCAGGGAAACTCATCCCTGAATCCTGAGCATGGAAAGGGGCAGGGAAATTTATCCCTGAATTCTGTGGATGGAAAGGGCTAGGGAAGCTCATCCCTGAATCCTGGGTATGGCAGGGCAGGGAAACTTATCCCTGAATCCTGTGTGGGGCAGGGAAGCTCATCTCTGAATCCTGGGTATGGGAAAGGGAAGGGAAACTCATCCCTGAATCCTGGGGAATGGAATGGGTCAGGGAAACTCATCCCTGAATCCTGGGGAATGGAATGGGTCAGGGAAACTCATCCCTGAATTCTGTGGATGGAAAGGGGTAGGGAAACATTTCCCTGAATTATGGGTATGGCAAGGGGCAGGGAAGATCATCCCTGAATCCTGGACATGAAAAGGGTCGGGGAAACTTGTCCCTGAATCCTAGGGATGGAAAGGGGTAGGGAAATTGATCCCTGAATTCTGTGGATGGAAAGGGGTAGGGAAATTTATCCCTGATTTCTGGGTATGGCAGGGCAGGGAAATCTACCCCTAAATTCTGTGTAGGGCAGGGAAGCTCATCCCTGAATCCTGGGCATGGAAAGGGTCAGGGAAACTTATCCCTGAATTCTGGGTATGGAAAGGGGTAGGAAAGCTCGTCCCTGAATCCTGTGTAGGGCAGGGAAACTCATCCCTGAATTCTGAATATGGAAAGGGTTAGGGAAACATTTCCCTGTATCCTGTGTAGGGCAGGCGTAGGGAAACTCATCCCTGAATTCTGAACATGGAAAGTGGTAGGCAAAACTTATCCCTGAATCCTGTGTAGGGCAAGGGTAGGGAAGCTCATCCCTGAATCCTGGGGATGGAAAGGGGTAGGAAATCAGATCCCTGATTCTCGTGCGTGGGAAGGGGTAAGAAAACTCATTCCTTCATTCTGCAGTGTGGGAATGGGTCAGGGAAGCTCATCCCTGAATCCTGGGGATGGAGAAGGGTAGAAAAGCTCCTCTCTGCCTTCCACACACGAGGAAAAGGGCAGGAAAGCTGATCTCTGCATCCCATGCTTGGCAAGGAGTAGGAAAACTCCTTCCTTCATTCTGAAGTATGGGAAGGGGGCAGGGATCCCTGCATCCTGTGGGGGAGAGGAGGTTGGGAAGCTCAGCATGGTTGGGAGCATCCCACGGGATCCAGGCAAGGCTTTTCCTTCCCAATGAACTTTGGAACTCTCAGAGGCATCAGGAAAATCCCTGGTGATGGAGCCCTAGGGTTGGGATGTCTGTCCCAGGGATGGCAGGACAGTCCCCGCACAGCCTGGGTCTGGAGGAGGCAGCAGGGCTGGAGTTGAACCACAGGATTCATTTTCCTGCCTGGAATTCCCAGTGGGGATTTTAAACCCTTTAAAACCAGTTCCTCCTCCCAGCAGGGCCAAGCACCACGGTCTGGTTTGATCAGCCAAGGGGACAGAGCAGCACTGGGGCCCCCCTAAATGTCCCATCTCCCTCTCATAGCAGCCCATCACTTAATCTTCCTCCAAAATATGTTTGGCTTCAACTTCCAGGTGGTTTTTTAATTTAAAATGTGGAGAGTGGGGTCCCAAAACCCTGAGTCCCCCTCAGTGCCCCTCACCTGGAGGAGCCTGGACTTTGCCTTCCCTCAGGAGGGGGCTGTCAGGAACAACTTCTTTTCCTCAAAACAGAGCAGGAAAACAGGATATCGTTTGTGGTTTCATGAAAAAGTCATCTTCTTCTTGTTCTTTTTTTTTTTTTTATCCTCGTCACTTGAGGTTCTATTTAAAATTTGGGTATTCTGAGATGGAAAGTTATTTCAAAAGGGCAAAAACACGTCAAGCTCCAGAAAACGGTGAAATCAGCTCCATGGTGGCTTTTTTTTTCTTAAATTTTTTTATGGTTTTTTTGGAAACACAGTTCTCCCCCAAACTCCCCCAGTGCAGGATCCTGCATTTGTCCCAGTGCTGCTCAAGGAGCATCCTGGTACCAAAATGCCATTTTTTCACCCCAATCTCTCACTCAGATGATGGTCTGGGTGTATTCCTGAGGGATTTGAATCCCTCTGGAGTAAAATCATTTTTTGCTCAGGTATTCCTGAGGGATTTGAATCCCTCTGGAGTAAAATCACTTTTCACCCCAATCTTTCACCCCAATCTCTCACCCAGCTGATGGTCTGGGTGTATTCCTGAGGGATTTTAATCCGTCTGGAGTAAAATCATTTTTCATCCCAATTTCTCACCCAGCTGATGCTCTGGGTGTGTTCCTGAGGGATTTTAATGCCTCTGGAGTAAAATCATTTTTCACCCCAATCTCTCACCCCAATTTCTCACTCAGCTGATGCTCTGGGTGTATTCCTGAGGGATTTTCCTCCCTTCAGAGTCTTGAACCCGACCCCAAACCCGCGGGGGTGCCGAGGGACGATCGCTGCAGCCCCATCGATCCGGCTAAAGGGCCCCTCATCGATAAGGCATCGACTCTCACGGGGCATTCCCACCTTAAAAAGATCATCGAGAAGCGAGAGTTTTCGCTTCGCGCTGATTAATTAGTGCCTTGTAAAGGGCTGGGGAAGGAGGTGGCCGGTAAATGCGAGAACAATTAAATCCTCAGTGCCCCGACGCCTCCGAGCCCTCCCCGCCACATCGATCTCCCTCTGCCGCCTCTGGGGTGGGCAGAACCGGGGTCGCATCCCCCAGGAACGGGGGAAAAATGACTTTTCCCGGCTTGGGAAGTGCTGCTGGCTCTCAGTGCAGGAGCAGCGGCCGGCTCAGAGCGGGGTTCGTTCAGCGAGAGGGATGGAACAAGGTAGGAGAGCGAGGGAAAACCCTCCGCTGGCTTCCCTTGATGAACTGAGCTAATTTCTCTCTTAATGGTTAGCTCCGGAGCTGAATGTGAGGCTTTCCTCCTGCACAGCAAACCCTCTCCCACACACAGACAAATAGGCTGAATATTTAATTGGAATTCCTCACACCTACAGGGTAAAGCCTTGTCAGTAGAAATAGAGCCCATCGCCAGCTGGCATCCCCGCACGCCACCCACCTTCGCTCGGAAAAAGAAATCCCTCCCCGTCCTCCCCTCTTTCCCACACACCCACAGCACCCCCCGGCCACGCTGGAGCTGCCCCAGCTCCCGGGATCCCTCCCTGGCATGGGGATGCCCGGGCAGCACCAAGGTTCTGCCAGGGGAAAATTCCAGCCACTCATCCTCTGCTGGGCGCTGCCCTGCCACAAGGAGCCCCCCATGGAAAGTGGGGACCCCAGGGTCGGACAGGGCTGGTGGCAGGGGATGGGGAGCACCAGAGGGCACTGCCGGGCTGTCCTCCCCTCTTTCCCACTCACCCACAGCACCCCCCGGCCCCGCAGGAGCTGCCCCAGCTCCCGGAATCCCTCCCTGGCATGGGGATGCCCAGGCAGCACCCAGGTCCTGCCAGGAGAGATTCTGGTGTCTCATCCTCTGCTGGGTGCTGCCCCGGTTAGAACAGCCCCAAGGAGCCCCCCATGGAAAGCGGGGACCCCAGGCTGGTGGCAGGGGACGGGGAACACCAGAGCAGCCCCGTGGGGGTGCCCCAAAGGGCCCCCCATGGAAAGCGGGGACCCCAGGGCAGGATGAGGAGCACCAGATGGCACTGCCGGGCCATCGTCCCCTCTTTCCCACTCACCCACAGCACCCCTGGCCCCACAGGAGCTGCCCCAGCTCCCGGGATCCCTCCCTGGCATGGAGATCCCCGGGCAGCCCCCAGGTCCTGCCAGGAGAAAATTCCAGCTGCTCGTTCACTCCCGGGGGCTGCCCTGGCCAGAGCAGCTCCATGGAGCCCCCCCATAGAAAGTGGGGACCCCAGGGCAGGGCAGGGCTGGTGGCAGGGGATGGGGAGCACCAGAGGGCACTGCTGGGTTGTCCCTCCGTGCCATCCCTGCCAGCCCAGAGCGCTGGTAGAAGCAAATGCCAGCCCTGGGGAGCACGGAGAGGGTGGTGGCTGGAGGGGGATGTGGAGTCCCCCTGTCTGCCAGAGCTGAGGGTGGTAAAAGCACAGCTTTCACTGCCCAAAATGACTTTGCTTCCTGTCCCCGTGCTGTCCTGGCTGCTGTGGGATGTGATCCATGTGGGAACACTGCCCACATGGGCAGGATCTCCAGGTTCCCCTTTTGGGGCAGGTTCTGGGGTCTACCTTGGGGCTGCAGGTGTGGGTGACCCAGCCCAGAGGAATCCTCCAGTTCAGATTTTCTGGGGATGGATGAAGAGGGAAGAGGAAGGAGCCATCCCATTTCCCCTCCTCTGCCAGAGGGACCACCCAGTGCCAGGCAGAGCGTGGTGGCACTGTCCCTGTGGTGGCACTGTCCCCGTGGTGGCACTGTCCCCGTGGTGGCACTGTCCCCGTGGTGGCACAGCACAGCCAGACCCTCCTCTCATCTCTGGGCAGGTCAGGGATGGGGCTGTGTGCTCCCAGCTGGATGCCCAGCCCAGGCCTACAGGATTTGGGGTGGCATGATGGCAGTGCAGGGACAGGGATGCTCCATCCTGATTCTGCCTGACCCTTGGGATCACCGGGATGGAGGAGCTGCTGGGGACAGGGATGTTCCATCCTGATCCCTCCTGACCCTTGGGATCACCGGGATGAAGAAGCTGCTGGAATGTGGAATGATCCTGGTGTCCTGGCCCTGCCCCTTCCCATCTCCATCCCATGGGGCAGTTCTGGCTCCGGAGCGTCCCTGGCCAGGAGCTGGGTTTGCTCCTCTTTTGAGGGATGTGGAACATCCTGGAGGAGGAGGAAGGCATTGGGTGATGACCCCTGGGACACTCCAGCACCACATTCTGCCTTTTGTGCTCTGGACTGTGCCTGGGAGAGCAGCACTTGCATCCTCTCACCCCCCCTAATTTCCTTTCCTTCCCCAAGAACTGCTCTTTTCTCATCCCCCTCTTTTCCTTTCCTGCTCCTCTTCCCTCTCTCCTTCTCGTACCTCTCTCATCCCAGGTTTCAAAGACCCCCTCCCATCCATCCCCTGCAGGGACCTGCCACCATCTGTGGTTTTTCTTTTCCCTTTTATTTTCCCCCCTCTTTTTAAAGTTTCCCGTGTCTTTGTCTTAACGAGCCAGGTTAAATATTCTGTAATCGGTGTAATAATACACCTGGACCCGCTCAGAGATATCTGCCTTTTGTACTGCGACAGGACATTAATAGTAATTATTCTGCTTTGTAATTGGAGCTTTAAATACTAATTCAAACAGCCAGAGGAAAACCAATTAGTGCTAATTTATCTCTATGTGTTTTGGAGAGCCTGTGTCTGTCATACTGTGAAGAAATAGGTTGGTAATTAGTACAGTTGGGTGGTAGATAGAAGTAATTATCAGATTCTTTCATGTTCTTTAAAGGAAGAGGGGGGAAAAAAAGAAAAAAAAACTCTAAAGGCTGCATGACTCTTCCTTTCCGAGGAAGTTTGAACCTCGAAGGAAGGGCCCAGCCAGCACCGGTTCCAAGCGACGTTCCCGATGCTCCTGCACGGATCTGTGGGCACCCGGAGAGAGACTGAGCATGGATATGGGGTGTGTGGGCATGGACAGGGCACCCACGGCCTCGTGGGGTGCTTTGGGGTGGCCTTGGAGTGACACAGCAGTGACAAAGTGGCAGGAGGAGCTGCACCCTCGGGATGGACACAGAGACGGTCCTGGGGATGAAACCAGGGAAGGGAACAGAGCTGGGAAGGGGCTGGAGCCCCAGGAGAGGCTGAGGCAGCTGGGCAGGGGCTCAGCCTGGAGCAAAGGAGGCTCAGGGGGCCCTTGTGGCTCTGCCCAGCTCCTGCCAGGAGGGCACAGGGACAGGAGCAGAGGGAACGGCCTCAGGCTGGGCCAGGGCAGCTCAGGGTGGGCACAGCAGGAATTTCCCCATGGAAAGGGGGCTCAGGGCAGCTCAGGGTGGGCACAGCAGGAATTTCCCCATGGAAAGGGGGCTCAGGGCAGCTCAGGGTGGGCACAGCAGGAATTTCCCCATGGAAAGGGGGCTCAGGGCAGCTCAGGGTGGGCACAGCAGGAATTTCCCCATGGAAAGGGGGCTCAGGGCAGCTCAGGGTGGGCACAGCAGGAATTTCCCCATGGAAAGGGGGCTCAGGGCAGCTCAGGGTGGGCACAGCAGGAATTTCCCCATGGAAAGGGGGCTCAGGGCAGCTCAGGGTGGGCACAGCAGGAATTTCCCCATGGAAAGGGGGCTCAGGGCAGCTCAGGGTGGGCACAGCAGGAATTTCCCCATGGAAAGGGGGCTCAGGGCAGGCTCAGGGTGGGCACAGCAGGAATTTCCCCATGGAAAGGGGGCTCAGGGATTGGAACTGCCCAGGGAGGGTTGGAGTGCCCATCCCTGGAGGGGTCACCTGGAGGTGGCACTCAGTGACAAGGTGGGGATCTGGCACAGGTTGGACTCAGTGATCTTGGAGGGTTTTTCCAAGTGGAACAATTCCATGATTCTGCAATTCTGTGGCCTCTGCTTTTGAGCTGTGACCTCTGCACGTGAATCCAGCTCCATTTATTTGAGCCATAACTCCTGTTTGTGATTCCTACCCTGCACTTTTGGGCCAGGCCCCACATTTATGGAGCAAGCCCTGGGCATTCAGAATCCTTGAATCCCAGAATGGTTGGGGTTGGAAGGGACCTTAAATCCCATCCCATCCCACCCCTGCCATGGGCTGGACACCTCCCATCACCCCAGGGTGCTCCAGCCTGGCCTTGGGCACTGCCAGGAATGGAGCAGCCACAGCTCCTCTGGGAATTCCATCCCAGGGCCTCCCAGGGAAAATTCCTCCCATAAATCTGAGCTAAATTTCCTCTCTTTCCATTTGAATCCATTATTCCTTGTCCCGGCACTAAAATTCCGGATGAAAAGTCCATCTCCCTCTTCCTTGGAGCCCCATCAGACCCCCTGGAATGTGCTGGGAGGCAGCAAATTTGCTATTGGAGGCAGATCCTCTGTTGTTTGAGCCATTTCTCACAAATTTCAGCCACACCTCGAGCTTTTGAGCCAGACCTTGAGCGTTTAGGGGAATATTTATGGTCCAACAGCCCTGGTGCCCCTCATCTGTGTCCCCACCAGCTCTTCCCAGCTTTCCCATGGTTTCCCAGGAGGGAGCAGCAGGTTCCTTGAGGACACCCAGGCCCGTCACACGCTGCTCTTTTTATTTTTCCACTTCTTGGATGAGAAGATCGCGAGGTCTGAGGATTTATTTGTGGTTACTTCAATCTCCCCCCTCCGCCCAAGTTGTGCTATTAAAAAAATAAATAATTCATGGAGTAGTTGTTGCCCCCATCAGGAATTCTGGCCGAGCCAGACCAGGAGTGCAGCAGGATCTGCAGGAATTCATTAATGGCCCATTCTGTGTTTCCTTTCCCCTTTAAAACCCCAGTGGAGTTACCTTGGTAATAATAAAGTGCATGATTCCAGGAGGGAGGGAACAGGTTCTTATTTGGATTAAACTGATTTCTCCTCCTCCCCTCTTTTTACCCCTTTTTATTCCTGCCAATTTAAAAAAAAAATTGTTTAGGGGGAAGAAAAAAAATTATAAGCAAATGTTAACGCTGGAAAGGAGGAAAAAAAAAGCACATTTTTTTCCAGGGAGGGGTGAAAATGCTTTTGGAAGTGTTCTATGCAAAGAGATGCCGGGGGGCACGATATATCAAAGAAAATATAATACACCCAGGTTAAAACTAATGATTGCCATATAATTAGATGTGAAGCATTGTGCTATAAATGTGTATTCTTCAGCGTGCTGTGATTTTACTGTAAGAGAGAGAGAGAGAAAGAAAGACAGAAAAACACAGAACCCAGCAACATACTATAAAAAGCACTCTGTTGACTTTTCGGCTGTTTAGTATTCCTTGCCCGTACTCCCCCGGGAGTATGTAATTAGTGCTTTATGAAGAGTGCATTTAAAGCAGTTTAATATTCACCTCATTCAGTCTGAAACAATGTGATCACTGCTTAGACAAATCACTGCTCCTCACTGACATCCTCTGTCAGAACATTACCTCTGAAAAGACCTTTCAAGAGGCTCCGATGTTAATTAGTTGTCTGTCATGGATAAACAGAGCAGTGAGCAGAAGGGCTGCGCCAGGCCACAGACACACAGGGAAATACTGGGAATGCTCTGGGATTTTTTTTTTTTTTCTTTTTCTTCATCTTCTCTCTCCTCCTTTTTGTAAGAATTCCTGGCTTTCTCCCCCGGTTTCGTGGAGTTTGGCACGGCCTGGAGTGGAGCCTGGGTTTTCCCAGGGTTGGGTGAAATCCTTGGCATGCTGAGCCAGGCTGGCAGTGCCAGAGAGGTGCTGGCAGATCCCAAACGGATCCAGGAGCATCCTGTGCTCTGCTTGGGCACCTGCTGAGCTGCCCTGCTGTGGCCCAGAGTGGGAACATCCCAGGCAACATTCCAGTGCCACATCCCAGTGCCACATCCCTGTGCCACATCCCAGTGCTCTATTCCAGTGCCAAATCCCTGTGCCACATCCCTGTGCTCTATTCCAGTGCTATATCCCAATTCCATGTCCCAGTGTTGCGTCCCAGTGCCAAATCCCAGTTCCATATCCCAGTGCCAAATCCCAGTGCCAAATCCCAGTGCCCAATCCCAGTTCCATATCCCAGTGCCATATCCAGTGCTAAATCCCAGTGCCACATCCTAGAGCTGTATCCCAGTGCCACATCCCAGTGCCAAATCCCAATTCCAGGGCGACATCCCAGTGCTCTATCCCAGTGCCCAATCCCAGTGCCACACTCCAGAGCTGTATCCCAGTTCCATATCCCAGTTCCATATCCCAGCTCCGATGTTAATTAGTTGTCTGTCATGGATAAACAGAGCAGTGAGCAGAAGGGCTGCGCCAGGCCACAGACACACAGGGAAATACTGGGAATGCTCTGGGATTTTTTTTTTTTTTCTTTTTCTTCATCTTCTCTCTCCTCCTTTTTGTAAGAATTCCTGGCTTTCTCCCCCGGTTTCGTGGAGTTTGGCACGGCCTGGAGTGGAGCCTGGGTTTTCCCAGGGTTGGGTGAAATCCTTGGCATGCTGAGCCAGGCTGGCAGTGCCAGAGAGGTGCTGGCAGATCCCAAACGGATCCAGGAGCATCCTGTGCTCTGCTTGGGCACCTGCTGAGCTGCCCTGCTGTGGCCCAGAGTGGGAACATCCCAGGCAACCTTCCAGTGCCACATCCCAGTGCCACATCCCTGTGCCACATCCCTGTGCTCTATTCCAGTGCTATATCCCAATTCCACGTCCCAGTGTTGCATCCCAGTGCCAAATCCCAGTTCCATATCCCAGTGCCATATCCAGTGCTAAATCCCAGTGCCACATCCCAGAGCTGTACCCCAGTGCCACATCCCAGTGCCAAATCCCAATTCCAGTGCTACATCCCAGTGCTCTATCCCAGTGCTACATCCCAGTGCTCTATCCCAGTGCCCAATCCCAGTGCCACATTCCAGAGCTGTATCCCAGTGCTGTATCCCAGTGCCAAATCCCAGTGCTCTATCCCAGTGCCCAATCCCAGTTCCATATCCCAGTGCCACATTCCAGAGCCGTATCCCAGTGCCCAATCCCAGTTCCATATCCCAGTGCCAAATCCAGTGCTAAATCCCAGTGCCACATTCCAGAGCTGTACCCCAGTGCCACATCCCAGTGCCAAATCCCAATCCCAGTTCCACATCCCAGTGCCACATTCCAGAGCTGTATCCCAGTTCCACATCCCAGTGCCATATCCCAGTGCCAAATCCCAGTGCTACATCCCAGTTCCACATCCCAGTTCCACATCCCAGTTCCATATCCCACATGCCACATCCCAGTTCCACATCCCAGTGCTATGTCCCAGTTCCAAATCCCAGTGCCAATTCCCAGTTCCCTATCCCAGTTCCATGTCCCAGTGCCAATTCCCAGTTCCATACCCCTCTGCTGCATCCCCAGATCATATCCCAGTGCCATATTGCAGCCCTGCCTCCCAGACCTGGGCCCCAGTACAACACCCCAGCCCTACATCCCAATCCTCAGTGCCAGCCCTTCATCCCACCCTATGTCCCTGTGCTACATCCCACCCCTGCATCCTGGGCCCTCATCCCAATATTGCATCCCAATGCAACATCCCAATATTTCATCTCCACTCTTCATCCCAGTGCTAAATCCTGGCCCTGCACCCCAATGCTACATCCCAATCCTGGATCCCAGCCCTTCATCCCAATATTTCATCCCCACCCTACATCCCAGTGCTAAATCCTGGCCCCTCATCCCAACATTGCATCCCAACCCTGTACCCCAATGCTACATCCCAATCCCACCCCTGCATCCCAGCCCTACACCCCATTTTTGCAGCCCAAAGCGGCTCTTTAGCCATTCCAAGGGACTCTTCCCACTTTCCATGGCGTGTAAAATGTTGGATTGTGTGTTCACCTCATCCCAGCTCCTCCTGGTGTTCATTTCTCAGGCAAACCCAGCAGCTCTGGGGCAGTGCTCGCCCTGCCGTGCATCCCTCATCCCCATCCCTGCAGGATGCTCCCCCTGCCAGCCCTGAAGCTGGAATTGCTCCTTCCCTGAGTCCTCCCTGTGTCCCTCTGAGCGTTCTTGGTGTCCCCTCAAAGGTACAAGTTGGAATCAAGGCACGGTTCCAGGAGCTGCTCCTGGCTCTGCTCGTGGCTCCTTTGGGCTCCATGGTTGGCATGGAGGGTTTGGAGCCACAGGAATTCCATTACCAGCCCCCACCTGGCAGCTCCCAGGTTTTTGGGAGCCAAATCCAGCAAATCCAACACTTCCCAGGGCTGAGGGAGCCGCGAGTTCATCACTGAGGGGTTTAAGGGGCACACAAGCCCCAGCACCATCCTTTCCCTCTGGGAAGGAGCAGACACAGAATGCTGCTCCCTCTGCTTCTGGGAATGACAGCCAAGGCTTGAAACCTGGGCTGGGAGCCCATGAGGGACTCCATCCCCGTGCACATCCCATCCTGCAGCAGGAATGCATGGAGCATCCCCATGGGACACCTTCCTGAGCCTTCCCATCCTCCAAGCACCCTCCAGCTCAGGGTTTTTCCCCTTTTCCCTCCCTTTTCCAGCAGTTTGTTTCCCTGGCTCTCTTAGTCACGAAGGTGAGGCCCTGACAGAGACACAGACATCAAAAACAAGAGATGATGAAACGCCAGGAATAATTAAGTTGCACTAAATCACCGGGCCCGGCGGAACGCTGCCAGGGAGCTCGGGAAAAGTGGAGCGCCACGAGTTATTATTAATAACCACCCTGGTGAACAACAACCTATTTCACACCTCTTTTTTTGGGAAGGGGTTGGGATGGGGACAGAACCTCCAGCGTGGGGGGCAGCAGGGTGAGGTTTTCCCCACATCCCAGGATATTCCAGCCCAGATCTATACTGGGATATTCTGGCACGGTCTGGGCTGAGCCCAGAGCAAGTCTGCTCCCGCCAGGGCTCCTCCACGCAACCCCAGGCCTTACGTAAGGGCAGCTTTATCCTCCCTCATCGGGGCCCGGCCTGCAGCTCCCGTTCCCAGTGTGTGGGTGAGCCACTCGCCCCGGGCTGGGAATTGCACAGCTCCTGCACCCCTGCCTTGCTCCATGCATGCAATTCCTGATGGGCAGCTGATAGCAGGCCAGGCTAGATTTGTAGGGTGTTTGGGTTGTGTTTCCTTCACACTCCATCAGGATTTATGCTTGAGAATGCTTGGGAAGGGGTTGTTGGATGTGCAGGATTTGCTGCACAGCTCCTGCCCCTCTGCCTTGCCCCACGCATGCAAGGGCTGCAATTCCCGATGGGCAGCTGATAGCAGCTGGATTTGTAGGGTGTTTGGGATGTGTTTTTCTCACACTCCATCAAGATTTACCCTTGGGAATGCTTGGGAAGGGGTTGTTGGATGTGCAGGATTTGCTGTCCCACAGCCTCACCTTGGTTGTGTGGTTAAGTGGTGGAAGGGACGCTCCAACTCCCAAAAATCTGAAATGCATCCCTGCCTTGCTCCATGCATGCAAGGGCTGCAATTCCCGATGGGCAGCTGATAGCAGGCCAGGCTGCCAGCCCTGGATTTGTAGGGTGTTTGGGATGTGTTTCCCTCACCCTCCATCAGGATTTATGCTTGGGAAGGGGTGGTTGGATGTGCAGGATTGGCTGCCCCACAGCCTCACCTTGGTTGTGTGGTTAAGTGGTGGAAGGGATGCTCCAACTCCCAAAAATCTGAAATGCATCCCTGCCTTGCTCCATGCATGCAAGGCCTGCAATTCCCGATGGGCAGCTGATAGCAGCTGGATTTGTAGGGTGTTTGGGATGTGTTTCCCTCACCCTCCATCAGGATTTATGCTTGGGAAGGGGTTGTTGGATGTGCAGGATTTGCTGCCCCTCAGCCTCACAGTGGTTGTGTGGTTGGATGCGCTGGTGGAAGGGACGCTCCAAATCCCAAAAATCCCTGCCTCGCTCCACGCATTCAAGGGCTGCAATTCCCGATGGGCAGCTGATAGCAGGCCAGGCTGCCAGCCCTGCATTTGTAGGGTGTTTGGGATGTGTTTCCCTCACCCTCCATCAGGATTTATGCTTGGGAAGGGGTTGTTGGATGTGCAGGATTTGCTGCCCCACAAATGGTAGCGGGAGGAGTAGGGCGATTTCAAGGTTGAATAGGAGGAAGAGGATGGCTGCTAGGAAGAAGCAGATTGAGAAGAGAAGTCAAGCAGATCCCAGGGGGTCGAATCCACATCTGTATAGGGATAGTTTTTCTGAGTCAGGGGTTATTTGGGTGAGTCAAAAGTTTAGTGCAGTTAGGAGGATGCTTAGGGTCAGTATGAACAGGATTGTGTTTATTACTCTTCTCTGGGCTTAAACCAGATTCTAAGGATTGGAAGTAAATTGTAATTAATATACTAGAAGAGTGAGATCCTCCTCAGTAGGTAAAAATGTAGAGGAATAATCACACGACGTCTACAAAGTGTCAGTATCAGATGTCTCACCTTGGTTGTGTGCTTTAAGGTCCAACAATCACTGCTGGAGGTGCTGGTGGAAAGGATGCTCCCAATCCCAAAAATCTGAGATATCACTGAGATTTTTGAGGAGAGAAAAGAGATTTTAATGCAAAGATTCCTTCTGAGGCAATGCTTTACCTCATGCAGCTTTAGGGTTTGATCCCTCTTGGCTCCATTTCCGCAAGAGCCCAGACAGGTTCAGGCTTTTGGGCTGATTTCGGGTGCCACGTGGCCGTGGGTTAAACCTCAGCCCCAATTCCCACCACCTTTGCCACCAGGTTTCATCAGGAAAACCATCCAGAGCTGGTCAAAATCCTCCCTGGCGGGGTAAAGCCGAGGGTGTCGAAATTTGGGAGAGTTGTAAATCTCGTGTGTTTGTAAAATCTTTAAGCCTCCGTCTGCAACGTGCAGGTAAACCTTTAATTCCCTGACAATGCCGAGCTAACTCCCAGCTAAATCCTTAATTCCCGTGCACCTTAGCCCTGTGGATTCTTCTGCCTGTCTGCAGCCCAGGTCTTGTCTGTAGTATCCATCTTTGGGTGTGGAAAAATCCCCCAAAAATGTTCCCAAGGTTCTGGTGCTGGAAAAATCCCCAAAAAATGTTCTCAAGGTTCTGGTGCTGGAAAAATTCCCCAAAATTGCTGTGCCCAAGGTTTTGATGCTGCAAAATTCCCTCAAATTGCTGTGCCCAAGTTCTGACGCAAAATGTGCTCAAGGTTCTGGTGCTGGAAAAATCTCCCCAAAATTGCTGTGCCCAAGGTTCTGATGCTGGAAAAATTTCCCAAAATTGCTGTGCCCAAGGTTCTGGTGCTGGAAAAATCTCCCCAAAATTGCTGTGCCCAAGGTTCTGGTGCTGGAAAAATTCCCCACAAAATAGTTGTGCCCAAAGTTGTGGTTTTAAAAATAATCCCTCAAAAATTTCTGTGCCCAAGGTTTTGGTGCTGGAAAAATCCCCCAAAATAGCTGTGCCCAAAGATCTAATGCTGGAAAAATGCCCCACAAATGTGCCCAAGGTTCTGGTGCTGGAAAAATTTCCCAAAATTTCTGTGCCCAAGGTTTTGATGCTGGAAAAAATCCCTCAAAAGTTGCTGTGCCCAAAGTTCTGGTGCTGGAAAAATTCCCCAGCTGTGCCCAAGGTTCTGGTGCTGGAAAAATCCCCCAAAAATGTGCCCAATGTTCTGGTGCAGGAAAAATCCCCCCAAAATATTTATGTCAAAGGATCTATGCTGGAAAAGTCTCCCCAAAATTGCTGTGCCCAAGGTTCTGATACTGTAAAAATCCCTCCAAAATTGCTGTGCCCAACCTTCTGATACTGTAAAAATCCCTCCAAAATTGCTGTTCCCAAGGTTCTGGTGCCGGAAAAATCCCCCAAAAGTGTGCCCAAAGTTTTAGGGTTTTTGCTCTGTGGATCAAAACCTCTGAAATGCTCTTGCAACTCTTAAGATTGGGAACAATGATGGATCTTGCATCCCTGCAGTGGCCCTGAGGCCACAACGAGCAGCAGGACGGGGAAAAGGCACCAATTTGTGGTTCCAGCCCTTCTGAAGGACATTGGCAGTGACACGTGGGGATGATCCCATTGCTGCTGGGGTGGCACCACAGCTGCTGACAGACTTTCCCCCGGATCCAACCAGCTCAGATCCCGGGACAGGGTGCAGCTGTGGGGCCCCGTGCAGGTGCAGGGGACGCCGAGGAGCCCGACGGGTTTGGGAGCTCGTCGGTGCTGACAGCCAGGCTGGGGTTGGGATTGCTCCACGCAATCGGGTCCCCGCCGCTGGCAGGACGTTTCCCAACCTGGAGGAACCTGTACACACGACCACCCTTTCTTAGGCAATTTTCCTGACTCAAGATCCCATCCCAAATCAGCAGGAGATGGATCTGTGCTGCGTCTTGCAACACAACGCCATCCAAACTGGTTTTCCCATTAATCCTTTCTCCAGTGACATTTTTTTCCCTTTTTTTTGGGGGTGACTGTGGGTGCTGTTGGCTCTTTAGGAGGGTTTTTGGTGCTGGTTTTCCTCAGATGGGGATCTAAGCCAAAATTGTGTCTTTTAGGACACAATTCCTGAGGCAGGAGGGAAGGGAATGATTCCTCTTGGAACTGGGCTGGTGACACAAGGGAGGGACTGTCCAGCAGCCTTTTTGTTAATATTAATGTCCCAAATATTGATCTGGAACAACCCAGAGGACAGCACCGTGTTCATCCCCTTGGATCTACAGATAATTTCTGAAGGGTGAATATTTTTATAGAAGAGTGAGAAGCTGCTGGTTTATTTAAGTGCCCAGCAAACCACAGAAATGTGGAACAGCCTGAGCAGGAAGGGACCCACAAGGATCAAGGACAATGATCCCAGAGGGCTAAAAACTCCTAATTACACATCCCAAATATATCTGGCAGCATCTGTTGTGATCTCCACCTATAAATTAATTTTGGGGGTCTTGGGCATCACCTCACCTGGGTGCTGCCAGGTGCTGCGCCAGGTCCTGGCAGCTGAAGGGTTACTCAGCCCCATCTGCTCAGCTCCCCATTTCACAAGGGCGGGTTCGGAGTTTTACTACAAGTTTCAGACAATGAAGGTGTGTCTGCGCTCCGAGCCTCGTTTGCCCGTTGTGTAGGCGTCGGGTTCAGCGCCGTCTTGTCAACACTTGAATATGTTGAGCATCACTCACGGGGCATTCTGTAAGAAACCTATTAAGTTAATTACCGAGGCTGTGTGTGTGAGAGAGAGAGAGAGAGAGAGAGAGCGTGTGTGCTGCTCCTCCTGTAAAAAATTTGGCTTTCTTCGTTGCAAGACACTTGTGATGCAAGCCCCGGGCTCTCGGTGTGATGACATCTCGTCTGCTGCTGTAACTGAGCCGGGGCTCGGGCGAGCTGCCTGCCGGGGAGGGGGGGTCAAGGGAGGACCCCCCCCACTTTTCCTGCCTTGGGGACACCCACACGAACATTGGGATCTGCTGTGGTGTCCCCAGGACCAGCCCCGGGGGGGGTTGGGGTGTAAATCCCAAATCTGTGAGGTTTGAGCTCAGAGCAGTGTGGGGGGAGTTTGAGCATCTCAGCTCCTGGTGATGTTTCTGCTTTTACGTTTCTGCTCCGTCCAAATTCCTGGGAAAACGCAGTTTCACAAATCCTGGAGTGGGTTTGGGTTGGAAAGGACCTTAAAACTCCTCTCATTCCATTCCACCAGCCCAGGGTGTTCCAAACCCCGTCCAACCTGGCCTTGGACACTGCCCAGGCTGGGGCAGCCACAGCTTCCCTTGGTTTGGGATCAGGGCTGGGAAAAATCCTCTTGCTCTTTTATATTTGCACCGCCATCCTCAAGCACCCCAAAATAATCCGGGTTGGAGCTGAGGGGGCTATTTTGGGGTGGTCCAAGCTTGGTTTGGGAAGGGGATGGAGCAGGAGGAGGCTCCATGTGGGGGATACCCCTTGTGTTTCTCCTCTCCCTGCTTCCCACCAGCCTTTCCAGCAGGGTGGGGAAGGAGCTCTGGGTCTCCTGGAGGGGAGCAGGGATGTTGGAGCGATGCTGGAACTCCGTGAGGAGCAGCACGTGCTGCTCCAACCCCGCCATCCCTTCCCGGATTTCCCCCACATCCCTTCCCAGCCCGGCTGGAACGTGGCCGCCCCCAAAATACCTTAAAAAAAAAAAAAAAAAAAAAAAAAAAAAAAAAAAAAAAAAAAGAAGAAGAAAAGGAAAATAAACTTTTTTTTTTTTTTTTTTTTCCCCCACTCCGGAGCCCGAGCCAGGGCAGGGAGCGGGGCGAGCGCTGCCTCCCGGCTCCCGAGGAGGTTTTTTTTGGGGTGTTTTGGTTTTTATTTTTTGGGAGGCGCTGCACAAACAGCCCCCGGCGCTCACACGAGCCCCAGGTAGGGCGGCTCAGCCCCCTCCCTCCCGGAGCATCCCACGGGAGCCGCATCCGTTGGACTTTTATGGAAGAAAGGGAAATCCGGGCACCGCCGGAGCGGCTTTTGGCAGGCGAGAGCGGCAGCAGCGCTCCCGTTAACCCCTCATCATCCTCCTCCTGCTGCTGCTGCGTTTTTAGGGGGGGATCAGCATCTCCGCGGGCCGTGGGATGCTCAGCCGCCAACAAAATTCAAATAAAAGCGAATTTGGCTCCTCTGTATTCAATAAATCCATGCAAAGCGCTGCTGAGCATCCCATCCTCCCCGAGCACCCCCTCCCCAGGCGGGAGGGAAAAGTGAGGAGGGAAATTTGTGCAGCTCCGGAAAGTTTCCGCTTGGAGTTTGTGCAGTCCCAAGGGCAGCTCTGGACTCTCCCTCCGAGTGTTGGCGGTTTCAGCGGTCAGGAAGCGGCTTTGGGGGGATTTCGGAGGGGGGGAGAGGCCGAATCCGCCCGGATGCGCTGGCGGGGCCCGGGCAGAGCCGTCCCCTCCCGGCTGGGGCGGCCGTCAACGGGGGCGAAAGGGAGAAATTTGAATTTTTGGCCGGCGGAAGGAAGTGAAAAACAAACAAACAAACAAAAAAACTTAAAAAAACAACCATAACAAAAAAAAAAAACAAAAACAAAAAAAAAAACAACAAAAAAAAAAACCACAACACCCCCCCCGGAAAAAAAAAAAAATCCCCAAAAACAAACAACCCCCCCCCAAAAAACAAAAACAAAAAAAACCATAAAAAGACCAAACAAAACCCCCCAAAACACAAAAACAAACAAAAAACCCCAAAAAACAAACAAACAAAAAAAACCCCAAAACCCAAAAGCATACAAATTCCCCCCAAAAACCCAAAAAATTAAAAAAAAAAAAAAAAAACAAACAAAACCCCAAACCCAAAAGCAAACAAATTCCCCCCAAAAAACTCAAAAAACAAAAAACAAAAAAACCCAAAAAAAACAAAAAAAAAAAAAACAAAAAACCAAAAAAATAAACAAAAAAAAACCAAAATCCAA
Source organism: Ammospiza nelsoni (assembly GCF_027579445.1). Taxonomy (NCBI): domain Eukaryota; kingdom Metazoa; phylum Chordata; class Aves; order Passeriformes; family Passerellidae; genus Ammospiza; species Ammospiza nelsoni. The sequence continues at coordinate 4,511,466 of NC_080662.1, forward strand.
AAACAAACAAATTCCCTCCAAAAACCAAAACAACAAAACAAAAAAAAAAACAGAAAAAGCTCACTAAAAAACAAACAAAAAACCCCCCAAAAACCCAAAAACAAACAAAAAACCCCAAAAAACCGAAAACAAACAAACGCCCACCAAAAAAAACCAAACAAAAAAAAAACAAAAAAACCAAAAACAAACAACCCCCCCAAAGAAACCAAAACAAAACAAAGTAAAAAAAAAAAAAAAAACACAAAACCCCACAAAGAAACCAAACCAAAAACCCCAAAAAAGAACAAAAAAACCCTCAAAAAAAAAAAAAAAAAAAACCAAAAAAAAACCCAAAAAATAAAACAAAACACCCCAAAAAAGCATCAGAGGAATAAACGAGCCCCCCCCCCAAACCCAAGCTCCCTCTGCCATCAGATTCGGGAGCCGAAATGCCCGAATTGGCCCGGACGGGAGCAGGACTGGCACGCGCGGCTTCGATGGCTTTGATCCTCCCCCGCGCCCGGGACGGGGCCTGGGATGGGGATCAGACACCCCAGGCTGGAGGAATTTGCAGGGGAGGGCTTTGAGAGCACCCCCGGAGCCCCCCAGGCCGCCTCTGGGCTGGGATTGGTGTCCAGGTGGGCTCAGGGTGCGACCCCAAATCTCACTGGGATCTGTTGGTGTCAGGGCTGGGTGCAACCCCAAAATCAGCCCAAAGGGCAGGGAGGGGATTCTGGGGACACCCCAGCTGCAGCTCAGGGTCCCCAATGTCACACAGATGTGGTGCTGATGGAGAGAACCCAGAGGGGAACACGGAGCTGCTCCAGGGCTGGAGCCAGGCTGGGAGAGCTGGGAATGCTCACCTGGGGGAGAGGAAGCTCCAGGGAGAGCTCAGAGCATCTTGCAAGGTCAAAAAGGACTCCAGGAGAGCTGGAGAGGGACTGGGGACAAAGTAGAAGCATCAAATTCCCAAAAGTGGGAAAATCCCGCTGCTCTTTGGGGTTTGGGAGGTGCCATTGGTGATGGAGAACCTGAATGGGACACGGAGACTTTGTGCTGGAGCCCCTCTGGAGCCGGGCTGAGAGAGCTGGGAATGCTCCAGGGAGAGCTCAGAGCCCCTGGCAGGGCCTGAAGGAGCTCCAGGAGAGCTGGAGAGGGACTGGGGACAAGGGATGGAGGGACAGGACACAGGGAATGGCTCCAAACTGGGAAAAGTGAGATTGGGGTGGGATTTCTGGGAGGAATGAGGGAGGGGAGGGGCTGGGATGGAATTCCAGAGGAGCTGTGGCTGCTCCATCCCTGGAAGTGCCCAAGGGAGAAGAGAAAGTTCCAGAGAGAGCTCAGAGCCCCTCACAGGGCCTGAAGGGGCTCCAGGAGAGCCAGAGAGGGACTGGGGACAAGGGATGGAGGGACAGGACACAGGGAATGGCTCCAAACTGGGAAAAGTGAGATTGGGGTGGGATTTTCGGAAGGAAGCAGGGAGGGGAGGGGATGGGATGGAATTCCAAGAGAAGCTGTGGCTGCCCCTGGATCCCTGGAAGTGCCCAAGGGAGAAGAGAAAGCTCCAGCGAAAAAGTAGAAGCATCAAATTCCCAAAGAGAAAATCCCACTGTTCCTTAGGGTTTGGGAGGTGCCATTGGCAATGGAGACCTTAAATGGGACACGGTGACTTTGTGCCTGATCCAAGGGCTGGAGCCCCTCTGGAGCCAGGCTGGGAAAGCTGGGAATGCTCCAGGCAGAGCTCAGAGCCCCTTCCAGGTCCAAAAGGGGCTCCAGGAGAGCTGGAGAGGGATTTGGACAAAGGATGGAGGGACAGGACACAGGGAATGGCTCCCACTGCCAGAGGGCAGGGATGGATGGGATGTTGGGCAGGAATTGTTCCCTGGGAGGGAGGGATGGAATTCCCAGTGAGTTGGGGCTGCCCCTGGATCCCTGGAATGCCCAAGGCCAGGCTGGAGCACCCTGGGACAGTGGGAGGTGTCCCTGCCATGGCAGGGGTGGCACTGGGTGGGTTTAAATCCCTTCCCACCAAACCTTTGTGGGATTCCAGCTTGGCTGTGCCTCTCAGAGGGATGTGTGGCTCAGAGGTGCCCCAGGGCCGTGGTTGTGGCTGGTGACCACAGCCTGGCTGGTGGCAGCACTGGGAATGTGCCATCCCTGTCCCCAAAGGTGACACAGCAGCAGCAGAGCCAACCAGGGATGCATCCCAAGGGGAGGTTCCAGAGCAGGCTCTGCTCTCATCCACACAGAATTCAGGCTAAGGGCCTTTAAATGACTGAATTAGGCAAAATTTGGTGTTTCTCCAAGAATCCTCCGGAAATCTGCTGCTGGAAAAGCAAACTCATCTTAAAGCTACACGCACACAGGGCGAGCAAGTTTTCCACTCTGAAGGAGTGGGATGGAAAAGACCTTCCCAGTCCTACCCAGCCCTTTTTTCTGGCCAGGTCAAGCTTGTTCCTCCTGCTGGAATCTCAGGGTGACCTCTTGTAGTTCACCTTTTTTGGGAGCTCTTGTGGCATTTTGGGGATGTCCCATCAGAACTGGGGGTGATGGAGGGGGACCCAAGGGAGCCCAGATCCATGGGGTGGGTGAAGGGAGATCCTGGTGTGTAAGAGGTGAAATGAGAGATGTGGGACTCCAGGCAGGTCTCCAAAATGCAGTTTATTGTATCCAAAATGCAGTTTATTGTATCCAAAATGCAGTTTATTGTATACAGAATGCAGTTTATTGTATCCAAAATGCAGTTTATTGTACACAGAATGCAGTTTATTGTACACAGAATGCAGTTTATTCCATCCAGGAGGTTACAGCAGTCCAGGGCTGTGGGTGACAGAGCTGTGCCCACAGCTGTCAGCTCCAGCTGCAGGCAGGCCTGGAGACCCTTTGGGTTTGGTTACATTGCATTATTTACTCTTCTTTGATAGAACCCATCTATACCTTAACTATTATTTATAGCCCGTCATAACTACTGTAAGTACCATATTCATGTTACTGTTCTCCAATCACTAAAAGTCAGTACATTACAGTTTAAGCTACAGTTTAAGTTGTGTTTCAGTTTTCTTGCAGTGGAAAATTCTGAAGCCTTTTTTGCCACATTTGCCGCCTTGTTTGCCTGTGCTCTCTTCCTGCTTGGTAAAAACATCTTCTTGTTTGGGGTGGGTTTATCCTTTGCTCTAAGTCCTAAAATCTCTTTCTAACCAGCAAACTCTTTGCTTCTTTGGTTAGCCAGTGAGACTGGCTCAGCAATTATTTTATTCTATATCAAAACTTGCTGCCATCTCTATTCCTTCCTCAGACTCTACATTTAAAAACCTTTCTGCTAAGCATAGATATCGGTGGGAATTTCTCAAACTTTCATCCTTCCCAGCACTGGTGGAGCTCCTGGGAAGGGCTGGGCTGGTGACAAAGCCCAGGGCACCAAACGCAGGTGTGGTCTCACCTGGGTGTCACAGGTGGCATTGGAGCGGCGAGGGGCACAAAGCGCCCTTGTCTTTGTGCCTGAGCCATCCTCATCCTCTCCTCCTCCTCATCCTCTGCTCCTCCAGATCCAGCACCCCTTCCCTGGCCGGATCCTGGGCCGGACAAATCCCAGCCCAGCCGTGCCCCGGGTCAGGGTGATTCATGCCGCAGCCAGCTCGGCCGGGAGCTCGCCCGGAATTGCGACACCGTGGGGCTGCTGAAGGCAGCCAGCGCCGAGCCCGGCATGCAGGCAGCTTCCTAACACACCCCTGGGGTTGCTATCAACATCCCTGTTGTTCTTAGCGATCGCATCCCTCGTTTATCATGCCGGCTTTGCCCAGGGGCCGGGGTGGGACCGTGCAGGGCTTTGGGGTGCAGCCAAATCCCCCCCAATCCCCGGGGTCCAGAGCAGGGCAAGCAGGGAGTGCACAGCCCTCTCCACAGCCTGGTGCAACCACCATTTGTTCAGCCATCGTTTTATTCAACTTCCATTTTATTCCACCATCATTTTATTCAACTTCCGTTTTATTCCACCATCATTTGTTCTACCTTCATTTTATCCCGTTTCCGTTTTATTCCACCATCATTTTATTCAACTTCCGTTTTATTCCACCGTCATTTGTTCAACCAACATTTTATTCAACTTCCATTTTACCCCACCATGCTTGGTTCAACCTTCATTTTATTCAACTTCCATTTTATTCAACTTTTGTTTTATTCAGCCATCGTTTGTTCAACCAACATTTTATTCAACTTCCATTTTACCCCACCATGCTTGGTTCAGCCTTCATTTTATTCAACTTCCATTTTATTCAACTTTTGTTTTATCCAGCCATCGTTTGTTCCACCTTCATTTTATTCAACTTCTGTTTTATTCCACCGTCATTTTATTCAGCCGTGGTTGGTTCAACCTTCATTTTATTCGACTTCCATTTTATTTAATTTTGATTTTATTCAGCCTCTATCTCACTCAACTTTCTCCCTTCAGCAAACCCCTGGTGCTTCCCTGTTGGGGTGCAGAGGAAGGGGTAGCAGGGAAACTCCTCCATGAAGTTTCTTGGCAAAGCCACCAGCTTCAACTCCCAAATCCAGCGTTCCAAACATGCCAGGATTGTCCTGGCAAAGCCACATCTCCCCTGCCCTGCTGCATTTTTGGGAAAGGAGCCCAGCATCCTGCATCCCATCCCCATCCCCAGCTGCTCCACAATCCTGCGGGTGTTTTATATAAAAAAAAAAAAAAAAAAAAAAAACCAACAAAATCCCTCTCCTTTTCCAACACAAATGTTTTGTCTGAGGTTTCAAAACCTTCCTTGGTGTCATCACAGCCTCCTCCTCCTCCCCTCTGGCTCAAACCCCTCACCTATATCCTGCAGGAAAGGTGCAGATGGGCACAGCAGCCTGAGCCCGGCTGGAAATGCACCCAGCAGAGCCTCCCTGGTTGCACAGGGCAATGCTGGCACTGGCAATGCCATCCTGGGGCTGCCAGGAGCCTGGCAAGGTCCCTGCCAGGGATGGTTCAGGTTATGGAGTGCAGGGGTTTATTTCTAGATTAAGGAAAGCTTGCAAAAGGCAGGCACGGAGGTGATTTATGTTTATTTTGCTCAGTTAATAACCCGTGGCACGTCCTCCCCTGCGGCGTTAGGGTGGATCAGACAAAGCTGCGTTTAAATTACAACCGTGCCAGGTATTTATTTTTTAATATATTTTTATGGTCGCCTTCCCCATTTATTGTGAGCTAGAAAAAGGTCCAGGCCGTGCCAAGAGCTGCCTAAGGATCCTAAAGGCTGCAGGGGCAAATCCTTGGAGTTCAGACCTTGGAAAAGTGGGAGAGGCTCTTCAGATCTGTGTTTTAGAGGTGACATTCCTGAGCCTCCCAAGGGTGACAATGGGACCCCTCCTGCTCCTTGGGGACCCTCAGCACATCTCCCCAGGAGTTGTGATGAGCCTCGGGGAATTTTTTGGGATGAGGGTGTGCAGTCAGTGTTGGTCAGTGCCTGCTGGGACAGGGTGTCCCAGCGTGATTTTGGGGTTAAAATCACCCAGTGTTGGTGCTTGTGGTTGTGTCAGCCCCCAAACAGACAAATCCAACCCACCCAGGTGTGGCTTTCCTGAGGCTCTGGATCTGCCCTGAAAAGAATTCCCTGTAGAAGGAAAAGTGCCTTCTCTACTCTTTTTCTGCCTGGGTGTGGCTCAGATCATGGTGGTTTGTCAATTTTTCAGGTGCAGACTGACAGGGAACAAGTCAAATATGGCTTGGAATGGTGAAATTCCATGAACATAAAATGTAATAAAGTAAAACAATGAGCTCCGGGTGAGGGGGTTGGCAGCTGGAGATGGGAGGATTCCATGCGTCCCACCCTCCTTGGGGACATCCCTGGAGCCTGTGAGAGGAGCAGGAGGCTCTGGGGAGAGGATGGAGTCCTGTTCCTCACAAAGCATCTGGGCAGTGAGGATCCAGGTGGGAAGTTTGGGTGGATGTGTGGGGTGCAGGGAAATTCTGGGAATCGTTCCTGCCTCAGGCCTGGGGTGGCCTGGCCACGTCTCCTTCCATGCCCGGAGAGTGAAACCAGCAGGGAGCACAAAGCCAGGCCCTGAGTCATGGCAGGATCCAGGAACTGGGGCTGTGGGGAAGCACCAGAGGAGAAGGTTTGGGCTGGGAAAGCTGGGCTGGCTCCAGCAGGAAGGGGAGGTTTCTCTGGAGCTGGGTGTGATGGGATCCAACCTCTGTGGGGTCTCCTCCCTGCCCTGGGAATGCTGTCAAAACACTTTGGAGTGATGGAGCAGCCAGGAGAGGCCATTCCCAATGAAACCTTCCCCATCCTGGTTCTTGCATGAAAACCATTTCTGTGTTTCTCCGTATTTTTTCCTCTTTCTCCCAGTTTCTTCCCCGACGGAGAGCCCACGCCAATCCAGCGGCGCAGCAGGGCTGGCATAATGGGATGTGACATTTCTCATCACAAAAGGCCTCTCAGGCTCGGGGCTGACAGGCTCCTTCAGGCACCAAACCCCGGGAAAAGCGAGGCTGGGCTGAGAGCAGGAGGGTCGTGGGCGAGCCAGAGCCCCCTGGGAGCATCCCCTGGCCCAGATGCAGCTCCAGGATCCCCCTGGAAGCGAGCTGCTGCTCAAACAGGAGGCTGAGCTGGGAAATGCCAGAGTTTGGGAGTGCTGGGAGCTGCCCAGGCCCTGCCCTGCTCCGTGCTGGCCTCCCTGAGCACGGGGATAATTGGAGGGAGAGTTTCTCTTGGATGGCTCCAAGCTCACATGCTTCTTGTTGGAAAGCGGGACGAGCCTGGATGTTTTTGGGAGCCGGGGGAGGAGCGGTCATCCTCCCCAGGGCTGCTGGTTTGGTGGGGAGGAAAAAACCCCAAAATCTTCACCTTCCTCTGCAAGGACACGGTGGAACAGATCCAGATCCACCTGCAATTAGCATCTCATCCTTTTACTGCCCGTTCCAGCCTCGCAGGGAAGCTGGGTTGCCATCCCAGCGGCTCTGCCTTTGCCGGGATGCTGAGCCAATTCCTCCACGCTGACCTCATTGCAAAGATCACAGCAACGGAGGAGAACAAACCTGGGCTCCCGCTGGGCCGGCTTTGAAGCCGCTCAAACCCCTGCTGGTGAGGAGGGTGTTTGGGATCGCTTTCCCCCCGGTAATCGCTGGTTAACGCCGGGCCCTTCCCATGGGATGCAGCCCCCGCACCTGGCGGAGCCCCCTCGGTGTCCCGAGGTCCCCGGGCCGGGCTGGGACGCGCTCCCGCTCCAGGAGCAGCCCAGCCCTGCTCGGGTCCCATCCGTCATCTGTTTGTCCTGGTGCCCTGCCAGCGATTGTGCCGATTTCCCACACCCACTTTCCATAAAGCCTCGGTCCTCGCCCGGGCGAATCGCTGGCGAGAGAGCTCGCCACCCATCCCTTTCCCCTCCTCTGCGATGGGATCAGACACGTTCAGGAGAGGGGGAAGAAAGGGAAGGGGGTGAAAAGAAAACAAAAAAGATCAAGAGGAAAACACAAGGTGACTCACGCCGCCTTTAATTTATTTGTGTTTATTTATTTATTCCCCCCCACCCTCGGCTGCGACGTGCAGGCAAACAGCGAGGGCTGCCCGGGGAGCCTCGCTCGGTGCCCAGGGCACCAGAAACGACCGGGATAAAATTCCCCACTCCTTTGGCCGTGCAAAAGATCGCGGAGAGCAGCTCCTGGCGCTCGAAGTGTTTGGCACAGATTTCTTCCAGCCTTCCCAGGTCTCTGCACGAGCATCCCGTGCCCCGCCGCAGACCGGAGGATGGGAATATCTAATTCCACCTCCTACACCGTGTCCTCGGCAGGGGAAAGAGAGAAAGAGGAGATAAAAGGCTGGGAAGCTCAAATGGTGTCATTAGGAACTATTAATGCTCTCATAAAAGGGCATTAATAAAGGCGGCAGCTCATCAGTGTCCATTAGCTCGGCTCGTGGCAGGGATCTTCGGGAGCTGCCGGAGTGTGATGCTCCCCTCGCCCTCACCGGCGTGTCAGCAAAGGGGAGAGGGGCTGGAAGGGGGGGGTTATTCCCCCGACAAACCATTCCCCGAGCAAAACACAAGGAGAAAATGTCGCAGGGCGTCACACCCCACCTCAATCCCTCCCGAATCCCCGCAGCCGTGCCCAGAGTTTGCTCCTTGCTCCCAGCATTGCTGTTTACTATCAAAGAAAAAAAAAAAAAAAAAAAAAAAAGGCAGGCAGGGTTTGGAGTGCTCATCGCGACTTTCTCCCTCCCGCCCTCTTCCTGTTCTCGCCTCTTAAAAAGGAGTTTTATCCTTTGACTCTCCCATGCCCGGGGCTAGCGAGGAAGCCGCAGCATCTCGGGGCGAGCCGGCAGCGCTCGGCGGCGGGCAGGGCACGGGGAGGAGGCTCGGCCCGGCCCCATGAGCCCCTGGCAAAGCCAGGAATAGCAGCGCGGTCCCCGCACGGCAGCGGTGCTGCCAGGGAAACCCGCAGTCCGTGCCTTTGATGAGCCGGGGCTGGCAGCGGGCCCGGCCGCACCGAGAGCTCGGGATGGGCTGGGATGGGCTGGGATGAGCTTGGAAGGAACTCGGAATGGGCTCGGGATGGGCTGGGGATGAATTTGGAAGGAACTCGGAATGGGCTCGGGATGGGCTGGGGATGAATTTGGAATGAGTTTGGAATGAGCTCGGGATGGGATCGGGATGAGTTCGGGATGGGGTCGGGATGAGCTTGGAATGAGCTTGGAAGGAGCTCGGGATGAGCTTGGAATGGGCTCAGGATGAGGTTGGAATAAACTCGGGATGGGCTCGGGATGAGCTTGGGATGAGTTTAGAATGAGCTCAGAATGAACTTGGGATGAGCTCGGGATGAGGTCGGGATGGGCTCGGGATTGGCTCAGGATGAGCTTGGGATGAGCTCGGGATGAGTTTGGAATAAACTCGGGATGGGCTCAGGATGGGCTCTCGGGATGAATTTGGAATGAGCTCAGGATAAGTTCAGGATGAGCTCGGGATGAGTTTGGAATGAGCTTGGAATGGGCCCAGGATGAGTTTGGAATAAGCTCAGGATGAACTCGGGATGGGCTCGGGATGAGTTCTCGGGATGAATTTGGAATGAGCTCGGGATGGGCTCGGGATGGGCTCAGGATGAGCTCGGGATGGGCTCGGGATGAGTTTGGAATGAGCTTGGGATGAGCTTGGAATGGGCTCAGGATGAGTTTGGAATGAGTTCAGGAAGAGTTTGGAATAAGCTCAGGATGGGCTCGAGATGGGCTCAGGATGAGCTTGGGATGAGCTTGGAATGGGCTCAGGATGAGTTTGGAATAAGCTCGGGATGGGCTCGGGATGGGCTCGAGCTGAGTTCTCGGGATGAGCTTGGAATGAGTTCAGGAAGAGTTTGGAATAAGCTCGGGATGAGCTCGGGATGCACCGGCAGCTTCCCCCCCCCCCGCCCCCGTGGGCAGCAGCGGCACATCTGGGGGAGCAGGCACAGCTGGAGGGCTCGGGCACGTGCGCACATCTGGGCGGAGGAGGGGCGAGCCCGTGCGGGTGGGTGGGCTGGAGGGGCACATCTGGATGGGCGCTGCCGAGCATCTGGGCGGAGCCGGTGTGCGCATCTGGGTAGCTCGGATTTGCACATCTGGATGGCTCGCGTTTGCACATCTGGGTGGAGCGGGTTTGCACATCTGGGCAGGGCCACAGCAGCCCCACGGCCCCGTGTGTCCCCTCAGGCACTTCCCAGGTGTTTCTCCCCTCACATCCCGCCCTGCCCTCCCCTCCCGCTGCCATCCCAGGCACCCGGACCTGCCCAGGTCCTCACTCATCACCTCCCTGGCACCGGCAGATTTCAGCTCCAGCCCAGCCAGAGCCAGGGAGCCGAAATCCCAGGATCCCTGGTGACCTTTGGGGCAGCTGGCAGGAGGCTGTCCCCAGCCGTGACTCAGGGCAGAGCAGTTTCCTTCGGAGGCAAAGGGAAGCTTTGACCGCAGGGAGCCGAGGCACCAAACCCTGCTCCCCACGTGCACCTTTGCTGGGAGTTATCTGAGGCATCTTTTTTTTTTGGGGATAACAACTCCCAGGGCAGGTTAGGACGGAGGAGGCCTGGCAGAGGAGCGTGTGTGGGCAGGACTGGAATAACGGGTGCTGTAGGAGAGGATTGACGAGCGCTGGGAGGTTGGGAATGGCCGGGAATAGCACAGCAGGTCAGGGGTGAGGTGGGATGTGCAGGGCCAGGATGGGGGTGCAGCTCCTGGTGTTGTCCCTTTGTCACCCATACAGGAGGGTTGGTGTCCCAGGAATGGCTCCTTGTTCCTGGGAATCATCCCAGGATGGGGATGGACAGCCAAGCCTCCAGTATTGTCCCTTTGTCACTCACACAGTCCCCACAGGATCCTCAGTGTCCCAAGAAAGGCTCCCTGCTCCCCATTCCAGGATGGGGATGGAGAACCAAGCCTGCAGTATTGTCCCTTTGTCACCCATACTGTCCCTACAGGATATTTGGTGTCCCAGGAATGGCTCCCTGGTCCTGGGAAGCACCCCAAGGATGAGGATGGAGAGCCATATCTGCAGTATTGTCCCTTTGTCACCCATATGGTCCCTACAGGATCCTGGGTGTCCCAGGAATGGCTCCCTGCTCCTGGGAATCATCCCAGCATGGGGATGGAGATCCAAGCCTCCAGTGGGACAAGCTCTGTGAGCAGGAGTTTGTTGAGAGCAAAGCCAAAGCTTTGCCATGGGAATGCTGCTGGAAATGAGCACAATCCCACCTGGAATGGGCCAGATCTCCCAAATCTTGGTGTGCTGAGCATTTGGCTTTTAAGGGAATTATTGTGGCTTTCCCAGGGCGCCACAGCCTGGATCCCTGGCCTGGATCTCCACACAATCTCTGTGTGCAGGTGGCAGCAGTGTCACCAGTGCCAGGGCATTGTGGATCGAGCCCCTAAATCCCAAAGAGCCAAAGAAAAGCCCTGGCACACCCACTTAAAGAAAATCCCCTTTACAAAGAAGTGATGAGAGAATGATCTTTACAAGGCAAACACAGAAAATGTTGGGAAATGAATCCCTGGGGAGAAGTGGGCACAGGAGGGTCCATCCCTCTGTGTGTTTCTCCTGAGGATTCCAGTTTCACTTAACCAACCTTTTTTTGTCCTTTCAGGGCTCGGATCTGAGGGTTGGGAAGATCAAAGGGAAGGTCCTGACAGGTGAGTGCAGACCCCAAATGAGGGGATGGGGTCTGAGGGTGGCAGTGCTGGCTGGGGTGGGCACACCACGACACAAGGGGGGGACACAAGGAGCTCCCTGGGGCACAGCTGGGCACTGTCTGAAACAGGAGCCACTTTTTCTCTAATTTTTTCTAGAGGCAAAAGTGGTTTAAAAACTCCCCAGCGGTTGGAAAGGCTCCAAACCAGTGCAAAAAAGAGGGGGGAGGGTTAAACCCAAAAGAAAAAACAGAAGATAAAAGCGGGTGAATCCCAACAACTCCTGTGATGTTGCAGGAACAAAGACTTTCAGTTCAAAATGGGCCAGACGTGGCTCAGGGGAGAGGGGCTGGGGGCTCACCTGGCTCCTGGTGCAGCTTCAGCCCCTTGGTGTCACATCCTCCTGTCCCTGATGGAGACCAAGGGGTGGCTGTGCTGTTCCTCCCATGGATGTCCCTTTGCACCTCTGTCCACAGCAGCTGGCTGAGCCAGCTGTGGGCCCCACATCTGGGCAGCTCCAGCCTGGAGCACAGCGTGGACCCCAAAACCCCCTTAGGGTGCTGGCCATGCCCTGCTGAGGGCTGGGGGTCCCAGGTTTGCCCCCCCTGCCCAGGGGAGGGTGCAGACAGGAGAAGGGGATGGATGAGGAGGGGTCAGGGTGGTCCAGGATGTGCTGAGGAGCTGTTTTGGTGGAACCCCTGAGCTGCTCCACAGTGAGGGGTCCCAGTGCAAGGAGCTGCATGGCAGAGCTGATGCCAGCCTGGAGGAGGGTGTGGATAACTGGTTCTGGTGGGGGTTTGAGCTCAGAGGGATGCTCTTTCTCTTGTGCACCCCAGATTACACCCGGCCCAAGCCCGCCCGCTACAGCGGCTACCACCGCTACCAGTTCCGCCTGTACCGGCAGTCCCAGCACCAGACCATCTCCCTGAGCTCCGAGGAGCAGCAATCGCTGGGTAAGGACCCGCCTGGCCTCCATCCCCGCCCCCAGGGGCCGTTCCAGGGCTGCGGGGCTGGGGATGCCCCGCTCGGTGCAAAGGGATCCTCGCAGGGGGACGTGGGTGAGGTGTGAAATCCTTGCCAGGCAGCAGAAAAACCCTTGGAAAAGGTCTGGTAGCGGCCTGGCTAGCGGGATCGGCAGCAGGGAGGGATGTGGGCTGTGAAATGCAGCCCTTGCTGGCACATCCCCCCAGCCCCAGCAGTTGCATCACCTCGGAGCGCAGCGGAGGATAAGGATCAAGGATTGCTCAAACCGGGCTGACGCAACGCCCGCCAACTCCCAGCTCCTCCCAACACCTTTCACGGAAGGGATGGAGCAGCGAGACCCCCAAAACACGGAGGGAAGCGTTGTTGGTGCTCCGTGCTGGGGCTGCAGGAGCCGGGATGGGCAGGGATCCATCCAAGCGTGGGTTCTTCCCTGCCCTGCCTGGAACTCGGGGCTCGGAGCCTCACGTGGCCTCCACAAGGGAAATTTCCAAACTTTCCCAGCTGGGACCACACGAGCAGGGCCGGACGGGCAGGTCAGGTCGGTGTGGCTGGGCTGCTGCGCTGTGCCTGACTCACGCCGTGCCCGGAGCGGGGGCTGCCCCGGGGGGCTCTCACACATCCCCTGCCCACGGCCGGCGCGGGATGAGGCTGCCACGAGGCTCCCCGCGGGTTGCCCCTGCCCTTGGCTTCGCTTTCTGGCTCATTAGCTGCGCTTCTTAATGACCCCGCCGATGTCACCCCCCTGCCAGCCCCGCATCCCTGTGGCTCCGCGTTGTCCCCACATTCCCACCGCAGCATCCCGGGGCAGAACCCACCGAGGAGCTTTTTCCAGATAAATCCTCTTTCCAGCAGGATTTGCGGCTCCAGCCCCCCCAGATGTCACCCCGGGAATGTCACCTCGCTGTCCCCAAGGCAGGGGTGGCCGGGCATTCCCCATCGCATCTGTGCCCCCCAGCCCTTCCCGCGCTTCCTGGGAAAGACCCAGCGGATATTTGGGATATTTTTCCGCAGGATCCGATGCCTCAGCATCGTTTGTCAGGCAGCTGTGGGGCTCGTGTTTAAGGAGCCGGTTAAAGGCGATTTTTAACCCTTTCACTGCTGCATCACATCCTCGGCTTGGCCGGGGGATGCTGCTGGATTCAGACACTGCCAGCCCATCATCTTTATTCCCAGGGAATGAGCCCTAAAAGCGGCCAAAGGATGAGATTTTGGTGTCTCGGGGGTTTTAAATAAATCCATCCCCAAGGCAGTGGGATGCACGCCGATGGATCTGCTGGAGCATCCAGCCCTGTGGTGCACAGGGGAGGAGGAGCAGACACCTTGGCAGAAGGTGGGAACGAGGAGGGGGTGACCCCAATCCCAAAGGATCCCAAAGGATCCCAAAGGATCCCAAAGGAGGAGAGCCCAGCCCGGGCTCTGCCTGGCTCCTCTCCTGCACTAAAAGCCATGCAGGTTCTCCCGGCGATGCCGCAGGCACAGTTTGCATCCTTGCTCAGAATTTCCCATCTTATTTGGCCTCAAATGAACCCTTCTTGCCGCTTTCACTCTGTCCTGCATCTGGTGACAGCGACATCTGTGTCTCACCGAGGCTGGGGACACCCTTCATCCCCATCCCTGGACAGGGAGTGGCACTGGCCGGGCACGGGGAGTGGCACTGCCCATGCCAGCCTCGGGATGTGTCCAGCCTCCATCCCTGTGCTGGGCACATCCCTGGCAGAGCTGAGCCCCAGCAGTTTCTGTTTATTCAGCTCCCAGGAAAATCCAATTCCCGGCTGGCCCTGGGTGTGTTGAGGCGGCCGGGCCAGGCCAGGCCGGGCCCGGGGGAGGTGACAGTGCCAGGCGGGATGGCAGCAGCTCGGCCCGAGCCTCCAGAAGAGGGCACTAAAGCAGGACCTGCCCGCGTCGCCTGTCCCTGCTCCTGGAACAGATCCCTGGGAATTGAAAACGCGAGGGGACAGCGAGCGAGGAAAAGAAATCCCGGTTTACTCTCCCTCCTCACCTGGCTGTGCAGAGGGAGCGGGGACATTTCCACCCATCCCGCTTGGGATGGCACTGACGGGCACTGGAATGGCTGCAGGACCTGGACACGTTCCCCTGGCACTCGTGACAATGTGGAAATCAGTTTTTTATGGTCAAGGTGTTTCTCCAAGGCAACTCTTGAACAAAAATCTTGTTTCACCAGGGAAAAACCCACCCTGGTCCTTCCCTGTGAGTGTTTCTGATCAATCCCAGCACCAGCCGGCTCCGTGTGACCTCAGGCAAATAACTCAGAGCCTCAGTTTCTCCTCTGAGAAAACACGAGGGGATGGCGAGTGTGGAAAACAAATCCCGGTTTATTCTCCCTCCTTGCCCGGCAGTGCAGAGGGAACGGGGACATTTCCACCCATCCCGCTTGGGATGGCACTGACGGGCACGGGTGGGTGCTGGAATGGCTGCAGGACCTGGACACGTTCCCCTGGCACTCGTGACAATGTGGAAATCAGTTTTTTATGGTCAAGGTGTTTCTCCAAGGCAACTCTTGAACAAAAATCTTGTTTCACCAGGGAAAAACCCACCCTGATCTTTCCCTCAGTTTCTCCTCTGAGTCTGATTCACTTCAGTTTTTGGCCATGCCACCAAATTATCACCAAGCAGCAGCTCTGTCCCCGCTCAGCACCGAAGGTGGGGACGTTTGGGGTGTCCCCAAGCTCTTCCTGTCGCTCACCCCACTTCCCTCGCAGCCAGGAGTGTCACAAGCCCTGCCTGTGTTTTGGGGAGATGCAAGATAATGATTTGTGGTCTGTGAAATGTCACAGCCGCCGTCGCATCCCGAGGCCACCACAGGATCCACGGGAAATCCCTCAGCTGGGGAATTCAGGCACCCACCAGACCCCGGCTGTGGTGCTGGGCAATGAAAGTTCCCCCACAGCTTTCATCGATTTAATTAGCACAGAATCTCGAGGTTTAATTGCACCTGAGTTCATCCCTGTGCTTCCACCTCCGGGAAGCTGGGGAGATGCTCCCACATTCACAAAGTCCTTCCTGCCCTGGAAAGATGTTTTAGAACCGGGAATGGATTTTTTTTTCCTCCCAGAAATTGTACCTCCGGGAGCAGGGATGGGATGATGAGCCCGGCCAGCCCGTGCCTCCATCCCTCTCCAGCTCTGCATCAGGATCCGGATCGGGGCCGCATTGACTCATGAGCCGACCTTGTGCGCCTCCAACCCGATTCACCCAGCTGGAAAATCGGGTTGGACCGGGCCCCGGCGGGGAGGGAAAGGCTGCGGCCGGCACGGGAGGCGGCCAAGGGCTGCGGGGACAGCGCGGTGCCGTCCCCCGAGTCCCCGGGTGTCGCTTAATGGTGACCAAAGCCGCTGCCGGCCTCCCGCCCACCTCCGCCGGGACATCATTAATCTTGGCATGGAAGCGTCAGGGCGAACATCGCGGCTGATGAGGCTGATAAATTACAGCCGGGGGGCCGGGGGAGGAGGGGAGCGGCGTTTGGGGGGTGGGCAGGAGGCGAGGGCAGCGCTGGCAAAGCTGTGGGATAGCGGGAATGTCGAGATCCCCGAGTCCAGCGCTCGCCCCGTGCCTCCGTTTCCCCATCGGGCGCTCCGGGCTCGTGTGGGTGTCAGCGGGCGCTCCTCTTCCTCCGGCGGGCGTGCAGATAAGAGCCAAGTGGGATGATTTAATCCT
The DNA here is from genome assembly GCF_027579445.1 of Ammospiza nelsoni. Taxonomy (NCBI): domain Eukaryota; kingdom Metazoa; phylum Chordata; class Aves; order Passeriformes; family Passerellidae; genus Ammospiza; species Ammospiza nelsoni. The sequence goes on from NC_080662.1 coordinate 4,527,236, forward strand.
TTGGGAAACGAGCTTGAAAACGGACCAAGCCGCGGATGAAACGCGGTATTGTTGTGGCAGCGAGAGGGGACGGTGGCACCGCGACCCCGGCCGGCCCCTCTGCCCCTTTCTCCGCTCCGTGATCGCAGTGACCCAGAGTGCCCAGCCGGGTGATTTGGGATGGCTGGCACAGGGATTTGGTCATGCCAGGATGGGGCTTCAGGATGCGCCCGAGGGGTTGGATTTGGTTTGGGGGGGACCCCAAATCCGTCACCCTCCCTGACCACACCCGCGCTGCCCCGGGGCTTTCCCTGGCCAGACCGGGCACAGTGGGTGCCAGGGCAGGTAGGAAAGTAGGTCAGGAAAAACCCCGGCCCTGCAGCCCCGCCGAGGCTCTGCCTCCCCCGGCTCCTTTTCATCCTCCCCTGCGGGGGCTCCGCGCATCGGCGGCAGCTCTGGCACCCCCGGGACTCGGGGCTGCCGCGTCTCGCTCGCACCCCGGCCCCGCGGGGCACCCGCGCCTCTCCCGGGGGCTTTTCCGGAGCTTTGAAAGCTGCGGATGAAAGGCACCCGCAGGCACAGCGGGAGCGGCCCCCCGAGGCTCCTTCCCCCCGGTGCCACCTTCGTGGGGACCCCAGCACGGGGGGGGCTGGGCTGGGACCCCCCAAGGGAGGAGCGGCCCCTCCTGCCGAGGTGGAATTTGGGGCTCTGTGGCCCGGCTGGAGGTGACCCAAGCGCGGTTTGTGTCCTCGGGGGGTGGCAGGGGACACCTGGGAGCCGGCAGCAGCAGCCTGGTGCATTCCAACACCTCATCCCAGCCGGAGTGTGGGATGCAGGTCTTTGCTGAGCACCCTGTCAGCTCCTCCCTGGCCCTGGTGCACCCCAAATCCTATCCCAGCCAGAATGTGGGATGCAGGTCCTTGCTGAGCATCCTGTCAACTCCTTCCTGGCCCTGGAGCATCCCAAATCTGATCCCAACTGGAATGTGGGATGCAGGTCCTTGCTGAGCATCCTGTGAGCTCCTCCCTGGCCCTGGAGCACCCTGTGAGCTCCTCCCTGGCCCTGGAGCACCCCAAATCTCATCCCAGCCGGAGTGTGGGGTGCAGGTCCTTGCTGAGCATCCTGTGAGCTCATCCCTGGCCCTGGTGCACCCCAAATCTCATCCCAGCCAGAATGTGGGATGCAGGTCTTTGCTGAGCATCCTGTCAGCTCCTCCCTGGCCCTGGAGCACCCCAAATCCTATCCCAGCAGAATGTGGGATGCAGGTCCTTGCTGAGCATCCTGTGAGCTCCTCCCTGGCCCTGGAGCACCCTGTGAGTTCCTCCCTGGCCCTGGAGCACCCCAAATCTCATCCCAGCCGGAATGTGGGATGCAGGTCCTTGCTGAGCATCCTGTGAGCTCCTCCCTGGCCCTGGTGCACCCCAAATCTCATCCCAGCCAGAATGTGGGATGCAGGTCCTTGCTGAGCATCCTGTCAGCTCCTCCCCGGCCCTGGAGCATCCTGTGAGCTCCTTTCTGGCCCTGGAGCACCCCAAATCTCATCCCAGCCCCAGCCAGAATGTGGGATGCAGGTCCTTGCTGAGCATCCTGTGAGCTCCTCCCTGGCCCTGGTGCATCCCAAATCTCATCCCAACTGGAATGTGGGATGCAGGTCCTTGCTGAGCATCCTGTCAGCTCCTCCCCGGCCCTGGAGCATCCCGCAGCTCCAGGGCGCGCTGCCGTCACCAGAGAATCTCCAGAGCTTTTTTTGGAGCTCCGTGCCCGGGGTGGGGAGCAGGTGGGAGCTCCAGCAGCTCCCCCCAGCCATCAGCACCCCTTGGAGGTGATGCAGCAGCTCAGGTTTTGCTCAGCACTTTTGCAGGAGCAAAGGGGACGCTGTGCTCCGCTCGGGGCCGAGATGCGGCAGCGGATAAACCTGCCAGGCTGCCGCGTGACATTGCAGAGCAGCCAGGAAGAGGAGAGGACAGGTTTCAGATAAACAACGGGCCCCTTTGCCCACAAGGAGGGGCAGCGTGAGCTCTCTGGGCGCCAGGGAAAGCCCCCCCCGTCAGGGCAGGATGCTCGCACAGACACAGGCTGGGTGCCCGACCCCGGCAGGGCACAGGGGGATTTCTGCCCCACAGGGGCCGGTGTGAGGGAATCCCTGCTGCCTTTGGACCTGCAGAGAGTTTCCTGCTGCCCACGTGGGATAAACCACAGCTGGAGCCGGCAGGAGCTGCCCCAGAACTCGGGGGTGCTGGGGCAGCGGGGGAGGAGGGTCAGGAATGAGGAACCCCCTGAGCTCCAGCAGCCTGAGGAGCAGCAGCGCAGTGAATGCCACTCCGGGGGATGGGGGATCTTCTGTGACATCCCCAGGGGGATTTCCAGCCAGGCCACCCCCGGGTGGGCTCGTAGGAGGGTTTGCTGCAAAGGTCAGGGGGCAGCAGGGGAGCCTGGTACCCCCAGGATGCTGAGATTGGGGTCCCCGGGGCTCCTCCTGTCCCTGGGGCCTCCTGGGTGTGCAGGATGTGGTTTGGGGCAGAGCAGCAGCTGCTCAGGGCTGCTCCCCTCTCCAGCCCTGCTCACCCCCTTTCCTCTCTCTCCCCAGGCACCTGGGACCTGAAGGATTTCGTGGAGGATTTTCACCTGGGCCACCCCGTGGCCGCCACCCAGTTCCTCACCAAAAACTGCAAGGATTAACTGCAGCCATCGCTCCCATGCCCTGCACATCCCCACAGCCCAGAGCCACCCCTGCCCGGAGCAGAGGGTACCCCAGACCCACCGAGGATGAGCCCACCCTGCTCCCAACCCAGAGCCACAGCCCCGACCCCTCCCCTGCCACAGCCAAGTTCTCTCTCCCTCTGGGGAACATCCCAGCTCGCCTGGTTATCCCAGGAATTCTGGCATCTCCCCTTCTCCCCCCCTCACCCCATTTCTGACTTGACCCCTTGCATGTCCCCCTGGCACTTTGGGGACTCGGAGTTTGGTGCCTGAATAAAGTTTGGATGGAGCACACGGGGCTCTGTGGCGGCAACGAGTGTGGGCAGGGCAATTTGGGATCTGTGGGCAATGGGAGCAGGGGTGGCCAGGCAAACCCTCGTTTAGGTGACCCCAGGGTCACCCAGGAGGGGACAGGGACAGTGATGCCAGTCCAGGGGTCCCTGGGTGGCACCACATGGGAACGGGCACTGCCCTGCCTGTGCCCTCAGCCCGTTTCTCTTGGAAAGCAAAACCCAAATTAAAGGCATAAATCAGCAGAGCTCTGCCTACTGGCCACTTAGCCGGACCTCCCCTTTAATTAGCTCCTTAATTAGGCTTTCATCTAAGACTCAGTTTTCTCCAAGGCTCAGATTCACCCGCCTGCAGCTCCTCCTTGGAGCACATCCCTCTGTCTGCGCTGTGACAAAGCCACCTCTGGCCTGCCCGTGGCCAGGAATAAATGTTCCTCTTGGAGCAAACCACGGAGAGCAGGAGCCCAGGACATTCTGCAGGCTGGGGAAACTGAGGCACGAGGGAATGAGTGGCTCAGGGCTGGGCAGGGAGGCCTGGGGTCATTCAGAGGGGCTGTGATGCTCTGGTTGTGATGCTGCATCTCAGCTCTGCCTCCGTGCCTGGAACAGAGCAACCTGATCCCGAAAAATACATCTCTGTGCCATCCTGCTGTCACCTTCCCTGGGTCCCCAGCAGTGAGAGCAGGTTTTGGTCCTGCCTGGGTGCTAAACATGGATTTTAGTCCTGCACTGGAGTGTTAAACATGGGTTTCAATTCTGCACTGAGGGGTTAAATGTGAATTTTCAGTCCTGCACTGGGGGTTAAGTGTGGATTTCAGTCCCGCACTGCGGAGTTAAACTTGGATTTCAGTCCTGGTTTGTTAAACATAGATTTCAGTCCTGAACTGGGGGGTTAAACATGGATTTCAGTCCTGCACTGGGGGGGTTAAACTTGGATTTCAGTCCTGCACTGGGGGGGTTAAGTGTGGATTTCAGTCCTGGGGCATTAAACATGGGGTTCAGTCCTGCACTGGGGGATTAAACTTGGGTTTCAGTCCTGGGGTGTTAAACATGGATTTCAGTCCTGCACTGGGAGGTAAATGTGAATTTCAGTCCTGCACTGGGGGGTTAAACTTGGATTCCAGTCCTGGTTTTTAAACATAGATTTCAGTCCTGCACTGGGGGGTTAAACATGGGTTTCAGTCCTGCACTGGGGGGTTAAATGTGAGTTTCAGTCCTGCACTGGGGGGTTAAATATGAATTTTCAGTCCTGCACTGGAAGTTAAATGTGAATTTTCAGTCCTGCACTGGGGGGGTTAAATGTGGATTTTCAGTCCTGCACTGGGAGTTAAATGTGAATTTTCAGTCCTGCACTGGGGGGGTTAAATGTGGATTTTCAGTCCTGCACTGGGAGTTAAATGTGAATTTCAGTCCTGCACTGGGGGGTTAAACTTGGCCGGGACTTTCCCTGCAGGAAGTGGCTCTGTGCCTCGGAGGGGCTGAATCACACGGGGTCCTGCAGAGCTCCGTCCCCTCGTCCCCTCCGGGGAGGATCAGGGTGCCCGAGGGGCAGCAGGAGCAGGATCCAGCCTTGCCCTGGGTGCACACAAGGCTGGGTGAAGCTGCAGGAGCTGGCGGGAAGGAAAGCAACAAAAAAAGGAAGCTGGGTAACACCACAAGGCAGGGAAAAAAAAAACACGAACCCCGCTGCCACTGGCGCTAAGATTAGCAGCAGAGGAAATGACACTGAGATGTCATGGAAGTCTGCTAAAGTTGGATTTCTCCTTTTTCTCTCCTGCCCTCGGAGCAGGGTGTAATTGGCCCGGCAGATGGGAGAGAGGCTCGGTGTAAATGAGAGGTCAGGGCTGGGCTGACATCCTGAGCCCGGCCCCAGCAGCCTCCCCTCCCTGCTCCTCGTGCCTGCCCTGGTTATCCTGGGGGCAGGAAAGGCAACGGGGGTTTGTCCTTCTAGGAAAGGATCACCACGGTTGCTGGGCTTAAACGGGCATGGGACAAATTGGGCTGGGCTGGGATTGGGATCAATGGGAGCCAGAGTGATCCATGGCCCTGTGGGATGGGATGGAGAATGGGAATGGAGAATGGGACAGAGAGTGGGAATGGGAATGGAATGGGATGGAGAATGGGGATGGGATGGGATGGGATGGGATGGAGAATGGGAATGGAGAATGGGGATGGGATGGGATGGGATGGGATGGGATGGGATGGGATGGGATGGGATGGGATGGGATGGGATGGGATGGGATGGGACGGGATGGGATGGGATGGGATGGGATGGAGAATGGGAATGGAGAATGGGGATGGGATGGAGAATGGGGATGGGATGGAGAATGGGGATGGGATGGGATGGAAAATGGGAATGGAGAATGGGAATGGGATGAAGAATGGACATGGGAATGGGAACGGGATGGAGAATGGTGTTGGGATGGGATGGGATGGAGAATGGGGTTGGGATGGGATGGGATGGGATGGGATGGAGAATGGAAATGGGAATGGGGACAGAGGTGGAGAATCGGGATGGGATGGAGAATGGAAATGGAAATGGAATAAGAATGAGGTGGGATGGAGAACGGAAATGAGATGGAGAATGGAAATAGGATAGAGAATGGAAATGGAATGAGAAGGGAAATGGGGATGGGATGGGATGGGATGGGATGGGATGGGATGGGATGGGATGGGATGGGATGGAGAATGGGAATGGGAACAGAGATGGAGAATGGGATGGGATGGAGAATGGGAGTGGTAATGGGGGCAGAGATGGAGAATGGGATGAGGGGACAGATGGGGTGGAGATGGAAATAGATGTGGGGATGTGGATGGGACAGGTGGGAAATGGGATGGAGAACAAGGACGGGAGTGAGGTGAAGATGAAGAAGGAGAGGGGAGTGGAGATTGGGGATGGGATGAAGATGGTGGAACATGAATGGAGATGAGGATGGGGATAGGATGGAGATGGAGGTAAAATGGGATGGGATGAGGATTGAGAATGGGGATAGGGATTGAGAGTGGGAACAGGGATGAGGATGGGGATGGAGAATGGAAACGGGGATGAGATGGAGAATGGGAATAGGGATGAGGATGAAGGTAGGCATGGAGATGGAGATGGAGATGGAGATGGAGATGGAGATGGAGATGGAGCCGGGAACAATCAGACCAGGAATCTGCCCAGCTGGCTGCAATATCCCTGTGCTGGGATTGTCCCTGCCAGGACACAGCACCGTGGCCCTGTGGGAGCACTCAGAGCTGCAAACGCAGCACCCCTGGCCAGCCCTGCACCACAAACTCTCACTGGGATTGCACACGAGGCCTCCACGGCGTGGAAAATATTAATTGTGGTTTTCTGGTTCACTTTTCGATTATTTAGAAAGAGTGAAGGAAAAAACTGCCAGGGAGGAAGCCACGTAGAGTCACTTGGTGCTGGTCCCACCCCCTTTATCTCTCCTTCCATTCGCTCACCATTGGTGTGAGAGAGAAAAGAGAAGCTGAGGCTCTCAGCTGCCTAAATGTAGAAAGTTTTGCTTCTAAATCAGTTTGTGATGGAAAGGAAACACGTCACGTCCCTGGGGAAGTGGCTGGTTTTGAGCAGCCACAACCCCAGCGCCGAGTGCTGCAATGGAACAGCCCAACACTGAAATAGCTCCACGCTCTGTTATTGTCACCCAGAGAAGTTTTTTTTTTTTCACTGTCTAGGTGTCATTTTTAGCCTCCAGAGGAAGTTTTATTTGTATTTGTTACCTCGACTTTCCACTGTCGTGGCTTCATGAGTTTTTTATGTGAAGGGCCGGGAGAAAACAGAGTTGGGCGAGTTCAGGTGTGGGACCCACAGCACCAAAGGCACATCCCAGGAATTCTAGCATGGATTCTGCAAAGCCCAATGGATTCCAAGGCCACAAACCCACGAAAACACAGAATCCCAGGGATTTTGGGGGCTCTGAGCTGAGCTGAGCCCAGGCATGGCTGTGGGATGGACACAGCTCCCCTTTGCTCACCCAGTTTGGGGCTCTGAGCTGGGTTTGGGTTTAATTCCGGCCCCTCCTCAAAGCAAACCCACCCACTCCATGGCGTGACTGAGGGAGAAGAGGACGTGGAGTTTAAAAATTAACAATGAACCCGTGAAAATTGAGTGTTGCTGGTGAGGAGCAGCAGCACCCAGCAGCACATGGGGGGTGTTCCTTGCCAAAACTGGGCTGGAGGCCAGGAGAAGCTCGTGCTGAACACGAGCCCTAAGCCAACAGGATAACAATTACCTGGTTTTAATAATCACTGAAATAATTAATGGGAGAAAGTCTCAACCCCTGGGTCTGATGCAGAGGGCTCACCCCAGGAAAATGCAGATTTAAGGCTGGAGCAGGTACTGGGGGACCCCCAAAGCCTTGGTGGCACCTGGGGATGGCACAGCGCTGGCAGGAGCTTGGCAGCAGCTCCCCCTCAGCCAGGGACTTGCTCAAGAAGGGATTAGCAGGATCAGCTGATGATGATCTAAGCGCATAACTATATCAACCTGCGAATTAATTCTGATATCTCACACCTCGGAGCTCCTCTATCTGCGCATCTCCGCGCTCCCCAAGCGTTCCCTGAGCTCAGCCCGGCTGCCCCCCCCCGGGAAATAGGTCAGGAGGGATAATCCCCAAATCCCCACGTGCTGCTGCTGGGGCCGGGCGGCGCTGCCCGATTTGGGAGCCGACGTGGGAGAATCCCGCGGCCAGCTGAGCCCCACGGGACGCTGAGGCACCCGGATCGCACGTCAGCCAGGGGTGGGCGATGCTGGGATGATCCAGGGAGGAGCTCCAGCCTCCATGCCCGTGCTGGGCACTCGCAGAGCCCCGGTTTGGGGGTCCCCACCTGCGCTGGAGCTGCCGCTGGGCCTGGGCGGGCCCTGGGAGGGGCAGCTGGGCCGTGGCAGGAATTTAGGGCTCCTGAAGTAATAGGTGAGGCAGGAAAGGTGAGCGCAGGGATGTGTCCCCACCTCTGCGTCCGTGCAGTGGTGGTTTCATTCATCAGCAATAATAAATTATTGTTGGGTTTCCAAAATGCTGTATAATATCAGAGGGGCTTTGTGGGGCTGAGCTGGTTTGGTTTTGGGGTCCTGGACCCCCATCCTGCTCACTGGGGCTGGGCCATTCAGCCGTGCTCTCTCTGGCAGCACCCTGGGATGCAAATTCCAGCAGTTCCTGAGGGAAAGCAGCAGCTCAGCCGTGCCCAGAGGCGCTGCCAGGCATCCTGGGTGAGCACCCAAGGGATGCTCACCGGGGAGAAACTCGGCGCAGGTTTTGTTTCCTCTTTCAGCTGCTCCCGAGTCGCTTTGAGCCGGGTTTGTCCGCGGCTGTGGGAAGCTCCCAGCCTCTCCCACTCCTCCGGGAGCCACGAGCACCCTCAGATGTGGTTTGCCCCAAAACGCTCCTCGGCAGAACAAAAACAACCAAAGCGTTTGTGATACGGGGGTCCCAGGCCGGGAGCTGCCGTGCCCCCGTGCCTGGCACTGCCCTGCGTACCCCGGCGGGCTCTGCATGCCCAGGTGCGGTGGGAGGAGGCGATGCTGGCTCTCCCCTCCCCGGGCAGCTCGGACGGACTCGCCCCGCGGCCCCGGCCCGGCCTGTCCTCACTTGCCGGCTGCTCTCGCTTCCCATTCCCTGCTCCTCAGCCAACCTCCCATTTCCTCATTGCTAGGAAATGGCAAATTCCCCCCGGGCTGGTTTCAATGGCTCACGGATCCCTCGCCTTTGGCCTCTCCCCAGTTTCTCCTGGGCTGGTTGGAGCTCAGCCCTGGGGAGCAGGCTGAGATTTTTCCCAGGCACGCAGCCCTTGGAATTCTCTGTCTGGGAGGACACCCCGCCCTCGGACCAGGCCGGATTCACCCCTCTGTGCTGACACAACACCAACACCGAGCCCTTTTTCCGCTGGATGTGGTGGATTTGGGGACTTCTGACGTTCTCTGCTCCTCTCAGCGCTCACTGTCATGGCACAGCTCTGCGAGCTGCAATTCCAGGCTCCAGTTCCTCTTCTGTTTCTTGGTTTCACATTAAAAAATGCCTTTGTGGTCTGCAAACCCCTCGTGGGGTCACTCCAGGGTTCCTTCCTGGGGCTGAGGTTGCTGCTGGTCCCATAAAATCATCTTTGGGTTTGCAGCCCTCTCTGCTCCTGATCCCTGGCTGGAATCCCATCCTTCCCACACTCGGGACCACTTTCACTGTGGGGCTGCTCTGCAGTTTCCCTGTTAATCAGCTGTCTCCTTATCTCCAGGTCACACCACGCCAGCTGCCGCCGCTATTGTTCCCCAGCTGGATAATAACAGGAAGGGCTTGGAGAGCCAGACCTGTGTGGGACTGAGGTGACCCAGAGGTCCCAGCTCCTCCAGGGCACCCAGCAGCCTCTGGCTGGCACAGCCTGGAGCCCCCACCAACCCCTGGGAGCAGCGAGAGCTGTGGGGCTGGAGTCCCCCACCCCAGAGCTGTGGGGCTGGAGTCCCCCACCCCAGAGCTGTGGGGCTGGAGTCCATCATCCCAGAGCTGTGGGGCTGGAGTCCCCCACCCCAGAGCTGTGGGGTTGGAGTCCCCCACCCCAGAGCTGTGGGGTTGGAGTCCCCCACCCCAGAGTTGTGGGGTTGGAGTCCCCCACCCCAGAGTTGTGGGGTTGGAGTCCATCATCCCAGAGTTGTGGGGTTGGAGTCCATCATCCCAGAGTTGTGGGGTTGGAGTCCCCCACCTTTGGGAGCAGTGAGAGTTGTGGGGTTGGAGTCCCTCACCCCAGAGTTGTGGGGTTGGAGTCATCCACCAACCCCTGGGAGCAGCCAGGGTTGTGGAGTTGGAGTCCTTCACCCCAGAGTTGTGGGGTTGGAGTCCCCCATCAACCCTTGGGAGCAGTGAGAGTTGTGGGGTTGGCGGGGGACTCCACAAGGATGAAGGCTGGGACCAGTGAGAGCTGTGGGGCTGGAGTCCCTCACCCCAGAGTTGTGGGGTTGGAGTCCCCCAACCCCTGGGAGCAGTGAGAGTTGTGGGGCTGGAGTCTCTGACCCCAGTGTTGTGGGGTTGCAGTTCCCCACCCCAGAGTTGTGGAGTTGGAATCTCAGACCTTTGGGAGCAGTGAGAGTCGTGGGGTTGGAGTTCCCCACCCAGAGCTGTGGGGTTGGAGTCCCCCACCCCCAGGAGCAGCAGGAATTTGTGGGGATGCTCTTTGGGAAGAGCCTCCCCCCCCAGCAGCTCCCACCCTCCTGCAGGTGCATGCCTGGCCTCCAGCCATCCCTCCAGGAGCCAAGCCTGGCCACCCAGAACCCATTTCCCAGCATCAGCAAGGTGTTTGGAGCTCTGCTCCAAAGGGCTTTTCCTCCCCATCCCAAGATTCTCATCCTGCTGCCACACAGGGTGAGGCAGGGCCGATCCCTGCCTTGCCACGAGGGAAACTGAGGCAGGAAATGGCTTCCCACAGCCACCCACAAGGCTCCCATAGCTGCCCCCAGCAGCCACCCTGGGGTTTGGCTTGTGGGGATCCATTCTTTGGCATCTACTCAGGGGCACCCCAGGGCAGCAAGTTCTGCAGGAGGAGGGAGATGCCAGGCTCCCTTTCCAAGAGGGAAATGCCCATCTCCTTTTCCATGAGGGAAATGCCCATCTCCTTTTCCATGAATGAAATGCCCATCTCCTTTTCCAAGAGAGAAATGCCAGTTTCCCTTTCCAAGAGGGAAATGCCCATCTCCTTTTCCATGAATGAAATGCCCATCTCCTTTTCCATGAAGGAAATGCCCATCTCCTTTTCCATGAGGGAAATGCCCATCTTCCTTTCCAAGAGGGAAATGCCAGGCTCCCTTTCCAAGAGGGAAATGTCAGTCTTTTCTAAGAGAGAAATGCCCATCTCCTTTTTCATGAAAAAATGCCCATCTCCTTTTCCATGAGGGAAATGCCCATCTCCTTCTCCAAGAGGGAAATGCCCATCTCCTTTTCTAAGAGAGAAATGCCCATCTCCCTTTCCAAGAGGGAAATGCCCATCTCCCTTTTCCACGAGGGAAATGCCCATCTCCTTTTCCATGAGGGAGATGCCAGTCTCCTTTTCCATGAGGGAGATGCCCATCTCTTTCTCCATGCATATTTCAGCGAGAGTGTTTCCAAACATTTCCGGAGGAGGAGGAGGAGGGTGTGGAGTTTTCACAGGCAAATCAGGAAAACCAAGGTGAGGCAGGAGAGCTGGGAGGGTGTTGCTCTGGGATCAGGAAGGCTGCCCAGCAGTCTCTCCTGGCTGAAGTTCCCTCAGTCAGAGTTTGGCCTGAAATGAGGATTTCCCTCACACAAAGTCTCTCCTCCCCCAGAAATTCCAGATTGCCCTGAATCCCATCCCTGCCAGTGCTGAGCATCTCTTTCATGCCAGGCCATGGAATGCCCAGAGAACAAACTGCTGCTGCTGCAGCCACATCTGGGCAGCTGTTGCTTGCCCTGAAGTGCCACAGCAGCTCAGCACCTGCAAACAAAACGAAACAAAACAAAACTAAACTCACACCGTGGCTTGATCAGATACCCCCGCGACGCCCACCCCGTGGTTCGGGGTGTGTTTTTTTGCGTTTTTTCCCTCTCCAAGCCGCTCGAGCGGAGTTTGCGCTGCCGAGCATCCCGGCAGCCGCCCACACATCCCTGGCACAGCTGTCCCCAGGGGCAGGAGCCCGGTGACCTTTCGGGTGCCCAGCAGCCACACTCTGTTTACGGCTCCGCGACCTCCCCAGCCCCGGATCCGCATCTGAACCCGAGGAGGGAAAGCTCCGCGTTCTGCTTTGTGCCTCGGGCTCCGAGCCTGAGCATCCTTTGTGATCCGGGATGAGGTGACAACGCCGGTGATCATCGCCATCGTTACAGATGATCCCTCTGTCGGGTTAAAAGCCTGAAACACAGAGCCCAGCCCTGTGTGGAGCTTTCCAGAGCTCCTGAGACCCCGAGCAGGAGCAGCCCGTGATGTCCCCCAGCCTTCACGGCTCAGCTCGGGTGAATTTTGGGGAGCGAGCAGCCCACCAGCCTGGCCACAAGGCACGAAAACAGGGCTGGCCTTCCCTTCTCTGTAAGTACAATTAAGCTGCCGTTAATTAGGTGAAAAACCCTGACGAGTTCCCCTTTTCGGGGCCCGGGGGTCCCCCAGGATGCGCAGCCCGAGCACCTGCAGGGTTCCCGCACATGAGTCAGGGCCCGGTGGGTCACAAGACCGAGAGGAGATGTCGCCCGTCAGGTGACAGCACCCAGGGGGACAGGGGGGGACAGGTCCCGGTCCCACGGGGGCCAGCGGGGTTTTGGGGATGGGGTGGGGCTGCTCTGAGCCCCGAGGGAGGGTCGGGGTGGGAGCTGGGGGCTCTCGGTTCCTCGCCAGCATTGGGGAACCGGGCAGGGTGGGACACGGTTAAATAATGTCACCGTTTGTCACAACCCCTGCAGGGATGCTGGGAGGTGAGGGGGGATGGGGCAGCGCTGGTGTGGGGCACGGGGTTGAGGAGGGACGGCAGCGTTTCAGGGAATTCTGGAATGGTTCGGCTGGGGAGGGACCTTAAAGCTCACCCAGTGCCACCCATGCCATGGGCAGGGACACCGCCCACTGCCCCAGGCTGCTCCAAGCCCTGTCCAGCCTGGCCTTGGGCGCTGCCATAGATCCAGGGGCAGCCGCAGCTGCTCTGGGAATTCCAAGCCAGCCCCTCACCACCCTCACAGCCAGAAATTCCTTCCCAATATCCCATCCATCCCTGCCCTCTGGCAGTGGGAGCCATTCCCTGGCTCCTGTCCCTCCATCCCTTGTCCAAAGTCTCTCCTGGAGCCCCTTCAGGCCCTGCAAGGGGCTCTGAGCTCTCTCTGGAGCCTTCTCCTGTCCAGGTGAGCACCCCCAGCTCTCCAGCCTGGCTGCAGAGCTGCGGGGCTCCAGCCCTGGAGCAGCTCCGTGTTCCCCTCTCCAGCTCCAGCTCCTCCCCGCGCTGCCCGGACCTGGATCCAGCGCCGCCGGTGGGGCAGGGGGACCATCCATGGGCATGGAATGCCAGCAGCGGTGATCCAGGTCACAGAAACACCTGGATCAGGACGGGGTTCACACGAGGCAGGTGTGTGGGCTGTCGAGAAAAAGAGTGAAACCTCTGGGCTGCCGACTCCATCCAGCCTGGGCTGTAATTTAAAACCATCCGGAGCCATCCCGGGTGAGTTTCTCTCTGTTTCCCTCCCATGGGTGAAGAGCTGCGCTCGGGATGCTCTGACCCACTAAGCTGAGCTGTAACTAAGCCAGTCCAACCCCCATGCGGCCGCTCCCGTGCCAGTCTGAGTCTGCCTCGGTTTATTTTGGCTCCGGGCCGTTCCCAATCAAACCGCTGTCAGTGCCTGACTGTCCCGCTCTCCCCAGCCGGGTTTAGCGGCAGGTCCCCACGAGACAGGAGCTTTAAACCCAGCCTAAACCCCACTTTGGGGTGCACCCACAGCCCCGAGCGGGCGGGAGCCAGCTGCATTCCCAGCGGGCAGCAGGTGCCACTCCCGTGTCCCTGTCACCCTCGGGGGGCAGAAACCCACCCGGGCCGGTGGGGCTGGCACTCGTGGGGATGCGGAGTTCTCCAGAGCAGGGCGAGGAGCAGGGATTCCCCACGGGACCCTCACCCGTGGGTGCCGATAAGGCTGAGCCAACCCGCGCCCTCCGCTACAAACCGGGAGGAACCGGGGGGTGATGTTGGTACCGGACACAACTAAGGTCTGAGGAGGGGTGGTTTCATTTTGGGGGGGCCCCTGCTCTGATCTACGGGGCCGGACCCGCAGCATCAACTGCAGGGTTGAGGAGGGTTGGTTTCATTTTGGGGGGTCCCTGCTCTGATCTACAGGGTCGGACACGCAGCGGGGACCCCGCAGCACCAACCGCAGGGTTGAGGAGGGGTGGCTTCATTTTGGGGGGGTCCCTGCTCTGACCTGCGGGGTCGCAGGGTTGAGGAGGGGTGGTTTCATTTTGGGGGCTCCCTGCTCTGACCTGCGGGGCCGGACACGCAGCATCAACCGCAGGGTTCAGGAGGGTTGGTTTCATTTTGGGGGGGTCCCTGCTCAGATCGACGGGGCCGGACACGCAGCGGGAGCCCCGCAGCATCCCCGGTGCTGAGCCTGGGCCGCGCTCCCACCGTGGGAATGCGGTGTCGGGGGAGGACCCCCGGGGGCCGGGGGTGTCAGCGGGGACCCCTCGTCACCCCCGCGGCCCGGGGCGGTGCTGCCCGGGGGGGCGCGGGCCGTGCATCCCCCTCCGCGCCCCGCGCCCGCCCCGCGCCTCGGCAGCGCCGGGGGCGCCGGAACCGGCGGCCAAAGAAGGGAGCGGAGGCGGGGCCGGATCCAGGCCTTGTATGGCGCTTCCCCTCGGCCGCCCGCCCGCCGCCGCCCCGCGCTCCCCCCGCTCCCCTCCCGCCGCCGCCGCCGCCGCCGCGCTCCCCCCGGGCCGCGCCGGGCCACGGGCGGGGGATGCGCTGGGCAGGGGGCGGCGGGAGGGGGCGAGGCGGGGTGAGAGACCGAGAGAGAGGGGGGGAAAACAAGGAGAGCGTCCTGCCAAGGATGGGGGTGAAGAGGGTGCGAGGGAGGCGGGCTCTGTGCGGGATTTGGGGGTCTAATAAGGGTGGGGGGCTCTGCACAGCATGGGGGTCCTGTGCAAGGTGTGGGGGCTCTACAAAGGGTGGGGTGTCTGCGCAGGATGGGGGTTCTGCACAGGAACAGTGTAGGGGGAATTTCTAGTGGAAAGGGGGATCGGTGGATGGAGGGCCGAGGTTGCAGTGCCGGGGGGGCTGCAGTGAACGAGCGGCCCTGGAGCGCACGGGCGCCCTGAAGTGGATGTGGGGGGCCCTGAAGCGGATGCGGGGCGCTCTGAAGTGAATGGCGACCCTGCGGTCGGTGGAACACACACAGGCCCCTCCTCCCCCCGCGGTCACAAACAGCCCAAGCCGGGGCTCGCTGCCCCCCGCCCACCCCCGGAACGCTCCCCCCGCCCCTCCAGAGCCCCCCGTGCCCCGCGGCCCCGCGGCCATTGCCCGGTCCCCTCCCGTAGCCCGGATTTCACTCCCATGGCAAAGCCGGCCCTGCAGGAATTGGGTAAGTGGAGCTATTGCAACACAGCATTTTTCCATACATTTGCTATATAACTCGGAGGGTTTTAAAGATAGCATCAGTTGGCACACTTAGCACGAAACCACCTAATTACTGACGCCTTGGAAGTGCCAAACTTTTAAAGGGGGGAGGTGAGGTTAAAATCACAGGCGACCAACAAGTGTTACCTGTTTTCAAAGTATTCCAAGCTCTGTTCTCCACGGGACTCGGGACATGGGGAGGGGGCGGCTCGGGGCAGAGCCACCCCCTCTGTCACCTCTGTCACCACTGCCACCACACCGAGGGGCTGGAGCCTTCTGCAGCCCCCCCACTCTGACCCTCTTCTTCCCACCAAACTCCACTGCCTGGCGCTGTGGCTTTCCCTGCGCAGCTCTCATCCCGTTCCTGTGCCAGCCCGGGCTGCGGGATGGGGTTTGCGGCCGGTCCTGGCCTCCACCGGAGGAAAAACGCCTCCCGGTAAGAGGCTGGCTGTGAGCAGCGCCGGGGGCGGCCGCAGGGTCAGGCTGGGCGGGGGCGCCCCCGCTGCTTCCCGGGGGGACGATCCGGGCTGGAAGCGCTGGAGCCGCCGCCGCCCGCCCTGCGAACGGGGACGGCACCGCTCGGCGCGGGGGATGCAGCGCAGACAGGGAGACCCCGGCCCGGTGCGCTGTGCCCCGTGCAGGGTGCCCTGTGCAGAGTGCCCGGTGCGGGATGCCTGCTGCACGCCCGGTACCCCGGACTCGGTGACAAGTGCAGGATGCCCGGTGCCCTGCACAGGGTTCCTGGTGCCCACTGCCCGGTGCAGGCAGCCTGGTACCCCGTGCAGGATGCCCGGCGCTCGCTGCAGGAAGCCCGGTACCCCTCATCCGATGCGGCATGCCCAGGTCCCGGCCCCACTGCCCGGTGCAGGATGCCCGGTACCGGGCACCCCTTCTCCGATGCCAGCATGCCTGCTGCCCGATCCCCTTTGCCCGGCATCCGCTGCCCCGTCCACCTTGCCCCGCTGCCGCTTCCCCCAGGCCGGTATCCGGTGCCCGGCTCCCCTTGGCCGGTGCAGGGTGCCCGGTTGCCCCGGTCCGCTCCCCTGTCCCCCGTCCCCGCGCTCGCCGGCCCCGCTTCCTGCTCTCCCCAACGTTCCATTGTGCGGAGCTTCCATTGTGACGTCTCGGCCTCGGCTCGGCTTTGTCTGTCCATATATGGGCAGCTACGTCACGGAGCGCTCCCGCATAAAGGCCCCGCGGAGTCCCCGGCGGAGCAGTCGGGCGGCAGAGAAGGAACCGGCGAGCGGAGCGGGGCCGAGCGCGGGGGAAGCGGGGCCGGGAGCCGGCGAGAGAGAGCGAGAGATTGAGAGAGAGCGAGAGAGGAGGGGTTAAATCCTCCCCCCCCCCCACCACCACCCCCCCAGCTTCTACAACCACATCTGCCAGCCAGATCGCCCCCTCCCCCTCGAGGAAACACCACCAAGGGACCCACGGAGGACCGCGCCCCCCCCGCGCCCCCTCCTCCGCGGCCACCCCCAGCCCCCCCCCCGCCTCCTCCTCCTCCTCCCCCCCGCCGCCCCCGCCCCAACTTTTCTTCTTGCATGATTTCCCTCGCACGGATTTGCCACTCGGATGTTGTTTCCTCGGGAGCCGAGCTCGGAGCCACGTTGAACCAGCCTTTTCCTCCAGTGCTATGACAGGCAAACTACTGGAGAAGCTGCCGGGGACCATGAACACTTTGATGAACCAATTGCCTGACAATCTGTACCCAGAGGAGATCCCCAACTCTTTGAATATCTTCTCCAGCACCAGCGACTCGGTGGCTCACTACAACCAGATGGCTGCAGGTAAAGCGGGAGGGGAGGAAAATGGGGAAAAGGCAGGAGCAGGGGGGGAGCCGGTGGGGCGAGGAGGAGGATGCTGTGGGTAGGGTGTCATGGAGCCTCGGAGGGAAGGGAAGAGCTGGGGCTGGGGAGCGTCCCCCCCCCCGCACCCACCCACCCCTTTCCCTTTCCTCGCCGTGTCTCCGCGCGATCGCTGCAGGGCTCCGCCGAGCGCTGCCGCCGCCGAGCCGCCGCCGCAGGTACGGGGACGGCGGCCGCGCTCCGTGGGGAGGAGAGCCCGGGTGGAGAAGCCGGAGGGCCGAGGGGACCAGGGGAAGGCCGGGCACCCCCGAGTCGCGCAGGGGCCGCCCGCCCGCGCCGGGATCCGCGCGGGTGCGGAGGCGCCGCGGACGCGCGTGGCCGTGGCAGCCGCCCCCCCACAGCCCGCAGCGGCGGCGGCGGCAGCGTGGGCTCCCCGGGACGCGGCGCCGACTTTCCCGGAGCGCGGGGCTGGGGAAAGCGGGGCGGGGGGGAGCGGGAGAGAGGGAGGGTCTGATCTGGGGGGCACAGGTGAGCGCCGAGGGCGGCGGGGGCGGGTGCTCCCCGCGTGTCCCCGCTCCCACGCGGAGCCCTGCCAGGCTAAACCCCCCCTCCCCATCCCCATCCCCGTGTTTCTCCTCGCCGGGGCTCGGCGCAGGGAAGGCGGCGAGTTGGTAACGGCGTCGGCGGCCGCAGCCCCGGCTCCGCGGAGTGCCCAGCGCTGCCGGGGCTGGACGGGGAGGAAGCCTACCTGTAGCCGCAGGTACCTCCTTCCTCCGGCGGCGCGGCGGTGGGGTGTCCCCCCCACACACCCACCCACCCACCCACCCACCCGGGGCAGCTCCTCGCGGGGGCGGCGCGGGCGGCCCCGAATCGTCGGGACCCCCGGCAGGCAGCGCCGCATATGCGGGGTGGAAGCGGCGAGGGGAAGGGGGGAGCGAGGCGAGGGGGAACTGGCGCATCCCCGCTGCCCGGAGCATCCCCCGGAGCATCTCCCGGTGCATCCCCGGGCCCTCCCGGCTTACCGTGCCCCGCTTCTCTCGCACTTTGCAGATAATGTTATGGACATTGGCTTAGCGAACGAAAAGGCCGGTCAGGAATTGTCCTCCTACTCGGGCACTTTTCAACCCGCCCCGGGCAACAAGACTGTCACCTACCTGGGGAAATTCGCTTTTGACTCGCCCTCCAACTGGTGCCAGGACAACATCATCAGCCTGATGAGCGCCGGCATCCTGGGGGTGCCGCCGTCCTCGGGCGCGCTCACCAGCACGCAGAGCTCGGCGGGCAGCATGGGGCCGCCGCAGGGCGAGGTGGACCAGATGTACCCCGCGCTGCCGCCCTACTCCTCCTGCAGTGACCTCTACCCAGAGCCCGTCTCCTTCCACGACCCCCAGAGCAACCCCGGCCTCACCTACTCCCCCCAGGATTACCAGGCGGCCAAGCCCGCCTTGGACAGCAACCTCTTCCCCATGATCCCAGACTATAACCTCTACCACCACCCCAACGACATGGGCACCATCACGGAGCACAAACCCTTCCAGAGCTTGGACCCCATCCGCGTCAACCCGCCCCCCATCACCCCGCTGGAGACCATCAAGGCCTTCAAGGACAAGCAGATCCACCCGGGTTTCGGGGGGCTGCCGCAGCCGCCGCTCACGCTCAAGCCCATCCGACCCCGCAAGTATCCCAACCGGCCCAGCAAGACGCCGCTGCACGAGCGGCCCCACGCCTGCCCGGCCGAGGGCTGCGACCGCCGCTTCTCCCGCTCCGACGAGCTCACCCGTCACCTCCGCATCCACACGGGCCACAAGCCCTTCCAGTGCCGCATCTGCATGCGGAGCTTCAGCCGCAGCGACCACCTCACCACCCACATCCGCACCCACACCGGCGAGAAGCCCTTCGCCTGCGAGTTCTGCGGCCGCAAGTTCGCCCGCTCCGACGAGCGCAAGCGGCACGCCAAGATCCACCTCAAGCAGAAGGAGAAGAAGGCCGAGAAGGGCTCGGGGGTGCAGCCCCCCGCCGCGCCCCCCGCCGCCACCGCCACCACCTCGCCGCCCGTCGCCCTCGCCCCCGCCGTCACCACGTGCGCTTGAGGGATTGTGGGGGGCGGCGCGGTGGCACCCCTTCTCCTCCCCTTGCCCTCGGCACCGCTCCGGGGGGAACCCCACGGTGTTCAGGATACCGGGCTTGCGCTGCGACGGGTCCGCTCTGCCCGCACCCGGATTGACCGGGTCCAGGCTGCCCGCACCTGGATCCTGCCTGCACTTGGATCGATGGGACCCGCACCGCCCGCACCCGGATTGCCCGGACTCTGCGCTGCCCGCGCTGGGATTGCTCGCAGCACCCGGATCCCGGCTGCCTGCTCCTGCACCTTCCACATCCCGGCTGCTTCCACCTGCCCTGCCCGGGCCCGGGCCGCCCGCACTGCCCGGATCCCGGCCGCCTGCTCCCGCACCTCCCGGATCCCGCCCGGGGCCGGGCCGTCCGCACCCTCCTTGCCCGGCTCTCCCGGCTCCTGGATTACTCGCACCGCCCGGATCCCGGCTGGATTGCCCCATCCCGGCCCTCACCCGGCACCTCCCGGCTCGGGGCTGCCCGGGCGGCCGATCCCGGGGATGCTCCCGGCTGACCCGGATCCCGGGGCTCGGTCCGGGTGGCTGCTCCAGGATCTGCCCCCACCCCGGTCCCGTCCTGCCCGGCTGCCCCGGGGCTGCGCGCTCCAGGATCCGTGAGGGGATGGATGGATGGATAAAGGATGGATGGATGTATTGATAAAGGATGGATGGATGGATGGATGGATGGATGTATTGATAAAGGATGGATGGATGGATGGATGTATTGATAAAGGATGGATGATGGATGGATGGATGGATGGATGGATGGATGGATGGATGGATGGATAAAGGATGGATGGATAAAGGATGGATGGATGGATGGATGGATGGATGGATGGAGCTCATCTGGCTCCTCTCCTCGCTGGGCCTGGAGCTCCCGCTGCCCTCCCCAGCCCCGTGTCCCCCCCGTGTCCCCAAGCACCGGCTCCCCGTGCTGGAGGTAAGAGGGCTCAGCCCCCCAAGCCAGGCTGGGGGGCGGGGGGCGGCTCTGCGGGTCCCCCCAACTCTGGGGAGCAATGTCCCGGCAGCAGCTTTTGGGTTCGTTTACTTATTTTTGGTTTCTTTTCCTTTTTATTATTATTTTTTTTTCTTTGTTTTCAGCAGAAGGGAAATTCTTTACAGAAATACAGGGAAAAAAAAAAAGCACCCCAGTATTTTGCTGAATACTTTTTATAATGTGAGATATTTTTATTTTATTTTATTTGGTCACTTTAAAACAACCACCCAACTATGGAGGAGAAAAATCAATTAGTCCTCTATTTTATTTTTTTTTTTCTTTCTCCTTCTGGTATGTGCATGTCATTGCATGACTGCTCTGATTTTTTTCTTCTTTTGTTTTAATAAAACTGTGCTCAGACATTTAAGCTAAACTAAGCAAAAATAATAATGACTTAAAAAGAAAAAAAAATCTTTGTTGCCAAAAGGTCGTGCTATCCAGGTTTGATGTCTGCATGTGAAAAAAAAAACACAAAAAAACACATTAAAAACGTACAAAAAATAAAGAGAAGAGGAAGAATGCAGTCTAATTTATGTGAACTGAAAGGAACAAAAAAAAAAAAAAAACAAAAAAAACAAACCACAATCAGGTTTAACCACACAAACCTAAGGGAATGATATTTTTTGAAAGACTTTTGTATAAAGTTGAGTACTTAGAGAAAAAAAAATCATACCAGATGTAATATATTTTGTGGATGTTTTTATTTCTTGGATTTATAGTACCTTATACTAAGGTTAAAAAAATTATGCTTGATATTGTGAAAAGGTGATAATTTTCACACACATTTCATTTGCTCATTTGTCATGTTGTAATGCAAATATGATAGTTAATGCATACAGCATTTTTAAGGGAAAAAATCAGAAATATTGAACTGATGTATTGTTGTACCATTTGCACTGTGAGCAAATGCTAATGCAGTAAATATATTGTGTTTGCTGACAATCAAAATCTGTAGTAAATATCTTTATTTGCTTAAATTGATCTATATTGGTTTGGAAAGTAAAAAACCAAGGTTTTAATGTGTAAGGGGAGTGTAAAAAGGGCTGAAATGTGCAGGGAAGTGGGTGCTGTTTCTCTTTACGGGCGACTTTGAAACCTGTCTGTACAGAATTTTTTTTCCTAGTGCTGTATTTCCTTAAATATTATTTTTTATATGATTTTTTTAAAAAAAGTAACCCACTTTTTTTTTCTCAGTCCCCCTCCCTCTGCTTCGGTTCTATCCACAGGACGGCACAGCGAGACCCGGCTGGGTGACCCCGACGGCGACCGGCTCCGTCCTCGCGTCCCGTCCTTCCCGGGATGGGGGCACCAGATTGGGATGGGGGAACCCCACTGGGATGGGGGAACCCAATTGGGACTGGGGGAACCCCACCAGGATTGGGGAAACCTAACTGGGATGGGGGAACCCCACTGGGATGGGGGGCACCCCTCCAGGATGGGGGCACCAGGCTGGGATGGGGGAACCTGACTGGGATGAGGGGCACCAATCCAGGATGGTGGAACCCCACCAGGATGGGAGCACCTAACTGGGATGGAGGCACCCCACCAGGATTGGGGGAACCCCACCAGGATGGTGGAATCCCACTGGGACTGGGGGAACCCAATCTTGATGGGGGCACCCAACCAGGATGGGGGGGCACCCAACCAGGATGGTGGAACCCCACCAGGATGGGGGAACCCAACTAGGATGGTGGAACCCCACCAGGATGGGAGCACCTAACTGGGATGGAGGCACCCCACCAGGATTGGGGGAACCCCACCAGGATGGGGAAAACCCAACCAGGATGGGGGCACCCAACCAGGATGGGGGAACCCAATCTTGATATGGGCACCCAACCAGGATGGGGGAACCCAACAAGGATGGTGGAATTCCACCAGGATTAGGGGAACCCTTCCAGGATGAGGGCACTCCTCCAGGATGGGGGAACCTAACTGGGATGGGGGCACCCCACTGGGATGGGGGGAACCCAACCAGGATGGGGGAACCCAACCAGGATGGGGGCACCCGACCAGGATAGGGGCACCCCATTGAGACAGGGGAACCCCATTGGGATGGGGGTGCCCAACCTGGATGGGGGGCACCAGACTGGGATGGGGGCACCCTACCAGGATGGGGGAACCCAACCTGGATGGGGGTCACCTGATTGGTATGCGTGCACCCAACTAGGACTGGGGCACCCGATCATCATGGGGGCACCCAACCAGCATGTGGGGCACCCACCTGGCATGAGGACACCCAACCAGCATGGGGGCACCCACCCTCTCTCCCCAAAAATCCCCCGTGTCCTTGCTTTGCCCTTGACCCCTCATCCTGTTTCCCCCCGCTCGTGCCGCCGCCGCCCTGACCCCGTCACCATTTTGCCGGGATAACTTTGGGCCACCAAAGAGGATCCAAAGAGGATCGCGCCGCTTCAGCCGGTAATGCCCCCGCGCCCTCCGCCGCCAAATCGCCCCGGGGACAGCGCCTGCAGGGGATTTTTTTTCCCAGCCTGGATCGCTGGGGATAAAAATAAATCGCTGGGTTTCAGCGCTGGCGCTCGCACGGGCACGAGGAACGAGTGGGAGAAGGAGTTTGGAGGCGCTCGCATGTTTGGAGTGGTGGAGCGCGGTGGCTGGATCCTTCCCCGGGTTTGGGATGGAGCCAGAATTTTGGAGTTGGGATTGTGCTGGAGGATCCCAGACAGGGTCTGGGGGTCCCTTGGTGCTTTGCGTGACCGGTTGAGTGTCCCACAAGTGTCCCCTTCCCAGGGCCTTGCTGGCAGTGCTGGTGGCAGGCAGTGGCACCATGGTCTTTCCTGGTGTTCCCAGGGTATGAAAGCGTTGGCATTGTTGTCAGATTTCCTGATTTTGATTTGGATCTGCAGCTAGGCCTGGAATGGTTGCTGTTCTGGCCATTCCAGGGCAGCTCTGCCCATTGCAGGGGGTTTGTTGAGCTCCCTGGCTTGGAAATGTTTAATTTTGGGGACAATCCAGGCTCTGAAGGTGACTCAGGGCACAGCTGGCCCAGACGGGGATGGCATCTCGTGCTGTTGAGGACTTGGCGTTGGTGCTGCACCAGATCTCTGTGTTGATTCTTGGAGTGTTTGGTGGCCACGTGAGGCTGGATTGGGATGAGCTGGGATTGTCCTCCCCTGTGTGCTCTGGAGGTCCTGCAGCCAGCAGGGGCTGCGGGACGGTTTGGGAGCCATCGGTGTCCCCGTGGTGTCCCCACGCGTGGCTCAAGGGGGCAGGAACCAGAGCTGCCACACACAGGGAGAGCCACCACGGCCCCCAGCATCACCTGAGGGTGCTGTGCTGCTGCTGGTGCTGCTGGAGGTGCCCATCTGCCCATCTCCACCGGTGGCTCATGCTGGAAAACGCTGGAGACCCTGGGAACGGGCACAGCAGAGGAGCTGCCCCGGTGAGGAGCCACCCAACGTTCCACCAACGCTTTGGGCTCTTTCTGAGGGCGAGGAGCAGGGAAGGAGCCCAGCAGGCCCTGGGGACCCTCTGTGGCAGCCAGGCCTGGGCAGGACCCCCCTGGCATGGAGCAGGAAGGTGAGGAGCACCCTTGGGTGGCAAAGCGCGGGGAGTGCGTGCAGCACCTTGCACGAAAAATGTTGGTTGCTACGGAAACACGGCACTTTCCATCCCCGTTCTGGGCTATCTGTGTTCTGGGGAGGAGGGAAGGGCTTCCAGTCACGTACCAGCTCCACACAACTTGCTGCCTTCGCCTCTCAACGGGAGCAGCGGGGTCCTGAGGAGGCCACCAACACCTCGCTCCTCCCTGCTGAGGGTCCTCGGGGCTCTGCAGGATGTGGATGGATCCAAGAGCTCTCCACGGGATGGGATTTGCTGCTCAGGAGGAGCACCAAGAGCTGGGACCCCGTCCCTGGGTCAGGAGTGAAGAGGACCCACAGCCAGAAGCCCCTGGTTTGCAGCTGGAGTACAGATGTTGGTGGGATCCTTCCCTGATCTCCTCACCTCTGGCTCAGCAGGAGACATCACCCACAGAAGGCCTGGATGGTTCTGGATCATCTGACCTCATCTCCCGCCCCGTGGGACCGTGTGGATCCATCCCCATCCCCTCTGGAGGACAGGCCACCCTCATCCTCCCCCTGGGACAGGGGGACAAACAGCAGAGCCTCCACAGAAGGTGCTCCCCGTGGCCACCGGGATGTCAGACCCAGGCTCGTCCCAGCTCTGTCTTGTCCCATCCTGGTGACACTGAGGGGCACCACGGTGGGGACAGGCCCAGGAGCAACAACCTGGCCCAGCAGGCGGCAAAACCTTCCTGTCCCAGCCTTCCTCTTCCTCTTCCTCATCACTTGGATGGGATGCGGGACCCTCATGGCTGCCTCCCCTCGGGGTTTGCTCTGACACCCACCAGCACCCCAAAACCCATCCCTTCCCCTCAGCCCCCCTCCCAACGTCCCCTCTGCACCCACCCTGGCACAAAACGGGACAATGGTGGCGGTTGCCACCCTGGCATGGTGCCCCCCCCTGCCCGGATCTGCCTCCTCCCTGCTCCTTTTGGGCTAATCCCTGTCCTCAGCGGTGTCGGTAACACCTTCCCAGTTTAGCATCATCCTCCCTGCCTGTAATTACCGTGCTGTTTACCTCCACCTGCTAATTGATAAAGCCAGCCCTGGCGCCCGGCCCGGGGCCGCCGCCCCGTGCGCTGGCATGTGGCTGCTGTCACCAGCCCGGTGGCACCAGGGCTGTCCCCACGCCAGGATGGCACCCCGACCTTGGGGGGGCTCTGCTGCATCCTGGGCTCACGGATGGATGGGGCTGATGGGTCAGTGCTGAGGGCACGGTGGGTTGGTGGTCACCAAAAGGACTTTGCTGTCCCTCCCACCCCTGTCCAGCCTCCTCAAGATGGATTTGGGGGGGGTTTCTGCCCAAAACTGGGGGGCTCCTGCTCTTCCAGTTGGATTTCCCTGACTGGGGCAGTTCTGCTCCTCCCCGTGCCCTCACCCACCCCAGGGAATAACCCTGGGCACCCCCTGCCCATCCCCTTCCCTGTGCCCTCGCCCACCCCAGGGTGTTCCTGGGCACCCCCTGCCCATGCCCATCCCAGGAATCCCTTCCCTGTGCCCTGGCCCACCCCAGGGAATGCTCCTGGGCACCCTCTCCGTGCCCTCATCCAGCTCAGGATGCTGCCAGGCAGTTCCTGGCCCTCGCCCATCCCAGGAATGCTCCTGGGCATCCCCTCCCTGTGCCACTGCCCACTCCAGGCTGTTCCTGGGCATTCCGCGCTCCTGCCCTCACCCACTTCTGGGGTGTTCCTGGGCATTCCCTCCCTGTGCCCTCGCCCACCCTGAGCTGGATCCAGGCAATTCCTTCTTGCCCACCATTAAATTCCTTCTCCTTGCCCACCTTGAGGTTGACCCACTAAATTCTTTCTCCTCACCCATCCTGGGGTTGATCCAGGCAATTCCTTCTTGCCCATCATTAAATTCCTTCCCCTTGCCCACCTGGAGTTGATCCAGGCAATTCCTTCTCCTTGCCCACCCCAGGGATGATCCAGGCAATTCATTCTTGCCCATCCCGGACTGATCCAGGCAATTCCTTCTCCTTGCTCACCCTGGGGTTGATCCATGAAATTCCTTCTTTTCCACCCCAGGGGTGATCCACAAAATTCCTTCTCTTTGCCCACCCTGGGGTTGATCCAGGCAATTCCACCTTGCCCATCCCGGACTGATCCAGGCCATTCCTTCTTGCCTATTTTGGGGCTGATCCATGAAATTCCTTCTCCTTGCCCATCCCAGGGCTGATCCAGGCACTTCCTTCTCCCGGCCTACCCCAAGGACTCTCCACAGCTCCCAGCCGTTCATCTCCACCCCTCCCGCCCCATTTGCAGCCCTTTTCACCGAAACCGGGCGAATTTCGGGATTTTCCCCGTGACGTCACGCTCCCCCCCGCCATGTGACGTCACGCCCCCGCCGCGTGGCGTCACGGCAGCGCGCGGCCCCGGCGGGTGAGCGCTGGCGGAAGGGGCGGGGCTAAAACTGGCGGCACTTCCGGGAGCGGCGCGGGGCGGAGGGGGAACATGAGCTGGTGAGTGCGGGGGGAGCCCGGGGCACCGGAACGGGACCGGCGGGGAACCGGGACCGGGAGTGGGGCAGGGCGGGGGAACGGGAGCGCCGGGAGCGGCTCCGGGAGGAGGAACCGGGACCAGCGGGACCGGGAGCGGGGCAGGGCAGGGGGAACGGGAGCGCCGGGACTGGGACCGGCGGAACCGGGACTGGGTCAGCGGAACCTGGGACCCCGGCACGGCGGGTGAACGGGAGCACCGGGACTGGGACCAGCGGGGCCGGGAGCGGGGCAGGGCAGGGGGAACGGGAGCGCCGCACCGGGACTGGGTCAGGACGGAGGAACCGGGAGCGGTGCTGGGGGAACGGGAGCGCCGGGACCGGGTCAGGGCGGAGGAACCGGGACGTGGAGTGGGGCAGGGCGGGGGAACGGGAGAGCCGAGACTGGGTCCGGGCGGAGGAACCGGAACCGGCACCGGGGCAGGGCGGGGAAACCGGAACCGCTGGCACCGGCCCGCCCGGTCCCGACTCCTCACCTTGGGCGCTGCGGGTGAGGAGGAGCCAGGAACGGGCCCGGAGCGGCCCCGGTGCTGAGCGGCCTTGGCCCGGTGGGAGCCCCGGTGCAGGCCCTGGAGCAGAGCCGGTGCTGCCGGGGATGTCCCGGTGCAAGCCCTGGAGCGGAGCCGGTGCGTTCACAGTGCTGGCCAGGTGCTGGCCCTGGAGTGGCTGCCGGTGCTGGCCGGGTCTGGCCCCACTGCTGGGCCTGGAGGGGCCCCAGTGCTGGCCCTGGAGTGGAGCCGGTGCTGGTCAGGTTTGTCCCAGTGCTGGCCCTGGAGTGGAGCCGGTGCTGGTCAGGTTTGTCCCAGTGCTGGCCCTGGTGGGGTGCCCAGTCCTGGCCAAGTTTGTCCCAGTCCTGGCCAAGTTTGTCCCTGTCCTGCCCAGGTTTGTCCCAGTCCTGCCCAGGTTTGTTCTGGTGGGCTCCCAGTCCTGGCCAGGCTTGTCCCTGCCGTCACCCCCACAGGTGTCAGGTGTGCCCCCCTCACCCCCTCACCTGTGCCCCCACAGCCCCCCTGACCCTTCCCACCGTTCCCCCTCCTGCCTGTCCCTGCCCAGGAGCTGCTGCAGGTGCATGGAGGGTCCCCGATGTCCCCGTTGCTTCTTCAACTCCATCAAAGTAAAAGTTTTTTCCTTTAAAACAAGAGGAAAGAAGAATTCCTGTGTGTTTGAATCAAGCTGATGAGGGCTCAGTATGGACACACTGGTGCTTATTTAATTGAATTGTATTATAACTCAATAATACTAGAAATCAATAATATTAGAAATCAATCTGGAGTGCTGTGTGTGATTTCTCATGCTGGGTAGTTCTGGAGATCCAGGGCTGTTGTGGGAGGCAAAGGATGGGATGGATCAAGAGCTCAAAGGGCTTTTCCTTGCCTGGCAGGTTGAGTTCCATGGTGACAATGGAAAATTTTTTGGGTTGGGTGCTGTGGAAGTTGTGGTTTGGAAATGTACTGCAAGAATGTAATGAGGCACACAG
The DNA here is from genome assembly GCF_027579445.1 of Ammospiza nelsoni. Taxonomy (NCBI): domain Eukaryota; kingdom Metazoa; phylum Chordata; class Aves; order Passeriformes; family Passerellidae; genus Ammospiza; species Ammospiza nelsoni. The sequence goes on from NC_080662.1 coordinate 4,554,754, forward strand.
AGGTACTGATTAAAACCTGGCATTTGGGCTAAAAATACACATTTATCCACTGGAATGGCTCTGGACTCGTCTCAGAACAGGAACAGTTATGGACAGCGTTGGCTAACGAGGTTTTGGAGCCAACTTCTCCCAGGGAATCTGAGGGAAGGGACTCTGGAAGGGACCCTCTGGTCCAGGAGGGGCTTCAGAGGCAAAATGTGAGGAATAAATCATTCCTTGCATGATTCCTCATGTGTTGGATGAGGAATAATTTGGGTGCAGGGTATCCACACTTCCATTTCCCTGTGTCCATCCATCCCCAGGGACTGTCCCTTGTCACCACAACACACGTGGCTTTTCCTGGGATCCCTTTCTTAGGGAAATTGGGTATTTTCACCTCTTTCTGGGGAGGAATCTGAGGTTGTTGCCTGCCAGGTTTTGGCTTCCTTTTTCTACCTCTGTTGAGGTCAGGATTGAGATGATAATTTAGACTCAGATGTTTATTATTTATTATCAGTTACAGTCTCACAGCAGTGAGTTTTGTAGCCTTTCATTAACAAGGCACAAAATGGTTAACTATCTCTTGGTACAAGGTCTTTTAAGGCTAAACTATCCAATTAAGAAATGACACCTAAACTATTTTCACTTTTAACCCAATAACTGATCACTTGAAGTCTGCACTGCGGACTTTTCTGTTCAGTTACAAAATACCACCCAAAACCACGAAGAAGAAGGTAAAGAAGAACAACCTGCCTCAGCCTGAAATCATCCATCTTGCTCCATATTTATTCCTGTATTCTAAAACCCCAAACTCTAAGTTTTCCACCCTGTGATATCACACACTTCTAACTCCACCCCTGTAATCCCAGTGCTGTCAATCCATTTTGGAGGCCTTTTCCACAGCTTCAGATCAAATGCAGTCAGAGTCTGTCTGCACAGAAAGTCTGAAATTCTCAGCATCCAGAACTCCAACAGTTGCCTGGTGAGCAGAGGTTTGGAATGTACTTATATTGCAAATAGTTATATAGTTATATTCCAGATAGTTATATAGTTGTATTCCACTGTAGTTATATTCCAACTAGTTATATAGTTATATTCCAATATAGTTATATTCCAGATAGATCTATAGTTATATTCCAGATAATTATATAGTTATATTCCAATATAGCTATATTCCAGATAGTTATATAGTTATATTCCACTCTAGTTATATTCCAGATAGTTATATTCCAATATAGTTATATTCCAGATAGATCTATAGTTATATTCCAGATAATTATATAGTTATATTCCAATATAGCTATATTCCAGATAGTTATATAGTTATATTCCAATATAGTTATATCCTAAATAATTATATAGTTATATTCCACTATAGTTATATTCCAGATAGTTATATAGTTATATTCCAATATAGTTATATTCCAGATAGTTATATAGTTATATTCCAAATAGTCATATTCCAGATAGTTAACTGTTTTGTGCCTTGTTAATGAAAGACCACAAAAGCCTTCTCCACAGCCTCAGGTCAAACGCAGTGCTCTCCTGGGAGTCACAGTCTGTGTGTACAGAAAGTCTGACATTCTCAGCATCCAGAACTCCAAGAGTTGCCCGGCGAGCGGGGGGAACTCCGGGGGAATTTTGAGTCTCTTTCTTCTCTGGCTGCGTCACCCTCTGGAGCGCGGCTGACGCACGAGGGGCTCGGAGCCCGCGGGGTTCCAGCGTGGCTGCACAATTGTCCTCAGTCCAGCCTTGGGTGTGTGCCCTCAGTCCCTCCCTGTGTGTGTGTGCCCTCAGTCCAGCTCTGTGTGTGTGTGTGCCCTCAGTCCATCCCTGTGTGTGTGTGTGCCCTCAGTGCAGCCTTGGGTGTGTGCCCTCAGTATGGCCCTGTGTGTGTGTGCCCTCAGTCCAGTGCTGTTTGTGTGTGTGCCCTCAGTCCTGCCCTGTGTGTGTGTCCCCTCAGTCCAGTTCTGTATGTGTGTGTGTGCCCTCTGTCTGGCCCTGTGAGTGTGCCCTCAGTCTGGCCCAGTGTGTGTGTGTGTGTGTGTGCCCTCAGTCCGTCCCTGTGTGTGTGTGTGTGTGTGCCCTCAGTCCTGCCCTGTGCGTGTGTGTGCCCTCAGTCCATCCCTGAGTGTGTGCCCTCAGTCCTGCCCTGTGTGTGTGTGTGCCCTCAGTCTGGCCCTGAGTGTGTGTGCGCCCTCAGTGAAACCGTGTGTGTGTGTGTGTGTGTGTGTGTGTGCGCGTGCCCTCAGTCCCTCCCTCTGTGTGTGTGTGCCCTCAGTCCCTCCCTGTGTGTGTGCGCCCTCAGTGAAACCGTATGTGTGTGTGTGTGTGTGTTGTGTGCCCTCAGTCCCGCCGCTCCCTCCCGGAGCTGCTCCGTCCCGGCTGCTCCGTCCTGGCTCTTCCATCCCGGAGCTGCCCTCAGTCCAGCTGCCCCTTCCCGGCTCTGCCCTCCCGGCCGCTTCCTCTCGGGCCTGCCCTCCCGCAACTGCCCTCAGTGCAGCCGCTCCGTCCCTGCCGCTCCCTCCCGGCGCTGCCCTCCCGGTTGCTCTGTCCCGGGGCTCCCTCCCGGCCTCAATCGGGCCATTCACGGCTGCAGGGCCCGGCGTGGTGTCCATGACGTCCGTGGCAGTGCTGACACACGTGGGGTCGTGCCCCACTGCTGAAATGTCACAGTTCCGGCCCTGGCATCGCTCCGGGGAGGGAGAGCTTTGTTCCAGCCCTGGATGCTTTGGGAAGCGTTGGATCATGCATACATACATTATGTGAACTTTCTGTCAAGCTTTAAAAATGCTCTACAAATTCATTTCCTTCAGGGAAGAAGGGACTTTGCTCAGCTTCCATGTGCGTCTCTCTCTGGCGTTGGGCACCATTAGTCCTGGGTTGATCCCTCCTTTTCCAGGGTTTAGATGCTGTAGCTGAGGAAGAGGATGGAGCTTTGTCCTCAGCTTTGTCTTGCAGAGCTGGAAGTGGCACAAACTGCCACCATTTGGGCTCCTGGGCACTCATATCCTTAATTTTTTTGTAAGGGGAATCCCCAGAGATTTGAGGACTGTTGGCAGGTTGGTGCTTTGAGTGGGGTGGAGTTAATCCTGGGCCATCACTCCTTCCTTGTGAGTTCTCTGTGCTGCATGAGGGCTGGGAATGCTCCCTAGAATAGGAGGACTGCTCCCTGGAACACGGGGATCACTCCTGGAACACAGGGAATGTTCCCAGGAACATGGGGAGCACTCCTGGAACACAGGGAATGTTCCTAGGAACATGGGGAGCACTCCTGGAACACAGGGATCACTCCCTAGAACACAGGGATCACTCCAGAGGGCTCCAGCTGATGACAGAGCCCGGATTAAACCCCCAAATTTCCAATTTCTGCACCCAGGCAGTGAGGCAGCTCTGCTTTTCTAGCCTTGCATGGACAGCTGGGATGTTTTTGGAATCTCAGCTGAGCTCCATGGCTTCCTTTGGGCTTTGGATTGGGGCATCCTCATCCCCCTCTTCCTCATGTGCAACCCAGTGATTCCCTTGGCCATCCCTCCTTCAAAAAATAAAAGGAGTGGAGTGCTGGATTTTACTGCCCTGAGTGCTCCATTTTTTATTTATAAAGTGTTTTTTGAGGTTCCCGAGACTGCATCAAACCAAACCTCAAAACCAGACTCCCAAACATCCCCTGCTCCTATTTCCCTCTCCCCCCAGGTGAATTCCCACAGGAAAAGGGGGTCTTTGTCTCTCCCAGAGGATGGGAGGCTGGATGGGTTTGCACAGCCTCAAAAGTGGGGTTGTTGGTTCTTCCTGGTGTTTTCCCTGTTATGGATTTGCACGTTGTTGGTTATTTCTGGTGTTTTCAGTGTTAGGGATTTGCAGAGGTTGTTGGTTATTCCCAATGTTTTCCCTATCATGGATTTGCAAAGGTTGTTGGTTATTCCCAGTGTTTTCCACGTTATGGATTTGGCCAGGTTGTTGGTTATTCCTGGTGATTTCTGTTATGGATTTGCCCAGGTTGTTGGTTATTCCTGGTGATTTCTGTTATGGATTTGCCCAGGTTGTTGGTTATTCCTGGTGATTTCTGTTATGGATTTGCAGAGGTTGTTGGTTATTCCTGGTGATTTCTGTTATGGATTGCACAGGTTGTTGGTTATTCCTGGTGTTTTCCATGCTATGGATTTGCAGAGGTTGTTGATTTTTCCTGGTGTTTTCCATGTTACAGATTTTTGCTCAGGTTGTTGGTTATTCCTGGTGTTTTCCATGTTGCAGATTTGCTCAGGTTGTTGGTTATTCCTGGTGTTTTCCATGTTACAGATTTGCTCAGGTTGTTGGTTATTCCTGGTGTTTCCTGTGTTAAGGATTTACACAAGTTGTTGGTTATTCCCAATGTTTTCTATGCTATGGATTTGCACAGGTTGTTGGTTATTCCTGGTGTTTTCCACGTTATGGATTTGCGCAGGTTATTCCTGTTGATTTCTCTTAAGGATTTGCACATGTTGTTGGTTATTCCCGGCATTTTCCCTGTTTTTGAGCTGTGTCCACGCTGGGCAGGTGCAAACCCAGCCCCAGGCTCTGTTTTCCTCCCTCTGAATCAATATTGATGTTTTTTGGAGCCCGTTGTGGCCCGTGGCACCGCTCCCCCTTCCCTGCAGGTTTCAGTGATACTGGGATCAGGAGATGAGCATGGATAAAATTACCTGGGATGAAGCAAGTGGATACCAGAGCAGTGAGTGAGGCTCTCAAACACCTCCCTGTTACCTGTGCAAGGTGCTTTGCACATCCCAAAGTTTTTAACATGGTGAAACTGGAGCGCCAGCCGGGCATTTCCCGGGGTGGAGCAGCTGGGAAGAGCTACCTGCCACCTCCCCTGCCACCATCACAGGCCTCAGAGTGCTTATTCCTTAATTGTTCATTTTTCCACCTGTTTTGTCCAGGTAGCTCCAAGCCAATGCTCTGGTTGAGCCACAACCGTGTTTCACAACCGTGCTTAAAATGGATATTTTTGTAGCATAGTCAGGGCCTAAAACAGCCCTGCAAAATTCTGCTCGCCCACGCGCCTGGCGTGAGTAATTTTCTTTTGATGGGTGAGTAAAATATCATTATTTTTTTCATGCTCCTCTTGGAATGGGTGGGAGAGAGGATTCTGACATTATTTTTGATTTGCTTAACACTGACACCGTGCCTGGCTCCGTGCAGGATGCAGAGGGACCCGTTCCCAGGAGCTCATCCCTCCGCTGCCAAACTTCAGCAAGGTGCCTTGTTTTCCCTGGCCTGACCTAAAATCCAGAAAATCGATGTTTACACCTCTTTTTTTGCCTCTTTTTACACCTCTCTTTCCCTTCTCCCCCGCTGCAGCGGCTCGCCCTGACATCCCTGCGTGCCTTAAACCTCCAAGTTCCCAAGGATGGGGCTGAAATCCAAAATCCAGGTGGGAGCACTCACCTGGTTCATTCCCGAGGGATCCCATCCCCACATCCCTCCTCTCTCTCCCCACCCTGTGACCTCCCCTCTCATCTCCTCGAGGAGAGCACCCAAACGGGGATTTGGCGCAGAGTCTCCCTCGACAGAAGCTGTTTGTGATCCGTTGGAATAAATTTTTTTTTTTTTCCTTTTTTTCTCTTTTTTTTTTTTTTTTTTTTTTTTTTTTTTTTTTTGCCTCGGCGCTGTGTTTGGAGCGGTTGCCATGAGTTCCCGGGAGGGGGGAGCGGGGTGGGACGGTGCCTGCGGTTTCCATGGACACGCCTGGAGCGCAGCGAGGAGGAATCCGGGAGATTCACGCCTAACCTGAGCCTGCCCTCCTGCCTGCCTCACCTGGGCACGGCTGCCATCCCCTCCTGCCCGGGAATTTGGGTGGTTTTAGGGAGCCCAATCCAGGTTTCCAGGATTTTGGGCGGGCGGTGTTGCCTCTCCTTGTGCAGGCTGGCATGAGAAATGCTGCTCAGGAAAGGTCTCTCAGCTTGCTTTGAGCTTCCTATGATGGAAAAGTCCTTCACTAACACCTTAATCCCTCAGGGGAGCTTCACCCAAGCGGAGAGGGAGGAGAAGCTCAACCAAGTTCACTCTGTAGCAAAGTGGGAAAGTGAAGGTTCACATCCTTCCTGGAGTGCTCCCGACCTTCCTGTTGGAACTCCTGTTTCCAGGAACTCTTTGATCTCTCTGGGACAGAGCTGATCCCATGGCCAGGCAGCTTTTCTGACCAAGCAGCTTTTCTGACCAGGCAGCTTCTCTGGATGCAGCTGAATCCATTCCCAACCCAGCAGCTTCCAAAGGGAAGGACCCAATTCCTGTGCTAGCTTTGGGATGATTTTTGTCTGTACAGGTGTAAAGGGATGGCTTTGTAGAATCCCTCATCATCCCACGTGCCAAAATCCTTGGGAAAACCAGGCTTGGAGGGTCAGGGTCACCCTGGCAGGTGACGGGAGGCTGGGTGTCATCCTCCTGCCTGCAGGCACTGAGAGGTTTCTTTCCGGTGAAGGAATTGAGATTTTTGGTGGAAATTCAGAGTGAGAAGCTCTGGCAGGCATCCAGGCTATGCTGGCGCTTGGGGTTTCAATGAGAGAGAGAGAAAAAGGGAAAAAAAAAATCCCTGAAACTTTCCATGGGAAGCGGGCACTTCCCACAAGACATGGATTTAGTCGGTGGTCTGGCAGTGGTACCAGTACAAACCAGTTTTGGCCACCAGTTCATACCAAAGTGGGACTTGTGGGTCCCATGCAAACACCACTCATGCCCACCTGGGGCAGGAATATTGAATTCAGAGGCTCAGTGTCACTTTTCCCAAATTAATTATCATCCAAACCACCCCAGCCTCTGCTGTCCCCATCCCTGCCTGTCCATCTGTCTGTCCGTCCTTCCCTCCCTTCCCAATCCCTGCCTGGCAGCTCAGCATCCCCAGGGAGAGCATTTTATCAAAAATATTTGGTGTTTATCCCTTGCTTATGTGCCAAGGGTCTTCTGGGGCCTGATTAGGGGTGGCAAAGCCGTGTTGAGCTGGAATGAGCTGGGAAAAGGAACACATCCCACAGGGAATTTATCCCTCTGAGCTCCATCCCAGCTCCCCACACAGGGGTGATGCCAAGGTTTGATGTCCACCCTAACAAAGGAGCATTCCTCCCTAATTTAGCAGGGTTTGAGTGATTCCTGCTGGCAATTCCTGCCTTCCAGGAATGCTGGGGAGAGGGAGCTCCACGTTTTAAGCTGCAGCTCCCCACAGACCTCATGGAGCTGCGTCCCCCCCCCTGCCTGGGAGGTTTGTTTCCAACTCTCCTGTGCATCCAGAGGAGAATTAACTGCTTTGGTGTGTGTGGCCCTGCGTTTGCTCATGGAAAAGCCAAGTAAATAGATGAGATTGCTGGGGAAACTTCAGAGAAAAAATCAGCCACAGCTTCTCCCACCTTCCCCTCCCTGGGGTTCCTGAGCATCCCCGAGTAGAGCTCGCAGGATTCTCTCCACCCACACTTTTTTTTCCCTTACTTTGAGCTCTTCCCACCCTCTCCCTGCAGCGTTTCACCCTCCTCCCTCCCTCCCTCCCCCTGAGCCCTGCTGCTTTGCCGAGCTCCAGGTGCCCTGGCAGGGCTGTGAGGGGCCGGGGCGCTCCCGCAGCCCCGCGGGCTGGGAACGCTCCGCCTGTGACTCAGCGCGCTCGGCTCTTCAGGAACGGGATTTCAAGGGATTTCACACCCCAAACACAACCCCAGCTTTCTCTCGCTCAGCAGAAACGAGACATCAGCAAAGGGAAAAAAAAAGAAAAAAAAAAAAAAAAAAAGCAGCACCGATTCTGGTTTTTCTTTGGTGTTTATAGAGCTTTGAAGGTAGCAGGGAGATCCGTGGAATTCATGGCACTGATGGATATGGATCCATATGGATCCGCCTCCCCCTCAGTTTATTTGTATTATCCCCATCATGCATTTTCTAACCTTTAAATTTTGAAGCAAATGGTTGTGATGGTGCTGTCTGAACTGCACTTTGTCCCCCCACAATTTTGCAGGCAGGGACACAACTCCCAGAGGGACAAAACTTCGGTGCCAGCAGCACTTTTGAGGCGTGGGGTGAATCCATTTGGTTTAAAAGCTCCAATAAAATCCATACCTTTCATCTTTTTTTTTTTTTCCTTCCTTCTTTCTTTCCTGCTCATCCATCTTCCCCCCCCACACCCTCCCAGAGAATCATATTAAAAGGCAGTGATTTAAAAACCAGAAAAATTATGTAAAATTGTAAAATAGAACAAAAACCTCCAATAATTGAGGAACAGACCTGACTTGCACAGGGTTATTTTTTTAGAGGTTTTACTGAGACAGACATAATTACCAAGTGGCATCACGATGCTGATAGAGATATTTACTGCTGCACTGGAGATTTGCAGTGCTCCACTGACTTCCCTTTGTTTCTGAGAGAAGAAAAGGGATTTTTGGGGTTCCTTGGTGGGGTGAGGATGGGGAATGGGATGGAGCAGCACCCCCTGTGCTCCCTCTGCCTTCCCTTCCCAGCTCTGATCCCCAACCAGTGGCTTTTCCTATCCCAAATTCCCTGGATTGAACCATTTTTCCAGTGACAACACCACTTTGGGATGCTCTCTGTGCCCCCTCACAGGGACAGCTTGTGCACAGGTAATTCTTTAATCACCTTTTTAATTGTCCTTTCCCACTAGGAACCAACCTGGCTCCAGCTCCTTGCTTGTTCCCACCCTGCAAACTGGTTTTAAGTGGGATAACACTCCCTGAGTAAAATCCTCATTTTTTTTTATCCTTTCACCACCAAGTTGGTGCCATCACTTCCAAAAACATCAAGTGACAGAGAGGTGCCTCATTTTGGTTTATATTTGACCCACAGAGGAAAACACAAAGGAAAAAAAAAAATCCATATATTTTTGTTTTCTTCCTGTAAGGCACCACACCCCCAGTTATTGACAGGGAAATTATACAGCAGAGCGATGTTTGTTTATAAAAGAAGGGTGATTCACACTGAGCTGGAAAGGGTTAAACCCAAAATTACACCGGTCCTGCTGGAGAACCATAAACAGGAAGTTCTCCCGAAAAAAAATTTAAATTTAAACCTGGTGACTCAGGTTGGCTCCAGAGCTGCTCAGGGAGGGTCACAGGGGGTGCAGCCCTGGATTATTCCAGTGGGTAATTACAGCCTTGGCTTGAAAACAACGGGAAAAGTGGGAAGAGCAGGGGTTGGAGTTTGGATAATCAGGTTTTTTTGCGTCGTCCTGCCCCTTCTTCCACTACAAATTCCTTCTCACAGTTGGATTTTGCAGCAGGTTGCACTGATAAAAATATTTCCTGGGGGTCAAGCTGTTGTTTGGGGCAGTACTGGGGGCTTGGAAGTGGAGTTGGTGGGAAAAAAATGGAAAACCAGCAGTGGGAAAAGCCAGACTGGGAGGCAGCAACACAAAATCCCCAAATCCATGGTTTTATCTCAAGTTTTGTGTAGCAGCATGAGAGTTTGGGCTGGTCCAGTCCAAATTCTCAGGAGGGGACTCAGACACTTTTCTCAGAAGCTCCTGGTGCAGATTTGGGATGGGAAATTGGAAGTGGAAGATTCCATTGGAAAGGAATGGGATGAAGCTGAGCTGTAGGTGAAACATCTTTGGCAAAAAACACTTTAATGTCATTATGACCTCAATTTTTTCTATTTATTTAAAGCATCACAACCCAGAAAACATTTGGGAGATTTTGGCTGAGATGCTTTAACCAAGCAGCACCTCTTTAACTTAATTAAATCCATTGACAACAACAGCTGAATTCCTGGATTTTCATTATACTGATAGGTGAAAGAAATCCAATTATTTTCAGGCTGCCTGCGTGGTTGCTCCCAGCTGACCTAGCCACCCTTACATATGTTGTGTAATTTATTTAGAGTACTCTTCTCATTCAGGTAACCCAGATTTTCCTGGGAATTAGGGATTTTAAGAATGAAGGCTGTGCTGGCAGGTGAGCCTCTCCTCCAGCTGTTGGAGCAGAGGAATCCTTTGAAGCAGCTCTCAGCAGCTCCAGACACCGGCTTGTTACTTTTTTTAATATCCTCTTTCTAAATATTTACAGGCTTTGTTTGGGATTTTTTTTTTTTTTTTTTAGTATTATTTTATCCTCCCCAGCAGATTTGGTTTGAAGCAGAGTGAGCTCTTCAGCTGCTTGTGGAGCATCCTTGCGTTGCTTTGGGGTGCAGGGAGGTTGTGTGGGGCTGACCCCAATCAAAGGGACCCACAAGGACCATCCAGACGCCCCAAAATCCCACACTGGGAGCGTTGTTCAAGTGCTCCTGGAGCTCTGGCAGCCTCAGGGCTGTGCCCGTTCCCTGGAGGGCTGTCCCAGTGATGATCCCAGCCTTTGGGGGAGGAATCTTTCCCTAAAATCCAACCTGGCTCTCCCTTGGTGCAGCTCCAGCCTGGGTGCCGTTCCCTGGTTCTGTCGCTGTCACAGAGCAGAGATCAGAGAGCTGCCCCTCTGCAATGCTGAGAGGTCTCCCCACAGTCTCTCCCACCTCTCTGGGGGTGCACAGTGCCTGAAATGAGGGGCTGCCAGCCCGGGACACCCCCTGCTGCCCCCCAAAGCCACCCCCAGCCCCAGCGCTGCTCACACATCCCCTTCTCCTCTCTCTTTTCCAGGATCCCGTTCAAGATCGGGCAGCCCAAGAAACAGATTGTACCCAAGACAGTGAGTAAACCAGTTCCCCCTTTTTAGCTCCAGCCTTGGATCATGTGGCTGATGAGTCAAGCCAGCACTTTGACTCGTCCCATTTTGCAGCGTGTGGGAGGGAGCTGGAGCAGCAGAACCTGTTGCCGCGTGTGACCAGCGCTCGGCTCCTCGTGCGAGGAGCGAGGGGGAGCCCCATGCAGGCAGAATATTTTGGTTTGGGAGCTGTTGAAATTAGAATTTTTTGAATTTTTTTTTTTCCAATTTTTTTGGGAGGGGTGTGAGTGTGTGTGCGGGGTAGGGGAAAAGAGCTCTCTTGGTCTGGCACAGTTTTCCTCTGAGATGGCTGAACGGGTTTGCTTCCTTCCTTCCTTCCTTCCTTCTTTCAGCAATGGCTTGTTTGTTCATCCTTTCGGAGCAGATGGAGGAGGAGGAGTGGTTCAGATCGCTGAATATAACTGTTTCCAAAGAAAGGCTTATAAGCTGAGATGCTTAGTGCTCGGGCGTGAATTAATTTGTGCTGCACAGCATTTGCTTTAAAAGCAAATTAAAAAAGCATTTTGTATTCCCGTGGATTTGAGGCTCCTACCCCAAGTGCTGCTGCTCGCAGCTGGCTGTGGTATTTTCCCTTCTTAAGCAGCTTGGCTTTGCATTTGTCCCATGGCAAAAAAAAGCTGTGGAACCTCCCAGGAGCTGGCCCTGAAAACTCACCTGGACACCTGCTCTGAAAAGGGAGCCCTGAGAGGCAGAGTGGGGCAGAGCTTGTCCCTCTGGTGGCACTGGTGCCCTAATCCCCTGCACAGACTGACATCCCTGATCCTTCCTCTCCGGGACACCCAGCTAATTCCGCAGGATGCGTGGGCACCCGTGTTTGTGGGGCAGTTTCTCCTTGGGACATGACATTTCCCTGGAGGCAGAGGGCTAATCCCACCACTCCCTTCAGGGCTTGATTGTCATGTTTTATTTTAAAGGATTTGGTGGTTGTCTGCTGCCGTGGAGCAGCAATTTTCTGTAACAGCTCCAAACTGTCAGTACAGAATTTAAGCCAGGCAGGCAACGAAGACGAGGACTGGTAAAATTCCTCCGTGGTTCTCCTGTGTTTTCAGCTGCCCTTTTCCAGGGGCTGCTGATCCACCAGCAAGGTGCTGCTGCCTGTGATCCCTCAGGTGAGGCAGCCCAGCCCCAGCCCTTCACACTCTCCCAGCTCGTGTCAGGAGCCCCCACATTCCTTGCTCTACAATATTTTGCCTTTCCCAGTGCTCCCAGTGCTGATGTCCTTCCAGGCTGGGGCAAAAACCAACTGCTCTGCAGTTCTGGGTGTCTTGGCCAGCTCTGTTGGGCATCTCCAGCCCACCCATTCTCACATCCCAGTTTAATATATTCCATTTCCTTGCTGTTTCCCTCCCCTTTTAGAGGTTTTTCTCCCCTAAAATCAGCCATCTCTGTGCTCAGACTCCCTGCAGATGAGTGGTGGCACCTCTGAGATCTTCCCTTCCCCGGAGCTGCTGGAATGTGCTGTTCTGAAGCAGTTGGCAGCCTTTGCTTATATATACATGTGTGTGTATTAAATAGAACAGCTCAGAATATCCGGCAGGCAGAGGTTCATTCAGCACCCAGAGCCTTTCCAGGCCTTTTCCTTTTCCTTCCTTCCTTCCTCAGCTCCCTAGGAACAAGGAACAAGATTCAATGTCAACAAAGTTGATTTCTAAAAGGCTTCCACTTGCCCTGGAATGATGATAATGATGATGATGATTATGATGGTGGTGGTGGTGGTGTTGTTGCTCTCCAGGCACCAGATACAGGGAAAGGAGAAAACAGGAAGCCCAAAACCTTGGAACTTCACACCCAGTGTGGAGTGCAGCTCTTCAAAGCAGAACAAAGGGCAGGAAACCACGGATATCCCCCAGGATCAGGCACTCCATGTGCAGTGGTGTGCAAGGGATGGGGCTGCTTTGATGGTGTGCAAGGGATGGGGCTGCTTTGACCTGCAGGGCCCCAGATTTACCTCCCAGTTGCAGGCTGAGCCGCTCCATCTGTGCAGGCGTTGGGGAACAGCAGCAGCAGCAGCAGCCAAGGGCTGGGATGTTCCAGATGTTGGGCTGCAGGAAGTGGGAAGGTGTGGCATCTCCAGGGCTGCATCCCAAGCCCATCAGAAGGGAAGTGGTTGTGGGGAGAGGATCTCCCACTCACAGAGACCGGACCACAAAAGAGGAGGTGAGGGGGTAGGATTAAAAAAAAGCAGCATTTGTGAGGCTGTAACTTCCTTGGCTCTCCATGAGGCCTGGGCTGCAGTCAGGAGAAGGGGGTGGCTTTGAGAGAGGCTCAGCGAGCCAGAGAGGCTTTTTTGTTGTCTCAGTGCTGGGGCTGGTGTCAGATCTAGGCCGGGAGTAGTCCTGAAAAGCAATTTGCCTGGGCTGCCGAGGAATTAGTCATGACTCGCTGTGCCCACTCGCCCGTGATCCTTTGGAGAAGGGCACGGTGTCAGGCACAGTTTAGCTCCAGAGGGAGAAGGAAACCCCGGTAAGAAAATATCAGCTGGTGAACTGAGGTGATCTCCCCCTCCCCAGACATGGCTGTGCTTTGTTTCCACCTTAACCTGGGCAAATCCAATTCCAGACAGCCTAATCTCTCCCCTCCTCTTGCCTGAAAAGAGCAGCTGTCACCGGGCTCGGGGAGCCGGGTGGGAGGATCTAATGCTCCGAGAGGACCTGCTGTCAGCAGGGCCACGGGCCCACAGCCCAATTAAACTAATGCCCAGTGATAGGAGTTAAACCTGTTAGAATTATATCTCTGCATGTTTATTGCTCAGCCACGAAGCCTCTTATGGCAGAGATGTTCTTCCCTCCCTCGGGACAGCTCCGCTCCCAGCAGAGGCTGCGCCGCCGTCGGAGCTGTCTCGTCTGCCCAGCTCTCCTGCAGCTGCTGCTGAAGTTCACCTGTGTCCCCCCAGGTTGTTCCCTGCCCTTCACCAGGGCTGGGATGATCCAAGCAGGCAGGAGCTGGCCCTGCATCCCCCCAGTGAGGTTTTATCTCCCTCCCTGCTTCCCTCGGCCCTGCTCTGGCCTGGGCTGACTCAGACCGCTCGCCCTCCTCCTCCTCCTTGCTGGCCTGAGTCAGCTTGGCAGGGAGTGGAGACCTGAGCTGCCAAACCTCCTTTCCTTGACTCATCCCAGCAGCTCTGCCTTCCCCAGGGGTGTCGGACGGAGGAGCTCCGTGAGCAGCAGGATTCCACTGCAGCCCTTTCCATTGGGCTCCACCAGCGAGCTGGAAATCCCAACACAGTGGAGTGAATGTCATGGGAATGGTGGGGTGAATTCAAGTGGTGCCAGTTAAATAGTTTTTGCTGGTTTTCCTTCAATCTGTTCTGGCCAAATTGGTCTCTGCAGTTGGGAGATGCCTCCTTTTTCCTTTTGCCACTTTTCTGGGAAGTTTCTTGCAGGATGGGGATGTGGAGATCTTGCTGGGTGGAGTCTGTGACATCCCAGATCCACCTGCACTCTGCAGCTCTGGCTCAGAATGTTCACCCATGGGACTTACCTTGAAATTCTCAATGGGATGGCAGAAGCTCAGCAGAAAATCTTAGTTCTAATTTCTATGGGTTTTACTTTTTGTTTGGAGAAGAGGAAGAAGGAAATACTTCCCTCTTTTTCCCCAAATCCACAACGATGCTGAGACCACTGGGAGATGCAGAAATCAGCTCATCTTCCTCCTCCAGGAAAAAACATGAACCCCAGGGGGATAGGAAGGTTCCTCACAGTCCCTCATTTCCATCTCTTTGTAGTGTTGGCTTCAGCCTTGCTCCATTGCCTCATAACCAGGCTGGTGATGCTGATCCTGCCCTTCAAGCAGGAGGGATCTGATCACAGGTGGGAGGCCCAGTGTTTGCAAACAAAAAAAAAGAACTGGGTGAAGGAGAGAACGTTGTTTTATTTCAAAGCTTTCGAGAGCTCGTCGCTCTTGATGTAGATTTAAATAAAAACCCCGAGACGAGCGATTTTTGCATTACCCAGCCCCTGTGCCTCGAAGAAGAAAAAAAAAAACCTTCAATACAGAAAGTGTGGTTTGATTTGGAGTTTTCAGAGAGAGGCTGCAGAGCAGTGGGATTATTTTAATAATACGGAAACTTCCCTTCAGGATATTGTAATTTTCTTGCCTGTACTTCTTGTTCTCGTTACTCTTAACGTGCTAATCCTCTCCACAGCCTCTGTCGGCTGCGTGTGACCGTGGAGAGCTGCTGGGAGTGGGAATTACTGTGTGCTCTGCAAAATGTTCCCAGCTTGTCCTCCTTGCAGCTGGGAGCACGTGAGAGCAGCTTTTCCCTCTGTTTTTGTGGGATACCCGGGCTCCAGCCACGGCTGGGAGCCTCCCTGAGCTCGCAGACTGTGGGGACTGGGAGCCAGTTGCTGCCTGTGGGCGTGAAAAATAAGAGCAATCCTTGGGCAGCTGTCTCAGAGAGATGGGGCTGGGGATGTGAGTCAGGCTGGGCAGCTCAAGTGTGTCTGTGTGGAGTCACCTCGATGCCATGTGGATCCTGCTCTGGCGCTGGGGTGGGGGCTTGGGGGAGCTCGGGAGGTTTGGGGGGTTCACAGCACCCAGAGGGTCGCAGGGTGGGGAGGTTTTGTCTCTGTGGAATGAATCCTAAAGTCCCAGAATGGTGTGGGTGGGAAGGGAGCGTTAAACTCATCTTGTTCCACCCCCTGCCATGTGCAGGGACACCTTCCACTGTCCCGGGGTGCTCCAAGCTGGCCTTGGGCGCTTCCAGGGATGGAGCAGCCACAGCTTCCCTGGGAATTCCATCCCAGCCCCTTCCAAAAATCCCACCCCAATCTCACTTGTCCCAGTTTGAAGCCATTCCCTGTGTCCTGTCCCTCCATCCTTGTCCCCAGTCCCTCTCCAGCTCTCCTGGAGCCCCTTCAGGCCCTGCAAGCTGCTCCATATCCATTAAGGCATGATGCCTTTTGCTTATTGCACAGAAACAGGCAAATCTGACAGCAAAAAAGGGGCCAGAAACCCTGAACATTCACAGGTATTCCACAGCCAAAGCTTTTGGAGGAGCTGGTTGCTGAGCAGATCCTCCTAACCACAGAGAGGCAACAATAAAGGAACGACACCCCCAGCCTTTCAAAGGGGGGCACATTTTCGAGTCGTGCCCGACCCTGTGCGGTTTGCAACCAAAACAATTCACACCTAAGGCCTATTTATAGAGTGCAATAGTCCCTGGGGATTTTAGCAGCCGGAACAGGCACGGGGATGGAGGGTGAGCTTTACTATGTGCTGGTTACCTGACCTGCAGGGCGCCAGCTGCCGCGCATTTCTGCGCTCCCCGAACGCCAGGCACAAGTCGTGTGAGCTGCCCCCACACTGCTCCGTGGCTGTTCTCTCCAGCACCCAATTTTAGCAGCACGAAAAGGGAGCTGGAGCTCCTGGGAGGGTTTTTTTGGAGCAGAGGGATGGGAGGGGGGAGAGAGAGAGCCCAGCTCGCATCCCCCGGACGGTGGGAGCGGATGGTGAGGACAGCTGGGAGCTGGGATGGGGCTGGAATGTGGCTGGGCACTGCCTGCCCTCAGATCAGGCCCCTGGAGTTCAATACAGCCCAAAAAGATGTTTAAAGAAGGAGATTTTAAGAAAATCTCCATCTTTAACCCCCTCAAGCTTTTAACAGCAATTCTCCTTGAAAAGCAAACATCCCCGTTAAATTGTGGTGCTGCATCAAGGCTGGGATTGAAATCTGAGGGCCAGCAGGAAGAATTGGAACAAACCTTTGGATCCTTCTAGTCCTGGCTGCTCCCAGCACTCTGCATTTCCTTAATAGCACGGGAGCTTGACAACACAAGTGAACCCAGCACTGATCCCATGACAACAAACGCGCACGGATTTACTCTTGGCTGGTCAATTGAAATCCATTTGCTTCTCTGGTTGACGAGGTGTGGAATGAATGTTTTAAGTGTGTTAAAACAGTCAGCAGGGAAAGAAAGTTCCTTAAAATATCTCCTATCACTGGAGGTTTGCTGCCAGCTAGCAAGTAGGAGGGAGCAGGCACTGAGGTAGCATCGGGAGAAGGCTGTGCTGGAGCTCAGAGCTCGGAGCTCAGGGTTCCCCTCCCTTTTGGAGGTGTCACAGTGCACTGGGACTGTGCTCCAGCCCAAGAATCTCATGGGAGGGAGCTGTTGTAGGGGTAAGGAGTGTGTGGAGGGGGTGAATAATGCAGAGATGGTGGTTTGGGGGGAATTTCACCATCCTGATGAGGATGAGGAAGGAGGAAACAGCCAGACCCACCTCAATGGGGCTGGAGGAGCAGCAGCTCCCCTCAGTTTTTGGGAGAGAGCACAGTTTTGTCCCCCAGCACTGAGCCATGCTGGGTTGTGACTTCCCTGCTTTTCTAGCATTCCTATTTATTCCATCAGCTCCCAATCCTTGTCCTGGAGCACGTCCTTGGCTCGAGCTGACACGTTTGGTGCTGGCTCCACGAGAGTCTGGAGCTCCAAATCCCCAACTTTTGAGGTGTAACTCCCATTAAAGCTGCAGCTTGTGCTGGGCTCAGCTCAGCATTTCCCAGGGACAGCTTTCCCTGCGTGCTCCAGGCTGCCCTGCAGTCCCTTGGAGCTGATTTCCATCTCTTCTTTCCACAGGTGGAGAGAGACTTTGAAAGGGAATATGGGAAGCTGCAGCAGTGAGTATCAACCACACTGGTCAGACAGGACTGGCCACATGCTTGCATCTTCCCAGGGAATTTTAGCCAGGGATGCTCTTCCCAGTGAGCAAATCCCTCACTGCCCTGTAATTTCCAGTTCTTCAGGCTTTCTCTGACTGTTCAAAGGTGTCCTCAGAAGTATTTGCAGATTCTGGCAGCTTAAAAAAAAAGAAAAAGTGTAAAATTGCCAGAAAACTGCGGGGTCCCTGTAGAGGCCAACAGCTCAGAGGACCAGGAGTGGCTTTGCCATCCTGCCTGTGTCACAGGAGCTCACAGGGATCATCTGGAAGCATTTGGCTTTACCATTTGTGCTAAGTGTGAGAACTTTCAGGAAATATGCGAACTATGAATAAGAGATCACCAACTTGAAAAGGTTAAAAACCATCTGAAAACAACCCGAAAGGGTTGAGCTGCATTGAACTTCATCAAGCCTTGCCTGGATATTTTTAACTCCCACCAGAAGCCAGCATATTCAGCCCGTAAATGATTTGTTGCACGTATGATACACTTGGGTTTCTTTCTTTCCAAGATTCCGACTTTGCCTTCTTTCTCCCATCTTTCAGATTGGAAGATCAGACCAAAAAACTTCAGAAGGATATGAAGAAAAGCACAGATGCAGATTTGGGTAAGTGACTGGAGGATACATAGACTGTGAACTTGGCCACAGAGAGATGAAGTGACTTTTCTCGAGATCACATGAGTAATGTGTGACAAGTCTGGAAAACAAATCCAGAGCTCAGTCCCACTCAGTTTGCTTAGTTACAAGGCCATCTGCGAGAGGCAGCTCAGCCCAGGGAACACAGGGAGTGCTGCGGGCTCAGTCCCCTCTCCTGAGCTCCGTGGCCTTGCACAAGTCCCTTCCTTTTGTTTGCCTCAGTTTGTGCCACTGAAAAAACCCAGGAGTGGTTGTTCAGCCTCAGATTATCCAGCAGGAGCAGCTCCAGCTGAGCCCATTGTGCCAGCAGTGCTTTTTCACCTCCCTCTCTGGAGCCCCAGAAGGTGGGATGGGTCTGGGGGGCACAGCTGGCCACATCTGGCCGTGTTTCCCGTGGGAAATGCTGACCTGGCAGCTCTCCTTTGGGAATAACCCAGCTCATTCCCTCGCTGCCTGCCTGTTTTGGCTTCCCCTCGTGGCAGTGGGCGATGGAGGAAGCAATAAACAGCTCTGCCTGCACGTCTGGGGTGACATCTGCCCTTTGCAGGTGCCCTGTGCCATGTCCCAACTCCCTTCACATCCCTCTGGTTGGAACCTGCTGTGCCCAGAGAGGGATCCAGCAGAGGGGAGCTGGGTTTGTTGGATGCTGGTTGCTGAACCTGCAGGAGGGAGCCGTTCCAAACCCAGATGGTTTTTCCCTGTGTGGTTTGGAGCAGTCCCTGCCTGGCCCCCACAGCTGCAGAGCCAAGGCAGAGGCAGCAGCACAAACAGGTGTGGGCTGCACTGGGCCAGCGCTCAGCCCGTGGGACCGGGGTCACTGCAGGGCAGGGCAGGGGGAAGGAGGCAGAGCTGGGGCTTTCCGTGGTCCAGGCCCTCACCTGTGTGTGTGAGTGTGAGTGTGTGTACATCTGTGTGAATACTGCCTGACACAAACACAGATTCAGCCTCTCACCTCTATGTGTGTGTGTGTGTGTGTGTGTGTGTGTGTGTGAATATTGCCTGACACAAACACAGATTCAGCCTCTCACCTCTATGTGTGTGTGTGTGTGTGTGTGTGTGTGTGTGTGTGAATATTGCCTGACACAAACACAGATTCAGCCTCTCACCTCTATGTGTGTGTGTGTGTGTGTGTGTGTGTGAATATTGCCTGACACAAACACAGATTCAGCCTCTCGCCTCTGTGTGTGTGTGTGTGTGTGTGTGTGTGTGTGTGTGTGTGTGTGTGTGTGTGAATATTGCCTGACACAAACACAGTGAACACAGATCCAGGCTCTCGCCTGTGTGTGCGTCTGTGTGTGTATGTGTGAATATTGTGTGCATGTATGTGTGTGTCTGTGTCTCTGTGTGTGTGTCTGTGTGGATATTGCCTGACACAAACACAGATCCAGGCTCACCTCTGTGTGTGTGTGTGAGTGTGTGAATGTGTTTGTGTGTGTGTGGATATTGCCTGACACAAACACAAATCCAGGCTCTCACCTGTGTTTGTGTGAGTGTGTGTGTGTCTGTCTGTCTGTCTGTGTGAATATTGCCTGACACAAACACAGCAAACACAGATCCAGGCTCTCGCCTGTGTGTGTGTCTGTGTGTGTATGTGTGAATATTGTGTGCATGTATGTGTGTGTCTGTGTCTCTGTGTGTGTGTCTGTGTGGATATTGCCTGACACAAACACAGATCCAGGCTGTTCCTCTGTGTGTGTGTCTGTGTCTGTGTGTCTGTGTCTGTATGTTTGTGTGTTTGTGCGTGTGTGTGAATATTGCCTGACACAAACACAGATCCAGGCTCACCTCTGTGTGTGTGTGTGAGTGTGTGAATGTGTTTGTGTGTGTGTGGATATTGCCTGACACAAACACAAATCCAGGCTCTCACCTGTGTTTGTGTGAGTGTGTGTGTGTCTGTCTGTCTGTCTGTGTGAATATTGCCTGACACAAACACAGATCCAGCCTCTCACCTGTGTTTGTGTGAGTGTGTGTGTGTGTGAATATTGCCTGACACAAACACAGCAAACACAGATCCAGCCTCTCACCTGTGTGAGAGAGTGTGTGTGTGTGTGTGTGGATATTGTGTGTGAATATTGTGTATGTGTGTGTGGATATTGCTGACACAAACTCAGATCCAGGCTCTCACCTGTGTCTGTGTGTCTATGTGAGTGTGTGTGTGTGTGTGTGTGTGTGTGAATGTGTGATTGTGTGTGTGTATTTCTGTGTGTGAATATTGCCTGACAAACTCAGATGCAGCCTCTCACCTCGGTGTGATTGTGTGTGTGTATTTGTGTGTGTAGATGTGTACATATTGCCTGACACAAACCCCGATCCAGGCTCTCACCTGTGTGTGTGTGTGTGTGTGTGTGTTTGTATTTGTGTGTCTGTGTGTGTGGATATTCCCTGACACAAACCCAGATCCAGGCTCTCACCTGTGTGTGTATGTATTTGTATTTGTATTTGTATTTGTATTTGTATTTGGATTTGTATTTGTATTTGTGTGTCTGTGTGTGTGGATATTCCCTGACACAAACCCAGATCCAGGCTCTCACCTGTGTGTGTATGTATTTGTATTTGTATTTGTATTTGTATTTGTATTTGTATTTGTATTTGTATTTGTATTTGTGTGTCTGTGTGTGTGGATATTCCCTGACACAAACCCAGATCCAGGCTCTCACCTGTGTGTGTATGTATTTGTATTTGTATTTGTATTTGTATTTGTATTTGTATTTGTATTTGTATTTGTATTTGTGTGTCTGTGTGTGTGGATATTCCCTGACACAAACCCAGATCCAGGCTCTCACCTGTGTGTGTATGTATTTGTATTTGTATTTGTATTTGTATTTGTATTTGGATTTGGATTTGGATTTGGATTTGTATTTGTGTGTCTGTGTGTGTGGATATTCCCTGACACAAACCCAGATCCAGGCTCTCACCTGTGTGTGTATGTATTTGTATTTGTATTTGTATTTGTATTTGTATTTGTATTTGTATTTGTATTTGTGTGTCTGTGTGTGTGGATATTCCCTGACACAAACCCAGATCCAGGCTCTCACCTGTGTGTGTATGTATTTGTATTTGTATTTGTATTTGTATTTGTATTTGTATTTGTATTTGTGTGTCTGTGTGTGTGGATATTCCCTGACACAAACCCAGATCCAGGCTCTCACCTGTGTGTGTATGTATTTGTGTGTGTGTTTGTATTTGTATTTGTATTTGTATTTGTATTTGTATTTGTATTTGTGTGTCTGTGTGTGTGGATATTCCCTGACACAAACTCAGATCCAGGCTCTTCCCCTGCTCTCCCACCCTTCCCAGCACAGGCAGAGGGCCGGGAGAAGCCCCAGCCACCCAGAACTCTTTTCCAGGGTGAGATCTGCCCTTTCTGAGGACTCTGGTCATTGTCAGGGATCCTTGGTAAGTTTTTCCCTGTTCAGGATTCCCCTCCCTCCCTTGCAGTGGGCGTTGTTTATATGGAGCATTTCAAGTCCCAGAGGAGCTGTGGGAGGACTTTCTTTTTCCGTTCTGTTCCATGGCAGAGTCACAAATGAGCCTTGGCCAGAGCCAGGATGATCTGATTTCTCATTTAAAGGCTTGAAATGGTGAGTGGAGGGAGAGGTACAGCACACAGCCTGCCGAGGGAGGGCTGGAGGAGAAGGAGCTGGATCAGATCAATCCTGGCAGTGCCCAATCCCAACATCCAGCCCTCAAATCTGGTGAGGATGGCAGAGTTTTGCCCTCCTGTCTGGTTCCTCCAGGCTCAGGGGTTTGGTTGGTTCTTCACTCCTTGGCAAAATGGGACTGGTGGCTCCAGTCTCCACCTTCTTCCCAAAAAGCTCAGCTCAGAACAGGAGAATTCCTGTGCACAGAAATATCCCAGGCAGGCTCCACCAGCAACCAGGGAATGGGCTGATAGCAGCACTCCCTGCCCCAGGACTGGACATCACTCTCCCCCTTCCCCACCCTCTTTCCAAACAAAATAGATCTTAAGAAGCAGGAGGATGTTCTTTAACTGGAGGTGAAAGCTCTCCTTTGGAATAATTAATTAGCATTACATCTCACATGTTTAATGAGCAAAAGAGCAGTGCAGACTCTCCTGAAGGCCACGCTGAGGGACAGAAGATCCTTTCTCCTCCTCTTCCTCCTTCTCCTCCTTGTCCTTCTCCTTGTCTCTCCTGCCCTGTCACTCTCAGACCCCACTATTTCAGCTCTCTCCAGGTGATCCCACTGATGCAGAGGAAATTCCTGCCCCAAATTCCCCCTGAATGTACCCAAACCACCCCTAATTCCCAACCTCCCAGCGTGACCCTGCCACTCCCTCCCTCCATCCCCTTCCAATCCTTTCCTGTCAAGGAAGATTTCATTTTTCCTTCCAGCCAAAGGAGTTGTGCCGTTCTCAACTCCGTCCTGTTCTGGCACAAATCCCTGCTCAGATGTGGTCACACATATGGATTCTATCCCATCTGTTTCAAGGTTTAAATGCCCAAAGCCTTCATGTTTGGATAATAAATGGATACAGTGGCTTTGTTATCCCAGAGTGAGAGGCTTGTTCTGCGCTGAGCTCCCCAGCTCTGCAGCTTCTGAGCTCTCTCTGGTATAATTGTGTGTAACCTTTCAATCAGAATGTTTAACCCCTTGATTTATGATCTTAAGCCCCATTATTGGGATGATTTTAACTTTTAATATCTAAGGGAGTCTTTCCAAAGCTCCTCCAAAGCACAGCTCAAGCATCTGGCTTTGTGATCTCCAACTGGAATAGCTTCCAGCACTGAGGAAAAAGAACATTTTTTTTTAGTACCTCTGGCCTTTTTTTTTTTTTTCTCAGTCTATTTTATCCCTGTTTATATTTATGCTTTCCTTTTTATTAGTCTTTTTTTCCATTCTGCACCTTCCCTGATTTCTTGCTCATTTGTGCAGTGGCTCTGTCATTGAATTTTCCCTTTGCAGAGCAAGTGTTTGGATAAAGAGGGATGTGGCTGATGGAAAACAAGTGGAATGCTCAGTCAGAGCATGACCTGCTGCTTCTGGATTTCTTGGTGGCACTCCCAGGGCCTGTAGGGACTTCCTATTCCCCCTGGCTCCTTCTCCACAGGCAAAAAAATTCAGCTTATTGAGGGGGAAATACTTAACTTGTGTCCCTGCTCTTTGTGTTTGGAGAGGGAAAGAGAAACCTTCCTCTCCCAGTCCTGTCAGTCTGGTCCTTTCCCACTAAATCCACTTCAATACATGGGGGTTTTTTGTAAAGCCATTTGAAAGACTTAATGGACTGTGATTTTTCTCGTTGTGGAAGAGCTGTAGTGAGGCTGAGAGTGACACTTAATAGTCTGTCGAGAGAAGATGTATAAAAACCCCCATCTCTGGGTGTTTTTTTTTAAGAGAACAGTGCTTTTGTTAGTCTGGGATTATTTCTGGCAGCATCACAAGCCTCACATCGGAGTGCTTCAGATTTAACTTATATAAAAACACTTCTCTGGGTGTTTACATGAATGAATTGGTGCCTTTTCCTTGCTTTTTTCCTCATCCTCAACTGCCAGCTTGTGTGACCCCCTCCTGGCTGCCTCAGCTGCCTGATTTTTGCCCTCCTGGCAGTGGGAAATGTGACACTGTCTGGTTTCTTTCCCACCAGCCATGTCCAAATCTGCAGTGAAGATCTCCTCAGACCTGCTGTCCAACCCCCTGTGTGAGCAGGAGCCCTCGTTCCTCGAGATGGTCACGGCCTTCGACACGGCCATGAAGAGGATGGACGCCTTCAACCAGGAGAAGGTGGATTGGCTTTGGCTGGAGATTGGGAGTGCTGGGAGTGTCCTGGAGGCTTGGAATGGTGGGAGTGTCCTGGAATCATGGGGTGGTTGGGGTTGGGGAGGATTTGAATCCATCCCCTGCCATGGGCAGGGACACCTCCCACTGTCCCAGGTGGCTCCAAGGAAATCCCTTGGACATTTCCAGGGATGGAGCAGCCACAGCTTCTCTGGGAATTCCATCCCACCCTCCCAGGGAAGGATTTCCTCTCAAAATCCCATTCAGGGATGGGACAGCCTCAGCTTCTCTGGGAATTCCATCCCATCTTCTCCCCACCCTCCCAGGGAAGGATTTCCTCCCAAAATCCCATTTAGGGATGGGACAGCCACAGCTTCTCTGGGAATTCCATCCCACCCTCTCAGGAAAGGATTTCCTCCCAAATTCCCATCTAGCAATGGGACAGCCTCAGCTTCTCTGGGAATTCCATCCCAGCCTCTCCTCACCCTCTCAGGGAAGGATTTCCTCCCCAAATCCCATCCATCCCTGCCCTCTGGCAGTGGGAAGCCATTCCCTGTGTCCTGTTACTCCCTGCCATGTCCAAAATCCTCATTTCTCACCCCTTTCCCTTTTTATCATCATCCCCAAGACTTTTCCCACTGGAGTTTCTCTGATCTCCCTCTCCAGGCTGGGATTTCAGCTCCCATGGGAGAAATTCCTTCTCTTTTGGTTAAAGGACATTGTGGTTGTGCTCAGGGTCTCTCCCCACCCTATAGTGGGATCCCTACAAACCCAAATGGGATTTTCCAACAATCCTGATGTGCAATCTTCCCTTTTTTTGTTTCCCACAGGTGAATCAGATCCAAAAGACAGTCATAGAACCTTTGAAAAAGTGAGTACCAACCATCATCTCCTGGGGTTTGTCCTCATCTGGAGCTTTAGGGTCCTGGAGAGAGGCTGGAAATCATCCTCAGACAATCCTGCCCTGTCCTGCTGGTCACACTGCTTTTGGTACCTTAATTAATAATAATTTTAACCTTTTTTGCCACTTTGATCCACTGCTGCCTTCACCTGTAGCTTAAAGAACTCCTGAGATGTAAAATCATGGAGCATCCTGGGCTAGAAGGGACCCCCAAAGGATGAATAATTCAATTTTCTCTGTTTACGTGTTGGTTTTTACCTCCAGCAAAGGAACAAAACCACTGGAGATCATCCAGGGGGCGAGAAATTGGCTGGTTGAACAAAAGTTTATTTCATTTAGAAATTTTCCTAAATAAAAGAGGAGAAAGTGGAAGTTCCTGCATGTTTATAAATAATATTTATAAATAGTATTTATATTATTTGGTGGATAATGAGGGGTTGGAAATGAGGGGGAAAAGCCCAAATCCCACAGTTCTGTCACATCTAGCCTGCAGAATTTCCACCTTTCCCAGGGTCACAGGCTGTACCCCCAAACCTTTCAGGATAATTCAGTTCTCTCCCAAATATCCCCTTAAATCCCAAGATTTGCTGTTTTGTTACAGGAACAGAGCCAGCGAGCAAAAATAAAATGAAATTACTTTAATATGACAGTAAGTGTTGCAAATTGCTGAATAACAATTTCAGTTTAGGTTTGACACACACAGGAGGTTGTCGTGGTTTAGTTGGTTTGGGTTTTTTTTCCCCCTGAAGTTGTTGTTTCTGCCCAAATCTAAAAGTAAAATCTCCTGGATCACTTAACACCTGAGGTTACAGCATGTTCCTGTCTGGGGGATGTTTGGTGACTCAAGTTTTACCTTGGTCCTCTATCCACAACCAGAAATTCCTGCTTATTTAAGGGAAAAAAATAAGAAGAAAGAAAGAAAAAGGAAAAAAAAAATCCCAGCCTTTTGCTGTGGAATTGTGTTGCTTATTATCTAGATTGTCCTCATGAAAGATACATTAACTTTTTCTTCCAGCATTCTGTTAAAATTGGAAGAACTTGTGTTTCTGAGATATTCTGGGGTTTTTTTTTTTTTCCCTCAGCTTGTGTTAGTTGGTGAAATGAAAGACAAATCCCTTTCCCTGCAAACCAGCCTTGGGTTTGAAATCCTGTGCTGGTGAATTCAGGACAGTAAATCCATTTCCATGTGCCCATGGGAGATGCTCTGAGGGCTGGAACTGTGACCAAACTCTCTCAAATTTTGGAACAGGAACTTGCTCCAAGGCAAAGGGATGTCCTGGTCATCACACCAGGGTCACCAGGACGTTCACATGGCCAAAACCTCTCCAGTTTTGGGAGCAGGAACCTGCTCCAAGGCAAAGGGGTGTCCTGGTCACCATGCCAGGAAACTGCTCCTTTGCGTGGAGGACATTCCAGGGTGACCAGGACGTTCTCATGGCCAGAACCTTTCCTGTTTTGGGATGTACTGGTCAAAGGGATGTCCTGGTCACCATGCCAGGGTGACCAGGACATTCTCATGACCAAAACCTCTCAAATTTTGGAACAGGATTCTGCTCCATGGCAAAGGGATGTCCTGGTCACCATGTCAGGCTGGCCAGGACATTCCCATCTCCAGACCATTCCAGTTTGGGGTGTCCTGGTCAAAGAGATGTCCTGGTCACCATGACACACTGGCCAGGACATTCCCATGGATAAAACCTTTCCAGTTTTGGGATGTCCTGGTCAAAGAGATGTCCTGGTCACCATGCCAGGAACCTGTTCCTTTGCATGGAGGACATTCCAGGCTGGCCAGGACATTCCCACGGCCAAAACATCTTCAATTTTCCAACAGGAACCTGCTCCAAGTCAAAGGGATGGTGCCATGCCAGAGTGACCAGGACATTCCCATGGCCAAAACCTTTCCAGTTTTGGAATGTCCTGATGACCATGCCAGGAACCTGCTCCTTTGCATGGAGGACATTCCAGGGTGACCGGGACATTCCCATGGCCAAAACCTCTCCAGTTTTGGGATGTAGTGGTCAAAGAGATGTCCTGATCATCATGCCAGGGTGACCAGGACGTTCTCATGGCCAAAACTAATCCAGTTTTGGGATGTTTTGGTCAAAGGGATCTCCTGGTCATCATGCCAGGAATCTGCTCCAAGGCAAAGGGGTGGTGGTGTGCCAGGATGACCAGGACATTCCCATCTCCAAACCTTCCCAGTTTGGGGTGTCCTGGTCAAAGGGATGTCCTGGGTCACCATGCCAGGGTGACTAGGACATTCCCATGGCCAAAACCTCTCCAGTTTGGGTTGTCCTGGTCAAAGGGATGTCCTGCTCACCGTGTCAGGCTGGCCAGGACATTCTCATGACCAAAACCTCTCCAGTTTTAGGAACAGGACCTGCTTCAAGTCAAAGGGATGTCCTGATCACCATGTCAGGGTGACAAGGACATTCCCATGGCCAGACCTCTCCAGTTTTGTGATGTCTTGGTCAGCATTCCAGGAACCTGCTCCAAGTCAAAGGGATGGTGCCATGCCAGGGTGACCAGGACATTCCCGTGGCCAAACCTCTTCAGTTTTGGGATATCCTGGTCACCTCATGCCAGGAACCTGTTCCTTTGCATGGAGGACATTCCAGGGTGACCAGGACATTCTCATGGCCAAAACCTCTCCAGTTTTGGAACAGGAACCTGCTCCAAGGCAAAGGGATGTCCTGGTCACCATGCCACACTGGCCAGGACATTCCCATGGATAAAACCTTTCCAGTTTTGGGATGTCCTGGTAAAGGGATGTCCTGGTCACCATGCCAGGCTGGCCAGGACATTCTCATGGCCCAAACATCTTCAATTTTCCAACAGGAACCGGCTCCAAGGCAAAGGGATGTCCTGGTCACCATGCCAGGGGGACCAGGACATTCCCAATCTTCAATTTTGTGTGAGAGAGGTAAAGGCTCCAGGGAGACCTCAGAGTCCTAAAGGGGCTCCAGGAGAGCTGGAGAGGAACCTGGGACAAGGGATGGAGGGACAGGACCCAGGGAATGGCTCCCACTGCCAGAGGGCAGGGTTAGATGGGATTTTGGGAAGGAATTCCTGGCTGGGAGGGTGAGGAGGGGCTGGGATGGATTTCCCTGAGGATGCCTCATTTCTGGAAGTGTCTGAGGCGAGTTTGGAGCCACCTGGGACAGTGGAAGGTGGGGAAGGGGTGGGTCTGGGTGATCCTTCAGATCCCTTCCCACCCAGCCCATTCCCTGTTTCCCTGACTCAGGACACTCCGTTATCTGCCCAGTCCTCAGTTCCACACCAGGGTGTTTACTCCAACCTCCTGGCTGCTTTCCATCCCAGCAATTCTCTCCAACTTTCTGAATTTCCACGATGAGAGGTTTATTTTTCCCCTTTTCCTGCCCTTTGGCACCTGCAAAGCTTCACCCTGTGTGCCTTTAACCAGCTTATGTTCCATGCTGCGGGAGCTTCATCCGCACACCAAGAACAAAACTGCTCCTTCCCTTCCCTCCTCCTTCCCTTTGTAGGTGCATCCCTGCCCAGGAACATTTCTGAGGAGCCCAAGGGTCCATTTTGAGGCTAATGAGATGCAGGAGAGAACTGCAGAGTTTGCACCTCCCTCCCTTTGTCCTGCTGGCAGATAAACCCCAGCACCAGTTCTGGCAGAAAAGTTCCAGATTAATGAAAGCTGCCTTGAGGAGCTCTTCTTATTTCCAGTTAGGTTTTCCTTCCCCTCTCTGAGGCAGCTCTCCCAAGCCTCTCCCAACTTTGCTCTGACCTAGAAAAAAAAGGCTTTTTAATTTTTTTTTATTTTTTTGCTCCAACAGCTGCACTTTATTACATCTTCACTGGTGGTCTTTTATAGTTTATTAGCCAAAGAAGCAGATAAGTATAATCCAGACAATTATCATTAGTGGTAATATATTGTAATCAGAGGCACATGGGCAGTAAAATCTCCATTCAGTTGTCCAGGGATTGGAGTTTCCAGGCAAATACTGGGGAATTTGTTAAACCATGTTGAAAAAAAGCAGTAGTAGATTTAGTTGGGGGGGTGGAGGCTTTGTATTGTTTCAATCCTTCTGCTTCTGGGCTCGTAGGGTTATTCACAATTTGGCTTTTTGAGCCCCAAGAAGCCTTTGGCTGGGAGTGACTCATTTATTTTCAGGGAAAGAGCAGAGCTCCAGTGAGAATATTGCATTTTTCAGGGGATGGGTTGGGCGAGGAGCTGGGCAGGAGGGATGGGCTCCTCTTTGGGAGCTGCCTGTGCAATCTCACACCAGAGCAGCGGATTTGGGGCAGAAAGGGACAAAATCAGGTTTGGACTTCACTCTCCCAGCTCTTCCCAGTCAAGGCAGGGTCAGGGATTGGGGATGGAGTCTTAGTGTTCCATATTGTGTCCGTATTTAAGGAAGGAAGCGGCTTAAACAAGCCAGGTGGTTTGGAAATCCACAGGATTTAGGACCTTTCATGTTGGGAGAGGATTTCCAGGGCCACAGGTCTCAGCTGAACTGACTCTGTCTGACTCCATCAGAGCAAGGGGGTGACCTGGTCACCTTGGCTTGGTGCCATCCCCTTGGAGCATTGTCCTTCTCCCAAAATTGGGGAGATTTGGCCACAGGAATGCCATGGTCACCTGGAATTGGTGCCGTTCCCTTGGAGCATTGTTCTGTTCCCAAAATTGGAGAATTTTTGGCCATGGGGATGTTCTGGTTACCCTGGCACAGGATTACCCCCTTGGAGCATTGTCCTTGTTCCAAAATTGGGGGAGATTTGGCCACAGGAATGCCATGGTCACCTGGAATTGGTGCCGTTCCCTTGGAGCATTGTTCTATTCCCAAAATTGCAGAGATTTGGTCATGGGAATATTATGTTCACCTGGAATTGGTGCCATTCCCTTGGAGCATTGTTCTGTTCCCAAAATTGGAGAATTTTTGGCCATGGGAATATTATGTTCACCTGGAATTGGTGCCATTCCCTTGGAGCATTGTTCTGTTCCCAAAATTGAAGAGATTTGGCCATGGGAATGTCCTGGTTACCCTGGTACAGAATCACCCCCCCGGAGCATTGTCCTTGTCCCAAAACTGGAGAATTTTTGGCCATGGGGATGTTCTGGTTACCCTGGCACAGGATTACCCCCTTGGAGCATTGTCCTTGTCCCAAAATTGGGGAGATTTGGCCACAGGAATGTCATGGTCACCTGGAATTGGTGCCATTCCCTTGGAGCATTGTTCTGTTCCCAAAATTGGAGAATTTTTGGCCATGGGAAGGTCTTGGTCACCTGGAATTGGTGCCATTCCCTTGGAGCATTGTTCTATTCCCAAAATTGCAGAGATTTGGTCATGGGAATATTATGTTCACCTGGAATTGGTGCCATTCCCTTGGAGCATTGTTCTGTTCCCAAAATTGGAGAATTTTTGGCCATGGGAATATTATGTTCACCTGGAATTGGTGCCATTCCCTTGGAGCATTGTTCTGTTCCCAAAATTGAAGAGATTTGGCCATGGGAATGTCCTGGTTACCCTGGTACAGAATCACCCCCCCGGAGCATTGTCCTTGTCCCAAAACTGGAGAATTTTTGGCCATGGGGATGTTCTGGTTACCCTGGCACAGGATTACCCCCTTGGAGCATTGTCCTTGTCCCAAAATTGGGGAGATTTGGCCACAGGAATGCCATGGTCACCTGGAATTGATGCCATTCCCTTGGAGCATTGTTCTGTTCCCAAAATTGAAGAGATTTGGCCATGGGAATGTCCTGGTTACCCTGGTACAGAATCACCCCCCTGGAGCATTGTCCTTGTTCCAAAATTGGGGAGATTTGGCCACAGGAATGCCATGGTCACCTGGAATTGGTGCCATTCCCTTGGAGCATTGTTCTGTTCCCAAAATTGGAGAATTTTTGGCCATGGGTATGTTCTGGTCACCTGGAATTGGTGCAATCCCCTTGGAGCATTGTTCTGTTCCCAAAATTGGAGAGATTTGGCCATGGGAATGTCCTGGTTACCCTGGTACAGAATCACCCCCCCGGAGCATTGTCCTTGTCCCAAAATTGGAGAATTTTCGGCCATGGGGATGTCCTGGTCACCTTGGTAGAGGATCACCCCATTGGAACATTGTCTGTCTCCCAAAACTGGGGAGATTTGGCCACGGGAATGTCATGGTCACCTTGGCTTGGTGCCATCCACTTGGAGCATTGTTCTGTTCCCAAAATTGGAGAATTTTTGGCCATGGGTGTGTTCTGGTCACCTGGAATTGGTGCCATCCACTTGGAGCATGTTCCTGTTCCTAAAATGGGAGAATTATTGGCCATGGGAATGTCTTGGTCACCTTGCCACAGGATCACTTCACTGGAGCATTGTTCTTGTCCCAAAATTTGAGAGGTTTGCTATGTGGATGTCCTTGTCCCAGAATTGGAGAGGTTTGGCCATGGGGATGTCCTGCTCACCCTGGCACAGTACAATCCCTTTGATGTTGAGCATTGTCCCACTCCCAGAATTGCAATATTTGCCATGGGGATGTCCTGGTCACCCTGGCTTTGGCAGGGGTGGCACAGAGGGTGCTGCCACCGAGGTGCCACCACACAGGAGTGGGTGTCAGACCTGTGGGACATCCCAGAGGTGCAATCCAGGAGCTGCTCAGAGCAGTGAGGGACAAATTCCATCAGAGCTGAGCGTCACCAGCACAGCTGGGAGGAGTCACTCAGTGAGTGAGGATCCCTCACTCCATCCCTCCCACCATCCCACCATCCCCATGGTGCCTCAAGGCAGCCCAGGCTGGCCAGGAGCAGCTCCAGGGGTGCTGGACAGGAAGCAGGAAAAGCAGATTTCATGTCCTTAACGAGCCCTTAATGAGGATTTGGAGCAGCCACATGGCCACCTAATCCCCCACGCTGCTTCCTCATCGCAGCCTCTCCATTCCTGCACCTTTTCCCTCCAGGAGGAAGGGCTGGGTTTAATTTCCCCCTTCCTGGTGGGTGGATGGGCCCCCACGGATGTGTGGGCACGAGCACAGGAATGGCAGGAATCCCCTTCCCTGCTCCAGCCCCTCCTGGTGCCTCTCCAAACTTCCCCTCTCCTCATCCACACTCCCCTCCTTTGGCATCTGGTGCTTCCCATCTCTGTAATTCCTTTTTTTCTTACCTATCCATCACCAACTGGAGATCTTGTCCACTTTTATCCACTTCCTTTTGGTTTCTTATCCAGAATACCCCAAAAAGAGCCCTAGGGAAGAGCCATGTCTGTGCCAGCCAGGTCCAGCTCACAGGTGCCAATGAGGGTGTTTGAGATGCTTGGAAACAAGTAGAATTAAAGATTTTACCATCTTTAAAGCTCCAGCACCCCTTTGCCACTGGAAAGGGGCAGGAGGAAGCAGTGGGATGAGGATTTGGGGTGGAGAGGATGAGAAGACAGAGAGGTGACAGAATGTTCCCACTCCTCCTCGAGCATCCCCACCATCCCCTGGGCTTCCCAGCAGGGAGATGGGAAGGAATTTCCAATTTCCATCCCCAGGGCTTCCCAGCAGAGAGATGGGAAGGAATTTCCAATTTCCATGCCCCAGATTTGTCAGCTGGGCTGAGTAAGAGACAAATCTGGCCGCACCAGGAATCCTGGGGCACTTTTATCTCCCCAACCCCATCCTTCAATTACAGGGAGCTGAAGGGAGCCTGGCGTGGAGACGAGGTGGGAACATGATTTGGAATGCAGGGAACGAGGTGATTTAGGTGTTTTTTCCAAGGATAAGCTGTCATCCTGTGAGGAGTTCACCCCCAGGTTTCCCCTCTCCCCCCAGAGCCACGAGCAGAGTAATTTGTGTTTTCTTTTCGTTATTCCTGCGGATCTCCCCTCACCTGCTCCTCTTAAGCTGCCTGGGCTGTAATCCCCTCTCAGAGCCTTCCCTGAAAAGTGACAGGGAACAACAGCAGCTTATTCCTCAAGCTGCTTTCATGGCAGGCCCTCTGAGAGCCCCTGTGCTGCTTCACCTGCCCTTTGCCACCATTCCCACCACGTTTTCTTTGGAGTCGGCTTTGATTTTCTTGGCTTTGCATTAAAAAAGGAAGTTTTGGGTTACAGAGGGTCCTGAGGGGGATTTGGGAGTGGTTTTGGCTGTCACAGCCCCTCGTTCCCTGTGGAGGAGGATGGTGTTGGGATTATTGATAGTATCAGAAATTAGGAGTATGTTTTTCATGGCGAGAATTGTCAAACCCTGGCACATTCTGCCCAAGAGTCACCATCCCTGGAAATGCTCAGAAAATTCATGGATGTGGCACTTCTGGACTGAGTTTTAGGCTGTTTTCAGCTTTGCTGGTTCCATGATCTGTTACAAACCCCACACCTGCTCCAGGGTTCACAGGGACAGGAATTGTTCCCTTGCCCCAAGTGTGAGGGATGGATGAGTGAAACATCCAGGATTTGCTTGTGAGGCTTCCCTGCTCTTTTCCCATGTCCTGAAATTCTCTGTGGACCAGACTCCATTTCCAAAGGGTTCCTTGGCTGCTGCTCCCCTCCCAGTTAATCCCAGTCCCTGCCAGGAGGGGTTGGTGGTGCTTCTCCAAATTAGGAATATTTTTTTTCATGGTGAGAATTGTCAAACCCTGGCACATTCTGCCCAGGAGTGACCATCCCTGGAAGTGCTCAGAAAATTCATGGATGTGGCACTTTTGCACTGGGTTTTAGGGCCACGCCTGCTCCAGGGTTCACAGGGACAGGAATTGTTCCCTTGCCCCAAGTGTGAGGGATGGATGAGTGAAACATCCAGGATTTGCTTGTGAGGCTTCCCTGCTCTTTCCCCATGTCCTGAAATTCCCTGTGGAGTTGTTCAAGCTCCATTTCCAAAGGGTTCCTTGGCTGCCCCACTCCCAGTTAATCCCAGTCCCTGCCAGGAGGGGTTGGTGGTGTTTCTCCAAAGGCTTTGGGAATCTCTCCTGCTCCTTGCAGGGGTGTTCTTGGAGGGCTTGGCTGTGCCTGTGGATGGCAGGGGCTCTGCAGAGCCTTGGTGCCAGGCTGTGCAGCAGGAGCATTTGTCAATAACGTGCATGAGATGGTTGTGGAGACACTGGGGCCACGTGTGGAGTCAGGAATTCCTCGGAATAACTTGGCACCAGCAGGAGCCCGGCTCTCCCTCTCGCCCTGCACGGGTGTTTGGCACCCCTGGCACTCACCCTGGGATTGTGTTTCTGTCCACACACAGGGAGAAAATCCTGGGCAGGACTTGAAACCCCTTCTCCTTGGATGCCAGGGCAGTTCAGGGCTGCTGGGCTGACAGGGAATTCAGGATTCCTTGGTTCCTTCAGGAGCCAGAGATCAGAGCAGTCCAGGGACGGTCCTGCCTGAGCTGAGCTGATCCTGCCTGGAAATGAAACCTGGGAGAGTGTGGGAAGGGTTCAGTGGGCACAGGGAGGGCTCAGTGGGCACAGGGAGGGCTTGGTGGGCACAGGGAAAGTTTGTTTGGCACAGGGAAAGGTTGGTGGGCACAGGGAGGGCTCAGTGGGCACAGGGAGAGATCCTTTGGCACAGTAAGAGCTCATCTGGAGCAAGGAGAGCTCAGTGGGCACAGGGAGAGCTTGGTGGGCGCAGGGAGGGCTCGGTGGGCACAGGGAGAGCTCCTTGGGCACAGGGAGGGCTTGGTGGGTACAAGGAGAGCTCAGTGGGCACAGGGAGAGCTTGGTGGGTACAGGGAGGGCTCAGTGGGCACAGGGAGAGCTCCTTGGGCACAGGGAGGGCTTGGTGGGTACAAGGAGAGCTCAGTGGGCACAGGGAGAGCTTGGTGGGTACAGGGAGGGCTCAGTGGGCACAGGGAGAACTTGGCTGGCCCAAGGAGAGCTCCTTGGGCACAGGGAAATCTTGCTGGGCACAGAGAGAGCTCAGCTGGACTAGGGAGAGCTTGGCGGGCACAGGGAGAGATTGGTGGGCACAAGGTGAGCTCAGCTGGAGCAGGGAGATCTCAGTGGGCACAGGGAGGGCTCAGTGGGCACAAGGAAATGTTGATGGGCAGAGGGAGGGCTTGGTGGGCACAGGGAAAGCTTGGTGGGCACAGAGAAGGCTCAGTGGGCACAGGGAGAGCTTGGTGGGTACAAGGAGAGCTCAGTGGGCACAGGGAGAGCTTGGTGGGCACAGGGAGGGCTCAGTGGGCACACGGAAAGCTTGGCTGGCCCATGGAGAGCTCAGCTGGCACAGGGAGAGCTTGACTGACCCGAGGAGAACTCAGTGGGCCCAGGATGAGCTCCTTGGGCACAGGGAGAGCTCAGTGGGCACAGGGAGAGCTCAACTGGACTAGGGAGAGCTTGGTGGGCACAGGGGAAGGTTGGTGGGCACAGGGAGGGCTTGGTGGGCTCAGCTGGAGCAGGTGGGCACAAGGAAAGTTTGATGGGCATAGGAGAGCTTGACTCCTACAGGGAGAGCTTGGCTATCTCAAGGAGAGCTCAGTGGGCACAGGGTGAGCATTTGGGCACAGGGAGAGCTCAGCTGGTACCAAGAGAGAGCTCAGCTGGCACAGGGAGAGCTCAGCCACAAATGACCCAACCCTTCCCTCCTGGAGGACAGCCACACTGAGGGAACCTCCAATAGTGATGGGCTTGGCTTTGAACTAAAAAAGGGGAGATTTAAAGAGGATATTGGGAAGGAATTGTTCCCTGGGAGGATGGGGGTGGCACAGGTTGCCCAGAGAAGCCAGAAAACACTTCCTCATCTCTGCAGGGCCAGTTTGGATGGGGCTTGCAGCACCCTGGGACAGTGGAAAGTGCCCTGCCCATGGCAGGGGTGGACCAGGGTGATTCAAGGTCTCTTCCCAGCCAGGGCAGTGTGGGATTCCAGGGTTCCCAGTGGCCAGGCTGGAGCTGAGGACGCTCAGAGCTCCATGGCTGCGGCTCTGGGGAGCTGGGCCCCCCCTGCAATGGGAAATGCAGCGTATAATCTATGCATTAAAGTCCTTGGGAGACAGGAGCTGCTGTGCCTACACACTTCCAGCCTCTTCAGATCCAGCCCTGTAGATATTTTTTAAAGCTCTGCCTGAGCACAGTGTCCTTCCATTCGGGGCTGCGAAATTGCACCGAGTCGATACCGGGAATAAAAAAAGGGGGGAAAAAATGAAATAAAAATTTTTCCTCCCTTTTTAAAACCCAGATTTAACTTCAAAGTGAATGGCAACTGCGTTGCTGATCGTCTTGTGAGCCCTCCCTGGCTGCTTTTTTCCAAGGGGAAGGGCTGGGGGTGGAAGTCAGAGTCCCGTGGCTCTGTTCAGGCAGGAGCCCTGGGCAGTGCCAGGGGAAGGGCAGGAAAGCACCACAAACAGCTGGGTTTGGGTGCCAGCACGAGCCTCAGTGGTTTGGGGACGTCTCAGGAAGGTGCACAGCAGGGAAGGGAGGATTTCCCAGCCTGGAATCTCCTCTGGCATTGCCATGCCTGGATTCCCAGTGTGGAGCAGCTCAGCTCATCCCTGTGGTCTTTATTCCCTGCTTTATGTTTTGTGTCCTTCCCAAACCTCCCCCAGCCAGGGGAGTAATGTAATAATAATTAAAATAAACCAGGAAAACCTCTGGGCTGATGGGATGCTCCTTCCCATCTTTAATAACAAGGAGAAATTCCTGCAGGAGCTGCGACCTCGAGCAGCTGGCATTTTGTGTGTGCCATGTTGGGAAAGGAACAAAAACATCCCTGGAAGTGCCCAGGCCAGGCTGGAGTGGCCTTGGAGCCTCCTGGGCCAGTGGAAGGTGTCTCTCTGCCCCAACTGGAGTGTCCTGAAGGTCCTTTCCAACCCAAACCATTCCCTGATCCTGTGAACCCAAACCCCTGAGACCTCTCGATCTGGCCACCCCTTCCTCCATCCCTATTTCCCTGCCCCTTCTCCTGGCAGATTTTTGGACTTTACAAAGAGGTAGGAGAGATTTTAGCAGCCCAGGAGCTGCTGGGGCCATGCCTGGAGCCTGCTGCATGCAGGACATGGTTCCCATTTAAATATAATGGCATTGTGTGGGATGGTGCCCATAAAAAGCAATGTCAGGGCAGAGCAGCTGATCCTCTCCGGGCAGCTGGAGCAGCTCCCTAATGACTTTTCCAGGTTGTTCCTCATCCCCAATCTGTTGCAACAGAGGGATATGTATTTATATTTGTATTTTATATTTGTATTTTATATTTGTATTTTATATTTATATTTTTATATTTATATTTTTATTTATTTATATTTATATTTATATTTATATTTATATTTATATTTATATTTATATTTATATTTATATTTATATTTATATTTATATTTATATTTATATTTATTTATTTATTTATTTATTTTTATATTTAAATGGATTTGTTCTGTGCCAGCCTCGGGGGATAGGCAGGATTGAAGGATCGCATCCCCAGTTCAGCCTCTCACCCAGGGATGCTCCAAAACCTCCATTCCAAACCCTTGGAATACAAAACTTCCCAACTTCTCCCTGCTCCTGGCGTTTGCCCTTTGCAAAATGAGGCTCAGGGATGAAAGTTTTCTCTCAGCACCCACCAGCCCAGCCCATCAACACCCTCCAGAGCGAGCAGAAAATGGGATTTTAATAGGGCTGGAGTGACTGGGAACACCCATGGTTCTGCCTGAACCCTGGATTTGGGTCACATCCAAAGCAAATGACACTTGTCAAGTGACATTTTTGTCTTTTGTTTTTGCTAATGGCCCCCCAAGCTGGATTTCTATTTCTATTTTGGTTTTTTTTTTTTCCCATTTTAAGAGGTGGAAAAGCTGTTTGTTCCCTCGTGGAAGTAAAATCCATCACCAGGCTGCTCAGAGAAAATTTTCACCACCAATCCTTGGCCTCAACCCTGCCAAAATCACCCTGGAATTGATGAATATTAAATTATTATCTCCAGAGGGAGCATCACCTTTTTGATCCCAACCCACAGCCCTGGTATCCCCTGGGATAATTTGATTTCCTGGAATTAAGAGGCAGGAGCAACGTTCCAGTTCCTGCTTTTCCCTTTTCTGTCACATTCAAAAATATTCTCCATCAGATGTTCATGTTTCCTCAATTTGTAACACATTTTAATAATAGGAATCTTTCCCATCGCCTGGGTAAATTGTTGGATGCTGTGAATCCTTCTGGGGAGGGCTCAGGGCTCCTCTTCAGCTGGGTTTGTGACCCAAAAAGAGCAAAAAATTTGCTGAAAAAAGAACAAAAAATTAATCAGAAAAAGCAAAAAAATTAACCAAGAAAGCACAAAAAACTATAAAACAAACAAGCCAAAAATAATATCCAAAAAGGAACAAATGGTGTAAAAAATAATACAGTTAATATTTAATTATTAACTGTATATTAACTATATTTATTTAATCTGCAGTTAATATTTATTTTGCACTCATTGTTTATTTTTTCTGGACTTTTATTTCAACTTCTCTACCTCTCCTTTCCCTTTCCAACCAGGAACTGGAGAATCACAACATTAATTAAGAATATTCAGAATTCTGGGATAGTTTGGCTTGGAAGAATCCCACCCCGTGCCACAGCAAGGAACTTCTGCTGGACCAGGGTGCTCCACAATTTCCTTGGGTGCTTCATCCACCCAAAATATCCCCATCCCAAGCTTTTCCATCTTTTTATTTCCAGGTTCAGCAGCGTTTTCCCAAGCCTGAACATGGCAGTGAAGCGCCGGGAGCAGACGCTGCAGGACTACAAACGCCTTCAATCCAAGGTGGAAAAATATGAGGAAAAGGAGAGAACTGGCCCTGTCCTGGCCAAGCTGCACCAGGTATTGAGGTGTCCCCAGAGCCACAATCCCAGCAGCATTCCTGGGAAAACTCAGGAAAAGCTTTTCCCTCCTATCCGCCAGCCCTGCCACGAATAGAACATTTTGGGAGGATGTCTTTTATCCGTGTAAAAATCACATTTTTGACAGCACAACGCTGGTTTGGAGTGCTGGGTGAAGGGAAGGAGCTGCTTTTCTGAGAGAAAATGGAATTTTTTTTCCAAGGGAAAATGGAATCAGAGCCCTGGGAGCTCTGGGGGAGCTCGGAGGCAGCGCTGAGGTCGAGGTTCCCCCCGACCTCCGCGTCTGAGCGAGCAGCTGGATGGGGAAGGGAACAGATCAGAGCATTTCCCAGCTTTATGTTTGCCACCTGTTCCCCAAAAAATTCGCCTTGGAAAATTGCAGTAATTGGTTAACAGGAAGTTTTGCCAGATTCTTTTTGCTCTCTCCCGAATTTTAGCGAAATCGCGATGAGTTTGTTGGTTTTGTGGTTTTTTATTTTTTTTTAAATCAAATCTTCCCCAGCGTTTTTCCCCAAAATCTGTCGCTCCAGCAGCACGTGGCTTGATCCTCCCAGGAACAATTGATTCTCAGAGTCAAAGAAAATGTGTTTTTCTGATGAATTTCCCCCCAAAAAATGAATTTTTGTGTTAAGTAACAGCCTGAACAAAAGACACCTCTGGTTTAACAGTAAGCAGCTTATTTTGCTCAGCCTCAGCGACTAAAGCTGGGGCTGGAAAAATGGGAATTCTTTTGTCCTGGTGATTAAGCAGGGTTTAGTTATTTCATATATTTTTTCCTCTTAATGAACTTTTGATCTAATTCCCCCCCCCAAAAAAAAAAAAAAATTTAACCAAACACTGAGTTTAAACACCTGTGAGAGGGAGCCTTGAGCAGTCCTGAACCTGGGGTATCCAGAGGGTCTGGATTTGATGGGAAAGGGCCTCATCTCATCCAGTTATTTTTAATTATTGAGCTGCAAATTTACATCCATAGTTTGTTCCAGCTTTCCTGCTCTTCTGCCCCCTGTGAAGTCCATCCTGGGAGTTTCCCCTGTGGGTTCCATCCCAGGAGTTTCCCCTGTGAGCACCATCTAGGGAGTTTTCCCCCATGAACTCCATCCCAGGAGTTTCCACCTGGCTCCATCCCAGGAGTTTTCCCCATGAATTCCATCCTGGAAGTTTTTCCCATGAACTCCATCCCAGGAGTTTTCCTCTGGCTCCATCCCAAGAGTTTCCCCTATGAACTCTGTCCTTGGATTTTTTCCCCATGAACTCCATCCTGGGATTTTCCCCCCCATGAACTCCACCCCAGGAATTTTCCCCAATGAATTCCATCCCAGTTTTCCCCCAGGGGTTTCCTCCCATGAACTCCACCCCAGGAATTTTCCCCAATGAATTCCATCCCAGGAGGTGACCGCCTGAACTCCATCCCAGGAGTTTTCCCCCATGAAGTTCATCCCAGGAATTTTCCCCATGAGTTCCATCCTGGAACTTCCAGCCTGGAAGTTTTCCCCATGAACTCCATCCTGGAAGTTTTCCCCCAGGATTTTTCCCCATGAACTCCATCCCAGCAGTTTCTCCCATGAGTTCCATCCCAGGAGTTTTCCCCCAGGAGTTTTCCCCATGAACTCCATCCTGGAAGTTTTCCCCCAGGAGTTTTCCCCATGAACTCCACCCCAGGAGTTTTCCCCATAAGTTCCACCCCATGAACTCCATGTCAAGAGTTTTCCCCATGAGCTCCACCCCATGAACGCCACCCTGGAAGTTTTTCCCCTAGAAGTTTTTCCCATGAACTCCATCCCAGGAGTTTCCCCCATGAACTCCACCCCAGAAGTTTTCCCCTGGCTCCATCCCAGGAGTTTTTCCCCCATGAGTTCCACCCCATGAACTCCATCCTGGGAGTTTCCACACTCCCAGCCTCATGGCCAGTGATGAATTTGCTGCTTTGCTGGGATGATTCCAGGCCTTTCCAGCCTGGAGCCCAGTCCATGCCATGCCCTGGCACGCTGTCCCTGTCCCCAGGGCCGGCGCCGCGGCTGGGCCGGGCTCTCCCGCTCCCCCCTCCCGTTGGAATGGCACTGGGATTAAGTGGCAGACTTGAACTGGTCTAATATTTCACAGCCCACCCCCTCCTGCCCTTTTCCACACCATCCCAGAGACATTTCCCGTTCTCCCCACGCTCTGTTTAAAGGAGCCAGTTGGATGCACTGAGCTGAAGGTCACGGTGACGGTGGGGCAGGATGCTGGAGCGCCGCTCCTGGGAATCACAGGCTGAGGGGACAGGGATGTGGCCAGGGACGTTCTCCAGCCTCACTGAGCTCTGGGAATGGGTTTTGGCCGTGTGTTTCTGAAGGAGAGAAGGCACAACCTCTCTGGGTGTCCTGTGGCTTTCCAGGGTCAGAGCATGATGGTCCCATCAGGATCCATCAACTGCTCACTTGGGCCCCACCAGGTTCTGTTGAGAGGTCACTTGAGTCCCACCAGGTTCTATTAACAGGTCAGTTTGGATTAACTGATTAACTTGGATCCCACCAGGGTCCATTGAATGGTTACTTGAGTCCCACCAGGTTCTGTTAACTGGTCTCTGGGATCCCACCAGATTCCTTAGGATGGTCACTTGGATCTCACCAGGGTCCATTGGATGGTCACTTGAGT
Source organism: Ammospiza nelsoni (assembly GCF_027579445.1). Classification (NCBI taxonomy): domain Eukaryota; kingdom Metazoa; phylum Chordata; class Aves; order Passeriformes; family Passerellidae; genus Ammospiza; species Ammospiza nelsoni. The sequence goes on from NC_080662.1 coordinate 4,595,689, forward strand.
CCCACCAGATTCTATTAAATGGTCTCTTAGATCCCACCAGGGTCCATTGAATGGTTACTGGAGTTCCACCAGGGTCCCATTGAATGGTTACTGCGTCCCACCAGATTCCATTGAACGGTCACTTGGATCCCACCAAGGTCCATTGAATGGTCCCACCATCCATACAATGGTCGCTTGGGTCCCATCAGGTTCCATAGGATGGTCCTTGGATCCCACCAGGTCCCATGGGATGGTCACTTGAGTTCCACCATTGAATGGTCGTGTGGATCCCACCAGATTCCGTTGGATGATCCCAGGCTGGTCACTGCTCATCCCCACAACCAAGCAAAGCCCCCCATTGTCCTGGGGTGGATCCTTGTCCCAGGAGTGTGACCCCTCTGTGTCCCTCCCCAGGCCCGGGAGGAGCTGCGCCCGGTCAAGGAGGACTTTGAAGCCAAGAACAAGCAGCTCCTGGAGGAGATGCCCAAGTTCTACAGCAGCCGCATCGATTACTTCAAACCCAGCTTCGAGTCACTGGTCCGGGCACAGGTGAGACATTGTCCCTTCCTGGTACCTGTGTCGTGTCCTGTCCCACATGTGCTTTGTCCACTGGAATTCCATGGCTTTGTCCACCTGGCATTGCCATCTCCTTCAGGTTGGAGGCCTGAGCTTGGGCTTGAGTAGGTTTGAGGTGTTTGGGCTCCTGGTGAGTGGAGAAGACATCTCCACACCAAAGATCTGCAGGAAGAGATGCCCTGAATAACCACCAGCTTTCATTTCCATCCTCCAGCTTCCTCCAGAACGTGCTGCCGCTCCTCCTTCTCCTCCTCCTCCCTTCTTCCCTTGGGCTGCAGAGGGGCAGGTTGGGATCTCCCCGAGCTTTGAGAACCTGCGGGCGGCTCCCGGCGCGGGCAGGCGGGCGGCACCGGGCGGTGCCCGCTCCGTGGGCGTTTCCTGCGGCGTTTCGGGGCCGGGAGCTGCCGCAGGGCCCCAGGTGCGCCACGGGGGGAGGTGCCGGGAGCACGTGTTCCATCTCACCTCCGACTTGGGGGGGCCTCTGCGCCGAGCTGCCAGCGAGTTGTCTGCAGGCTGATTCACCTAGCAGATGGTGCCGATGCTCCCTGCGCCGCAGGGTGGGTGCTGGGGATGCTGTTCCTGCTGTTCCCTTAGCAATCGGGCGCGGGGCTCCCTGTTCCAGCCCGGAATAGCCACAATTCCCGCAGCCACCACAGGGTCCTGCTGGCCCTGTCCCCCTGTGGATCCCTTTTGTAGGTGAGACCTTGGAACCTGAATGTTCTCTGCCCTTTTTGGGGTTTGTGATCCGTGAGTTTCCTCAGATTTGCCCCTCTGGCTTCTCGCTGCATTCGTGTCTCAATTCCCAGAGAATTTGGGGTGAGGAGGACTTTGGGATAGGTGTGCTCAGAATGCCCAGGGTGTCACTGCTGGGGCTGTTTGTGACACTCTCCATCCACATCCCTCTTCTTCCTTGGGAATCCTCTGCTTTCTCTCTGCCCTGCCTCTCTTCAGGTGAGGAATTTGTTGGGAAAAGTGAGCGAAATCCCGTCTTTAACACCCAAAAAGGCAGCGTCACAACAAAGCTGATGCATCCCCCGTAGGCTGGACTTAAAGCTGGTCCCAGATGGATGCAGCTCCTCACATCCCTCCCTCCCTGGCAGCCTCCATGGGAGCTGCATCCCTCTTCCTTCCCAGCCCTGGCTGCATCCTTCCACCCCCAGGGAAAGAGGGCTTGGGATGTTTGTGCCCCCCTGGCTCAGGAGCTCTGTGAAGCGTTTTCCCACTAAATTAACTGAAATCAAGTGGGAAAGAGATGTGATTTGCCCAAGGTAATGAGTCAGTGGCGAGCCAGGAATAGCAGCCAGAGCCCTGAGTCAGCTCAGCACTGCTCACCTGCAGGCACCTGGCTGGGAAGGGCAGGCAGGAGCATCCCCATCCCAGCTGGAAATACTGCTCAGCTTTCCCTCCCTCTGTGCCTCCCTGAGCTGATTAACAGCCAGGGGGGGGTCGTGTTCCTCGAGATAATTTCTATTTTCAGCCTTTTCTGCAGGTACCTCTTTAGGAGTGGGATGAGGCTGGAGGTGAATCCCACAAGGAAAGGCTGCATGGGGTGGGACTGGGATGCAGGGTGCTGTGACTTTGGGGTTGTCTCTCCTTGGGTCAAACGCACCATCCAAAGGCAAAACCACATTATTCTCCTGATTTTTCAGCCCTGGAGGCAGCAAGACAAATGGTGTGACAGTGACACCATCCAGTGCCACGCTGAGCTGGGAAGGGAGCAGCTGCCTCCGGGGACAGGGGAAGGAGCCTGCTCCCGAGCACCTCCATGGCTGTGACCCAGGGAGACCCTCCCAGAGCCTCCCCAGGCTGTTCCCATGGCACAGCTGGCTGTGCTCCCAGGCCTGGGTGGCTCCTGACGCCGGGACATGTCCCGAGCTCGCAGGGCTGTAACATTCAACACCAAATTCTTCTCTCCGCCCACGGGCCCGGGCCAAGCCAAGGGAGGCAAATATTTCCCTGGCTGGGGGCTTTGAAGTGGCCACATGGAGATGAAAGGGGGAGATTTTGGAGCTGTGGCTGGCGTGAGGCGTGAACAGCACTTCCTTCCCGCTCTGAGCTTTATTTTCCAGCTAGAAAACACGAGATTCCTTTGGGTTTGAATGGAATGGGGGCAAAAATGGGGCTGGCAGGCAGGGATGGTGCTGTGGGCAGGGAGAGCCCGTCCCTGGCAGCACCCCTGGGTTTGTTTTGGGTAGGGCTGCTCCAAACAAGCAGCCACGGGGCCATTGTGGCCAGGATCTATAGAAAATCCACAGAACACAACGTCCCCAAACAGAATTAGTTCAAGACAGGTGGACTCGGGGCCCTTGGCTCGGGCTCAAAGGCGAGCTGGAGCTGGGATTTGATGGGATGGGGACACAGCATATGGCATCCATAGCTGGAAAAGTACTGGGCTGGCAGAGCAGGTAGGGCAGGGGGAGCTGGCTGCCCCCTGGCACTGTCACCATTCTGGGGTGCATCCCCTCCCTGGGAGGGTTTTCACCCCTGTTTCAACAGGAGGAATCATGGGGGGATCAGTGCCAGTGGGATTTTGCTGATGAAGCTCGGGAGGCTCAGCTGGCAAGGCACTGGGTGGTGCCAACTGGTTCTGAACTGGGGCTGCTGGGGGAGAGGGGCATCCCCAGGGACACCCACCAGGCCCTGGGGACACAGAGGGTCCCTGGGGAAGGATTGGTGGCTGTGGGATGTGGGTGGAAGGGGAGCAGCACCAAGGAGTTCACTCTGCTCTGCCTGTTCAGTGCAGTGTGGATGCTGGGGGACAATCCAGGGGGGGTCAATCCTGAGGAAAGTCCTGGGGGACAATCCTGGGCTCAATCATGGGGGTCAATCCATTGGGGACAATCCCAGGCTCAATCCATTGGGGACAATTCTGGGGGACAATCCTGAGCTCAATCCTGAGGAAAATCCTGGGGGACAATCCTGGGGGTCAGTCCATTGGGGATAATCCTAGGGGTCAATCTATTGGGGACAATCCTGGGCTCAGTCCTGAGGAAATCCTGAGGAAAATCCTAGGGGACAATCCTGGGCTGAATCCATTGGGGACAATCCTGGGCTCAGTCCTGAGGAAATCCTGAGGAAAATCCTAGGGGACAATCCTGGGCTGAATCCATTGGGGACAATTCTGGGCTCAGTCCTGAGGAAAATCCTGGGGGACAATCCTGGGGGTCAGTACTGAGGAAAATCCTGGGGCTCAATCCTGAGGAAAATCCTAAGGCGCAATCCTGGTCCTGCAGGAATCCTCAGGGATTTCTGGATCCTGCTGGGGGAGGCAGTTCTAGAGCCAATCCTGAGGGACAATTGTCCCCAAATCCTGGGGAGCAATCCTGGAGGACAATCCTGGGACCGATGCTGAGGGACAGATGTCCCCAAATCTTGGGGAACAACCCTGGGGGCAGCATCTGCCTGCAGGCCTGTCACCCTGACAGGATTCAGCTTTTTCCGTGCTGGAATTGGCAGTGCCACTTGGCCATATGTGCCTGAGCAGAGCCCAGCTGACTGCAGGCTGGGGACAAGGGACATGGAGGGCTGCTCCAGGGCTGTGGCACCCCCTTGGCACCCCTGCCCCCCAGATCCCTGCCCACCTGTGGCATTGCTGAAGGATTTCAGGTGTTTCTGGCATCTCTTGCTGGCAGGGGGGGGTTCAGAGGATGTTCAGGGTGACCCAGCTGTGGGTTGTGCTTTGGGGGGCGTGCAGGGATTTTTGGGGAGCCCCTGCCAGCTCAGCCCTGTGTGGGGTTCGTTAGTCACTGTGTAAATGAGCATTGCTGTGACTCAGCCAGCCCCGCTGCGTGGGGAGCCCCGGCCACGGCGCAGCCCCCGAGCCCCCAGCACGGCCAGGCTGGCAAAGGGGGGTTCAGGCAGCCACAATTGCAATGTGGGGCCCCACCAGACCCCCTCAGGCCTCCCAAAATCAGCATCGTTCTGAGCAGGATTAGGGGAGCTGTCTCCATGGAGACCGTGCATGTCTCAGCACCGGGGCTGCTTGTGGGAAATGGGGACAGCGCTGGCACTGCCCACCCTGGGGGGCTGCGTGCCCCAACCCCTCCCTGAGGGCTGTGGGGGCATACCCAGGACAGGACCCGGGGCTCCTGCAGTGCCAGGGGTCCCACGGGAGGCTCTGAGGGCCCTGTGGCACCCGGGGGTCCTACAATGCAAGGACCCAGAGGTTCTGTGGTTCTGGGGGTCTCACAGGCAGCTCTGGGCTTCCCACAGCACCACGAGTGGCCCAAGCAGCATTTGGGGGTCAAGGATGGGCATCCCCAATGCTGGGGCTCCCACAGGCAGGGCTGGGGGTCCAACAGGCAGCACCGAGGGGGTCCCACAGCCCCGGGGCTCCCGCAGGCAGGGCTGGGACCCCCAGTGCTGAGGCTCCCACAGGCAGGGCTGGGGGTCCCGCAGTGCCACGGGTCCCGCGACACCTGGTGGGGGTCCCACAGCCCCAAGGGTCCCCCACAGGTACGGCTGGGGGTCCTGCAGCCCCGAGGGTCCCACAGGTACGGCTGGGGGTCCTGCAGCACCGAGGGTCCCACACTTGGGGGTCCCACAGGCAGGGATGGGCACCCCCAGTGCTGAGGCTCCCACAGTCAGGGCTGGCAGTCCCTCAGCACCGAGGGGGTCCCACAGCCCCGGGGGTCCCGCAGGCAGGGCTGGGAGCCCCCCTGTCCCCGCTGGAGCAGCCACCCCGCTGCCATCTGCGTGCGCTGACCCACGGGCTCCCGCGCCGGCAAGCGCCGCTCGCTGCCGGAGATAATTGGCGGTGCTAATTAGCACGTTATTAACACACCCCTCCCTCCTCCTCCTCGCCGTGTTTCGCACGGGGCACGGCTCTGCCCGGCGTGCCCCCTTCACCGAGCCCAGCGCGCCCTGGCCGTGGGCAGCGCGGGCCGGCGGCTCGTGCCGGTGGCACCGGTGACAAAGGCGGGGACGGGAGGGTGGCGGGGCCGGTGGCAGCCCCGCACGCGCGGCTCGCAGATGGGAAGCGAGCGGAGAAGGGCAGCGCGTTATTAAAATGTGTTGAGTTGTAATAATCCGAGGGGGCGGCACGGCCAACGTGGGCGGGAGCTATTTCAGACACCAACGCCGCCGAGAGGGGCTGAGGGCACCCACGGGGGGGGGTGGGGAGGAGACCCCCCAATCCCCTCCCTCCCCAATCCCCCCCTTTTATCCAACAGGTTGTCTACTACACGGAGATGCACAAGATTTTTGGGGACCTGACGGCGCAGATCGACCAGCCCGGGCTGAGCGACGAGCAGCGCGAGCGCGAGAACGACGCCAAGCTCAGCGAGCTGCGCGCCCTCTCCATCGTGGCTGATGACTGAGGCCAGGCTGGGCACGGGGAGGGGATGGAGATGGGGATCCCCCTCGTTTTCAGCCCAGCTGCCCCTCCCAGGGATGGACTTGTGGGGCTGGAGCTGCTCCCGTCACCCCACGGCTCTGCGTCTTTGTCAGTGCATGAATGAGTTTTGCCTTAAAGGTTGGGGTGTGGAGGAGCAGGAAGGGGAGCGATACTAAAGATGGGGAGTGGGATGTGGGATGCTGGATTTTGCCAGGTTCCAGCCTCCCTTGGCACCCCCAGAACCCAGAGGGTGAGACCCCCCACTCCTTCCCCTCATTTTGTGCCTTAGTAGCCCAGTGGGACTCTCAGGGGAGGGTAAAATCACTCAAATCCCTTTTTTTCGATGTACAGGGAGAAGGCGATGCTTCTCATGGTGAGCATCCATCCGTCTTTTCCCAGGAATGCTCCAAAGAGCCTGTGCCCCAGAGCTGGGGGTGCAGGGTGGGGACAGGGGACCCCAGAGCAGGGACGGGTGGGGACATCCCTAAGGGAGACAACCCAGCCAGGAGCAAACCTATGGAAAACTGGGGGGGCTTCAGCCCCTCCTCGGTGTGAGGGAAGAGCCACAGGGACTCCGTGGCGTGTCCCCAATAAAGTTTTTGGCAGCATGGCCGGGGCTGTGTCAGTGCCACCACCGGGGCTGTGCCGGTGCCACCGCTGGGGCAGAGTCATTGGCAGCACCAGGACTGTGCCGGTGTCGGTGCCGGGGCCATGTCACTGTCACCCCCGGGGCTGCCTCACTGTCGGTGCCACTGTCACCACCGGGGCCGTGCCAGTGCCACTGCCGGGGACGTGCTGGTGTCAGTGTCGCTGTCACCGCCTGGGCTGTGTCGGTGCCGTGCCTGTGTCGCTGTCACCGCCTGGGCCGTGTCGCTGTCGGTGCCGTGCCGGTGTCGCTGTCGGTGCCCTGCCCGTGTCGCTGTCACCGCCTGGGCCGTGTCGCTGTCGGTGCCGTGCCGGTGTCGCTGTCACCGCCTGGGCCGTGTCGCTGTCGGTGCCGTGCCGGTGTCGCTGTCGGTGCCGTGCCCGTGTCGCCGCTGTCTCTGTCGCTGTCACCGCCGTGCCGCTGTCGCCCTCTGCTGGCGCCCGGCCGCCACTGCAGGGGTTCGCGGGGGGCTCGGGGTGTCCCTGGAAAGGAGAACTGGGATGGAACATGGGCACGGGAAGGAAACGGCCTCAAATCACCAGGAATGGAGAATTCCAGCACAATTTGGGGCTTTTAGGATAAGGAGAAGCCGCCTGCTGTGTCCTGGGCGGGAGCAGGTGCTGCTTGGGATCAGGGGTTGGGAGCCCACCCTGGAGAGGTTCTGGTGGACATGACAAAGTCCCTTCTCTGCCTTGGGGTGGCTCCTGCTGCTCCAGGTGAGGGCACACGGCTCCAAACACCAGGAAAACCAGCACATCTTCCTGCCAGGACCTGGGCTTGGCCAACCTGCACGAGACAGGGAACAGGGCTTGGGGTGTCCTGAGATGCAGAAAATGGGGATGGAACCCCTAAAAACTAAACCTTCCCTTCCCAGATGGAGCAGAACCATGGGAATGCTGGTGGCTGTCCCCAGTGCAGGGACACAGCGAGGTCCCCCCCAAGATCATCCCGTGCCAAGGCTCCTCCCCAGCTCCCAGCATGGAGAGAACTTCATCCCTCCCTCTCCCCTTGGCTGTTCTTTCCCAACCACATCACATGCCAGGCCAGGTTTAAGCAAAATAAACCCGGTTGCCACGGTTACCCAGAGCAGGGATGCTAAATATACAGAATATAGATATTTTTATAGATATTTTAACAGCCACGCACGGAGCCCGTGAGCCCGAGCAGGGGACACGGGATCTGAGCCCTGCAGACCTCAGGGTGGGCAGAGATCCCTCTGTGGCCTGGAGGTGTTGATTCCTCCTCAGATTCAAGCCCACCTGGTGGCTTTGTCTGCATTAATGTCACCGTGTGTGGCACAGCCAGACCTCCCGAGCCACCTCATCGCCATCATCCCACCTGTCCTGGACTCCGAGCACCCCAAAAACCAGCTCTGGTCCCTGCCACCAGCGCCTCCTGCCCTCCCAGCACTCATGAGAAGGATGTCACCCATGGAAACTCAAACCCAGGCGTTCCCAGGGATTCACTCTGCCTACTCTCCGCAGCGCTCGGGGAGGAGAATTCCATCTTTTGTAGTAAAAAGTGGATAATGAGCGGGTTTTGCACCGCCCACAAGGTGCCAGCGTTAATAGGGAGAGCTGGCAGGAGGGGAAAACTCACTCTACGACGAGGAAGGTGCTGAGGCACCCCTGGGTGAGTTCACCAGCACCAGACCTCCAGGAGCAGAGGGGAGGGAAACACCACCCCAAGATGAGGGGCACTGGGGCCATCCCAGCGTGGGGAGCATTCCCTGCTGATGGACAAATCTTCCTCCTCATCAGGAATTCCAGGTTAGCCCAGTGGTTGTCCCCCCCTTCCTCCCCAAATCCCCTCAGGATGGGTTTAGCAGGTGCCAGCCCACCACCAATCCCGAGGATTTTCCTCACAAACCAGATGAATTAACCCTCTCCAGGCCGGCCAACACCAGCACACATCTGGATCCACACCTGGATTTTCTTTGTCGGATGCTCGGGAGCTTCTCCTCGTTCCAGGTGATTCTGGGGTGGCGCAGAGAGGCTCAGAGCTCCTTCCTCCTCCTCACCTGGGCCCTGGAAGGAGAATCAGCATCAGCATCCCCTGCACCACCCTCAGCCATTTCCAGGGGATCAGCCACGGGGTCCCAGTGAGGGGGAGGATGGAGGTGGCAGAGGGGCAGCAGGGCAGGGGGTGCCCAGACCCCTCCACACCCCAGCCATGCCCTTCCCCACCTCCCCGAGCCCCTCCCCATTGCTCCTCCCCCTGGGGGGCTCAGGAACAGCAGAGGGGATTCCATGGGAAGGGTTTGATGCTGGAAGGGGAGGGACAGGGATCAAACACTCCCCATCGCCAGCTGTGCTCCGGAACCCCTTCAGCAGCCCCGATCAGGCCGTGACCCAGCCGGGGGCACTGCCAGGGACCCCCTGTGCCCCCGGGCCCTGCCGTGAGCGCGGGCACGGCGGGGAGGAGCGCTCACGGTTCCGGGAGGGAGCGCTGGGACGCGGGAAGGAAAAACCCCAAGTGACGGTAGGAAATCGGCAGGAGAGGGGGGAAAGGGAGGGAGAACGGGGTACCTGATGGGAGAGCGCCTGGCCGCGGCTCGGGGCAGCATCTTCCTCACCCGCGGCACAGGCAGCATCTTCCTCAGCGTCCCGCGCAGAGCTGGCGACGCCAGGAGGGGCTCCAGCAGCGCCAAAACAGCATCGAGCGCCCTCCTCATCCTCACCCTCATCCTCCTCTGTCCCCCAAACTGGGGAGCCCCTCGCGAGAAAGCCGCGATGCTCCCGGGCAGCATCATCCCATCATCCCGGGACCCCCGGCGCCCCCTCCCCACCAAACCCCGCGGAGGGGCCCGGGGGGCTCCGGGGGTCGGACGAGCTTCATCCCCACCCCGCGGGCAGCGGGACCCCTCTGGGGCTGAGCGGGGCTGAGCGGGGAGGGGGCTCGGGGATGCCCAGGGGAGGGGGCTCGGGAGCCGCTCGGGCCGTCCCCGGCGGGACAAAAGGGGCGGAAAAGCCGTCGGAAGTGATGCGGCGGTGACGCGCCCTCGCGTGACGTCACGCCGGGTTTAGGGGCGTGACGTCACGGCGCGCCAGCAAGCACCTCGCTCAGAGCCGCCTGTTTGTGGGTGAAAAGACTTTATTGAGGGAAAAACAAAAAACGTGAAGCGGTGCGCCAGGCTGGGGACCGGCCCCGTGCTGGCGTGACGTCATGGGGTGAGGTGTGACGTAGTTCCTCCATCCAGGTGTGGCGGTGCGAGCGAGCGGGACCCCCCCCCCCGTCCTACCTGCAGCGGCTGCCGCGCAGGGAGCGGCGGGTCAGGCGGGTGAGCAGCACCTTCACCCGGCCCCAGTGTGAGCGGCCGTCCTGCGGGACAGGGGGGGATCAGTGGGGACACCCCAGGGACCCCCCCGGCACCCCCAAGGCTCCTTCACCTGGCCCCAGTGCGAGCGGCCGTCCTGCGGGACAGGGGGGGGGATCAGTGGGGACACCCCAGGGACCCCCCAGGCTCTTTCACCCGGCCCCAGTGCAAGCGCCCATCCTGCGGGACAGGGGGGGATCAGTGGGGACACCCCAGGGACCCCCCCGGCACCCCCCAGGCTCCTTCACCCGGCCCCAGTGCGAGCGGCCGTCCTGTGGGACAGGGGGGGATCAGTGGGGACACCCAGGGACCCCCCCGATGCCCCCCGGCCGTACCTGGTCCGGTGCCGGGCCATTGGCGCCGCCCTCGGCGGGCTCCAGCAGGCTGGGGGAGCTGACCGAGTGTCCCCAGAGCCGCCGGCACGGCCCGGGCTCGGCTGCTGCCAGGGGGAACGGAGCTGGTCAGGCTCAGGGGCCGGGGGGGCATCGTGCTGCCATCCCATGTGCTGCCCCCCTCCCCTGGTGCCAGGTGCTGCCATCCCAGCCCGCTCACCTGGCCCCAGGTCCTGTCATTCCCGACCCAGCCCGCTCACCTGGCACCGGTACTGCCATTCCCGACCCCACCTCCCTCACCTGGCACAGGTGCTGCCATTCCCTCATGCCCCAGTGCTCACCTGGCACCAGGTCCCACCATTCCTGAGTTCACCCCGCTCACCTGATGCCAGGTCTCACCATGCCAGCCCATTCACCTGGCATGGGTGCTGCCATTCCTGCATCCCCAATGCTCACCTGGCTCCAGGTTCTGTCTGTCCCATGCCCACCCCACTCACCTGGCGCCAGGTCCCACCATCACACCCCATTCACCTGGCACTGGTGCCGCCATTTCTGCATCCTCTGTGCTCACCTGGCCCCAGGTCCCTCCATTCCCGAGCCCACCCCGCTCACCTGATGCCAGGTTCTGCCATCCCAGCCCATTCACCTGGCACTGGTGCTGCCATTCCTGCATCCCCCAGTGCCCACCTGGCTCCAGGTCCCGCCATCCCAGCCCATTCACGTGGTGCCAGGTCCCGCCATTCCTGCATCCCCAATGCTCACCTGGCCCCAGATCCCACCATTCCCGAGCCCACCCCTCTCACCTGACCCCAGGTCCCGCCATTCCCGAGCCCACCCCTCTCACCTGACCCCAGGTCCCACCATCCCACCCCTCTTCACCTGGCCCCTGATCCCATCATTCCCGAGCCCATCCCGCTCACCTGACCCCAGGTCCCGTCACTCCCGAGCCCACCCCGCTCACCTGATGCCAGGTTCTGCCATCCCAGCCCATTCACCTGGCACCGGCGCTGCCATTCCCGAGCCCACCCCCCTCACCTGGCCCCAGGTCTCGCCATCCCACCCCTCTCACCTGGTGCCTGGCTGTCGGAGCAGGAGCGCTGCCGGAACCCTTCACCCCTCCAGGTGCCCAAATCCCTCCTCGGCTGCTGCCGGCCGGGCTGGGGGCGAGCAGAGCACAGGCAGGCTGTGAGCTGGGTGTGAGCTGGGACCCCCACGCCCCCTCCCCGCCATCCCCCTCCCCGGGCCCTCACCAGTGAGGTCGTGCGGGCTCCGGCCGCCTGCTGCCGCAGGGCGCGGTTGTCCTGCTGCAGCCTGGCCAGGCGCTCCAGCATCTGGCACACGTGCTCCAGGTAGCGCAACCCCTGCCCCGGCAGCTCGGGCACGGCCCGGGGGTCCCGAGGAGACCCCTCGGCCCTCTCGGGGTCCCGGGGGGGCTCGGCCAGGTCGGCGGCGCTGGCGCTGCGCCGGCTGAGCTGTCGCGGGCAGCGCTGCCTCCGGCTCCGCTGCGCTGCCTGCAGCAGCCTCCGGCTGGCCGGGCGGCTCTTGGGGGGCTGCTCCTCATCTCCGGGGGGCTGCTCCAACGAGAAACCATCCAGGGAGAAGCGGCTCTCGGAGCCCAGCGGGCTGCGGGGCGAGTGCTCGTTGCTGGCCGTCTCCACGCCGGAATCCTCGGACTCGGACTTGGGGGGTCTCCCTGCGGCCGGGGGGCTGCTGGGGGGTCCGCGAGTGCTCATTCCCCGCCGGGGCTGCCGCGGGCTCTCCTGCAGCCGGCGGTAGACGCTGGCGGAGGTGTGCACGATGCAGCTCTCGGCCGACTCCCAGGGACCATCTGCGGGGCAAGGGAGGATCGGGGCGCTCAGCTGGGGGTTCCCTGGGCAGAAAACCGGGTGCCAGAGCAGCTCCAGCCGTGCCCAAGGCTGCTCTCCCCCTGCCCTGCAGCCCATGCACTCCTACAACCCCAGTGTGTTGTCTCTGCTCCCCAAAAACACAGCCCTGGCCTCCACCATCCTCTTCCTCCTCCCAAGCTGAGCTGCTGGGGGGCACCCACGGCCCTGACCGGGATTTTGAGCCGGGTTCTTCCTCGATCCCGCTCGAGCTCGGTGCCAGGGACCCAGGACACAGCACAGCCATGGCATCCCGGATCTGGGATGGCTCCAGGGCCACCAGCTTGTCCCCATGGCATGGGTGGCATCGCCATCCGGGATGTGCCCCCAGCGCCCCGCAGCTCCAGGTGGGATTTTGCTGCACCCACGGCAATCTCGGCTCTCCTCGCTCCCTTCCCCGCGGGCTCGGGGAGGGGACAGCGGAGCTTTGGCACCTCCTGCAGGCTGCCCACCCCCCAAATCCCTCTCGGGGGGTCGCCCCCCACCTCTCCCGCACTCACAGCAGCTGAACCTCCTCTTCCAGCCGGCGCGGGAGCCGCCCCACATCGCCGAGAGCCGGAGCCGGGCCCGCGTCCCGGCGCTCCCTTTTAAAGCCACCCCAGGCGGGCCCTGCACCCAGAGCGCCTCATTACAGGACCGGTTCCCAACTGGTTCCTCGCAGGGCTTGGGATGGGCGATACTGGCTGGGCCGGTGCTTAAGGAGTGGGGAGGCGAGAGGGTTTGGGCGCCGGCAGGCAGCCAGCGCCGCCTGCATCCCACCGGATTCCACACAACTCACTCGGGGCTCCGGCGTGGGCTGAATTCACCGCTCGGGGGTCGCGGTGCTCCCAAATTCCTGCCCCTGCTGCAGCCTCAGCACTCACCGTGCATCCCTCGGGGGCTGGGGAGGCCGAGGGGAGCCGGGGAGCCCCGGGACAATCCGCATTCAGTGGGATTGAATCCCAGCCGTGCCCGGAGCAGCGCGTCCGCCCCAGCACGATTGAATCCCAGGAATTCCGGGGGGCAGCCCCTCCAGCGCAGCTCCCTGGCCTCTGCCAGCAGCCCGGATCCCACACGCTGCAATTCCACAGGCTCCAGGACCCCACGTGCCGAGGGGCACCCCCACGGGGGTGGCACCGCAGCCCCACGGGGGTGGCACCGCAGCCCCACGGGGGTGGGGGTCCCATCGGCTCCTCCTGGAGTGCCCCCCGCTCTGGCAGCTCCAGCTCAGCCCCTGGTACCTCCCAGATGTCGCTGCTGTGTCCCGGCACAGCCAGAGCTGCAGCACACACGGAGGTGGCCCCTGGGTTTTGGGGACCCCCACGCCGCATTTGGGGACATCAGCCCAAACATGAGAAGGGAAAACCTGAATTCCCAGCGCAGCCCCTCCCAGCAGGGAGTGGGATGAAAACCAGAGCTCCAGGGACCCCCTTTAGCACAAACTGGGGGGTCCGGGGAACCCCCAGGTCCTTCTCAAGCACAGACAACACAAACTGGGGTTCCACGGAGCCCAGGTTCATTCTCCAGCACAGACACCGCAAAGCAGAGACCCCTGAAGATCCCGTCCAGCATCCAGCATGATCCTCGTGGTCTGGAGACCCCGAGGGACCCCCCCCAGCCCAGCCAGACACGTGGGGGGCTCCGACTCACCGGGGTCAGCACGGAGCGGCTGCACCGCGAAGGCTCCGCGGCGGCGCAGCATCCTCGGGATGGACCGGGAATAGGAACGGGCCGAGAGGAACGGGGCACGGAGCACCGGGAAAGCACCGGGAACGGGCCGAGAGCACCGGGCACGGAGCACGGAGCACGGGGAAAGCACCGGGAACGGGCCGAGAGCACCGGGAACGGGGCACGGAGCACCGGGAAAGCACCGGGAACGGGGCACGGAGCACCGGGAAAGCACCGGGAACGGGCCGGGAGCACGGGGCACGGAGCACGGGGAAAGCACCGGGAACGGGGCACGGAGCACCGGGGCTGCTCCTCCGCTGCTTTATGGGGCAGGGCCGGGGGGCGGCTCAGCCCCGGGGCGGGGCGGGGGTGCGGGGCCGCCCCCTGCCCGCGCAGCCCCTTCGCCCCCAGCCTCAATTGTGTTATCCCTGCAGGGCTCAGAGCGTTTATTCCCCTTTTTCCTGCGTGGAGAGGGCGGGAGGAGGGCAGGACCATCATCATCATCATAATCATCATCATCCTCTCTCCCTGGGTGTCATAGAGCCATGGAATGGTTGCGTGGGGACCTTAAAGCCCTTTCAGTGCCACCCCTGCCATGGGGCACCTTGGACACTTCCAGGGGTCCAGGGGCAGCCCCAGCTGCTCTGGGATGATTAATTGGGAATTCGATGGTGGGATGATTAATTGAGGATTCGATGGTTGAATGATTAATTGGGAATTCGATGGTGGGATGATTAATTGGGAATTCGATGACGGGATGGTTGATTAATTGGGAATTCGATGGTGGGATGATTGATTAATTGGGAATTCGATGGTGAGAGCTCCATGACCGAGCCCGGGGTGCACGGGGGGCTGTGGCACACCCCAAACAGACCCCGTGAGAGCCCAGGCAGGAGGGGACGGGCGGTCCTGGCTGTCCCTGCTGCAGAGGGACAGGGGAAGGGACAGGGGAAGGGACAGGTCTCTCCCAGGCCGCTGATAACAGCGAATCTCAGATAACAGCAAAGCCCTGATAACAGCAAAGCCCTGATAACAGCAAAGCCATCTCCGTGCAGGCGGGCACGGAGGGCGGGGAGCGGCGATAAGAGCGCCTGGAGCAGGACAAAGGCCTCGGCCAACAGCCCCCAATAAACCCGGACACCTCCCAGGGCCGCAGGGAGGGGCAGCCAGCCCTGAGGGCAGCCCTGACCTTCTGGGAGCAGCACAAGGAGCGGCACCGGAGCACCCGGACCCCCGTTCGGGGTACAGGCAGCAGCGCTGAGGGGTTTGGGAAATCCCTGTCTGCACCCCGAGTTTGAAGCTGAGGGGTTTGGGAAATCCCTGTCTGCACCCCGGGTTTGGGGCTGAAGGGTTTGGGGGATCCCTGTGTGCACCTCAAGTCTGGGGCTGAAGGATCTGGGGATCCCTGTGTGCACCCCAAGTTTGGAGCTGAGGGGTCTGGGGGGTCCCTGTCTGCACCGCGGGTTTGGAGCTGAGGGGTTTGGGGGATCCCTGTCTGCACCCCAAGTTTGAAGCTGAGGGGTTTGAAGAGGTCCCTGTCTGCACCCCAAGTTTGGGGCTGAGGGATCTGGGGGGTCCCTGTCTGCACCCCGGGTTTGGGTCTGGGGGGTCCCTGTGTGCACCCCAAGTTTGGGGCTGAGGGGTTTGAAGAAGTCCCTGTGTGCACCCCGAGTTTGGAGCTGAGGGGTCTGGGGGTCCCTGTGTGCACCCCGGGTTTAGGGCTGAGGGGTCCCTGTGTGCACCCCAAGTTTGGGGCTGAGGGGTTTGAAGAAGTCCCTGTCTGCACCCCGAGTTTGGAGCTGAGGGGTCTCGGGGGTCCCTGTCTGCACCGCGGGTTTGGAGCTGAGGGGTTTGGGGAATCCCTGTCTGCACCCGGATTTGGGGCTGAGGGGTCCCTGTCTGCACCCCGGGTTTGGGGGGTCTGGGGGGGTCCCTGTCTGCACCCCGGGTTTGGGGCTGAGGGATCTGGGGGTCCCTGTCTGCACCCCGGGTTTGGGTCTGGGGGGTCCCTGTGTGCACCCCAAGTTTGGGGCTGAGGGGTTTGAAGAAGTCCCTGTCTGCACCCCGAGTTTGGAGCTGAGGGGTCTCGGGGGTCCCTGTGTGCACCCCGGGTTTGGGTCTGGAGGGTCCCTGTGTGCACCCCAAGTTTGGGGTCGAATCCCCTTCCCCCTGCCCTGGGGTCCCGGCACAGAGCAGACACGGCAGTGGAGCAAATATATATTATATTTTAAAGAGAATCCGGTTTAATTCCTCTGAGAACCCTTTGCAGTCAGTGCACAAGCGGTGCCAGCCCCTCGCGGTCCCCAAGTGCCCAAGCGACCCCTCCCGATGTCCCCAGGCTGAGAACTCACCCAGCTCACCGCACACACCCACCAAGGGGTGAAGATGGGCGGTGGCATCGCGTCCCCCAAATCCCATCCATCCCCCAGCCCGGGGTGGGACAGCCCCGGGGACACCGGGGTGACCCCACGCGCGGTGCTCAGGAGCGGGGGGACACCGAGGGGGACACGGGCGCCCCCGGGGGTCCCTGGTAGCGCAGCCGCGCGTGTTTCTCGCAGAACAGCTCGTCCCCCACCCAGAAGTGGCCGCGCATCTTCAGGCTGAGCCCGCAGTCGGCGCAGGTGTAGCAGGAGGGGTGGCGGTAGCGGCCGTCCTGGATCCGCACCGCCTGTGTCCTGCAGGGTGGGGACAGCGCGGTGAGCAGAGCCACCCTCGGTGTCCCCAGGGTCCCCTCCCGGCCGGGGTCAGCCCCATCGCGGCCCGGGAGCGATGGCGGGGATGGATCCTGCTCTGGCCCCACTCACAGCCCAGGGCAGTCCCATTCGCACCCTGAAGGAGCAATAGCGAAGATGGATCCTGACCCCACTCACACCCCGGGACCGCTCCCATTTTCACCCTAAAGGAACAATGACAAGGATGGATCCTGCCCTGACCCCACTCACACCCGAGGGCAGTCCCATTTTCACCCTAAAGGAACAATAGAAGGGATGGATCCTACCCTGACCCCACTCACACCCCAGGACCGACCCCATTTTCACCCTGAAGGAGCAATGGCAGGGATGGATCCTGCTTTGGGCCCCCAGCCCCATTCCCACCCCACAATCGGCCGCATTTTAACCCCTCCAGCAGTGACAGAAGGGATGGATCTTGCCCTGACCCCAGTTCACACCCTAGGACGGCCCCATGGAGCAATGGCAGGGATGGATCCCGCCCCGGAACCCCACTCACACCCCGGGACCGCTCCCATTTTCACCCTGAAGGAACAATAGCAGGGATGGATCCTGCCCTGACCCCATCACACCCCAGGACAGCCCCATTTTCACCCTGGAGGAGCAATGGCCAGGATGGATCCTGCCCTGGGACCACTCACACCCCCATTTTCACCCTGAAGGAGCAATAGCAAGGATGGATCCTGCCCTGGGCCCCCAGCCCCATTCCCACCCCACAATCAGCCCCATTTTAACCCCTCCAGCAGTGACAGCAGGGATGGATCCTGCTCTGGGACCACTCACACCCCAGGACCGCCCCCATTTTCACACTAAAGGAGCAATGGCAGGGATGGGTCCTGCCCCGGGACCCCACTCAAACCCCCATTTTCACCCTAAAGTAACAATGTCAAGGATGGATCGGGCCCTGGGCCCCCAGCCCCATTCCCACCCCACAACCCGCCCCATTTTAACCCTAAAGGAGCAATAGCAAGGATGGATCCTGCCCTGAGCCCCCAGCCCCATTCCCACCCCACAACCCGCCCCATTTTCACCCCTCCGGCGGTGACAGCAGGGGTGGATCCCGCCCCAGCCACACCCCGGATTATTTTATCCCTGCCGGGGGCAATGTCAGGGACAGCTCCTGCCCTGCCTGAGCGCAGCCCCCTTTTGGCTTTGCCAGGAGGGCTGGCAGGGACAGCCCCACCCCCGGGACGCCCCGGGACCCCCCGAGCCCCCAGCCCCACTCACGCGATGCTGCTCCCGCATTTCTCACAGACGCGCAGCTTCTGCACCCCGGCCACGGGCCTGCGGGCCCCGGCCGAGAGGCGGCTGGGGAAGGGGGCTGCGGGACCTGCTGGGGGGACACGAGGCCATCAGAGCCGTGCCACCCCCGTGCCAGCCGTGCCCCGGCCCCCCGTGCCCCCCTCACCTCCTTCCTCATCCTCCAGCGCCTCCTGCAGCAGGCGGAAGGTGCTGGATTGCCGCGGGGCCGCCCGCAGCTCCCGGTTCTCCTGCAGCATCTTGTAAACCTCCGAGTCCTCCTCCAAGCGCCTCATGGCCGGCTCCGAGCCTTGGCTGGGGGTGGGGGGGGAGATTTTGGGGGGGTTCCCAGCGCCCGAATTCCGGGATCCACCCCAGATCCCGTCCGCCACCTGCTCCCTCCACCCCGGGAGCTGCCCCGGCCTGCCCGGCCCTCCCTCGGCCCCACCTGCCTGCAGGTGAGTTAACCCTTTCCACGGGCTCCCTGAGCACCCACGGGTGACAAATCCGCGTGGGGACACGGACTGGGGTCTCCCCTGCAGCGGGGTCCGCATCCAGAGCCCCCAGCCCGCTCCGTACCTGTGGCAGGCGCCGGCGGAGGGCGAGGAGAGGCGCCTCTCCCGGGGGGCTGCCCAGGGGTTTTGGGGGGCTCCGGGCTCTGGTGAGGGTGGCCGGGGAGGGGGAGGCAGGACGGGCCCCTGGGAGCTGCTCTGGCGGCTCAGGGGTCGCTCCTGGTGGGGGAGAAGGGAGGGATGTCCTGGGGGGTCACAGAGCTTCGCTGTCTCCCCAGGCACCCCAAGAACACCCAGACAGCGCCAAGGGCTTCCCCCAAGCCCAGCTCTCCACAGGGATGCTCCGTGGGGCTGCTGCTTCTCCTTCCCACCCAAAATGGAACCGGTGGGACCCCCAGAGGGGCCAGGGCAGCGCCCCCAGCCCATAACTCGGAGCCTGAGCCCGTCCCCTCCCCTCATCTGCTCCTGCTTAGCGGGCCGGGAAGCGGAGCCCTCCCCGGCTAAGTGGAAGCCGATGTTGCTCCCGATGTTGTTCCCGACGTTCCCGATGTTGTTCCCGATGTTCCCGCGAGCAGCTGCCCCGCAGATGGGAACGAACCCCCCAGGATGGGCACAGGGCACAGGGACCCCCTGGCTGGACCCGCGGATGGGGAGAGGGGAGCACCGAGGCTTTGTGGGATGAGCTAAAATGAGCTAAAATGAGCTAAAATGAGCTAAAATGAGGCATGGGGGGAGCCGGGCCTTGGCCTCATCCAAGGCGAGGAGATGAGGAAGAGTGGGATGGACCCAAGGGCCGCCATCCCTGGGGTACAGGGGATTGGGTGGGGGCTCCGGGCACGGCACCCTCGTGTCCCCAACCCTGCGGACCCTGTGGGGCAGGGAGGGACCCTGTGGGGCAGGGAGGGACCCTGTGGGGCAGGGAGGGAGCCCTCGGAGCCGGCAGCGAAGCAAACAAGGCGCTGGAACGGGAGGAAGGAGGGAGCGGCGGCCGGAGCAGCCAAGGGGCGGCCGGGGCTGCGGCCAAAGGCAGCTGGGAAGGACCGCGCTGCTTCCCAATTTGGGCTTGGAAAACAAGAAAAAGAGAAAGCGGGGAGGGAGGAAAGGAGGGAGACGCCAAGGCCGGAGCCAGCGGCTGCCCGCAGGGAGGATGGGGCGGCCGAGGGCGCCCTGGCACTGAGCTCGGGGCTGGAGGAGCCACTCGGGGCGTCTCCATCCCCATCCCGGCGCATCCCGACCCCATCCCGGGGTGTCCCACGGCCGCGGGTCCCTGCCCGGCCAACACCCCAGAGCCCCGGGCTGGCGGCACCGGGGCTGGGCCCTCCCAAACTGGTTTGGCCTCCCCAGGCTGGCGCCGCTGCCAAGAGGAGCAAAACATCCCCGGGCAGGTGCGGCGGTGCCCGCGGGGCCGGGGGCGCTGCCAGCGCGGCGGGGAGGGGACACCTGCGACAGCCACGGCAGACGGGGACACCGGGACAGCGGGGACAGCGGGGACAGCGGGGACAGCGGGGACGGGGCCGGGGGGAGGCGCAGGGAGTGGTTTTGGGGCTCAGAGTGCGGCTGTTTTGGGACTCAAAAGAAAGTGGTTTAGGGGCTCAAAATGAGGTGATTTGGGTGCTCAGGGGGGGAAGGTTTAGCATCACAAAGGGGCAAGGTTTGGGGCTTCAAAGCAAGGAGGTTTGGGGCTTGAAATGGGGGTTCAGAGTGGGGTGGTTTCCGGGTTCAAAGGGTTTTGGAGCACACATGCTCCCCCAGCAGCTCTGCCTGGCCCCTGCAGCCCCCCCAGTTCAAGCTCACCTGGCTCAGGCCGGGACAGGTGAACTCCTGCTCCAAGGGCTGTGAGCTGGGGGACAGAACGGAGCCATCAGGGGGGTCCCTGCCCCTCCCCAGCCCCCTCCTCACCGCCAGCCCCTCACACAGCCCCGTGCAGCCGTACCTGGCACTGAGGGATGCCAGGCTGGGGTCGAGGC
This sequence comes from Ammospiza nelsoni, assembly GCF_027579445.1. Taxonomy (NCBI): domain Eukaryota; kingdom Metazoa; phylum Chordata; class Aves; order Passeriformes; family Passerellidae; genus Ammospiza; species Ammospiza nelsoni. The sequence goes on from NC_080662.1 coordinate 4,615,850, forward strand.
TCCTCGGGGCTCTTTGGCTCCCACTCGGCACCTGCAGCGCGTCCTGGGGAGGGGAGGGTGGCACCAGCAGCTGCCACCAGCCCTGGCTGTGGGGTTGGAGCATGCAGGGGCTCCCGGGGCTCACCTGGAAACGCGTGGCCAACCCCTCCAGCGAGGTGTCCCCGTTGGTGACGCTGGGAGATGGCACCGGGGCCCTGGGAGAGCAGCAGTGTTTGGGATCTGCCCCAGGAGCCCCAAAACGCTGAGCACAGCACGGTGTGACCCTTCCTGCAGCCCCGGAGCCGCAGAGGCAGCAGCTCCATCCCCAATTGGCCCCAGGTAACCACTGCCAGCGCTGCCCGGCCTCGTTAGCACCCGACTCATTAATTAGAGAGCTGGGAGAGCCTCCCGTGGGGATGGCACCGCCCCAAGAGTCACCGAGGGGGGGAACAAGTGACACACGCGTGGTTGGGGACCCCCAGACACCGCTGGCACCCGGGGCTGCCCCAGCACCCAGCACCCACCTCTGCACCTCCAGCCGCAGCTGCCCCGCGCTCTGCTTGATCTTGTTCTGCGCCTCCACGTTCAGCATCTCCGCCGTGCTCTCCCCGTTGATGGCGACAATGACATCCCCCGGGCGGAGGTCGCCCGCGGCCGCCTTCCCGTGCTCCGTCACCTCCACCAAGGGGACAAGGGACAGTGACACACCGGTGCAGCGCAGCATCCCCCGAACCCCGCCCTGCTGCGATGGGATGTTCCCACCCTCTGGAATGGTCAGGGCATGCCAGAACAGCGCCAGCCCCTCTGCCAGGAGGGGACCCCGGCCTTGGGGACAACAGCTGGGAATTTGGCACGGCCCGGTCCAGGGGCCGCGGGAGCCGCCAGGGTCATTTCCAAGGAGCAGGATCCCCTAAGGACGGCAAACGGGATCCCCCAAACAGGGTCCCCTAAGGATGGCAAACGGGATCCCCCAAACAGGGTCCCCCAAACAGGATCCCCTAAGGATGGCAAACGGGATCCCCCAAACAGGATCCCCTAAGGATGGTGAACAAGATCCCCCAAACAGGATCCCCTAAGGATGGTGAACAAGATCCCCCAAACAGGATCCCCTAAGGATGGCAAACGGGATCCCCCAAACAGGATCCCCTGAGGACGGCAAACAGGATCCCCCAAACAGGATCCCCTAAGGATGGCAAATGGGATCCCCCAAACAGGATCCCCCAAGGATGGCAAACGGGATCCCCCAAACAGGATCCCCCAAACAGGATCCCCCAAGGATGGTGAACAGGGTCCCCCAAACAGGATCCCCTAAGGATGGCGAACAGGATCCCCCAAGGATGGCAAACAGGATCCCCCAAACGGGATCCCCCAACGATGGTGAACAGGATCCCCCAAACGGGATCCCCCAAACAGGATCCGCTCCCCGGGGCAGCCCCCAGCCCCCTCGGCTCTCCCCGGGCCGGGGGACACGGGGGGCTCCTACCTTGGAGACGGCGATGGGCTTCCCGAAATCTCTGCCCCCGGAGATGCGGAAGCCCCACGGGGCCGGGCCGGGCAGTGTCACTGTCGCTGTCGCTGTCGCTGTCACCGGCATGGCAGCGGCGGCTCTGGGCGGGCAGCAGCGGGGTGTCAGCGATGCCGGGTGCTGAGGGGATCAGGCAGAGGGGACCCCCCCCCCTCCTCCTACCCACAGACCACACAGCGAGGGCCTCCCTGTCCCCGCCGCACCCCGAGGGTGCTTTCCTTCCGGGGAGGGGACCCAGGTCCTCGCAGGGTGACAGCAGCCACCGCCGCTTCCTCTTGTGCCCAGGGCTGGCGGCTTCCTCCCCGGGCCCGGGGGGTCCCAGGCACCCGGCGGTGCAGCTGAGACAGCCAAGGTCGTTCCCAGGAGCTGCAGCAAGGCAGGAAATTGGTGAAGCCTTGGCAGCAAGGCCGGCGCTGTGGCCTGGCAGAGCTGAGCGGGGTTTGGAGGGGAGGATGTGGCAGCGAGGGACGGGTCCTGCTGCACCACGGCAGCGCCCAGCGAGGACCAGCAGCGCCAGTCCTTCGTCCCACAGCAAATCCACGCTGGTAAAGGACGCTGAGGGTCCCCTGGGGGTGGCACAGGGTCCCCGTGGCGCCCCGGTGAGCGGCGCAGCCCTTGGCCCCCATGGGATGGGTGGAAATGGGCAGCAGCATCCCCTAAACCCACCCCAGAGCCCATCCCACCCATCCCGGCACAGCCTGGGGGAGCTGGGCACCCCATCTGGGACCGGGCACCCCATCTGGGACCGGGCACCCCGGCCGCAGCCGCCGGGAATGTTAAAAATCCCAAGAGCACAAAGAGGGGCTTGAGAGGCTGCCCGGAAGAATTTCCTGGGCTGGGCTTCCAGAGCCGGGAGGAAACCCCAAACCCCAAACCCCCTCCCCATGCCCAGCCCCGCTCAGCATCCCTGGGCAGCCCGGGGACCCCCACACGCAGCTGGGCACCCACCCCAGACCCCCAACAGCCCTGAACCTCTCCTGTGGACCCTGCACCCCTTCTTTAGACACTGCACCCCACCTCTCCCTAATGCTCCCTTTCTCCATCCCGGCACCCTTCTCCATCCCAGCACCTCCCTGTCGTGTCCTGCACCCCTTCTCCACCTCCTGCACCCCTTCTCCAGTCCCTGCACCCCTTCTCCAGTCCCTGCACCCCTTCTCCATCCCCGTCCCCAGCTCTCTCCGTGCTCCCTTCCTCGGCCCCCGCTCCCCACCTGTGTCCCCGCTGCCTCCGGGCTCTGTCCCCTCCGCACAGCGACGTCTTTGTGCCCGCCGTGTCTGGCGGTGCCGCCTGGCACCCGCGGGGCGAGCGGCGGGGACGGGCGATGCCAGGAGGCGCGGGGACCCGGGGACGCGAGGACTTGGCACTCGCGAGGATCCGGCGACACAGTGGGGACCTCCCCGCGCACCGGGACCCCCGAGGGACGGACGGACGGACCCCCCCGTGCCCCCCGCGCACTCACCGGGGCGGCCGAGCCGGGCGGCCCCGCGGGGCTGCGGAGCCGAGCGCGGCCCCGGGACGGCGCCGCCTCCTCGGGAGGAGCCGGGCCGGGCTGCGGGCACGGCTCCCCCCCTTCCCCGACGGGGCGCACGGCGGCGCTGGGCCCGCCCCGGGCCCGCCCGTGGGCGTGGGGGGATCCCCGCGGCCCCACGCAGCGCCCCCGCCCACGGCTCCGCTGGGACGCGTCCCGGAGCGGCTCCTCCCCAATCCCGGCACTCTCAGAGCGGCGCTGAGCGGAGCTTTAATGACGGAAAAGAAGCGAAGGCGACTCCCGGACGCGGACCCGCACGGCGGGGCCCGGCCGTCATGGTCAGGCCCGGCACCGGGCAGAGCCCGGGGCGATCCCGGGCCGGTGGCACCGGCAGCGGTGAGGAGGGGGCGCGTTAAGGCACCGGGGCGGGGGAGACGCCCCGCGCTGGGGGATCCGTCCCTGTTAGAAGCAGCCCCATAGGGGCGGGAGGGAGCTGGAGGCGCTTCATCCCCGTGCGGGGACACGGCGGGGACACGGCGGGACACGGGGAAGCCCCCGCGGTCCCCACGGCCGCGGGTCACACCGGCGCCACGTAATTCCCGGGGAAAGTGCCGAATTTCTGCGTCCTCCTGGACACTCCTGCGGGCACAAAGACGCGGAGAGGCGGTGAGCGGTGAGGGTGGCACCTCGTCCTCATCCCTGTCCCCGAGGAGGTCGCCACGCACCCACGAACCAGCCGTCGTCGCATTGCTGCATGACATCCACCCTGTCCCCTTCCAGCAACTCCAGCTCGTCGGCGTTTTGGGGCCGGTACTGGTACAGGGCCCGGTACCTGCGACACAAACCATGGGCAGAGCCCACCCCACGCACACGGGTGGGACCCTCGTGGGGACACCGCGCCCGGGGCCGCCCCTGGCTCTGCTTACGGAGTCCACCGGATCTCGGAGCCGTTGTGGGACGGGGCGGGCTCGGGCCGGGCGCTGCTTTGTGCCACCGCCGGGGTCGGGCGCTGTGGGGGGACACGGGGGGTCAGGGTGGCACCCGCAGCCCCAGCGGTGCCAGGGCGGGGGGCACGGTGCCAGGGCGGGGGGCACTCACCTGCTCGGGGCTCCAGCCAGGACGCCGCGGCTCCGCAGGGTGTGGGGGGCTGGCAGAAGCCACCAAGGGGCTGGGGGTGCCAGCGTGGGGCAGCTTTGGGGACGGGGGGAAGGTGGCACCGACGCCGGGACCCCGCTTGGCTTCCCGGGGGGACCCCGCGGGAGCCTGGGGGCTGCGGGGGCCGGGCGAGCGCTGCAGGGCCGGGGATCGGGGGCTGGCGGGGCCGGGGGAGGCGGGGATGTCCTCGGCCGTGGTTTTGACCCGCGGCTCCTTCAGCACCTGCACGTAGGTGGCGGGGAAGATGCCCTGGCGGCTGGTGCCCGAGATGCGCCCCTCGTACCAGTTCTCGTTCACCCGGCGCACCAGGCAGATCCGCTCGCCCTGCGGCGGGAGCAGAGGGAGGGTTAGCGCGGGATGGCACGGGATGAACGGCCCAGGATGGCACGGAACGGCCCGCGATGGCCCAGCACAGAGAGGCACGGAATGGCCCGGGATGAACGACCCGGGATGGCACAGAACAGAGAGGCACAGAATGGCCCAGGATGGCACAGCACAGAATGGCACAGAATGGCACAGGGTGGCCCGGAACGGCCCGGGATGGCCCAGCACTGAGAGGCACAGATTGGCCCGGGATGGCAGAGCACAGAGAGGCATGGAATGGCCTGGGATGAACGGCTCGGGATGGCACAGCATGGAGAGGCACGGATTGGCCTGGGATGGCACCGCAGAGAGGCACAGAACAGCTCGGGATGGCCCAGCACGGAACGGCCCGGGATGGCCCAGCACAGAGAGACACAGATTGGTACGGGATGGCTCAGAATGGCACAGGATGGCAGAGCACGGAGAGGCACGGAACGGCCCGGGATGGCCCAGCACGGAGCCGCGGTACCTTGCGAAAGGAGAGCTCCACGTGCACATCCCCTCGGAAGTTGTAGAGCGCCAGCGCCTCGCCGTATTCCAGCACCTGCAGCGTGGGAGCCTTGATGGGCTTGGGCACCTCCGTGGGCGGCAGGATCTGGGGGGCACACGCGGGTGAGGGGCAGCGCCAGCGCCCCCCGGCCCCGCTGCCCCCGCAGGGCCCGCGCCCACCTCCACGTAGTTGGAGGGGAAGATGCCCACGCGGCCGTGGTGCTCCCCCTCCAGCCAGTTCCTGTCCACCTCCTTGTGGATGTAGACGATGTCGCCCTTCTGCAGCGTCAGCTCCCTGCAAGGGACACTGTCACACCTGCCCGCGGGCACAGACCTGCCCTCGGCTCGGCTGGCAGTGCCAGGGCTCCCCCAGTCCCATCTGTCACCCAGAGACCCCAGGGGTGACCCCGGCGCTTACTTGGGAGACTCAGCCTGGAAGTTGAACTTGAGGCGAGCAGCTTTCATCTGGGGAGGGACAGGAGGGGTTACAGGAGACACCCCCAGTCCCGCCACCCCAAATCCCCCATGGCACGGGACGGCCCAGCCTCACCTTCTTCTCCTCCCTCCTGACGGCCTCCACGGGCTCCCCCAGGTCCGACAGGCTGGGCAGGGTCCCTGGCCTGAGGGTGTCTGTGAAGAGCGGGGGTGTGGGGGTCTCAGGGAGGCTCAGGAGGGCTCAAAGGGGGCTCAAGGGGGGCTCAAGGGGGGCTCACTGGGGTCTCACCTCTGCCAGGGCTCCGGTCACTGGCCAGCCCCAGCCCAGCTCGCTCCATGCTGGGGGTGGCAGCTGAGTGGTGGGTGCCAGGGGGGCTCCACAGCCGCTGGGGTGACAGGGGGCTCCTGAGGGGTGACAGTGGCTCAGGGCAGGGCCGTGAACCCTCCCTGCTCTGACCCTGCTGCCCTTGGGTGTGGCAGGACCCCTGTGTCCCACAGAGCAGGACATCGGGGTCCTGTGCATTGCATGGACCAGGACATCAGGGACCCTCAGGGCCCCTTTATCCCATGGACCCCCGGGTCCACAGACCGGGAATTCGGGGTCCACCAGGATCCCTGAATTCCATCAGCCAGGATATTGGGGTCCCCCAGCACCAGGACCCCGGGATCCCGCAGCCCAAAACCACGGGGTACCCCAATGGAAGAACACTGGGGTCCCCCAGAACCAGGACCCCCGCTCTGCTCTCTGCACCGCTCCCGGGGCTCCTCCCGGGGCAGCCAAGCGGGACCGGTCCGAAGTTTTCCGGCAGCGCGGCCCCGCTGCGGCCGAGCAGGAAGCGCCGGGGAGGGCTAATGAATAACCGCGCTCCGGGGGGCGCTGAAAGAGCCCAAATGCGCCCCCCAAAGCCGGAGGAGGGGCTGGGGAGGGGGAGAACCCCCGCCCTGTGCGCCCCTGGGGGTTACGGTGGGTCCTACAAGCGGAGGGACTCGTTGGTTTGTTGGTTGGTTTGTTGGATTGTTTGTTTGTCGGTTTGTTTGTTTTGCTGGCGGGGCACAGAGGGGTCTGTGAGGACACCCCGGCGTGCCCACCCCACCCCGGCGTGCCCACCCCATCCCACCGCGGGGTGCTCCGGCACAGCTGTCCCCTCCCCGTGCCCGCAGGGACACAGCGGTGGGAATCGGGAACCCGAGCGCCGTCACCTCCCCTGGGACGGAGCCAAAGGCCGGGACGCGGCGTTCCCTGCTCGGGGCCGGGGGAAAGGCTGAGCCCCGCTCCGGCCCCGTCCCACCCTGCGGGCAGCCGGCCCGGCGCCGCTCCCACCCGTGCGGGGATCCCGTGGGGGTTCCGGGGGGCTCCCACCCCGCGGGGCGCTGCGTGCGGGGACAGCCCGACCGCCACCCCCAGAGCGGGGTCCCGTCCCTCGCCCCCTCGGTTTGGGGGTGGGAGCGGCCGCGGAACTCACCGAGCAGCCGGGGAGGCCGGAGCAGGGGAGCGAGCGGTGGGAGCAGCAGCCGGGCTCTGCCGGGAGGAGCGGGAGGGGGTGGGAGAGAAAAATTAATCATCCAGGAGGCCGAGTCTCGGCGGGAAGCGAAGGAGTCCAGCTCGGCTGCGCCAATAAAGCGCCGGACGGACGGACGGACGGGCGGGCTGGGTCCTAAAGCCCCACAGCCGCGGCTCCAAGGGCTGCTGAGCAGCCGTGCGTGGGGCCAGATGTGCGCGGAGCCAGCCAGGCAGGCAGCGGGGTGTGCGCGCATCCAGATGTGCATGCAGCTCCGTGCAGGCACCCAGATGTGCAGGGCTCCAGCCGTGCACTCATCCATCCATCCACTTGTTCCCGCATCCAGTTGTGCCCACATCCAGTTGTGCCCACATCCATCCATCCATCCATCCATCCATCCATCCATCCATCCATCCATCCATCCATCCATCCATCCATCCATCCATCCAGTTGTGCACACATCCAGCCGTGCAGGCACCCAGATGCGCAGGGCTCCAGCCGTGCACTCATCCATCCATCCATCCATCCATCCATCCATCCATCCATCCATCCATCCATCCATCCATCCATCCATCCACTTGTTCCCACATCCAGTTGTGCCCACATCCAGTTGTGCCCACATCCAGTTGTGCCCACATCCAGTTGCTCACACATCCAGTTGTGCCCACATCCAGTTGTGCCCACATCCAGTTGTGCCCACATCCATCCATCCAGTTGTGCACACATCCAGCCACACATGCGCCCAGATGTGCATGCACCCATCCGGGCATTAATCCAGATGTGCATCCCACCACGTGCATGCCCAAGCCTTGCACAAAGCCAGCCCACAGCTGGATGTGCCCACAGCTGGATGTGCCCACAGCTGAATGTGCCCACAGCCGGATGTGCCCACAGCCAGATGTGCCCACAGCTGGATGCCCTGGGGTGCCCAAGGGGCAGCAGGAGGGCCCGGGGGTACCTGGCGGGGTGCCCGGCGCGTCTCCATGTCCCTCATGTCCTTGTCCAGCTCCTCGCTGAGCTGCTCCAGCTCCTGCTCCAGCAGCACCTGCACGGGCAATTCGGGGCTGTGGCGGCCAGGCTGGCACTGCCCGCGGGCCCCGGGACCCGCTGCCACCCCCAGCACCCCCTGCCACCCCCAGCTCCTCACCTCGATGGACTGAGCCCGCTTCGGCCGCGCTGCTGCCGGGCTCTGAAAGGGCAGGGGCCGCTCAGGGGTGTGCCCACCTCGGGCCCACCCCTCACCCTGTGCCAGCCCTGCCTACCTGCTCCCGCGGACAGAACTCCCCTGGTTCGTAGTCAAAAATGCTGCCAGGCTCGGCGGTGGCACCGGTGCCGCCCCAGCGGGTCCTGTGGAGGACGGGGGGGTTCAGCCAGCGCAGCCCCCCCTCCCGCCGTGGGCACCCCCGTCCCTGTGCCAGGCTCACCAGTCCATCCCGTTGGGCATCCCGGGGGGCTCAGCCGGGGCCGAGCCCCTCCTGCGCGGCTTGGGGGGCGATGGAGGCGCCGTGGTGGGGCAGGAATGGGTGTCCCAGTCGGGCTCTGGGGATGGGCAGGTGAGCGGGGGCCGGGCCGTGCCCGCTCCGTGCCCGCTCCGTGCCCACCCGCGCAGCCGGGCTCACCTGGCAGCTTGCGGTGGATCTGCCGGAACATGCTGCGGTACCAGTCCCGGGGGCTGTCCACGCTCTGGGGGGACACGGTGCGGTGGTGAGGGGGTGACAGCGGGGTGACACCCCCGCCCTGCGCCCCCACTCACCGAGCGAGAGGCCAGGGGCATCCCCGTCTCGTCCACGGGCCCGATGCCATCGTACTTCACCCAGCGCCGCTCCCGCCGCTTGCTGTCCTTGGTCCAGGTCGCCGACCAGCCCGGGGGCCGCGGGCAGGCGGGGGCGGCCCTGGGGCTGGGGCTGGGCTGGGCGGGCACCTGGGTATTGGGGGCTTTGGGCTCCTTGGCTGGCCAGGTCTGGTACCACTCATTCACTGCAGGCAAGGTGGGCACGGCTCAGGTGGGCACGGCCCGGGGGAGCCCCCAGGTGTCCCCAGGATGCTCGGGGCTCTCTGTACCTGAGCTCTTGGGAGCTCCCGGGCTGTTCTGGGCGGTGCCGCGGCTCTCCGGCTCGTGGAAGTGGAAGTTGAGGGTGTTGGAGCCGCGGTGGCGGATGATGGGCACCTGTGGCACAGGGAGGGGCTGCCACAAAGCATCGGGGGGTGCAGCCCCCCCGGATCCCCCAGCATGTGCCAGCCCCACTCACCCTGTGCTGCGGGGACACCTGTGGGGCGGGGAGGAGGCGGGGAACGTCCTCCACCCCCAGGGCCGGGCTGGTGTCGGGGGGCAGGAGCCGGCCCGCCATGGCCGGGGGCCGCGGGATGGTGCCCGGGGGATGCCCTGTGGGAAAAGCAGCTGTGGTGCTCATGGCGTCCCTGTTCTCTGGGCATTCCCAGGCTTTGGCGGAGAGACGGGGGCTCGGAGGAGCCGCAGCCGCACCGCTGGGAGCGTCCCCTGTCATTCCACAGGGGACACCACGTGTGGGGTGACAACGGCGCTGGGAGCGTCCCCTGTTATTCAGAGGCACAGGGGACACCGTGTGTGGGGTGACAACCGCGGTGGCAGCGTCCCCAGCTCAGCGAAGGGGCTGTTCCTGTTCAGAACCAGCCCTGGCACGGTGCCCACCTCATTCTCCATGCCAATCCAGACCCCCGCCCCTCGGCCTGCCCCGGCTGGGCAGGGATGGATCAGCCCGGAGCGGCTCGGGGGGCGATGGCAGCGCCGCGTTCCCATCCCATGCCCGGTCCCGGGGCGCTGCCCTCCCGCCCGGGCACGTGGCGGCAGCAGCGTCGCCCGCCCGGGAGCGCTGCCAGCGCCGGGAACACGACAGGGCAGAAATATTTCCCCGCCCTGCAGCGCAAACAGAAAGGGAGAGGGGACGGAGGAACGGGGAGCCGGGAACGCGCGGCCGGGCTGTGACTCACCAGGAACGGACCGGGGGGCGGCTGGGGGAGACGGGACCCCCGGAGCCCTTCCCGACACCCCAGGGATGGCTCCGGGGCCTTCGGGGGACACCCGTGACCTGGGCTCCGTCCCCACCCCGGCAGCGGAGCTCGCAGGTGCCAGACCCCGCCTCAAACGGGGCGTCCTGGGGGCTCCCGGGCGCCCTCTGTGTGTGTGGGACCCCCAATCGGGACCCCCCGTTTCCCGCACCGCTGGAGGCTCGGCAGCCCCGAGGTTGTAATTAACGTTAATCACCCCCGTGGGGAAACTGAGGACCCGGGGCACACAAAGTGGGGTGCAGGCTCCTGTCCCCCAGGGCACCCCAAAAACCTCCGCGCCATTCCCAGCGCAGCCCCACACGGGGCTCGGCCCCTTCCTTGTCCTTTCCCCCCAAACCTGTTCCCTTGGGCCCCCCCCAGCCTGCTCTTACCTCCTGTGCGGTGCCCCCCGAGAAGCTCCGGGGTTTTGGGGAGCCCCGGGGCGAGCGGGCCGGAGCTGCGAGCGGCACGGAGGGAAAACCCACGGCACGAACTCGGCCGGGAGAAGGAGCGGGGGGGCCCTCAGAGCGTGGAACTCCAGGAGAGCCCCCCAAGAGCATCCCCCGGGAGGGTCGAGAGGCACCGGCTCCGTCCCGGCCGCCGCTGGGTCCCCGTGTGCCCCGGTCCCCCCCCGGGGTGCGCTGCCCCCCCAGCTCTGGAGCGGGGCCGGCCCATTCAGAGTTTCCAGTGACATTTCCAGGGATGGGATCCAGGGAATGGGGCCAAGAGGCTGAACTCATCCCACGCCCCGCGCACGCGTTCCCGCGCACCCGGCCCCGCTTACGAAACGGGGCGAGCCCGGCGCCGCCGCCCCCCGGCGCGATGGAGACGCGGACTCGGGGGGGTTTGGGGAAAGGACGGGGAGGGAATTCCGGGGGGAGGTCGGGACTGAGGGGAGGAGCGGGGTCTGTGCTCCTGAACGCCTCCGAGAGCCGGCATGGGGCACGGGGAGAGCAGAGACCCCATCCCCACTGCCGGCCGCTTTCCCACGGGTGACCCTCCATCCCTCCATCCCTTCCATTTCTCCATCTCTCCATCTCCTCCATCCCTTCAATCTCTCCATCCCCCAGGGATTGGGGCGCCGGGGACCCCCATGTGAGCCCCCCGTGTCCCACCTCATCCCCTCCAGCGTCCCCGCTTCCCCACCGATGGAGAGGGGGATTTCGGGGGATTTTTGGCAGAGGGTGAGGAGGGAAATGCTGAGAGGTGAGGGCCGAAGTGGGGAGTGGGATCTGTGCTCCTGGAATGGGATCTGTGCTCCTGGAATGGGATCTGTGCTCCCGTGCCCACCCAAGCCCTGGTGTGGGGCACAGTCAGAGCAGAGCCCCCATCCCCACTGCACCATCCCCTCCATCCGCCCGTCCCTGAGGAATCCAGGCAGGGTCCCCGCCCGGAACACCCCCGTGCCCCGCTCTGTGGGTGCCCCGTGTCCCCCCGCACCCCCCACTCACCCGCCGGCCGCTTCCTGCTCCCCTAAAGTGCTGACACCCCCAAAACGGGGCTGCCCCAGCCCTTCCTCATCCCGTGAGCTCCCACGTGAGCTCCAAGGGCGATGGTGGCTTCGCTGCCACCCCTCGGTCCCCACCAGGCCACCGCCCGCTGCTGCTGGGGACCATGGCAGGAGCCCCGGCTGGCTGCGATCCTGCGCCCGGCGACACAGGGGACACCGGACACGGGGGACAGAGGGGACACAGGGGACAAGGGACACAGGGGACAGGGTGTACTCCCCCGCCCCAATGCCTGGGAATGAGGCAGCTCCTTGCTGCCAGCTGGGGACACCGAGGCGAGGACAAGGAGCTGATCCCGCTGGCAAATCCCGGGGTGACGAGGGCAGGGATGGCAGCCGGGCCGGAGGGGGTTAAACCCAGCGAGAGGGGACCCCGAGCCCATCCCTGCTGCCAAGGGGTGACAAATCCCCTCCAGCCCACCCAGTGACACCTCTCGATGTCGCAGCGATGCCAGGAGCAGCCCCCTCACCCCAGCCCCCCTGGGGGTGCCCAAATCCCCGCTCACCTCCCGCTCCCGTGCCCGGCCAGGAGCCTCCAGCGCCGGCCCTGCCTCGGTCCCTCCCTCCCTCCCCGCGGCTCCCAGCACCAGCCTCCGCTCACAGATAAATATTTAACGCGCAGCCCGGGCCGGGATTAACAAAGGGCGAGTGTTTCCTGTTTGCTCAGCGGCGATGCCAGCCGGGAACGCGCGGCCGGGCCCGGGGATGCTCCCAGGGATGCTGCCCTGGGCAGGGATGTGCCCGGAGTCCCCCGGTGCCCAGCGCGGGGTCTGCCAGCGGCTTGGGGGCTCCCCGGTTTGGGTGGGAACACCCAGGAAAAGGGTGTGGGAGAGCCGGAGCGTCCTGGCCAGGGCGGGCCCTGGATGCATCCGGAGCGGGAATGTTGCAGGGAGGAGCAGGTGGGAAACGGGAGCACGTGGTGAGCTGAGCCCGAAGGAATTCCTGATTGGGATCACGCCCTGGAGTCCTCCAGAGCTCATCCTGAATATTCTGCTGATACTTGGGAAGAGGGGATGGATCCCAGGTGTGGAAGGCAGAGTGGGAGCCACAGCAGCTCCCAGGGAATGATGCAGGAGGGGATCCCTGAGCAGGATGTGTGGAACTTTGGGGTTGGATCCACCCGGTGCTGAGTGCGGGGTCTGCCAGCGGTGCCAGGGCTTGGGGGCTCCCAGTTTGGGTGGGAACAGCCAGGAAAAGGGTGTGAGAGCCAGAGCATCCTGGCCGGGGCGGGCCCTGGGAGCGGGGAGGAGCAGAACGGGAGCACGTGGTGAGCTGAGCTCGAGGTGGCGCTGAATTCCCAAAGGAATTGGGATGATTGATTGGGGTAACGCCCTGGAGTCCTCCAGAGTTTATCCTGAATATTCTGCTGGCCCTGGGAAGAGGGGATGGATCCCAGGTGTGGAAGGCAGGGTGGGAGCCACAGCAGCTCCCAGGGAATGATGCAGGAGGGGATCCCTGAGCAGGACCCGTGGAACTTTCGGGATCCACCCAGATCCCGACCCCAGGGCTGCTCCCTGAATCCTCGCTGTGGAGGGAGCAGCCCCAGAAGGGACAAGGAAGGAGCTGGGGTGGAACAAGAGCTGGCACATCCCGTCCTGTCCCTGCTGGCACCGCGTTATTTACCCAGGGAAGGACGAGGAGCAGGAGCTGAGAGCTCTCCAAATCGCCAAATTCCTGTGCTGGGGGCTGGGAGATGCCCTGAAGAGCCTCTAAAACCCCCCAAATCCTCCTTTCTGGCAGCAATGAACCCCCCTCAGCAACCCAAAAAATCACAGTGGAGCACAGTGACTGTGTCAATTTTTAACTTTTTTTTCTTTTTTTTTTCCTCCTTAAAGATGACTCCGATTTACATCGAGACAGTTCTAACAAATTCATTCCTTGTTTCACAAAAAAAAAAAAAAAAAGAAATTATATTAAATAATTTCTGCCAATAAATAACATTTTCACCAATTTTTTTCTCCTTTCAACAGAACTAAAAAAAAAAAAAAAAAAAAAAAAAAAAAGCAAGAAATAAAAATAAAAATTAAAAAGGAGGCAGTCTCCAGGCAACGGGCGTATGATCCTTCAGCATCGAGAACCCTAAAATCACCATCACTGCACCCCTGGAGGGCTTCAGGTCCTCCCTGGCCGAGGTTTGGTGGGATCTGCATCCCTGCCAGCTCCCCTGGCCAGGTGGGATCTGTGCCAGAGGCAGCCAGAGGGGTTCTCCCAATCCCAAAAAAGAAAATTAAGCTTGAACTCAACCCACCACCCGCCCCATTGCCGACTCCCCTCCTTGGACATGCACCTTGCTAGAACATGCAAAAAAACCCAGGCTGCGGGGAGGTGGGGGCTTTCCCTGGATTTGGGGGCTCCCTCGGGCCGGGGGGGTCCCCTCAATCCCGGATGTCCAAGCTCCAGGTGGCAGCCGGGGAGGGGAAGGGACGGGCGGGAGCTCGGAAAGGAGGGGTCAGAGACAAGCCCAGCCCCGAGGCGCTGGATTTGGGGGGAAAAGGAGGAAAAGGGGGAGTTTGGGGGCGTTTCTGGATTGGTTTTTTATTTTTTGGTTTGCCGTGGTGGGGATCAGGGCAGGGAATTCTGCTCCCAAGTCGTCCCCAAAAGAGGGGAAGGGGGATCTCGGCTGGGGGCGGTGGCAGGGGAAGCGCGGCATGGAGAGGGGGCGTTAATTAATTGAGGGGGTAATTAGCACCCAGAGCCCCATCGCTGCTCCTCACCCCCTCAGGAAGTGCTTCAAAGGGAACAGGGGAGCTGGCAGTGTGACACCCACACGTGTGGGTGCCACAGGGACACAGGGACAACACCCAGCCCTTGGCCACCATCTCCAGGGTGGCACAGTGCAGCTCAAGGGATAAGGGGGGATAAAAATTCCACCCCTTGGCCACGTTCTCCAGGGCCAGGACAATGAAGATCCAGCCCTTTTCCAGAGCTGGGACACTGGGAAGCTGCAGTTCCACCAGCCCCAAGCATCATCAGGGGGTTGGATCTGAGCCCCCAAACCATGAAGCACAAAGTCCAAGAAGATTTTGAGGAGGAGGAATTGGTGATGCCAGAGCAGAAGAAGAGGGTGGGGGGACAAACTGCCCAGCAAAGCAAATCCCCCTGTGTGATGGGCAGGGCCCTGCTGACCCCCCCACGCCGGGAACAGGGGGTTGCCAGGCTCGGGGTCCCGCAATTCCCATCCCAAATATCCCGACTAAAACCTGGCTGGCTTGGGTGAGATCCCAGCCTGGGTCAGCACAACACGCCCGAACATGCACGGGCAGCCCTGGGCACCACACACGGGCTCACCGCTCACAGGAGGCCCTGAAAGGACAAAGAAATACTCACAGACAAAAGGCAATTTGGCCCCACTCCTCGGACTGGGGGGAGAGAAGCTCGCAGCAAACATCTCGAAAAGCGGTGGGCGTGGAAAATAAAAAGGGATCAAAGGGAAAAAAAAAAAAAAACAACCAAAAAAAGAAAAAGAATAAAAAAAAAAAAAAGAGGGGAAAGTGGAGGCATGTGACTGAAAAGTGTGGAAACCCAGCGGTCTGCTCACAGAATCCTAAAGAGCCCCGTGGGATTAGGTGACGTCTGATCCTAAGACAATTTGAAAGCTTCCTGGGAAGCTGCTGTTTTTCCTCTGGCGCTGGAACTGCCGAGGGAAGACGGCAACAAGCAGGGAAAGCCTTGGCAAAGATCCCCTGGAGAGGCTCAGCCCTGCCTGCAGAGAGCTCGGGAGAAGGGGGACAGGGAAAGATGGAGAGGGGAGTGCTCCAGGAGCTGCTGCCTCAGCTGCAGGCAATGGGCACGGCTGGGAAGGGAAGGGACCAATGGGAATCCCATAAAACACATGAGAATCCCATAAAAACACATGGGAACTGAGCAATGGGAACCCCAGAACACACATGGGAACTGAGCAATGGGAACCCCAGAACACACATGGGAGCTGAGCAATGGGAATCCCATAAAACACATGGGAACTGGCCAATGGGAATCCCATAATACACATGGGAACTGAGCAATGGGAATCCCATAAAACACATGGGAATTGACAAATGGGAATCCCATAATACACATGGGAACTGAGCAATGGGAATCCCATAAAACACAGGGGAACTCACCATCTGGAACCCTACAAAATCTTTCACAGCTCATGTGGGAAGTCACCAGCAAGAATCCCACAAAATCCTGCACAGCTCACAGGGAAGTGACCAACGGGAATCCCATAAAACCCTTCACAGCTCACAGGGAAGTCATCAATGAGAATCCCATAAAACCCTGCACAACTCATATGGGAAGTGACGAACAGGAATCCCATAAAACCCTTCACAGCTCACAGGGAAGTGACCAACGGGAATCCCACAAAACCCTGCACAGCTCACAGGGAAGTCACCAACGGGAACCCTACAAAACCCTGCACAGCTCACAGGGACGTGACCAACGGGAATCCCACAAAACCCTGCACAGCTCATGTGGGAAGTGACCAACGGGAATCCCACAAAACCCTTCCCCAGCACTCCCAGTGTAAGTGAAGAATGCTCAGAGTGACAGAATGCTCAGCTCCCGCTCCAAAATCCCTCACCCCACACCCAGGGGTGTCCCCTGGGAACCCCCAGGATCCCTGTCCAGAACTCCCTGCCAAAATTCCTGCCACATCCACTCGGTTCTGCCTTCCAAGCCCTCCCTGCTCCCCAGTCCAGGGGCTGTCCTGTCACCAGCACCCAGCCACATCTCCCAGAACCAGCAGTGCCCAAATCTTATCTCAAACTTTTATCAGCCATCCCCTGCTCCAGCTGCTGGGAAAGGCAGAGTTGCCCATGGCTCCTCTGGAACAGCCAAGGGTGGGTGACACCCAAAGCCACACACCCTGGGGGGACAGGGGGGTGACACTGGGGTGACCACCCTGTCCCCAACACCCCAAACTGCTCAGCAAGGGCTGATGGCAGAGAGGGGAGCAGGGAATGTGCCATGGGCTGGGCAGCTGTGCTGGTGGGGGAATGGGGGAGCTGAAGCCTGCAGGGTGTAAATGACCCCCTTTTCCTTTAAAACTTTGCCCTGCAGCTTTCCCAGGGATCATCAGACAGCAGAGATAATTCCTCTGCTCTGAATGAGAGGGATTCCCAAGGGAATTCTGCTGCACAAACTGACTGCTCCAAGAGGAAAAGCCACAACAAGGGGCAGCACTTCCCCCACCTTCTCCCGATTTTCCTTTGGGATAAAGCTGAAATCCTGAAGGAAAAAGTGCTGTGATTGGTGTTAACAACCCTGGAGCTGCCCCTGGCTGTCACCTTGGAAAAAAGGGATGGATCCCAGCAATCTGCCTTCCAGGGAATTGGTTGCTAAAGCAGCAGCTGCAGGTAGGCAAGAGGTGGAAAAAAAGAACAGGAAAAATCTGGGGAAGAAAACAGGTGTGTAAAGGAAAACCAACCCAACCGTATCCTGAAGGGAAGGACCTGCTGTGGAAAGCTCAGGCTAAGTCCAAATTGTGCCAAAGCCAACGACCCAAGTTGCCTGGTTTGACTGATTTTTGATTTTTAATCCAACACCCCCCAGCAGAGGTTTGGCCTCTCGGGGAGGGCAGCTGGACAGCGCAACACTCCCGGGATGCTCTAGCAGTTGGATTGGTTTCTAACTCAAAAAAAAAAAAAAAAAAAAAAAAAAAAAAGAAAAAAAAAAAGACATTTTTATATATATCGAACATAAATTAAAAAAAAAAAAATTACAAAATGGTCGCTTTCTTACAGAACGGATGCGGACTGGATTTATGGACGTGCCTCCAGGTGAAGTCGGTTTCTCCCCCTGCCCCCACCCCACCCCGCTAATAAATAAATAAAATTCATGACGTTTTGGATCCTCTGGCGTTACTGGGGTTTCTTGCCCGTGCCGTTCTTGTCCGCAGAGTTCGAGGTTACCAAGTTCACGGGGCCGTCCGCGTGCAGCGAATCCTTGCGCGGCGGCATGCGCTCGTTGATGCGGTCCAGCCCCCGCGCCTCCTCGAAGCTGCGGATCTTGTGCTGCGGGGAGAAGCCGCGGATGGCTGCGGGAGGGAAGGGAGCACAGGGAGGAGGTGTCAGCATCAGGATGGAATTAACCCCAGAGGAGCCCTCCAGCACACGCCAGACACCAACGGGGACAGGTGGAGGGGACAGAAAGCACCGGGCTGGGTTTGGGGATTCTTTGGGGAGGTTTTGGAGGTGCCAGCGCGTGTTCGGGAGCAGCTGGAGGCAAGGTTTAGGAGGTGCTCTGCTCCCTAAGAGCTGCTTCTTTTTGGGGAGGTTTGGGATTTGCTCTGCTCCATAAAAGGATGCTCTTTTTAGGGAGGTTTGGGATTTACTCTGCTTCCTAAGAGCTGGTTCTTTTTGGGGAGGTTTGGGATTTGCTCTGCTCCATAAAAGGATGCTCTTTTTAGGGAGGTTTGGGATTTACTCTGCTTCCTAAGAGCTGGTTCTTTTTGGGGAGGTTTGGGATTTGCTCTGCTCCATAAAAGGAGGCTCTTTTTAGGGAGGTTTGGGATTTGCTCTGCTTCCTAAGAGCTGGTTCTTTTTGGGGAGGTTTGGGAGTAGATCTGCTCCCTAAGAGCTGGTTCTTTTTGGGGAGGTTTGGGATTTGCTCTGGTCCTTAAGAGCTGGTTCTTTTTGGGGAGGTTTAGGATTTACTCTGCTCCCTAAGAGCTGGTTCTTTTTGGGGAGGTTTGGGATTTGCTCTGCTCCCTAAAAAGAGGTTCGTTTTGGGGAGGTTTACGATTTGCTCTGCTCCCTAACAGCTGGTTCTTTTTGGGGAGGTTTAGGATTTACTCTGCTCCCTAACAGCTGGTTCTTTTTGGGGAGGTTTAGGATTTACTCTGCTCCCTAAGAGCTGGTTCTTTTTGGGGAAGTTCAAGATTTGCTCTGCTCCCTAAGAGGCAGTTCTTTTTAGACAGGTTTAGGATTTTCTCTGCTCCCTAAGAAGTTGAGGATTTGCTCTGCTCCCTTAGAGGAGGTTCTTGTTTTTAGGGAGGTTTAGGATTTGTTCTACTTCCTAAGAGCTGGTCCTTTTTGGGGAGGTTTAGGATTTGCTTTGTTCCTGAAGAGGTTCTTTTTCTTTAAGAGAGGTTTAGGACTTGCTCTGCTCCCTAAGAAGTTTAGGATTTGTTCTGCTCCCTAAGAAGAGGCTCTTTTATTTAGAGAGGTTTAGGATTGGCTTTGCTCCCTAAAATGAGGTTCTTTTTAGGGAGGTTCAGGATTTCTCTGCTCCCTAAGAGGAGGTTCTTGCTTTTGGGGAGGTTTAGGATTTGCTCTGCTCCCTAAGTGCTGGTTCTTTTTGGGGAGGTTTGGGATTTGCTCTGCTCAAGAGATGGCTCTTTTTGGGGAGATTTAGGATTTGCTCTGCTCCATAAAAGGACGTTCTTTCCTTTTAGGGAGGTTTAGGATTTTCTCTGCTCCCTAAGAGGTTTAGGATTTGCTTTGCTCCCTAAAAGGAGGTTCTTCTTTTTAGGGAGGTTTAGGATTTGCTCTACTCACTAAGAACTGGTTCTTTTTCTTTAAGAGGGGTTTAGGATTTTCTCTGCTCTCTAGGAGGAGGTTCTTTTTTGGGAGGTTTAGGACTTTCTCTGCTACCTAAGAGCTTTTCATGGAAGCATGCAATAATTTGGGCTGGGAGATTAAAATCACCCAGTTAAATTATCCCAGGTTTAACCTTGGACACTTACAGAGATGGGGCAGCCACAGCTTTTCTGGAAATTCCATCCCACCACCCTTACAGGAAAGAATTTCCTTCCAATATCCCAAACTTCCCCCGATTTTAATAGTATAGGAAGAACTTGATAAACCAGACAGGTGCTTGCTGTCCCCAGAGAGGGAAATCTCAGGAAAATTTCAAAGCTGAAAAACACGACACTAAAAAATAACAATTAAAAAGAAAATAAAAATTTTAAAAAAAGGCAAAACCCAGAACAACAGAACAAAGACACCACCACAAGGCTCTGAACTCCGACACAAACCACACACTGCAACACCAGGAGAGGGAACAGCTAGTCCTTGGATCACAAAGGCAAAATTCTTGCATGACCAGGAGACACACGGGCAGATTTGGGAGGGATGAATCCCACGGAGGAATTTTATGTCCCTGTTCCATCACCGCGGGGACGAGCACGTCACCCTGGCCCTGATGACACGGACCAAATGTGAAACTCCTTTGTGCTACAGAGAATTTAAGGAAAAGGAGCCTCTGCCAAATCTTTTACAAGGACTTGGCTGGCTCACAAACAACTTCCCTTGGTAAGCAAAGCCTCTGTAGAGCTGCGTGGCCCCGCTTGGCATCGAGGAAAAATCCTCATGGATCCGTCATTCCTACACCCTACAGGCAGAGAATTGCCTCTCCACCTTGGCCTACCTGTGGGGAGGGCAGGGGTTACACCAGCACCACAAAATCCTGTTTTCTAAGGGTTTTGATGGTGCTGGCAGATTGCAGGACCTCAACCCCAAGGTCTCGAGCCGCCGCAGCAGGAACCGCTTTGGCAACTCCAAATAAAGGTGTCCCACTAAGGAATAAACTGTTCAAGCTGCAACAGCCTTGAACCAAACCCCTGGGTGTTTTTTCCTTCCCAGCAGGGCCTTGTCCTCCCCCACTTCTGGTGATGCAAGAGTAAAAAGCTTCCGTTAAGGGCTGGTAAAGCTCTTTAAAATGAGCGCACGCACACACGGAGATGATTTGAGTCTCTCGCCGGGTTCTAGCCATACCTTCCCGTGCCTCTACCGCTT
Source organism: Ammospiza nelsoni (assembly GCF_027579445.1). Taxonomy (NCBI): domain Eukaryota; kingdom Metazoa; phylum Chordata; class Aves; order Passeriformes; family Passerellidae; genus Ammospiza; species Ammospiza nelsoni. The sequence goes on from NC_080662.1 coordinate 4,636,014, forward strand.
CTACTGTGGCTGCAATACAGAAGAACAGTGGCATGCAGAAATGAAGACAGGGAAAAAAAAATAAAACAAAACAAAAAACCAAAACAAAACAGAAAAAAAAAAAAAAAGGAACAAAAACAGAGTGACAGTGAGTGATCCGACATCATGGCTGCGACGCAGAGCCCGCGGCCCCCCAGCCCCGGTGGTGCCAAACGAGTGGCGAGAGGGGAGAAAAAGGTGACAGGAGGTGGAGAGGAAGGGGGGAAGGGGACCCCCGAGGGCTCAGGGGGAGTCTCCTTTCCTCTGGGTTGATCTGATGGAAGGACAGAGGAGCAGAGAGCGGGGGCTTCCTGCTGTGTGCACTGCACAGGGACAAGCTCGGAGTAAGCTCTGCTCCAAGCTGGGTGGCTCCAGAACACCTTTGGGTGATCAGTTATGTGGGATTCACCCTCCACCACACAGAAGGGATCCCAGGGGATGTTTTGGAGCAGTGGGAAGGAGAGGGGCAGCCTGTTTTCCAGGGAAGGACAAGCAGCAGGTACTGGGCTGCTCCGCTCCCGGTGCCTTGAGTTGTAACAGAAAATCAGGCTCCAAACCCAGTTTGGCTTCAGCTCCACCTCCTGCAAGTGTTACCAAGCAACAAGGCACCACAGAGCTGAGCAATGTCCCCCTTCCTAAATCTGCTGCAGCAACATCCGAGGTTTGGTAGGCCCTGCCTCAACATCTGGAAGGGCGCCCTTCCCTTGAGCAGATTCTCTGGATTTTAGCCTCAAAACTGCAGCTTTTTTCACTTTGGACACAATGCAGAGGCCACGTGGTCCTGGGGAGGCCACGGAGGAAGGATGGAGCTGTGGCTGCACAGCTCTGCCCCAGATTCCGTGACTTTGTTCAGTAGATTTTGCCAAGCCCTGCTGTGAAAGGCTGGGGAGAGGCTCAGGAGGGCAGGGCCCCCCTCACTGCAGCCCCGTTTCCCTTTTCTGAGGTGCACAGGCACCCCAAAAGGGGGGCACAGCCCCTCCTCCTCACCCAGCAGACGGGGCTCCCATAAATTCACCGGGAGTGTGAAGGGATGTGCAAAATGGGAAAGGGTGGGAGGATGGGGAAAAGGGGGAGGGAAAAGGGTCAGGACAGGAAAAGGGGGGAGGAAAGGGGGAAGGACAGGGAAGGGAGAGTGGGAGAAGGGGGAAGGAAAGGGAAAAGGGCCAAGGAAAGGGGAAAGGACAGGGAAAGGAGGGTGAGAGAAGGAGGAAGGACAGGGAAAGGAGGGAGGGAGAAGGGGGAAGGACAGGGAAAAGGGAAAGGAAAGGGGTCAGGACAGGGAAATGGGGTTGGGAGAAGGTGGAAGGACAGGGAAAGGGGGAGGGAAATGGGTCAGGACAGGGAAAAGAGAATGGGAGAAGGAGGAAGGACAGGGAAAGGAAGGTGAGAGAAGGAGAAAGGACAGGGAAAGGAGAGTGGGAGAAGGGGAAGGACAGGAAAAGGAGAGTGGGAGAAGGGGGAAGGACAGGGAAAGGGAGGAGGGAGAAGGGTCAGGACAGGGACAGTGGAAGAAGGGGAAGGTCAGGGAAAAGGGGGAAAGAAAGGGGTCAGGACAGGGAAAGCGGGGAGGGAGAAGGGGAAGGACAGGGAAAGGGGTCAGGACAGGGAAAGGAGAGTCAGAGAAGGAAGAAGGACAGAGAAAGGAGAGTGTGAGAAGGAAGGAGGACAGGGAAAAGGGGTGAGGAGGGCAGGAGAAGGCGGGAGATGCCGAGGGCAGCGGGGGCAGCCTGCAGGCGCGGGCAGGGCGGGTAAGGCAACAGCAAAGGCCCAGCTTGTTTGTTCTGTCCTGGGGAGAGGCTTATTTTGGGGGAGAGGAGATCCCTGGTACCCCTGAGAGCAGCCCCTGAGAGGGGAAGGTGCTGGAGAACGTCACAGCATGACCCTGTGCTGTCGGGATCCAGGGACAGAGCTGCTGCAGCAGCCACCTTCCCACTCAGGCTCTGTTCCCAGAACTGGGGCGACGGGGCTGTGATGGTTTCTATAAAAAAAGGGAAAAAATATCCATCCTCCTCTGTGGGCAGAGAAATCCATGAGCTTGGGAGTGCTGCTGCACCCTCCCTGGGAGCAGGCAGTGATATTGCCACGTTTCTGACTCGTGAACTCTTTAATCCAGGCAAACCCCAGCCCCAGCCCGGGGAGAGCTGCAGGAAATCCCCGGTGCCCATGGAAGGGGGAAGCTGGGGAGGTGCCAGGCTTCAAAGGCCATGGCAGGGGAGGATTAACACACTGGATTACAGGATTCCCCCTGGGCTAGCTCATTCCCTGAGCACCAGCCAACCTCCTTGCCCTGGGAGGGGAAGGATTGGATGCTGTGCTTTCTGAGCTGCTGAGGGAGGCAGCAAATTTGGGAAGAAACCTCCAAAACTACCTCAAAACCTGAGAGGAGACTTTTCTGAACCATCCAGCCCTGGAGGAACCTCGTTCCTTTGGCTGGACCTTCCTCCTGTTTGGAATTCATGACTTTTGACAGGGGCAGATTGGGAGGGGTGTGGTTGAACAAAGAACAAACAAGCAGCTGTGTCACTGTCACATTCACACAGAGGCAGTGTCACTGTCACATTCACACAGAGGCTGTCACACAGCAGCAGCACAGCGAGGGGAGGCAGAGGATGTGCACCATGCAGCGTTAGAAGGGAAATCAAGGAGAAAAACTTGTTGCAGAAACAAACAATTAAGCACTAAACATGCTTTAGGCAGGGTGCTGTGGGTTTTCTTCCTCGAGGGTACACGGGGACAGCTTGGCATCTCTCCACACCCCCACCTACACCTCTGCTTACTCCTGCTTGGCAATCCTTCCCGCAAAGGGGCCTGAACCCTGGCTGGGGTCCCCTGGCACCCTCCAGGCCGCCCGTGGGAGCTGCTCCAGGGGGTTTGGGGCAGGGGGATGCAGGGGCAGGGATACTCACCGGTCTGCAGGGTCTGCCTCCCCCCCGAGAGCACTCCCAGGGGCAGGGTACCTGTGGGGGTCAGGCCTTTGAGGGTCAGCACGCTCTCACTCTCCTCCCTGCAGGGAACAGCAGCAGTTACACACTGAGTTACACACTGTGGTGGGTGTTGTGGGATCATGAGAATCATGGAATCATTAAGGCTGGAAAAGACTTCTAAGGTCACCCAGCACCACCACTACCCACGTCCCCAAGTGCCACATCCACACACCTGTTCAACCTCTCAGCCCTGGACAGCACAATCCAGTACCTGGCAACCCTTTCCATGCAGAAATTTCCCCTAATATCCAACCTGAGTCCCCCGTGCTGTACTTTGAGGTTGTTTCCTCCCCTCTGTCATTTGTTATTTAGGAGAAAAGTCCAACCCCGACCTGCCTACAACTTTCTTTCAGGAAAATGTGTCCTGAAAGGGTGAGGAAAAACCACCTGTCCTAGGAAGTTTTTCCCTTCTTTCTTTTCCTAACCAGTGTTCCCCACCACCCAGTCCCCAAATTAAACTCAGTCCCAAAATGATGTGCAGTCCCTGAATTAAGCCTAGTTTCTGAATTAAGTCCAGTCCCTAATTTAAGCCCAGTCCCCAAATTAAGTTTGGTGCCTAAATTAAGCACAGTCCCCAAATTTAGCCCAGTCCCCAAATTATACTCAGTCCCCAATTAAGGCCCAGTCCCCAGTTTAAGACCAGTCCCAGAACTAAGCTCAGTCCCTGAATTAAACCCAGTTCCTGAATTCAGCCCAGTGCCCAAATTCAGTCTGGTCCCCAAATTAAGCCTGGTCCCAAAATTTAGCCCAGCCCCCAGATTAAGCCTAGTCCCCAAACTAAGCCCAGTCCCCAAAATTAAGTCGAGTCCCCAGTTTAAGCTGAGTTTCCAGTTTAAACCCAAACCCCAAATTAAACTCAGTCCCCAATTTAAGCCCAGACCCCAAATTAAGCCTAGTCCCCAAACTAAGCCCAGTCCCCAAAATAAACCTAGTCCCCAATTTTAAGTCCAGTCCTCAATTTAAACCCAGTCCCCAAATTAAGCTGAGTTCCCAAATTAAACTCAGTTCCCAATTTAAGCCCAGTCCCCAAACTAAGTCCAGACCCCAAATTAAACTGAGTTCCCAAATTAAACTCAGTCCCCAATTTAAACCCAGTCCCCCAGTTAAAGCCCAGTTCCCAATTTAAGCCCAGTCCCCAAATTAAATTCAGTCCCCAGTTTAAGCCCAGACCCCCAGCTAAAGCCCAGTTCCCAATTTAAGCCCAGTCCCCAAATTAAACTCAGTCCCCAATTTAAGCCCAGACCCCAAACTAAACCCAATCCCAAATTTAAGCCCAATCCCCAATTTAAGCCCAGTCCCCAATTTAAGCCCAGTCCCCAATTTAAGCACAGTCCCCAGTTTAAGCACAGACCCCAAATTAAACTCAGTCCTCAATTGAAGCCCAGTCCTCAATTTAAGCCCAGACCCCGAATTTAGCCCAGTCCCCAAACTAATCCCAGCCCCCAGTTTAAGCCCAGTCTTCAATTTAAGCCCAGTGCCCAGTTAAGCCCAGTGCCCAGCCCATCCTCACCGAAGGACTGAGAAGACCCGTGCCATCTTCCCAATGGCTCTGATCTTATTCCTGATGATCTCCTTGCGCACCGTTGTCCCACCTGAGGGAGAGAAAAGAGCAGAGAGCAGCACGTTGGAGGCTTCCTGCTCTGCAGGGAAGGTCAGCATGAAGCCCCTGCCTGACTCCAGGAAAAGAAATCATGGTTTGTACAGAGTCACAGCTACACCGGAGAGAGAACGGTGCTGGAAGGATGGCATCAGGATGGCACCAGGATGGCATCAGGATGGCACCAGGATGGCGGTGAGGAGGGCAACACCAACGAGATGGCACACACGGAACTCGAGAGGGCTAAAGAGAGTAGAACCACCACAGGACACGGCCTCGGGGAGGTGTGGCTGCCAGGTCGCCAGCTGGGCCCACACTGCACAGGATGGGACACAAATGACTCAGCCATGAGGACGCGCTTTGCAAGGCAGGGCACGGAGGGGCTGATGGGCACCGCTGGGCTCGCCCGCAGCGGCACACAAGCATCAGCTTTGGCATCCAAGGAGCACAGGGAAGGGCTGGCCCGAGCCTGGCAGCTCTGCTCTGACCCCACACGGACACAACAGAACTGGGGGAGCTCCCCTTCCGCTCTACGGACCCGACGGGAGAGAGAAACATAAAAAAAGCACAGAGGGAGCTGAAATCAAAGGGAAAATTCGGGTGGAAAGAGGGAACAAATCCATCTCCTCTCAGCTGAGATTCCTCACATGGCCCAGTACACATCAGGACAGGGAAGCCAAACCCAGGGCTAACATGCACCATGGCTCAGCCATGCACTACGTGGCTGCATTCAGAATCAGGTAGAAACGTGACCCCCGTTTCTCAGAGTTCCTGGAGGAACGCAGAAGGGTTAAAAAACACATGGAGCTTATGTTAAAACTGAAAGGGGATGAAGAGACTGCCCCACTAGTCAGCTCTGGAAATCCACTTCAAGGATCTGGTGGCACAGGCAGTGATAATTAAGCTTGTAGCAAATTCTAGCTGGGTACCTTTCGGATAGCTTGAAATGTAGTGATCTTCAGGGAGAGGAGACACCAAGAAACAAGTAGATGAAGACAGAGATAGAAGAAACAAATTTAATTTTCATGGGAGGGAGGAAAGAAAAAAACCAAAAAAGAAAAACAAAACGGAAATGCAATGGGATAAGCGGGTTAGAGTCTCCACCTGGGGCCGAGGCAGCTCAGGCCCCACTTCTTGCTGCCCCCCTCAGCTTCCTCAGGTCACCACCTCACTCCTGAGTCCCCCCAAAATCCAAACTGCTCATCAGCTCAACCACTGATTTGTCCCCTTCATGCACAGCTCAAAAGCAGGGCCAAACCCAGCGTTTTTGGGGAGGGGGGTGACACGAGAAGCCACTTTACAGAGGAGTTCACTGCAACAGATGAGAAGACTGGGTGGATATTTTGGTGCAGAAAATTCTGAATTGGGGGAAAAAATAACCAGCAGCCTGTGTAAGGAGCAGGAAACCATTCCCAGAGTAGCTGGCAAGAAGTGTCTGTCGCAGTGAATGTCATTTAATTTCTCTGTGACTGAAAAGCAAAGGAGAAAAAAAACCCCAAACATTCCCTACCCAAAACTGCAAAAAGAACTGGAGACCCTGGCTGGGCATCCAGCTATAAATCAAGAGCTGCTCAGACATGAAAGACCTTGCCCAGCCTTTCCCCCCGCTGCTCTCTGCTGCCAGCAGGGATATTTTACCTTCCAAGGTCTCGTCGCCATCCGAGATCAGCTCGTCGTCGGAGCAGATGTTGAGGATGTTCACGAGCATCTCGGTGACTGCAAGAGGCACAGACAGAGAGGTCAGAGAGGCCTGGCCATGCAGAGGGATTTGGAGGGCCAGGGAAGGATTTCAAGGTCGTCTGTGCCCTGCAAGTGGGAGCCTGAAGACACTTTTAGGCACAGCCTGCTGGTGCCCGCAGCGGCGCCGGAGCAGACGACACACGCTGCATCTTCTGCCAAGGAGGTGGATGCAGGCCAAGCACATCACAGAGGAACCAGACGTGGGGAAGGAGGTGCCAACATTCCTGCAGAACAGCCTGAGCTCCCTCAAGGTCCCCCCTCCCCATCCTCACCCATGCCAAAGCCACCTGGCTCTGAGAAGGGCCAAATTTGGGGAGGGGGGGGATTCGACCTTTGCTGCCTCAAAGTCAAAAAATCCTTTGGGAGTGGTGAGGGTGAAGCTGCACCCCAAACAAATGAGACTGGGGTGGAATTTAATCTCATCAGGAGAGGTGAAAATCCTTTTGGTGAAAAGCTGAGGCAAAGTCTTGGTCATATTTTAAGCTGCCTCGCCTTGTTCAGAATGAAATAAGCCTTGGATTGAAGTGAATGCTTCCTTTTTGGTGGGCCAGGAGCCAACAGGAATTTAAAATTCCTCTGCTGCAAACCAAGAGAAACATCTCCAAATTCTGAGGTGGGGCTACAGCACCCAAGAGCAGCCCCACCAGCAATGCAGGAAGAGCAAGAAAGGAGTGTTTTATTGGTAAAAGCTTTTTCAAACAGCTGGTTTTGCATGAATTTAATCCAGTAATGAAGATCTCCTTGAGCCTGAACTGCTCTCCTGTGCTACCTGGAGTTGCAACACTCTGCCAGCAGTGTGGGACAGGTTTGTGACACTCAGGATATGAGGAGCAGTCACTGGGAGTTGGGAACAGAACCCCAAATCTCTCTTACCCTTTTCCCCTACAAAAGGCAAGGACCATGTGAAGACATCCATGAAGTTTGGAAGCCAGTAGGGGTGAGGGGAACAGTTGAACTGCCTGATGTTCATGACGTTGTTTTCATATTTCAGTACAGCAGCTGGGGGAGAAAAGGCAGAGAGAATAAATGTCCATGGGCACTTTCCACCTACAGAATCCTGGATTTGAAGGATCTTAAGGGCAGCGACACCTTCCACTATCCCAGGGTGCTCCAAGCCACCCAGCCTGGCCTTGGGCACTTCCAGGGATGGAGCAGCCACAGCTTCTCTGGGAATTCCATCCCAGCCCCTCCACACCCTCAGAGGAAGCAATTCCTTCCCAATATCCCATCCATCCCTTCCCTCTGGCAGTGGGAGCCATTCTCTGTGTCCTGTCCCTCCATCCCTTGTCCCCAGCCCCTGTCCAGCTCTCCTGGAGCCCCTCTAGGCTCTGGCAGTGGCTCTGAGGTGTCCCTGGAGCCTCTTCCTCTTTCACCCCCAGCTCTCCCAGCCTGGCTCCCTCTGCAAGTTTTATAAAACCTTCATTATCAACACCCTGTTACACTCATGTAGCATCAAGCTACCAACTCTCCAAAAGGAGAAGAGAAATTTTGGTTTCCTCAGGTTGATTCTCAGCCTAAAACAGTGAAACTCAAACAGAGCCAAGATCCAAAGTGAGGGGTGAAAACCTCACAGCTGGTGAAAATTCCACCATGAACCCCATGGTTTAGGGGCAGAGGGAAGTGGAAAACTGTCCTACACTATCAGCTCCTGTGGGATGGCAGCATCCATCAGAAGGGCTCCATTCTCCTGTGCTGGGAATGAAAGCTTTATTCCAGGCCTCATGACTCCACAGTTAATTGCCACAGTAACACATTAAGTCAACCACTTCAGCTCAGCACACAAAGCTCTCTTTCATTCCAGGCACAAGAATGTGACTGGAGGAGAGGGTTTGTATCAAAAATAGGGTGGTTTTTGTATCAAAACCAGTGTGGTGGCAGCTGGAGCAGGACAGGGATTGTCCCTCTGTGCTGGGGAGGTGCCTCGAGGGCTGTGTCCAGTTCTGGTCCCCTCACTGAGACCTGGAGGGGCTGGGGGGGATCCAGGGAAGGGAACAGAGCTGGGAAGGGTCTGGAGCCCCAGGAGAGGCTGAGGCAGCTGGGCAGGGGCTCAGCCTGGAGCAAAGGAGGCTCAGGGGGCCCTTGTGGCTCTGCCCAGCTCCTGCCAGGAGGGCACAGGGACAGGAGCAGAGGGAACGGCCTCAGGCTGGGCCAGGGCACCTCAGGGTGGGCACAGCAGGAATTTCCCCATGGAAAGGGGGCTCAGGGCAGCTCAGGATGGGCACAGCAGGAATTTCCCCATGGAAAGGGGGCTCAGGGCAGGCTCAGGGTGGGCACAGCAGGAATTTCCCCATGGAAAGGGGGCTCAGGGCAGCTCAGGGTGGGCACAGCAGGAATTTCCCCATGGAAAGGGGGCTCAGGGCAGGCTCAGGATGGGCACAGCAGGAATTTCCCCATGGAAAGGGGGCTCAGGGCAGGCTCAGGGTGGGCACAGCAGGAATTTCCCCATGGAAAGGGGGCTCAGGGCAGCTCAGGGTGGGCACAGCAGGAATTTCCCCATGGAAAGGGGGCTCAGGGCAGCTCAGGATGGGCACAGCAGGAATTTCCCCATGGAAAGGGGGCTCAGGGCAGGCTCAGGGTGGGCACAGCAGGAATTTCCCCATGGAAAGGGGGCTCAGGGCAGGCTCAGGGTGGGCACAGCAGGAATTTCCCCATGGAAAGGGGGCTCAGGGCAGGCTCAGGGTGGGCACAGCAGGAATTTCCCCATGGAAAGGGGGCTCAGGGCAGGCTCAGGGTGGGCACAGCAGGAATTTCCCCATGGAAAGGGGGCTCAGGGCAGGCTCAGGGTGGGCACAGCAGGAATTTCCCCATGGAAAGGGGGCTCAGGGCAGGCTCAGGGTGGGCACAGCAGGAATTTCCCCATGGAAAGGGGGCTCAGGGCAGGCTCAGGGTGGGCACAGCAGGAATTTCCCCATGGAAAGGGGGCTCAGGGCAGGCTCAGGGTGGGCACAGCAGGAATTTCCCCATGGAAAGGGGGCTCAGGGCAGGCTCAGGGTGGGCACAGCAGGAATTTCCCCATGGAAAGGGGGCTCAGGCCTTGGAACTGCCCAGGGAGGGTTGGAATGCCCATCCCTGGAGGTGCCCAAGGAACAGATGAAGTGACACTCAGCGAAAGGTGGGGATTGGGCACAGGTTGGATTCAATGGCTTGGAGCTCTTTTCCAATTAAATTATCCTGTGATTTTGGAAGGGCAGAGTGGAGGAGAGATTTCCTGACCCCCATAAGAGCAGCAAAACCCCAGCCTTACCCTTGTTGTTATAGACATCTAAGTAATTTGGTGCAGAGAAGATTGTGATTAACGAGGGAAAGCCCGTGGTCTGGCTCTTCCTGTACATTCGATACCTGCAAAACAGAGCACGAGTTAAACCCGGCTTAGCACAGCCCAAACCTCGTTTAGCACAGCCCAAACCCCGCCCAGCCCCGGGGCTGCAGCACTCACCCAGCGTCCTGGGCTTCGTGAGCTCGGATTACGGATAACAAACTATTGTTCTGCAAAAATTCACACACTGCAGGATAACTGCAAAACAAAAAGGGAGGAGAACTCAGCTGAGAGCAAAGGAGAGCTCAGAGCTCGGGTGGTCTTGGTTTCTGGGAGCAGCCACTTGCAGAAAACATCCAGTTTCTGGATGTTTTTCCAACACCAAATATGTTTTATTCAAAAATTATTCAAATTATATATTTTTATCCAAAAATTAATTGCAAAGGGTTCTGTTAAATCCTTCCTATAAGTGGACTATCAGCACAAATCCTTTTTTAGCAAGGAAAAAATATTTCCTAGAGATCCAGGTGCTGCAAACCACTCACAGGGCCAGTCCAAAGAAGCATCTCTGCTGCTTGAGATGCCAATTGTACAAAGTAACTTATCCAAAGACAGATCAAAATTCACATTTATCCAAAGACAGCTCAATATTCATGGAATCACAGAATGATGAGGTTGGAAGAGATCTCTGAGATCATCAAGTCCAACCTGTGCCCTAACACCTCAACCAGACCATAGCACCCAGTGCCATGTCCAGTCTTTTTTAAATACATCCAGAGATGGTGATTCTCCCTGGGAAGAGCATTCCAGTGCTTTATTATTATTTTGGTGAAAATTTTTTTCCTAATATTCAACGTATACTTTCCCTGACATAGGAAATTCTTATCCAAAGACAACTCAATATCCAAAGAAGCAAAAAAACAAAGAAGAATTTGTGTATCAGAGCCAAGTGAGGAGAATTCACGTAGACTGCAAAGCCCCCCAGAGTGGCCTGAGCATGATTTTGGTGTGAGAGGAGAGAAATGCCCCCTGAACAGCCCTCACCTGTAGAAATAGGAGCAGCCTCGGACAGTGTTGTGGGCAAAGTGCTCCAGGGTTTTCTCGTTGCCGTAATCCTCCGAGGGATCCGACCACAGCAGGTCACACATCGGACCAAAGGCTGGAGGCTCCTTGAACCTGTCTAACTGGAGAGGGGACACAACATCAGCAGGAGCTGGGGCAGGATTCCTGTTTTGTTCCTCTGTTCATGTCCTGGATTGCCAAGCAAATTGTGTTCTATTGACCATCTGCATGGCAGTTGTCTTCTATTAAATGAGCAGTTTTCCTTATCTCTTCCACACCCACTCCTCCCTCTGGGGAGACATGTGCTGATAAGAGGCCACTGAATGTCACTGCATGGCTGATAAGAACTACAGCATCCCATTGGGAGATGTGAGCCCAGAGGGAGGAGCCAAGCATTCCTGCCTGGATATAATCTGGAGATTCTGGAACACCAACCAAGCATTCCTGCCTGGATATAATCTGGGGATTCTGGAACACCAGCCAAGCATTCCTGCCTGGATATAATCTGGAGATTTGGGAACACCAGCCAAGCATTCCTGTCTGGATATAATCTGGAGATTCTGGAACACCAGCACGGCTTCTGCACTGGATTCCCCAGAGGAACAGCAGCTGCCTCTGCCCCTGGACCTTCAGAGGAGACTCCACCCTTGTCCAGGATCCCTGCTCCAGCAGAACCAGCCCTGACACTGCAGGAGGGCTGAGCCACAATTCCAATGGGACTGCTGCCAACACCCTGACCCACAGGGTGTCAGCTTGGGTGCTGACTCTGCATTGTTTATCTTTTTATTTACTGCATTGTTTATTTTATCTTTTTATTTTCTTCCCTATTAAAGAACTGTTATTTCTTGCTCCCATATTTTTTGCCTGAGAGCCCGTTAATTTAAAATTTATAGCAGTTTGGAGGAAGGAGGGGATTTACATTCTCCATTTCAAGGAGGCTCCTGCCTTCCTTAGCAGACATCTGGCATTCCAAACTGAGACAGTACAAATCACCAACGGGATGAGACTGCTGTGGGACACCTCTTGAGCTGTTTTATTTTCCAGCATCAGCTTCATTACATGGTTATGACAATGGGAAGATGTCATTTCAGTTCACATCTTAGGTAGCAGACAAAGAACTTAACGTTACAACTCACTTTTTAAGTTTTTTGACCAATCACACAAAGCAAAAGCACATTGACAGTAGTTCCATCCAACCACTATAAGCACAGGTACCTTTGGTTAAACAATGCTTGCTTATTTCAAATACAACACCTGCTTGTGAGCCTTAAAACACAATGCACAGAGCTCCATTATTAAGCTTAGAACTTCCTAATATCTTCTTAGATATACTTTTCAGTAGCTTATGGATTTATTTTAGACAAGCATTAATACACAGACCATTGTTCTATTTGATTAATATAGAGACCATTATTCTATTTGCTTTTACTTTTCTACTTTTTACATAATTTTTCTGCTGACCAATCTCATGGCTACTGCTTAGTTCCAATCACAGTTCTGCTGTTTCTAAGTCCTGCCTTTTTTAGCTTTCTCCAAACCCTCTGATTTTATGGATTCCCACCCTTCCAGCCCCAAATCCACACAGGAGTGAACCCCACAGGGAACTGGGAGGGAAGGGAAAAGCTCCTGGAGCTGACTTACTTTCCTAATGTCATCTAGACACGTGATTTCTGGAGACAGGCCCCCGTGGACACACAGGAATTGCTGGTTGAGGAGGGCAGCAAGAGGAAGACAGTCGAAGGTGTCCATGCACGCGTCGTACACTCGCTCCGAGTACTTGATTCGACCTGCAGGGAGGAACCCAATCAAGCTCTGATCAGCTCAGGTGCTGATCAATAAACTCCAGGAACCCAGCTCCTAAATCTAAATGGCTCACAAATCTAACTTTGCACCTGGTAGTGAAAATACTGATTTAAAATCAGCAGTGTATTGGTGAAAATACTGATTTAGATAAAAATTTTGCACCTGTGTATTCATGAAAATGCTGATTTAGAATGAACTCTGCACCTGCACATTTGTGAAAATACTGATTTGGAATCAAACTTTGCACCTGTGTATTCTTGCAAATACTGATTTGGAGTAAAACTCTGCACCTGTGTATTGGTGAAAATACTGATTTAAAATCAGCAGTGTATTGGTGAAAATACTGATTTAGAACCAAACTCAGCACTGGGTATTCATGAAAATACTGATTTAGATTAAAACTTTGCACCTGTGTATTTGTGAAAATACTGATTTAAAATCAACTCTGGGTATTGGTGAAAATAATGATTTAAAATCACCTGTGTATTTGTGAAAATACTGATCTGGAATCAACTCTGCACCTGTGCACTTGTGAAAATACCGATTTAGAATCAAACTCTGAACCTGTGTATTGGTGAAAATACTGATTTAGAATCAACTCTGTGTCTGTGTATTCCTGAAAACACTGATTTAAAATCACCTGTGCATTTGTGAAAATACTGATTTAGAATCAAACTCTGCACCTGTGTGTTTGTGAAAATAATGATTTGGATTAAAACTCTGCACCTCTGTATTTGTGAAAATACTGATTTAGAATCAAACTGTACCTGTATATTCCTGAAAATACTGATTTAAAATCAACTCTGCACCTCTGTATTTGTGAAAATACTGATTTAAAATCAGGAGTGTGTTCATGAAAATACTGATTTAGAATCAAACTCTGCACCTGTGTATTCGTGAAAATACTGATTTAGAATCAACTCTGCACCTGGAATCAACTCTGCACCTGTGTATTTATGAAAATACTGATTTAGAATCAAATTTTGCACCTGTATATTGGTGAAAATACTGATTTAAAATCACCTGTGTATTCCTGAAAATGCTGATTTAGAATCAACTCTGTGTCTGTGTATTGGTGAAAATACTGATTTAAAATCAACTCTGCATCAGTGTATCCATGAAAATATTGATTTAAAATCAGCAGTGTAATGGTGAAAATACTAATTTGGAATCAATTCTGCACCTGGAATCAACTCTGCACCTGTGTATTGGTGAAAAATACTGATTTAGATTAAAACTTTGCACTTGTGTATTCCTGAAAATGCTGATTTAGAATGAACTCTGCAGTTGTGTGTACTTTAAATAAGTATTGGTGAAAATACTTATTTAAAATCACCGATGTATTTGTGAAAATACTGATTTAGAGTCCAACTTTGCACCTGTGTATTCCTGAAAATACGGATTTAAAATCAACTCTGCACCCATGTATTCCTGAAAATTATGATTTAGAATCAACTCTGCACCAGTGTATTTGTGAAAATACTGATTTAGAATCAACTCTATGTCTGTGTACTCCAGAAAATACTGATTAAAATCAGCAGTGTATTCATGAAAATACTGATTTAGGATCAAGTCTGCACCTGGCATCAACTCTGCACCTGGGCATTTGTGAAAATACTGATTTGGAATCAAACTTTGCATCTGTACATTGGTGAAAATACTGATTTAAAATCAGCAGTGTATTTAGTGAAAATAATGATTTAGAATCAAACTGCACCTGTGTATTGGTGAAAATACTGATTTAGAATCAACTCTGCACCTGTGTATTCCTGAAAATGCTGATTTAGATTAAAACTTTGCAACTGTGTATTCATGCTAATACTGATTTGGAATCAAACTCTGCACCTGTGCATTTGTGAAAATAATGACTTAGAATCAAACTGCACATAAATAATTGTGAAAATACTGATTTAGATTAAAACTCTGCACCTGTGTATTCATGCTAATACTGATTTGGAATCAAACTTTGCACCTGTGCATTTGTGAAAATACTGACTTAGAATCAAACTGCACATGTGCATTTGTGAAAATACTGATTTGGAAAATAATTGTTGGGCGTGTAAAAGAAAAGGTTTTTTTAATCTGGAATTGGACAATATTAATGTCCCTTCGGTTTGTTTTCCACAACACCTGCACTGAGATCAGCACCAAGGAGATGAGGAGTTCCCAAATAATGAAAATTGGGATCATGAAATAAATTTGGGATGCTGCTGAAGCCACCCCATCACTTCCCACAGCACCTCCAGACTCATCCTGACTGCTGAATTTGGCACAGCAGCCTCACACAGCCATGGGGGCAGGAACTGCTTTTCCACAGCTCCTGGGAGCAGGATTTGCCCACTGATCTTCCAGGGCTGACAATTCCAGAGATGCCTCACCCCAGCAGAGGGGAAGAGGATGTTCCCATAGATAAATCACAGTTTGGCTCTTACACCAAGGCTCAAATCTGCTCAGAAATAGCCATTTTCCAGAGACACTAACAGGGGTTCTCAGGGAAAGGGAAAAGCAGCACCTCCTGTTTTCCAAAGGGAAAAACCCAACCCCAGCACCTGGCTCAGACTCAGCAGGAGCTCACCTGTGTGCAGGTGATGGGCACAGCAGCCAGCACAGAGCTGGGAGGTGTTTCCCAGCTCATTCCTGAGTTAACAAGAACAGCGACTCATCCCCTCTGAGCCTTCCCCCATCCAGCACCACCCAGAGCTGATGGGATAAAGATTGGATTTGTGCCTTGCCCAGAATTATCTCTGGAGGTCGGGTCCTTGAGCAAGAATTCCCTAAAGGAGCTTTGCACTGAGTTCTCCACCTCTTTTATTCCTTGGAATGACAGACACCCATCATTCCCTGACCTCCCCTCAGCGCTGCTTTAAAAACATCCAAATGCCGTGCACAAACCCATCTTTTCACTGCAAAAACCATTTGAAAGGTAAATGATCCTCACCAGTGCAAACAGGGAGGAGCAAATCCTTCCCCCATTGCAGCTCCAATCACTGATCCCAGCTGCACAATCTGGAGCTGGAAGGCTTTTGGCACTGATTACACGTTGGAAGTCAGGGAGGGGAGGATGTGTGTGCCTGCCTCATCAGGAGAGAAGTGTTCCCATTTCTTCCATCCACACTCAGGCTTTGAAACCAAAAGGCCACATTTGGTGCTTAGCAGAACTTAAAGATTTGGGGTTTGGGGTATTTTTTTATAGCAGAAGAGCAGGAAAACAAGACAACAGGTTTTTACAGCTCTGAGGCACAAAAATTGAAGCCCATGCCTTCTCACAACACCTTATTTTTTTTTAAATATATTTTAAAATGTATTATTTAAATGGATTCAAATCCTTCTCCCACTGCTGATACTTACATTCCTGCTTGAAGGTGAAGTACTCTGTGAGGTGCCTGCACTCATGGTTCCCTCGAAGGAGGAACAACGTTTTGGGATGATTTATCTTTAAACTCCATAAATACAGCACACACTGCAAGAGAGGCAAACAGAGCAGGTCATAAAATCCTTTCCCAGGGCACTCATCAGCCTCAGACTGCACTAAGAGGTTCTGGGAAGACACCCAAAGTGGAACCCAGCTCCATAATGGGCAGTGCATCTTCTCCTGGCCAAGTGGGGAAAAGCCACCGGGATTTCTCTATATTAGGGCTGACTTGGAGAAGTGACAAATGAGGTCGTGGCCAACAGAAAGCAGCTCAGGGCTGGGTGGGGGCAGCTTTGCTTCCAGCACAAACCAAAGGATAAAAAACCCCTTTTGTAGAGCAGCAAAGCAGAAGCAGCTGTTTGCTCCAGATGCTCCACTGGGATGGAGACCAGTGAGAGGAGCAGGCAGACATTTGTCCATGAAACACCTGGAAAATTAAACTTCACCTTCCCCACTGATTTCCACCCCCACTGGTTTTTCTGCTTATGCTACAGTCATGTGAAGCTCAAGCTCAAAACAGGAAAAGCTGAGCCTAAAAAACAAGCTTAGCTTAGCAAAGCTGTCTGCCTTTGAAAAGGGCTTTCCACATCCCCTCTGTGAGCAGCAGCACCTGCAAAACAGAGCCTTTGATAAGGCACAGACCAAAGTCAGCCTGAAACTGGGGTTTTAGCAGAAATATTTCATGCTGGCTTCCCCAAAAAAAGCCTGAGGGAAGGGCTGGGAGGGCTCACTCAGCCCCATGTGCTCGGGCTGACAGCAGCAGAGCTGTTATCTCACATGGGGAAGTGTTATCACATTTCCCTCCTTGCTGTGGAGTGCTGGAAGGACAATCCATAAGGACAGCAAGCTCCAGGAGCTGGATTAAAGGCTCTAATAGGAGCTTACCCTGGAGGCTGACAGGCTGCAGGACACGCCTGGGAAACAGGAACCACCACAAGTGTGTTTTACACCCTCCAAAATTCCCCAGCTGGGGCACAGATCCCCAGGAACCAGCTGGAAACAACCAGAACCCAAATGAAGCAGTTCCCAGTTGGTTCCCAGCACAGCCAGCTTAGATCTGGTGGTGTTGAAGCACTGAACCTGTTCAAGCACTGAACCCTCCAATTTAAAATTCCCCATTTGGGGCACAGATCCCCAGGAATCAGCTGGGAACAACCAGAACCCAAATGAACCAGTTCCCAGCACAGCCAGCTTAGATCTGGTGGTGTTGAAGCACTGAACCCTCCAATTTAAAATTCCCCAGCTGGGGCACAGATCCCCAGGAACCAGCTGGAAACAACCACAATCTAAATGAACCCATTTCCCAGTTGGTTCCCAGCACAGCCAGCTTAGATCTGGTGGTGCTGAAACACTGAACCCTCCAATTTGAAATTCCCCATCTGGGGCACAGATCCCAGGAACCAGCTGGGAACAACCAGAACCAAACTGAAGCAGTTCCCAGTTGGTTCCCAGCACAGCCAGTTTAGATCTGGTGGTGCTGGAGCACTGAACCTGCAAGGTAAGCTCTGCAGGAATCATCCCAGCTGATCCCAAAAACCCTGAGGAGCTGTAAAGCACTGCCTGTGTCTCACTTGGAATTCAAGCCCACATTAACAACTTGATTAATTGGGAATTCCAAACGAGAACGGGGCCAAGGCCAGTAGCAAAATCATGTTTTATTGCATCTGTTACCAGGAGGAATGCTCCCAACAAAACCATTTATAATTACTTTGGGATTTAAAGCTTTAATCTCCCTGTGCTTGCAAAGAAATGTCATTTTTCTGGGCTGCCAGGAGAGCTCTGAGGCTGCTATAAATGAACCAAATGACTTGGAGGAAGAAGCAGCCCTGGCATCAAAGCAAGACAGAGATGCAGCATCAATAGGGGAGGGTTTGGGATGCATTTTTAAAATGCAGAGATTTTTAAAACACATTTGAAGGGGTTTAAAGTGAAATGGGGTTGAATTTGGCACCACAATTCTTCCTGGACAGGGCAGGGACATGGAGAGAGACCATTCCCTGTGGCTGGAGGTTGATGTGGGAAATGCCAGGTACCAGGAGGACACTGGTAAAGGACATTGGAGAGCCCTCAAAGGCTCCAGAGCGGCTGGGATGAGGAATGAGGGAATTTCTACACTTGCATGCCTCAGATGCTTCCTGGTGTTTTGCACAGATCCCTTTCCCAGGAATTGATTGCAATAGCCAAGGAGCAAATCCAGGCAGTCAGAGCTTTTTGGGTTTAAATAATTTTAAATAATCTCCTCCCTTTATTCTGTCTCTCAGTGTGAAACCCAAAGCCAAGGGTTTGATCTACTTGGAAAGTGAAAGCTCAGCAGGACACAGGGAGGGAATTCCAAGAGGAATTGGGACTTTTAACCCTAAAAATACAAGAGGGGCTGGTGCCAAACCTGCCCCCACCAGGACCTCTCTCACTATTCCCAAAACCTGGCATTTGTAAGGAAGTTTTACACATGGAGCTTGCCAGAGTGAGAACAGAAGGAAAACTCCCAAAATCACCTTCACTTCCACTTTACAGGGCTGACTGCATCTCTTGTGTATTACTCTGGATCTCTTTAATATTATTCTGGATAAAAAGTGCATTAAATCAAGATTAACATATAATTCCATAATTAGCAATCACGTGTCCCATCATAACTGGATTGGCAGAAGTGGCCTGGGAAAGGAGCATGCCATGATCACACCCCTTTTCCTGATAAATTTCTTCTTTCCATGGATTCTGTTCCTGGCCATAACAATTCACTTCCTAATTTAACAAAATCATTCTCTTCATTATATTCCAGCTTTGACCTCCCTCACCATTCCCAAAACCATCTGTAAGGAAGTTTTACACACAGAGCTTGCCAGGGTGGGAACAGAGGGAAAAAAACTCCCAAACCCACCCCACAAATCCCCCATGAATCCCACTTTACAGGGCTGACTGCATCTCTTGTATATTACCCTGGATATATTTAATATTATTCTGGATAAAAAGTGCATTAAATCTAGATTAACATATGACTCCATAATCAGATAGCAATTGTGTATTCCATCACAATTGGATTGGAAAAACTGGGAAAGGTGCTTGCCATGATCACACCCCTTTTCCTGATAAATTTCCTCTTTCCATGGATTCTGTTCCTGGCCATAACAATTCACTTCCTAATTTAACAAAATCATTCTCTTCATTATATTCCAGCTTTGACCTCCCTCACCATTCCCAAAACCATCTGTAAGGAAGTTTTACACACAGAGCTTGCCAGGGTGGGAACAGAGGGAAAAAAACTCCCAAACCCACCCCACAAATCCCCCATGAATCCCACTTTACAGGGCTGACTGCATCTCTTGTATATTACCCTGGATATATTTAATATTATTCTGGATAAAAAGTGCATTAAATCTAGATTAACATATGACTCCATAATCAGATAGCAATTGTGTATCCCATCATAATTGGATTGGAAAAACTGGGAAAGGTGCATGCCATGATCACACCCCTTTTCCTGATAAATTTCCTCTTTCCATGGATTCTGTTCCTGGCCATAACAATTCACTTTCTAATTTAACAAAATCATTCTATTCATTGTATTCCAGCTTTGTGGACTGGGATGATCCTTCCCTACCATGAGCACAGACCCCTCTTGTGCCATTCTGCTGAATGAAAGGAGCATTTTTCCCACTGGGGATCCTTCAGCAGGGCCCTGCCTCATCAGCATCTCCCTAAAATGGGGGGATTTCCATGGGAAATCAGGGAGTTCATCCTGATTTCCATGCTGCCTGTGAGCCCTGCACTCTGGAGCTGGGATCTGAGGCCAGCAAACCCTTCCAGCAGCATTCCAGCTTTCACACGCTTCTTCCCTCCCCTTTTCCCTCACAATTCTTTTCTTTAAAAAAAAAAAAAAAACAAAAAAACACCAAACCATCAACCAATCCACTCTCCATGGCCTCATTATGCTGGGAATTCATGTTTTTAAATGAGAATTTCCCTAAGCCAGAGGCCCAGCAAGAATTTGTTGAATGATTTGTTGCTGATTTCCAGCTGAGCTGATGAACTGAGAGCCTTGGGGAGGGGCTGGGGGTTTGGAAGGCTTTGTGTGAGCCACAAATTCCTCCTTGTACCTGGACAAGCAAACACCTGGAGCCACAGGGAGCACCTGGAAGGGAAATTTGGCCCTTACACCTCCTTGGCCCCCAGTCTGGCATCATTTCCTGTAATTAAACCCTCCCCTCCTGCTTCATTCTGTAAAAAGGTCACTGTTAAGGAATATCCTGAGCTGGAAGGAATCCACAGGGACTCCAAGGCCTGGCTCTGCCCAGGACAGCCCCAGCTGCTCAGATCATCCCAACTCGGTGTGGTGACTCATGAGGTGCTGCTGCTGCTCCAAACCTTCCCAGAGGTCACACCACAGGGAAAACCTGGATGTTTTCCCATCTGGGACACTCCAAACCTGCTGTTGTTCCACTACAGAAAGCAGATTTTGTGCATTCAGGTGGGGAATCTCTTCGAGCACAGTGGGTGTGCAGCATTCACATTCTCTAAAATGTGAATCTGAATTCTTTGCCCAGGATTTTTCTCTTGGGAAGCTGAGAAGCTTCAGAGAAAAGGAAAACAATTCTTATCTCACTTGCTTCTCCTGTGTTTTGCTTGTCTGGAATGTGTTTGGAGATTGTTTATCCACAGGTGATTGTTTCATTGGATTCTGGTGTGAGTTATTTTAACTCTTTGCCCAATCAGGGCCAAGCTGTGTCAGGACTCTGCAAAGAGTCACAAATTTTCATTATTATCTTTTTAACATTTACTAAGTATCCTTTCTGTATTCTTTAGTATAATATAGTATTCTTTAATATAATATTATAAAATAATAAATTAGCCTTCTGAGAACATAGAATCATACTCATCATTCCTGCCTGTGTCAGGGCATTTCCCAGCAAATATAACAGTAGGTGGAAAGGAGAAGCACATGGGGATGAAAAATTCTGGATTCTGCCTTATCCTGATGTTTGGAGTGTTTGCTGTGCCCATCAAAGCCCACCCTGAGCTGTGGGACCACAGGGATTTTCCAGGGGGAAATTGTGGCATTCCTGCTGCAAAAGAGGGGGAAAGGGAAGAAGGAAATAAAAGCTAAAACATCTTTTTTGTCCCACCACCTCCATTCTCCAAGGCCATACATCCTCTTGGAATTATTCCATATTATCACAGGCAGAGAGGACAAGGGGGATTTGAACTAAAAGGGGATTTGGATGGGATATTGGGAAGAATTTCTTCCCTGTGAGCATGGGGAGGGCTTGGCACAGGATGCCCAGAGGAGCTGGGAAAGAGTTCCTCATCCCTGGAAGTGTCCAAGGCCAGGTGGGACAGGGTTGGAGCAACCTGGGATAGTGGAAGGTGTCTCTCCCAGGGGTGGAACAGGATGGGATTTAAGGTTCTTTCCAACCCAAACCATTCCATGAGTCTGTGATGGAGAGATCAGAGTCTGATCCCCAGCATTTCTGGGTTAAGAGCAGAGAGTGGGAGCAGGGCTTTTCCACCCTGGATCTACACAATCCATACACACACAGGGCCCAACACCTCTCATTTGAAGGCTCAAAAAAAATTTAAAAATCCACCTTTTCTCTCAGAAGGAGCTGCTGCTCTGGAATTTAATCCCTGCACACACAGTGGGATGTGTCCTTCCCCTTCCTCCCTGGGGGCTCCTGCTGCCAGCACCACCCCAAACCCCCCAAATCCCAGATCCCAGCAGCCCCAGCTCTGCCTCTATGTCCCTGCTCCTCGTCACACCTTGGCTCCCTGTCAGCATTCCAGAGCCTGGGGCTGGAAGGGAGCCAGGGGCTGCTGGAGCTCAAGCTGTCAGCCCTGCTCTCCCTAAATCCTCTGCAGAATCCTTCAAAGAGCCCCTTGCACTCATCCCTGACAGCTCCTTCCCGAGATTCCTCTGCAGAGCCACAGGCTCAGCTGTTCCTGCAGCCTCTTTTATCCAAGAGAAATCACTCCCTCTGTTATTCCAGCTGATTTCTGCCACATTTCAGGCCCCTGCTCCTCCAAAAGCTTTTCCTTGCGTTGCTTCCAACTGGGCTAAGTGCTGCACTTGCACTCAGCTCTGCCTCTGTGAATCCAGCTGGCTGCAATCCCTTGGGATTTGTGGCATTTTGCTAAGAGCTGTCCCTTCCTGTCCCATCCCAGCTCTGCCCTGAGGCAGCAGCAGCCACAATCCTTTGTACTCCCAATTTCTTGGCCATGGAATCCCTGTCACAGCCCAGGTGACTCCTGCTCCTCTCTCCTGACCCCATTGCAAGGTTTTAGAAGGAAGCAGTGACTCAGGCTCGGGGCTCTTTCTCCTCCTGCTCCATCCTGAATTCTGCAGCTTTTCCAACATTTCCTTCCCACCGCCTGCTGGGATCCTGCTGGAACCTTGGATGCTGAGAATTTTCAACTTTCTGTGCTGACAGGACTCACAGGAGAACATCTGGCCTAAGAAACTTCCAAAATTAATTGATAACACTGAGATTATGGATGTGTAATTAGTTAAAAGTGTGTGATATCACAGAGTAGAAATCTTAGAATTTTACAATACAGAAATATAAATAAAAAGCAAGACAGAAGTTTTAAGGCAGAGACAGCTTGTTCTTCTTTACCTTCTTCCCTTTTTTCCATGAGTTTGGGTGGTATTTTGTAATTAGAAAAGTCCACATTACAAGTTTCAAAAAATCAGTTATTAAGTTAAAAAGGAAAATAATCCAAGTGTCATTTCTTAATTAGATAGTTATTCTTAAAAGAATAGTTAGCCATTTTGTGCCTTACTAATCAAAAGCTGCAAAACTCAGAGTTGTAGGACTATACCAGTGATAAAAAATAATAAACACTTAAGTGCAAACATGAACTACAAACTCAAATTCCTTCAATCCCAAGCTCCAGAACCCACAGGATCTGCAGCAGCACCATCAAATGTCCCTCTGCTGTGCTGCATTTGAACTGATTCTGAATTTAATTTTACTGATTTGGAGCTGTATTTAACTGATTCTGAGCTGTATTTATTGTGCTGCACCTGAACTGATTCTGAATTTAATTTTACTGATTTGGAGCTGTATTTAACTGATTCTGAGCTGTATTTCACTGATTCTGAGCTGTATTTTATTGAGCTACATTTGAACTTATTCTGAATTGAATTTTACTGATTTGCAGCTGTATTTTAGTGATTTGGAGCTGTATTTTATTGTGCTGAATTTTACTGATTTGGAGCTGCATTTTACTGATTCTCAGCAGCATTTAATTGATTCTGAGCTGAATTTTACTGATTCTGAGCTGGTTTTAACTGATTTTTGCTGAATTTTACTGAGCTGCATTTTAGTGATTCTGAACTGCATTTGAACTGATTCTGAGCTGCATTTTACTGATTCTGAACTGAATCTGAACTGGTTTTAACTGATTCTGAACTGGTTTTAACTGATTTTAGCTGCATTTTACTGAGCTGCATTTAATTGATTCTGAGCTGCATTTTGGTGATTCTGAGCTGAATTTGAACTGATTATGAGCTGCATTTAATTGATTCTGAGCTCCATTTTAGTGATTCTGAGCCAAATTTGAACTGATTTTGAGCTGGTTTTAACTGATTTTAGCTGCATTTGACTGAGCTGCATTTTAGTGATTCTGAGCTGCATTTTACTGATTCTGAGCTGAATTTGAACTGGTTTTAACTGGTTTTAACTGATTCTGAACTGGTTTTAACTGATTTTAACTGCATTTTACAGAGCTGCATTTTAGTGATTCTGAGCTGCATTTTACTCATTCTGAACTGAATCTGAACTGGTTTTAACTGGTTTGAACTGATTCTGAACTGGTTTTAACTGCATTTTACTGAGCTGCATTTAATTGATTCTGAGCTGCATTTTAGTGATTCTGAGTTGCATTTTACTGATTCTGAGCCAAATTTGAACTGATTTTGAGCTGGTTTTAACTGATTTTAGCTGCATTTGACTGAGCTTCATTTTAGTGATTCTGAGCTGCATTTTACTGATTCTGAGCTGAATTTGAACTGGTTTTAACTGATTCTGAACTGGTTTTAACTGATTTTAACTGCATTTTACAGAGCTGCATTTTACTGATTCTGAGCTGTATTTTAGTGATTCTGAGCTGCATTTTACTGATTCTGAACTGAATCTGAACTGGTTTTAACTGGTTTGAACTGATTCTGAACTGGTTTTAACTGATTTTAACTGCATTTTACTGATCTGCATTTAATTGATTCTGAGC
Organism: Ammospiza nelsoni; assembly: GCF_027579445.1. Lineage (NCBI taxonomy): Eukaryota > Metazoa > Chordata > Aves > Passeriformes > Passerellidae > Ammospiza > Ammospiza nelsoni. The sequence continues at coordinate 4,660,109 of NC_080662.1, forward strand.
TGCATTTTGGTGATTCTGAGCTGAATTTGAACTGATTATGAGCTGCATTTAATTGATTCTGAGCTCCATTTTAGTGATTCTGAGCCAAATTTGAACTGATTTTGAGCTGGTTTTAACTGATTTTAGCTGCATTTGACTGAGCTGCATTTTAGTGATTCTGAGCTCCATTTTAGTGATTCTGAGCTGCATTTTAGTGATTCTGAGTTGCATTTTACTGATTCTGAGCCAAATTTGAACTGATTTTGAGCTGGTTTTAACTGACTGAGCTCTGTTTTAACCAAAATTCACCACTTTGGCTTCTTCCAGCCCCAGCACCCCCCAATGGTCACCTCTATACTGAAGTAGCCTCTGTCCACGTAGTCCCCCAGGAAGAGGTAGCGGGTGTTATTGGGTGATCCTCCCACTTCAAAGAGCTTCATCAGGTCAAAGAACTGCCCATGGATGTCACCACACACTGGGGGAGCAAGAACAGCACAAAAGAGGGACAGAATTACCACGCTAAGAAAAGCAAGGTCACGGCAGCAGCGAGGAGCAGCAAAATCTTCTCTTGTGAGAGCTCAGCAGAGTTAAAAAAACCTTGAAGGTGGAAGGAGCAGGGCAAAAAAACCTGCTGGGGTTATCCAGGTTGTTATTTAGGAATTGAGCCATGAGCTCTAGTGGAATATGGGTCTCCTCTCCAGGTCTTATAAGCTCTTCAAGATTTATTTCACATCCAGGATAGCTCAGCTGCCTCAGAAGGCATAAAATCAGCAGGATGGCTCCTGGGGTAGTGTTGGAAACAAAAAGGTTTTAATAAAAGGCAAAATAACAAAACTCTGTATTTACAGAGAAAAACTGAGGTCCTTGCCCCTGGTAAAACACCTCACAAAAACAATTAATTTCTTTGTTCTCTTCTTTTCCTAGAAAATTGCTCAGGGGGAACTTTTTGGCTTCTGTCCACCTTAAGTTTGAGGTGAAGTCCCCCAGGTCCTATGAGGTATCTTTTCACCTAACTGAGGAGAGAAAATTCTAAGTTTATTTCCTTTTTAAGAGGACAAAAGATAGTTTTGTCACTGCATCAACAGGGAGCACATTCCTATGTGAAAAACACCAATTCTTGGTTTTAAAAATTTCAACGTTTAAGAGTAATAAAATGGTTATAAAAATAGGAATATAATTAGAGTAATAAAAATTGGAACAATTTGAATTAGGACAATATGAGACAATAAGAACAAAGAGTTAAGGACAGTCTGGGTACCTTTTTCTGGGTAAAATAAGCCCAAAAAAGGACCCAGGTTAACAGAGGATTAACCCTTAAAAGGAACAGCCTGTTGCATATTCATACATGATGCAAAAATTCCATTCAAACACAGGATTCTGTCTGGTCAGTGACAACTTCTTCCTCTTAATCCTAAGGTGAGTGAGGTGGGAAGAAGTTCGAGGTGGGAAGAAGTTCTTTTCTTCTGATAATGGAGCAATAAATTCTCTTTCTCTGAAAGATTCAGGTGTCCTGTGGCTGCTGTCTTGCTGTGAGTACCTGACTCCTTTCTTTAAAAAAATATCCCACATCCATAGTTTCTATTCTAACTACAAAAATTCCATTTTAACGACAAAACTACAGTTCCCATCCTATTAAAATATTAACACACAATATAACATACAAATAGCAAATATCTGTGTAGAGCCACATTGCTGAAAGCGAAGGGAGCCAACCCATCTTTGTTGACCAGCATCGACTCCGATTTATTGATCAAATCAGCCACCTTTTATAACAGTGTTAATTAACTTCATGCATATTGCAAAATTCAAGCTCACCATAGGCTACAGAGAAAACTCTAACCCCTCCTTTTGTTTACAATACCAAGATTTGTGTTCTCAAAACTTACTTTTACTTTCCCAAAACAGCCAAAGATAGAATGTTCACCTGTTATGAGAAAACTGCCTGAGAACCCTGGTTCTCAAGGCCTCCATGTTTGTCACTTTTGCTTTCCCATACCTTATCCAAGTACAAGATATTTACTTGTTATTAAAAACAACCTGAGAACTTCTGCTGTTTACATAAACATGCCCGAGAATCTTGTTGTTTACAGAAACAGGCTGAGCATTAGCTGCTTACAGCAGCCTTTTACTTTCCCATCAGCTGTATTTTTTCCATGGCCTTTTTCCTTCAAGCCATGTCTGAGCAAAAATCTCCAACACCACATAATTTGCACTTTTCACACCCAGGAGCTCCGACCTGTGATTGGAGCCTCCACCTCGATCATGGTTTTCTCGTGCCTCAGGATGGCGGCGCCGTCGTTGATGATTTTCAGCGCCGCGTCCTCCTCCAGCCTCCCCTCCTTCACCAGGTGGCTCTTGAGGACGTCGAGCCTGGGTTTGCCATCCTCAAACACCTCCTTGAGGGTGAGCCGCTGCGTGGGAGGGAATGGCACAGCTGCAAAGGCAAGGCAAGGCAAGGAGTCAGCTTCTCGTGGAGAGGGAGTGACAGGCCCTGCTTCTTTTAGGAAATTTAACCCACAAACACCAGAGGTTTGTTGTTGTACTGTGGTTTTATGGTTTATAATGGTTTTGTCTTTGTATCGCCTTATTTTCCCCAAATAATCCCTCTCCTTTGCTGAGATCAGGATGTTGAGTGATCAGCCAGGGGTCAACACCCCCAAATATTACCCCATGCACTGTCCTAAATGTCCATTCCCCAGTATCCATCCCTTAAATTCATTTATTGGTTTGTCACCCCAGGCAGGCCAGGACAGGCTCTGCAGGGTGAGCTGAGGCCATTCCCAGCACCCCAGTGTTGCTGTGTTTTTATACTTTATAATAATTTCTAATAGTTTTGTTTTTCTGTCCCAGATTGTAGCCCCTCCCTCTACCTGTGTGATCCCCCTCCATTGCTGAGATATCCCCAAACCCCCACCTTGGCTCTCTGTCAGTCACTCACATCCCATCCCCTCCATCCAGAACTTTCAGTCCAGGATGTTGAGTGATCAGCCAGGGGTCACCCCTCAAGTGTCACCCCATAAACTGTCCTAAATGTCCATTACAGTATTCATCCCTTAAATTCACTTATTGGTTTGTCACCCCAGGATGGGCTCTGCAGGGTGAGCTGAGACCCTGCCCAGCACCCCAGCGTTGTAGCGTGTTTTTATATTTTGTAGTAATTTGTAATAGTTTTGTTTTGTATTCTTCTCAAATCATTTACCCCAGATTTACCCCCTCCCTTTGCCTGTGTGATCCCCCTCCATTGCTGAGATATCCCCAAACCCCCACCCTGGCTCTCTGTCAGTCACTCACATCCCATCCCCTCCATCCAGAACTCTCAGTCCATTACATTGTGTGATCAGCCAGGGGTCACCCCCCAAGTGTCACCCCATGCACTGTCCTAAATGTCCATTCCCCAGTATCCATCCCTTAAATTCATTTATTGGTTTATCACCCCAGGATGGGCTCTGCAGGGTGAGCTCAGGCCATTCCCAGCACCCCAGTGTTGTAGTGCGTTTTTCTACTTTGTAATAATCTGTAATAGTTTTGTTTTGTATTTTTCCCAAATGGTTTACCCAAGATTGCATCCCTTTGCTCTACCTGTGTGATCCCCCTCCATTGCTGAGATCATCCCCAAATCCCCACCCTGGCTCTCTGTCAGTCACTCACATCCCCTCCCCTCCATCCAGAACTCTCAGTCCAAGATGTTGAGTGATCAGCCAGTCCTAAATGTCCATTCCCCAGAATCCATCCTTAAATTCACTTATTGCTCAGTAAAATGTTATCTACTTTAAATTTCCACCTCCCTTTAAATGTAACTTTGGCCCTGAGGTTGTGGGGGCTCCCCAGAGCTCCTGAAATAAACCTTGGATTAACCCCTGCTACGAGTCCACCCCTTCATCTTCTGCCATTGTTCCAGCATGCCATGTCCAGTCTTTTTAAACACACCCAGAGATGGTGATTCCACCACCCCCTTGGGAAGAGCATTCCAATATTTTCTTATTCTTTTGCTGAAAAATTTTTTCCTAATATCCAACCTATACCTTCCATGACAAAATCTGAGACTGTGTCCTTCAGGAAGTTGTAGAGAGGTCACCTCTAAACCTCCTCTTCTCCAGGCTAAACTCCTTCAAACATCTGAAATTTTTGGAGTTTGCAGCCTCCCTTTTTATCCCATTTTCCAGCCACATTTCCCTTCTCTCTTTCCCCATTTCTGAAGTACTTGAGAGGTTCAGACTTCTTGGAAGACCTAATACCAAAGATTTCCCTCTAATGCATAACCCTCCCTTTTAATTTTTAATTCTTACTGAATTTAGGGGTGTTCCCCATTTCTGAGGTACTTGAGAGGTTCAGACTCCCCAATACACCTGACACTGAAGACTCCCCTCTAATGCACAACCTTCTAACCCTCCCTTTTAATTTTTAATTCTTACTGAATTTAGGGGTTTTCCCCATTTCTGAGCTACTTGAGAGGTTCAGACTTCTTGGAACACCTGACACCAAAGATTTCCCTCTAATGCACAATCCTCCTTTCAAAATTCTTATGGAATTTCGGGGTTTTTCTTCCTCATTGTTTCTTTCACCTTTCAATATCTAATTTCATTTATCAACAAATCTAAAGTTTATCTGTAAAATAATATTTTTTTCCATTCATTAATCAGTGGAATCCTTCCTATAGTTTCTTTTATTTCCCAGTGCTGGTTTTATCTACCAGCAGCCCCACAGCTTGTTTGGAAACACAAATCTAGTATTCCTCTCACCCAGAAATGGAATTCCCACTGAAATTACGCTCTCAAACAGTGAGAAAAGAGCTGAGCTGCCAGAGCTGCTGGATTCACCCCTCAGCTTGGTTAATGATTTACAAGAGAGAAATAGAAACCGTTCACCTCCATATTCCCCAGCACTCAAGCATGGCCAACCCCTCTGGAGGCACAGCAAGGCAGTGAGAACCCCAAAAATGGGGCTGGAGAGCCCAGCAAAGCTGGGATGTGACCCCAGGACAGCAGAGCCCATCCAGAGATGCTCAGGCAGCCCCAGCCCCCTGCACTGCCCTCATTGCAAGCCCTGGGCTGGCATTTCCACCTTTTTTCCTTCCTTTTGCCCTCCCTCATGCTATCCCTGATCCTGTTGGTGCCAGCCCCACATCTCCCCTCATTTCCTCCCACAGCACAGCCCTGGCAGCCACAGCAAGGCAGTGAGAACCCCAAAAGTGGGGCTGGAGAGCCCAGCAAAGCTGGGATGTGACCCCAGGCCAGCTCTGCCCACCCAGAGATGCTCAGGCAGCTCCTGGCTTTGCCTTTTCCTGGTAACCCCAGTCTTTCCCTCATTCCAAGTCCTGGGCTGGCACTTCCACCTTTTTTCCTTCCTTTTGCCCTCCTTCATGCTATCCCTGATCCTGTTGGTGCCAGCCCCACATCTCCCCTCATTTCCTCCCACAGCACAGCCTCAAGCATGGCCAACACCTCTGGAGCCACAGCAAGGCAGTGAGACCCCCAAAAATGGGGTTGGAGAGCTCAGCAAAGCTGGGATGTGACCCCAGGACAGCAGAGCCCATCCAGAGATGCTCAGGCAGCCCCAGCCCCCTGCACTGCCCTCATTGCAAGCCCTGGGCTGGCATTTCCACCTTTTTTCCTTCCTTTTGCCCTCCCTCATGCCAGCTGATCCTGCTGGTGCCAGCCCCACATCTCCCCTCATTTCCTCCCACAGCACAGCCTCAAGCATGGCCAAAACCTCAGCAGCCACAGCAAGGGACTGAGAACCCCAAAAGTGGGGCTGGAGAGCCCAGCAAAGCTGGGATGTGACCCCAGGACAGCAGAGCCCATCCAGAGATGCTCAGGCAGCTCCTGGCTTTGCCTTTTCCTGGTAACCCCAGTCTTTCCCTCATTCCAAGTCCATTCCATTTCCACCTTTTTTCCTTCCTTTTGCCCTCCATATCCAATCCCTGATCCTGCTGGTGCCAGCCCCACATCTCCCCTCATTTCCTCCCACAGCACAGCCTCAAGCATGGCCAACCCCTCTGGAGCCACAGCAAGGGACTGAGAACCCCAAAAATGGGGCTGGAGAGCTCAGCAAAGCTGGGATGTGACCCCAGGCCAGCTCTGCCCACCCAGAGATGCTCAGGCAGCTCCTGGCTTTGCCTTTTCCTGCGAGCAAAGTTATGCAAGATCAGATCTGAGGCTTCAGCCAAGAACTTTTATGTAAGTTCCCTCCTTGGCTCTGCACAGCTCCACTCCCACAAGGAGCTGGGCACGACCAGGAACCAACTCTTCCTTTGCTCTGCCAGGGTTTCAGCCACCTCATTTTAATGAAACATCTCAATTTTATCCATCTCAATTTTATCTTTATCCATGCTCCATTCTCTTGGCCACGAGGAAGAGATGTTCCCTCTCCAAGAGCAGGAACAGCCCTGAGAGCAACCTGACCTGGAATTTTGTACCTCCAGGGCACTGAGAAGGGTGGAGAGACTCACCCAGTTCCTGCTCCTCTCCGAAAAACGAGGAGATAAGTCCTTATCTCACCAAAAGAAATCAGAGTTGTGGAATGGCTTGGGATGGAAGGAGATTCCACCACCCCAGGTTGCTCCAAGCCCTTCCAGGGACATTTCCAGGGATCCAGAGCAGCCAAAACTCCTCTGGGAATTCCATCCCAGCCCCTCCCAGGGAAAAATTCCTTCTCTACATCCACCCTAAATTTCTCCTTTTTCAGCTCAAATCCATTGCTCCTCTCACTGCAACTCCAGGGTTGTCTGTGGAATGCCCAGGCAATGGTTAAGCTCATCCTCAGAGCCAGCTCCCAAATAATTAATGAAAATTATGAATAAACCACTCCCAGCATTCCAAGAATTCAACCCTGTGACCTCTGTGCCACCTTCCCTCTGCACACAAACCCAGGTGTTGCACCCAGGCTTGTCTGAACAGTGAAATGTGCAGGTGTGGGGTTTGTAAATGCACCAAGGGCACCCAAATCCATGGTCAGGAAAAGGCAATTCCTGCTCCACCAGAAAAGAGAGTTCCTGTTTCACCAGGAAAGGGAATTCCTGCTCGACCAGGAAAAGAGAATTCCTGCTTTAACAGGAAAAGAGAATTCCTGTTTCACCAGGAAAAGAGAATTCCTGCTCCACCAGAAAAGAGAATTCCTGCTTTAACAGGAAAAGAGAATTCTGCTCCACCAGAAAAGAGAATTCCTGCTCCACCAGGAAAAAAGAATTCCTGTTTCACCAGGAAAAGAGAATTCCTGCTTTAACAGGAAAAGAGAATTCCTGCTCCACCAGGAAAAGAGAATTCCTGCTTTAACAGGAAAAGAGAATTCCTGTTTCACCAGGAAAGAGAATTCCTGCCCCAACAGGAAAAAGAGAATTCCTGTTTCACCAGGAAAAGCAATTCCTGTTTCACCAGGAAAAGAGAATTCCTGCTTTAACGGGAAAAGAGAATTCTTGTTCCACCAGGAAAAGAGAATTCCTGCTTTAACAGGAAAAGAGAATTCTGCTCCACCAGAAAAGAGAATTCCTGCTCCACCAGGAAAAGAGAATTCCTGTTTCACGAGGAAAAGAGAATTCCTGCTCCACCAGAAAAAGAGAATTCCTGCTTTAACAGGAAAAGAGAATTCTGCTCCACCAGGAAAAGAGAATTCCTGTTTCACCAGGAAAGAGAATTCCTGCTTTAACAGGAAAAGAGAATTCCTGTTTCACCAGGAAAAGGCAATTCCTGCTCCACCAGGAAAAGAGAATTCCTGTTCCACCAGAAAAATGCAATTCTTGTTCCACCAGAAAAGAGAATTCCTGCCCCACCAGGAAAGGGAATTCCTGCTCCACCAGGAAAAGAGAATTCCTGCTCCACCAGAAAAATGCAATTCTTGTTCCACCAGAAAAGAGAATTCCTGCTCCACCACCAGGACACTGCTGAGGGCCCATCCACAACAAAAGGACACAAAAGCAAGACAAGTTTGAGGTGTGAAATGGATTAAAAGGTCAGGTGTGCTCAAGGGAAAATGAAAAGGAAATTAAAAGGGAAATCAAAGGGATCTCTTTGGCAAGATTCCATTTCCTGCCAAATTAACATGGATTTTATTTATTTTATGAGCAAGGGGGTATTTGCAACACTTTGACAGGACATAAATAGTTAAAGATGGGAGAATTTGGGAAAAAGCTGCTTTTCCACCACCAGCAGTGCTCATCCCTCAGTGCCAGATAAAAATCCCACAGGTAAAAAAAAAAAAATCCCATTCCTCCCTATCCCAGTCCTTAAAATACACTTAAAATTCAGCTTCATCAGGGCTGCCCCATCCCCACCTCCAGAGGAGAACACAGAGTGAGCCACAAATGATTGTTTATACATCCCAGAGTCCCTGGGCTGGATTCATTACTGAAAAAGGAGCAGGAGCTCCGTGCCTGGAGAGGCAGCGCTGGCCAAACACTGCAGGGAAAAGGGATGCCCTCAATCCCCCCAAAATAACCCCAAAAAGGGTGCAAAATTCACTAAAACAAACCAGAGAGAGGATTCCCTGCAGCTCCTGGTGCACAGCTGGGAGAGAATCCCAACAAAGCCCCTTCCCTGCTTGCTCCTCAGCACAGAGCACATGGTGTGAGGTAACTTTGGAGCAAAAAAAGCACATTTTGGGGCAAAACTGAGGATTTGGAAGCTGAGGAGGTTGAATGGGCTGGTAAAGGTAGAAATATCCCAGGAAAACTCCACACAAACCCCTGTGAAGGGAGAAGCAGCTCCAGGGCTGAGTTGGGCACAGCACGAGCAGCAGGGATGGGGTTTGTTCCTCTTTCCCAATTTCCAAAATTCACAACAACAAACTGGAAAAGGGATGCCCTCAATCCCCCCCAAAATAACCCCAAAAAGGGTGCAAAATTCACTAAAACAAACCAGAGAGAGGTTTCCCTGCAGCTCCTGGTGCACAGCTGGGAGAGAATCCCAACAAAGCCCCTTCCCTGCTTGCTCCTCAGCACAGAGCACATGGTGTGAGGTAACTTTGGAGCAAAAAAAGCACATTTTGGGGCAAAACTGAGGATTTGGAAGCTGAGGAGGTTGAATGGGCTGGTAAAGGTAGAAAAGTCCACCAGGAGCCAGACAAACCCCTGTGGAAGGGAGAATTTCCAGAACTGAGCTGGGCACACGACAAAGAGCAGGGAGGGTTTTTATTTTCCTCTTTCCCAATTTCCAAAATTCACAACAACAAACTGGAAAAGGGATGCCCTCAATCCCCCAAAATAACCCCAAAAAGGTGCAAAATTCACTAAAACAAAGCAGAGAGAGGATTCCCTGCAGCTCCTGGTGCACAGCTGGGAGAGAATCCCAACAAAGCCCCTTCCCTGCTTGCTCCTCAGCACAGAGCACATGGTGTGAGGTAACTTTGGAACAAAAAAAGCACATTTTGGGGCAAAACTGAGGATTTGGACATTGAGGAAGCTGGATGGGCTGGCAAATGTAGAAATATCCCAGGAAAAGTCCACCCAAACCCCTGTGAAGGGAGAAGCAGCTCCAGGGCTAAGCTGAGCACTGCAGGGTGAGGTTTTAAAATCTTTTCCCAATTTCCAAACAGCCCAAAGTTATTTTTATCCCAGATTTTATTCCCATTCACACCTAACCTACATTGATCTATTCAAAGCTGAGTCCAGGGCTCAGAGGGAATAATGTGGAGAAATCCAGCCCAGAAAAGTCACAGAAATTGCATTTTTTGCTGGGAAAAAGGTGGATTTTCAGCTTTCAGAGTTATTAATAAGGAACAAACCCTTGGAGGAAAAGCCCCCAAGGCCATAAATTCCAAGTTCTGTGAGCAACTCCCAGCTCAGAGCACTGAGTGGAGGCCCAGGCAATAATAATGATAATAATAATAATGTTATTATTATATTATTCTTATTGCCATTTCCATCTGCTTTCCCCCAAATTTTTGCATGTTCCAATCCTTCTTTTTTGCTCTGGGGAAGGAACCTCCAGATTTCAGAAGTTCCAGAAATAAAGGGGAAAGTATTATTATTATTATTATTATTATTATTATTATTATTATTATTATTATTAGAGAACCTGCAAGTGTGTGTGTGCTTGATATCATTATTTCTTATTTTTATTGGATCAAGCCCTGATAAATAATCTGGAAAATAATTTTCCAGGGCTGGCACAGGCTGCCTGACCCTGTCATGGCACAGAATTGTTCGTTCCAGCTGCAGGAACTGTGTGGAAAATAAAATAAAAATAAAAATGGAGCTTCATCACCTCCCACCTGAAGAAAGAATGAACTTCTCCCTTATTAAAATAAACATTAATGTCAAAGAAAAATCTCAAAATAAAGTAAAAATTGTCTTGTATAAAAGCTGCAAGAGCCAGGAATAATAATAGTAATAATAATAGTAATAATAGTAGTAGTAATAATAATAATAATAAGAATGTTATATTATTCTTACTGCATTTTCTATCTATTTTCCCCCAAAATTTTTGCATGTTCCAAATAACAAACATTAATGTCAGAGAAAAAAAATCTCCAAATGAAGTGAACACCTTCTTGTATAAAAGCAGCAAGAGCCAGGAATTATTATTATTATATTATTAATGCCATTTCCATGTTTTCCCTAAAATTTTTGCATGTTCCAATCATTCTTTTTTGCTCTGGGGAAGGAATCTCCAGAAATAAAGGGAAAATTATTGTTATTATTATTATTATTATTATTATTACTACTACTACTACTACTATTACTATTATTAGTATTACTACTATTATTATTGCCATTTCTATCTGTTTTCCCCCAAATTTTTGCATGTTCCAATCCTTCTTTTTTGCTCTGGGTAAGGAACCTCCAGATTTCAGAAGCTCCAGAGACTCCCAAATAAAGGGGAAATAAAAACTTCCAGGGCTGAGAAGCAGAACTTTTATTACTGCCATTTCCATGTTTTCCCCCAAATTTTTGCACGTTCCAGTCTTTCTATTTTGCTCTGGATAATGAACATAGAGATTTCAGAAGTTCCACAAATAAAGGGGAAATAAATTCCAGTTTATCATGTCCCAGTTTTAGCCAGAACTCCAATTGTGCTTCTGGTTTGGAGAGCTGCCTCTGATCCTCACCTGCAGCCACAGATTCATCATCATCATCATCATCATCATCATCATCATCATCATCATCATCATCATCATCATCATCATCATCATCATCATTATTATTATTATTATTGCCATTTCCATCTGTTTTCCCCCAAATTTTTGCACGTTCCAACCCTTCTTTTATGCTCTGGATAAGGAACATCCAGATTTCAGAAGTTCCAGAAATAAAGGGGAAATAAATTCCAGTTTATCATGTCCCAGTTTTAGCCAGAACTCCAATTGTGCCTCTGATCCTCACCTGCAGCCACAGATTCCTTTTTGTAGGACAAGCAGAATTATCTCCTCACAATAACCCTAAAAATACCTGCATTGTAGGAGCTGGATGAAGGATTTTCTTGGAAGGGGACAGAGCTGGGATGGAGCAATGGAGCCAGCAGCAAATCTGTCCCTGCCTCAGCAGCTCCCAGGAGGAACACCCAAAATTTGAGGCCACGTTGGGAGAAGCTGGCAGGCCCCAAGGCTGAGCAGGAGCCAGGTGCATTTAAGGCTAAAAAAAAAAGCAGGTGGCAGCTCTGGGTATGGAAATGCAAACACAAACACAAACAGAGCACAGCCCTGGCCATGCTCAGGGCTCCCCTCTGGGCTGTCCAAGAGGCTCCAAATCAACCCAGACCTCAGGCAGACATGAACAACCAAGGAAATACCACAGAATTCCAGAATGCTTTGGGTGGGAAGGGACATTCAAGATGATCTCATTCCAGCACAACTTCCACTAGGTCAGGTGGCTCCACGCTGGACTTGGCCATTTCTAGGGATGCAAGCAGAGATTTTCAGGGAAAACCATCCCAGTGCCTCACCAGCCTCTGAAACCTCACAGCTCCCTAAAATCCTTGGGCTAGCAGTGATTATCCTGGTCCCCTGTGCTCACAGCTCCCAAAAATCTTTGGGATAGCAGTGATTATCCTGCTGCTCTGTGCTCACAGCTCCCTAAAATCCTTGGGCTAGCAGTGATTATCCTGCTGCTCTGTGCTCACAGCTCCCTGAAATCTTCAGGATAGCAGTGATTATCCTGGTCCCCCATGCTCACAGCTCCCAAAAATCTTTGGGATAGCAGTGATTATCCTGGTCCTGCTGGGAATTTGGCCAGTAAAAGTGAGGCCAGGAGCAAGCAAGGTGCCTTTGCTGAGGAGGATTCCCCAGACTAGGTCAGGTGGCTCCAAGCTGGACTTGGCCACTTCCAAGCAGAGATTTTCAGGGAAAACCATCCCAGTGCCTCAGCTCCCTAAAATCCTTGGGATAGCAGTGATTATCCTGCTCCTCTGTGCCCACAGCTCCCTGAAATCTTTGGGATAGCAGTGATTATCCTGGTCCCCTGTGCTCACAGCTCCCTAAAATCCTTGGGATAGCAGTGATTATCCTGGTCCTGCTGGGAATTTGGCCAGCAAATGAGGCCAGGAGCAAGCAAGGTGCCTTTGCTGAGGAGGATTCCCCAGCAGAGCTCAGGGCCAAGGTTTCAAGGTTTTGCCAGGGCTGCTGATTCCAGGCTAGGTCAGGTTGCTCCAAGCTGGACTTGGCCATTTCCAGGCATGGGGCAGGCAGAGGAAAATCATCCCAGTGCTTCACCAGCCTCTGAAACCTCACAGCTCCCTGAAATGTGCTCACAGCTCCCAAAAATCTTTGGGCTAGCAGTGATTATCCTGGTCCCCTGTGCTCACAGCTCCCAAAGATTTTTGGGATAGGAGTGATTATCCTGGTCCCCTGTGCTCACAGCTCTCTAAAATCTTTGGGATAGCAGTGATTATCCTGGTCTTGCTGGGAATTTGGCCAGTAAATGAGGCCAGGAGCAAGCAAGGTGCCTTTGCTGAGGAGGATTCCCCAGGCTAGGTCAGGTGGCTCCAAGCTGGACTTGGCCACTTCCAGGGATGGGGCAGGCAGAGAAAAATCATCCCAGTGCCTCACCAACCTCTGAAACCTCACAGCTCCCTGAAATCTTTGGGCTAGCAGTGATTATCCTGCTCCTCTGTGCTCACAGCTCCCTAAAATCTTTGGGCTAGCAGTGATTATCCTGGTTTTGCTGGGAATTTGGCCAGTAAATGAGGCCAGGAGCAAGCAAGGTGTCTTTGCTGAGGAGGATTCCCCAGGCTAGGTCAGGTTGCTCCAAGCTGGACTTGGCCACTTCCAGGGATGGGGCAGGCAGAGATTTTCAGGGAAAACCATCCCAGTGCCTCACCAGCCTCTGAAACCTCACAGCTCCCTAAAATCCTTGGGATAGCAGTGATTATCCTGCTGCTCTGTGCTCACAGCTCCCTGAAATCCTTGGGCTAGCAGTGATTATCCTGGTCTTGCTGGGAATTTGGCCAGTAAAAGTGAGGCCAGGAGCAAGCAAGGTACCTTTGCTGAGGAGGATTCCCCAGCAGAGCTCAGGGCCAAGGTTTTGCTGGTGCTGGTCCCACCAGGTGGAGCTGGAACTCTGCTCCAGGCAGGATTAAACCCAGGAGGGTTTAATTAGAGCAGAGGTGACTTAAGCCTCAGCAGGCAGCAGCTCCCAAACCCTCCTGGCATGGCAGCCAGGGCTCCTCACACCCCACACCCTCAATGAAGCTGAACCCAGAGCTGGATCTGTGGGGTTGGTCTGGCTCCTGCTCCTGCCAAAGATCCCCAAAGATCAGAGACCTCAAAATACTCTCAGTGGGCACCCTCAGCCTCCCTGAAGTGATAAAATCCACATTTGCTTGCAAGTTTCCAGCTCAGATTTGGCTCCTAATGAGCGGCACTGATGCGGATTTTCCTGGGATTGTCATTGAGCCAATGAGTCCAGAGCAGGGACATCACTGAGTGCCAGCTCAGCAAGCAGAGCCCAAAACTCTGCAATTCCAGCCTGGAAAAACTCTCTTTGAGAGCCTGCAGCTCTACAAACTTCCCAGAGGTTAAAAATCAATGTATTCCCAGAAAATCATCACTCAACAAAGCCAGTGTCTGCCTCTTGTTGGTGGGATTGCAAGGAGTCACTGCAAAGCCTGAGGGGGAAAAGGAGGGGGAAAAGGAGGGGGAAAAGGGAGGAGGAGAAGGAGGAGGGAAAAAGGAGGAGGAGGAAAAAAGGAAGAGGATGAAGAAAAAAGGAAGAGGATGAGGAAAAAAGGAGGAGGAAAAAGGGACGAGGGAAAAGGAAGAGGGGGAAAAAAGGAGAAAAGGAAAAGGAGGAGGGAAAAAGGAGGAGGAAAAAGGAGGGGGGAAAAAAGCAAAAGGAAAAAGGAGGAAAAAAGCAGGAGGAGGAAAAGGAGGAGGGAAGGAAAAGGAGGAGGAAAACACTGAGGAGGGAAAAGAGGAGGAGAAAGGAGGAGGAGGAAAAAAGGAGGAGGAAAAAAGGAGGAGGAAAGGAAAAGGAGGAGGAAAAGAAAGGGAGGAGGAGAGGAAAGGGAGGAGGAAAAAAGGAGGAGGAAAAGGAAGAGGAAAGGGAGGGGGGAAAACGGAGGAGGAGGAAAAAAGGAAGAGGATGAGGAAAAAAGGAGGAGGAAAAAAGGAGGAGGAAGAAGGAGAGGGGGGAAAAGGAGGAGGAAAAAGGGAGGAGGGAAAAGGAAGAGGGGAAAAAAGGAGGAGAAAAGGAAAAGGAGGAGAGAAAAAGGAGGAGGAAAAAGGAGAGGGGAAAAAGGAGGGGGGAAAAAAGCAAAAGGCAAAAGGAGGAAAAAAGCAGGAGGATGAAAAAAGGAGGAGGAAAAAGGAGAGGAGGGAAAAGGAGGAGGAAAAAAGGAGGAAAAAAGCAGGAGGAGGAAAAGGAGGAAAAAAGCAGGAGGAGGAAAAGGAGGAAGATGAGGAAAAGGAGGAGGGAAGGAAAAGGAGGAGGAAAACATTGAGGAGGAAAAAAGGAGGAGGGAAAAGAGGAGGAGAAAGGAGGAGGAGGAAAACGGAGGAGGAAAAAAGGAGGAGGAAAGGAAAAGGCGGAGGAAAAGAAAGGGAGGAGGAAAAGAAGAGGAGAAAAAGGAGGAGGAAAAAGGGAGGAGGGAAAAGGAAGAGGAAAAAAAGGAGGAGAAAAGGAAAAGGAGGAGGAAAACGAAGAGGGGAAAAAGGAGGGGGGGAAAAGGAGGGGGAAAAAGCAGAAGGAAAAAGGAGGAAAAAAGCAGGAGGACGAAAAAAACAGGAGGAAGAAAAGGAAGAAGAGGAGGAAAAGGAGGAGGGAAGGAAAAGGAGGAGGAAAAAGGAGGAGGAAAACATTAAGGAGGAAAAAATTAAGGAGGAAAAAAGGGGAAGGGTGAAAAAGGAGGAAGAAAAAGGAGGAGGAAAAAGAAGGAGGAGGAGGAAAAAAGGAGGCGAAAAGGAAAAGAAGGAGGAGGAAAAGGTGGAGGGAAGGAGGAAGAAAAAGGAGGAGGGTGAAAAAGGAGGAGGAAGAAAAGGAGGAGGAAAAAATTAAGGAGGAAGAATTAAGGGGGGGAAAAGGAGGGGGAAAAAAGGAGGAGGAAAAGAAATGGAGGAGGAAGAAAAGGAGGAGGAAAGGAAAAGGAGGAGGAGGAAAGAGAAAAAAACAGGAGGAGGAAAAAAGGAGGAGAAGGAGGAAAAGAGGAGGAGGAGAAAAAAACAGGAGGAGGAAAAAAGGAGGAGAAGGAGGAAAAAGGAGGAAGTTTAGAGCAAACAGCTGCAGCTACTTTAAAAAAAAAGGGACTTCCCCCAAGGAGCAGGGATGGATTCCTGGATGTCAGCAGGCAGGGAAATTCACCACCTGTTTGCCAAGGTTCCAGCCTGGCCACTAATAGCTCATTAATGGAGGCCCAGCGGGGGCTTGGTGGAAAAGGCAAATCCCAGGAATGTGAACCCAACCCTGCCACGGCTCCCAAGGGCTTCTGGAGCCCATTTCAAACCTGCTCTAAGCAAACACAACTTTGTGTCCTTCCAAGATCTGTGCTCCAGGGAACAGGCTGATCCACGTGGGAATCCTGGACAGAGCAACCCCCAGAAAAATTCCTGCTGGAGCAGCAAAAAGAAATGGGAAATGTGAGCACAAAATGGAGAAATGGGAAATGTGAGCACAAAATTATGAATTTGGACACAATCTGGGCCTTGGTCTCTTCTCTCTTCTCTTCTCTTCTCTTCTCCTTTTCTCTTCTCTTCTCCTTTTCTCTTCTCTTCTCTTTTCTCTCTTCTCTTCTCTTTTCTCTCTTCTCTTCTCTTCTCCTCTCCTCTCTCTTCTCTTCCCTCTTCTCCTTTCTCTTCTCTTCTCCTTTCTCTTCTCCTTTCTCTTCTCTTCTCCTTTCTCTTCTCTTCTCCTTTCTCTTCTCTTCTCTTCTCTTCTCTTCTCTTCTCTTCTCTTCTCTTCTCTTCTCTTCTCTTCTCTTCTCTTCTCTTCTCTTCTCTTCTCTCTTCCCATCTCAGGCCTCAAACCCTCACCCTGAGTTGGATCCTCATTGGATTCAACTGCTCTGCATAAAATATTCCTTGTGAGGTGCTTATTCCCAGATTTAGGAATAGCTGTAACCAAGGTGCTGATGGTCCAAAGGGAGCTGCACAGAATTCAAATCTTCCTGGTGGACATCAGCCAGAGCAAAGCAAAAAACAGGCCCCAAAAATTGGGATAAATCAGTCCCAGAGCAGCTCCCAGAGCAGATTCCCAGATCTGCACATGGCAGGGATGAGCAGGATGAGATGAGGCTCCAGCTCCTGCTGAATCAGCAATTCCTGTGCCCTGGTCACTCTTCCTCCAAGAAACCCTCGTGGGATTTTTCCAGGACATCACCTTTGGGATAATATTCTGCTTGAGAAGCCATTTTACCACATCTTGCTATGCTCAGCAGCTGATAAAAGGGAATATTTTCTGGAGCAATCTAGGCTGACAGCACTTCCTCGTGTTCTCCTGAAATTCACCCTGAATCACTTGGGAAATTCATCCTGGGAAATTCTCCTTGGAGAAATTATTTCATTTAAACTCTTATTTGGAAACTCTTATTCTTTTGGACCACCATGCCAAAAGGAAGCTCCAGGTGGAAAATTGGTGGAGAATTTTGGAGAAAAAACTCCCCCTGAGCTCCTCAGGATCCCAATCAGAGGGGATCCCAGTGGCCCTCAATGGAAACAGGGGCAGTGGGATTTGAGAATGGGATCTGAGATCCCAGAACCCCAAAAAGATTTGGGTTGGAAGGATCATTAAGGACATTAAGGACCATTTGGACATTAAGAATCACCTTGTCCCAGAAAATCATCACTCAACTGGTGCTCCCACCAGGCAGCAGTGAGGTTTTGGTTCAGAGGCTGGAAAATCAGAACAGCCTGGACAGCCAAAAATTCCTCCTCCTGCCAGGAAAATCCTTAAAATCTGCACTGAAATTTCCTTTTCTTTCCAGCATCCACCCTCCATCCCCCACCTCAATCTGCCCCATGCATCCTGAGGGATTTTCCCAGGATATTTGCAGGTTCCTGAAAGTGTCCAGGGCCAGGCTGGATGGGGATTACAGCAACGTGGGATAGTGGAAGGTGCAATGAGGTGAGCTTTAGGATCCTTTGCCAACCCAAACCCTTCCAGGATTCCACACCTGCCCCTTGGCACAGCAATCCTGATCTCCAGGAGCCCTCTGAGAGCCCAGCCCTGCATTATGGGATCACTCTGATGCCCAACATTGCTCCTCCTGCCAGGAAAATCCTTAAAAATCCTTAAAATCTGCACTGAAATTTCCTTTTCTTTCCAGCATCCACCCTCCACCCCCCACCTCACTGTGCCCAAACCCATCACTCCTCTCCCCATGCATCCTGAGGGGCTTTCCCAGGATATTTGCAGATTCCTGAAAGTGCCCAAGGCCAGGCTGGATGGGGATTACAGCAACGTGGGATAGTGGAAGGTGCAATGAGGTGAGCTTTAGGATCCTTTGCCAACCCAAACCCTTCCAGGATTCCACACCTGACCTGGTTCACCAGGATGTGCCCCTTTGGCAGAGCAATCCCGACCTCCAGGAGCCCCCTGGGAGCCCAGCCCTGCATTATGGGATCACTCTGATGCCCAACATTCCTCCTCCTGCCAGGAAAATCCTTAAAAATCCTTAAAATCTGCACTGAAATTTCCTTTTCTTTAGAGCATCCACCTCAATCTGCCCTCTCCCCCATGCATCCTGAGGGGCTTTCCCAGGATATTTCCAGATCCCCCATCCCTGGAAGTGTCCAGGGCCAGGCTGGATGGGGATTACAGCAACGTGGGATAGTGGAAGGTGCAATGAGGTGAGCTTTAGGATCCTTTGCCAACCCAAACCCTTCCAGGATTCCACACCTGCCCCTTGGCACAGCAATCCTGACCTCCAGGAGCCCCTGGGAGCCCAGCCCTGCATTATGGGATCACTCTGCCTGTTCCCTCATTGCTGCTCTTTAATGATGTCACATTCCATTAGGATCTGAGCCATCCCCAGCCCTAAACACGGGCAGGGAATACCTGGCAAAGCAGCCAAGCTGGGAAGGATCCCAGACAAATATAGATCCCCAAGGAGTATCTTTAGATTAGCAGGCAGCTCTGCCCCCACTGAGACCCCAGGATTTACCTAAATAGCTCCTTCAGCACAGCCCAGTGCTCAGAGCTATTTTAAGCCAGCACCCTGCCCTACTTCCTAAGGAACAGCCTTCCCTTCTCTGTGCAGCCAGAGCAGCCCAAAGCCACTGCTCTCTCCACTCTGACACCTTTCATGAAATAAAAAAATACATTTTTGGCATGGGAGCTAATTAATCTGGGCTCATTTATTGCCACAAGGCCCTTCATGGCCTGGAGGAGGGTAAATGGGATTAACGTTTGCAGGGTTGATAGGCAGGAAAATGAAATTAAACAGGGGAATCCTGAGGGGCACAACCTGCACACCCACCTGAGGCTGCTGCCCATGCAGGGCCACTTTTACCATCCAAACTTGCTCCAAGCTGGCCTTGGGCACTAACAGGGGCAGCCACAGCTTCTCTGGGAATTCCTTCCCAATATCCCATCTAAACCTTGTCCTCCTTCATCTCCAAGTGGCAGACACAGACCATTGTGTCTATTTTGCCTTCCCCACTGCACACCCACCTGAGGCTGCTGCCCATCCAGTGCCAGCCCTGCCACAACAGGAACAACTTTTACCATCCAAACTTGTTCCAAGCTGGCCTTGGGCACTTCCAGGGGCAGCCACAGCTTCTCTGGGAATCCCTTCCCAATATCCCATCTAAACCTTGCCCTCCTTCATCTCCAAGTGCTAGACACAGACCATCATGTCTGTTTTGCCCTCCCCACTGCACACGCTCCTGAGGCTGCTGCCCATCCAGTGCCAGCCCTGCCATGACAGGAACAACTTTTACCATCCAAACTTGTTCCAAGCTGGCCTTGGGCACTTCCAGGGGCAGCCACAGCTTCTCTGGGAATTCCATCCCAGCCAGGAATTCCTTCCCAATATCCCATCTAAACCTTGCCCTCCTTCATCTCCAAGTGCTAGACACAGACCATCATGTCTATTTTGCCCTCCCCACTGCACACGCTCCTGAGGCTGCTGCCCATCCAGTGCCAGCCCTGCCATGACAGGAACAACCTGAATAATGTGGATTTTGTAGGATGTGGATCCATCAATCCCAAGATGAAAGAGGGCAAGGTTTAGACGGGATATTGGGATGGGATTCCTGGCTGGGATGGAAGTGCCCAAGGCCAGCTTGGAACAACTTTGGATGGGCACTGGATGGGCAGCAGCCTCAGGAGCGTGTGCAGTGGGGAAGGCAAAATAGAAGAAGGCCTTGGGCACTAACAGGGGCACTTCTCTGGGAATTCCTTCCCAATATCCCATCTAAACCTTGCCCTCCTTCAAGTGGCAGACACAGACCATTGTGTCTCTTTTGCCCTCCCCACGCTCCTGAGGCTGCTGCCCATCCAGTGCCAGCCCTGCCACAACAGGAACAACTTTTACCATCCAAACTTGTTCCAAGCTGGCCTTGGGCACTTCCAGGGGCAGCCACAGCTTCTCTGGCAATCCCTTCCCAATATCCCATCTAAACCTTGCCCTCCTTCATCTCCAAGTGGCAGACACAGACCATCGTGTCTATTTTGCCTTCCCCCCTGCACACTCACCTGAGGCTGCTGCTATTCCCAGAGGGAAGGGAAAATTCCCAATCCATGTGCCCTAAAGCTTTATCACTGCTCCCCAATGGTGTTTTGAGCCCAAGGCTGGGTTTGGGGTTTTCCACCAGCATTTTTGTTAATTAGGACATTCATTAGCAAGCAGAGCATCTCTGGATCTCAGCATCTGGCAGCTCTGCCGCTGTTTGGGGCATCCCAGGGACACAGTTTGTGTCATCCCAAGATATTCACCTCTGGATTAATTTTTGGGATGAAATGCCACAAAATCAGCCCCAAACCAGCCCCTTTCCCCAGCACATCCCATTTATGGATAATGCAGCATCTTTCCTGTTTATACATAACAATAAGAAGAATATTGGAATGACTCTGATGAGTTTTGGAGGTATTTTTCTGGAAACCCCCCCCAAAATATCAGGTTGCCAAGTAATTGAATTCCATGGGATCCATGTTTTGAGCCCAAGGCTGGGTTTGGGGTTTGCCACCAGCATTTCTGTTAATTGGAACATTCATTAGCAAGCAGAACATCCCTGGATCCCAGAATCCTCAGATCTGGAAGTCTGAGCCCAAAATGAGGCAGCTCTGGTTCTGTTTGGGGCATCCCAGGGACACACTTTGTGTCATCCCAAGATATTCACCTCTGGATTAATTTTTGGGATGAAATGCCACAAAATCAGCCCCAAACCAGCCCCTTTCCCCAGCACATCCCATTTATGGATAATGAAACAACATTCCTGTTTATACATAACAATAAGAAGAATATTGGAATGACTCTGATGAGTTTTGGAGTTTTTTTTCTGGAAACCCCCCCAAAATATCAGGTTGCCAAGTAATTGAATTCCATGGGATCCCATGGGGTTCCTCCTTTAAGGACTGCCTCACCCCACTCCTCCTTGAGCTCTGGCCAGCCAAGTTGCTGCATTATGACACAACTTGCTGTTTAGGGATGCCCCTCCATGTCTTGACCCTGGTGGCATTCACACTTTTCCCTTGGCATCCCAAGGTCTGAGCACATGGACCTTGGCCTTTATTCCATTTTTAGCCATTTTCAGAGCTCCTTTTCCCCCTAATTCCTGCAAGACATCAACACTAAACAAACCACTGAGTTTAAAACCCCACAATCTCCTTTAATTTATGATTTTCCTCAATTAAAAAAACCACTTTGACTTTCCTATCGGCGCTTGCTCCGTGATGAAAATTCCCAACCTGGAGAATATCCAACACTCGAGCTCCCAGAGTTGTAGATGATATTAAAAACAAGGTGGGAAGAAAGCTGCACATTTTTTTTTTCATCCCCCAAAAGCATCTTCAGGCAGTGAGATGAACTGGAAGAGCCTCTGAACTCCCTGAGGAGGCAGGGATGGAGCTGAGGCTGGGTTTGGGCTCCCCAGAGGGTGTGTGGAACAATTCCTGTGGGATTTTCTCTGTGTCTGCAGCTGCAGAGAGGAGGGAGAGGCTCCTTGGATGTGATTCCAGCTGGGCTGAGGGTGGAGGTGTCACTGAGGCTCTGGGATATTCCCAAAAAACCTTGGCTGGGTGTGAAACAGGAGAGTGACAGCAGAGAATTGTGGATTATGGAATGGGCTGGGGGATAAGGGGACTTGAAATCACCTCATTCCAGCCCTTATCCCACCTCATTCCATCCATTATCCCACCTCATTCCAGCCCTTATCCCACCTCATTCCATCCATTATCCCACCTCATTCCACCCCTTATCCCACCTCATTCCACACCTCTCATTGTCCCAGGGTGCTCCAGGGATCCAGGGGCAGCCACAGCTCCTCTGGGAATTCCATCCCAGCCAGGAATTCCATTCCCAATATCCCATTTATCACCCACCCCTTGTCCCAAGTGCCTCTCCCTGCTGAAACACATCCCACACCAAGGGGACACTGAAATTTCAGTTTAAAATTCCCACACACACTTCCAGTGTCTTCCATTTGGGAAATAAAACCACATTGGACATGGAGAAAGGTGCCTGAAAGTCCTTAAGAAATGACAGCAAAGCACAAATTGGGAAAATCCACTCAATTCCAATATACAGCACCAGCCCCAGCTTTGCACCACAATTCCTGGGATTTACCCCCTCAGAAAAGCAGGAAACACTTCAGGAATCCCAGCCAGGAATTCCATTCCCAATATCCCATTTACCACCCACCCCTTGTCCCAAGTGCCTCTCCCTGCTGAAACACATCCCACACCAAGGGGACACTGAAATTTCAGTTTAAAATTCCCACACTTTCAGTGTCTTCCATTTGGGAAAAATCCAGATTGGACATGGAGAAAGGTGCCTGAAAGTCCTTAAGAAAATTGGGAAAATCCACCCAATTCCAGGATATCTTTGGCTACAGCACCAGCCCCAGCTTTGCACCACAATTCCTGGGATTTACCCCCTCAGAAAAGCAGGAAACACTTCAGGAATCCCAGCCAGGAATTCCATTCCCAATATCCCATTTATCACCCACCCCTTGTCCCAAATTCCTCTCCCTGCTGAAACACATCTCACACCAAGGGGACACTGAAATTTCAGTTTAAAATTCCCACCCACACTTTCAGTGTCTTCCATTTGGGAAAAAAAACCACACTGGACATGGAGAAAGGTGCCTGCAAGTTATTAAGAAAATTGGGAAAATCCACCCAATTCCAGGATACAGCACCAGCCCCAGCTTTACACCACAATTCCTGGGATTTCCTTTAAATTTCAGATTTTCCTCAATTAAAAAGCCTCAGAAAAGCAGGAAAACACTTCAGGAATCCCAGCCAGGAATTAGGGATGTCTCTGAACAGAGAGCACTGGATCCCAGCTGCACCCAGCCCAGCATTTTGTCCATGATACACAAAATAATAATAATAATAACACATAGATAGAGAAAAATCCCAGTGGATTATTTGCTCTGGTGTCTAAATAGCAATATCTGAGGTTTTGAAAGAATTTGTCATGGATGCAACTGGACACAGCTCTGCTTCCCAGAGGATTTTACACTTTCTGGCAGGAAGAATGGAGCAGGTGCACAAAATTCAACCAAAAAATGACCACAAAATTCAACCAAATATGACCACAAAATTCAACCAAATATGACCACAAAATTCAACCAAATATGACCACAAAATTCAACCAAATATGACCACAAAATTCAACCAAATATGACCACAAAATTCAACCAAATATGACCACTAAATTCAACCAAATATGACCACTAAATTCAACCAAATATGACCACTAAATTCAACCAAATATGACCACTAAATTCAACCAAATATGACCAAAAAAATTCAACCAAATATGACCAAAAAATTCAACCAAATATGACCACAAAATTCAACCAAATATGACCAAAAAATTCAACCAAATATGACCAAAAAAATTCAACCAAATATGACCACAAATTCAACCAAATATGACCACAAAATTCAACCAAATATGACCACTAAATTCAACCAAATATGACAAAAAAATTCAACCAAATATGACCACTAAATTCAACCAAATATGACCACTAAATTCAACCAAAAAATGACCACAAAATTCAACCAAATATGACCACCAAATTCAACCAAATATGACCAAAAAATTCAACCAAATATGACCAAAAAATTCAACCAAATATGACCACTAAATTCAACCAAATATGACCACTAAATTCAACCAAATATAACCACTAAATTCAACCAAATATGACCACTAAATTCAACCAAATATGACCACTAAATTCAACCAAATATGACCAAAAAATTCAACCAAATATGACCAAAAAAATTCAACCAAATATGACCAAAAAAAATTCAACCAAATATGACCACAAATTCAACCAAATATGACCAAAAAATTCAACCAAATATGACCACAAAATTCAACCAAATATGACCACCAAATTCAACCAAATATGACCAAAAAATTCAACCAAATATGACCACTAAATTCAACCAAAAAATTACCAAAAAATTCAACCAAATATGACCAAAAAAGCACTTCAGGTTTCTTTTAATCACCCTGAGCTCCAGAATTGCAGCAGCACCATTCCCACCTGCCTGAATAATGTGGATTTTTTAGGATGTGGATTCATCAATCCCATGGATCCACCAGGTAATTCAAGCCCAATTTTGGGATAATTCAGACAACCAGACTTCCTAATCCTTCAGATTTCCAGCAGAATCTTCCCAAGTGCTCTTTAGAGATCAAAATTTGGACATTATTCTCCATCACCATCAGCTTCCTGCTAAAACAGTGCTACAAAGAGCAATTATTGCCTTAAAATTTGAAATATTAATAAAAAGGAACTCCTGACAAACCCCAAAAAGTGAGATTTAAAAAGCTGTTCCTGACCTACCCCAAAAGCCAAGATTTTAATAAAAAAAGTTTCCTGAAGCACCCAAAAATGGGAGATTTTATAAAAAGCAATTGATGGCCTGCCCCAAAATTCAAGATTTTCATAAAAATCCATTCTTGACACACCCCAAAATTTGTGATTTTAATAATGAAGCTCCCCCAGTACAAGTTTTAGCCTAAAACTCTATTTCCTCTGACTGACTAAACATAATTACAGTTCAGACATTCTGCAGGGCCCAGGAGATGTAAATATATAGGTTAAACATAGTTAAAATTCCACATCCTACTTAATTGCAGGCATTTTCCACGGAACAAAACGAGCTTTTATCTTCACTTTTTAATTATTAATAACCACGAACAATTGTCACCACCTTTCAACAATAACCCTGGCCTGAGAAGGAGATATTTCTCCCCAAATTTCCACAGGCACTGGGGCAACAAGAAGCAATTTTGGGAGAATTTTGGGGCGATTTTGGGGTGATTTGGGGGCGATTTCGGGGCGAGCAGGCCCTGAGCCTCCACCCTACCTGGATAGGGATTAATGGCAGCAATTAGCAGGATTTTTGTGGGGTTGCCAAAGCGCTGAGAGGGACCAGCAGGATCTCTGAGAGGGATTCCCAGGATCTGGAAGCCCCAGGAAGAGGGAGAACGCCCGGATCCGGCCGACTCAGCTGAATCATAATGGCTGCATTGCCATTACCTTTCCCGAACAAGGCCAACCTAAACACAGGCAGCTGCCTGGGATTTAGCAGATTTACAGACAGCACCGGCCACTCAGCATGCCTGGAGACCTACAAATCACCACACCACATGCAGGGCTCCGGGAACACCCCGGATCCCCCCCAAATCTGGGAGCATTTTGGGATGATTCCCATTAAAAACAAAACCCCTCCCACCGTGGAGCTTCCCCGAGCCTGAGGGGCCTCCACGCTCCGGATCCCCTTTCCCTGGGTTTGAGGTTATTAACATCAAACATGTGATCGGCCACATGACAGGCTAAAGGCTAAAAAGGAAAAAAAAAAAAAATAAATATATAAATGAAGGAATAAATAAAAAACGGCTTGGACACACATCCAGAGGGGAAGGGAGGGATGGCAGCGTGGTGGGTACAGCTCCATGGCCGGGGATTACAAGCATTGCTGGGAAATCTGCTGCTTTCCAGCGGCCCGGAATGATGGAAGCCATGGCGGGAGGAGGTTTAATAACGGGGTGATTGTGTAACTTGGAGCCTCCCGGCGAAAGTTGAGGCACCCAGTGGATGTTCCTGGTGCATGGGGACGAGGATGGCACCGGATCAATTAGGGCAGCGAAATGTGCATCCCCCCCAGCCTCCTCCTCCTCCTCCTCCTCCCGATCCAGGAGTTTCTCCGCTAACGTATTTCTCTCCTCATTAACTGCTTCGGTGTCTTCTGCTCTTTCCAAAATAGTACCTACTATAACGGGGCCGCAGAGGGGGCCAGCTGGCACCGGCCGCAGGGCATCCAGACACGGAGCAGGGATTTGGGGGAGGAAAGGCACGGGGGGCCGGCCTGGATCAGGGCAGGGAGGGCTCTCATCCCCCTGCTCCCCCAGATCCTCAGGGGAACCCCAGTTCCACCCACAGCACCCCAGTCTTGGGGGGGTGATGAGGCCCAGGCCAGGATGGGGATTCCCTCCATGCCACAAACGGGATGTCCCCTGCTGTCCCCCCCCCCCCACCCTTGGCACTGCTGTGCCCCCATCCCACAGAATGGAGGGAGGGGGCTGCATCCTCTTGGAACAGGGAGGGCCAAAAATGTCCCCCTCACCCCTCAGTGCAGGTGCCCCCCAGCTCCTCTGCAGAGGTTTCTGCCTGAACAGGAGGTGTCCCCCCCAGCTCGACCCCCCCATCAGGGCTCCCCTTTATGGGGGCTGCTCCAGGCCTCCCCCTGCGCTCTCTCTTGGGGATGACCCCCCAAACCATGCTCTCCCCCTGATTTTCCAGCCTCCCCACAATCTCCTCCCACTCAGGGGATGGTCCCCCCCCAAACCAGAGTCATCCTCAACGGGGGTCACCCATCAGAACACCCCCTCCTCACTGCTCCAGGCATCCCCAGCCCCCAAAGCCCTCCTTTAACGGGGCTGCCCCTCCAGAATACCCCCCAAAATCACGCTGCCCTCGCCCTTCCTCGGTTCTCCCCCACCCTGGGGACCCCCCCTCAAACCAGGCTCTCCCTCCATTAAAGGTTCCCCTCACCCAAACCAGCTCCCCCTCCATTAAAGGTTCCCCTCACCCAAACCAGGCATCCCCCTTCCCTTTCTCCGGGTTTCCCCAGACGGGGGGGCTCCGCTAACCTGGGGACCCCCCCAAACCAGGCATACCCCCATATTTCTGGGGAATATCCCCCTAAACCAGGCTCCCCCTCCTCCCATATCACGTTCCCTCCCTCTCTTTTCTCCGGGCTCCTCCAACCTGGGGACCCCCAAAATGAACCGCCCTCCTTTCTCCGGGTTCCCACACTTTGGAGGAGCTCCCCTTTAACCACGCTCCCTCCCATAAAATCACTCTTCAACCCCCTCTTTTTTCCGGCCTCCCCCAAACCATGAGCCCCCCCATAAAGCAGGCAGATTCCCCTCCCCTTTCTCGGGGCTCCCCCAGCTTGGGGACCCCCCCACACCTCGCTCGCCCCCCGTTTCTCGCGGCCCCCCTCCGCCGAGCCCCCCCCGCGCCCCCCGCGCAGGCAGGGGGCGCCCTCGCCGCCCCCTCACCCTTGACGATGCGCTCGGTGGTCGGCAGCTTGTTGTGGCCGCGCCCGGACATGGTGGCGGTGGCGGCGGCGGCACCGCTGCCCGCCGTGCCCCGCTCCGCTCCCGTCACCCGGAGCGGGGGCCGCGCGGGTGCTCCCGGCGGACCCGCTGGGCTGCCCCGGCAGCGGCGGCTCCGCGGCGCTGCGCTCCCCCCGTCCCGCCCCCGCCGCCGCCGCCACACCGCCCTCCGCCCTCTGGCCCCCCCCACGCCCGCGCCTGCGCCACGCCCGCCCCGCCCCGCCCGCCATCTTGGAGGGGAAGGGGGCGTTGCTAAGCAACGGGGGGGCAACATGGCGGCGGCGCTGAGGGTGCTTGGCACTGCCCTCGGGCACAGCTTTGCTGGGGAATATCCCCTAAACCAGGCTCCCTTCGCTGGGAGGGACTGTGAGGATCAGCCAATGCCGCCCCTGCTGTGGGCAGGGACAGCTTACACTATCCCAGGGTGGCCTTGGACACTTCCAGGGATCCAGGGGCAGCCCCAGCTTCTCTGGAGATTTTATCCCATCCCCTTGCCACCCTCACAAGCAGGAATTCCTCACCAGTATGCCATCCATCCCTGCCCTCTGGCAGTGGGAGTCCCAAGTTTACTCCTGAAACACATCCAGGAGGTTCCCACATAAAGCGGACACTGACATTTCAGGGGTGTAAAATTCCCACACGCTTTTTCAATGTCTTCCATTTGGGAAAAAAAAACCAGACTGGAGATGGAGAAAGGTGCCTGAAAGTCTATAAGAAAGGACTTTCCTTCCCAAAATCCCATCCATCCCTGCCCTCTGGCAGTGGGAGCCATTCCCTGTGTCCTGTCCCTCCATCCCTTGTCCCCAGCCCCTCTCCAGCTCTCCTGGAGCCCCTTCAGGCCCTGTGAGGGGCTCTGAGCTCTCTCTGGAACTTTCTCTTCTCCCTTGGGCACTTCCAGGGATGGAGCAGCCACAGCTCCTCTGGAATTCCATCCCAACCCCTCCCCTCCCTCATTCCTCCCAGAAATCCCACCCCAATCTCACTTTTCCCAGTTCGAAGCCATTCCCTGTGTCCTGTCCCTCCATCCCTTGTCCCCAGTCCCTCTCCTGGAGCCCCTTCAGGCCCTGGCAGGGGCTCTGAGCTCTCCTGGATCCTTCCCTTCCCCAGCTGAACAACCCCAGCTCTCCCAGCCTGGCTCCAGACAGAAAATTTCTGAGGGAAACACAAAATAGACACGATGGTCTGTGTCTACCACTTGAAGAAGAAGGAGGGCAAGGTTTATATGGGATATTGGGAAGGAATTCCTGGCTGGGATGGAATTCCCAGAGAAGCTGTGGCTGCCCCTGGATCCTTGGGAGTGCCCAAGGTCAGGATGGAGCAACTTTGGATAATAAAAAGTGTCCCTGCCATGGCAGGGGTGGCACTGGATGGACTTTAACCAACCCAAACCATTCCAGGAATTCCATGACCCCATCCTGCAGCGTTTTCTGAGGTAACAGCTCAGAATTCAGCAAAAAAAGGAGAATTTTGCAGCAGAAAAGAGCCCACCCAAAGCCCCCCTGGAAGTGCTGATGAGCAGGAGCAAGTCCAACGCTTACCGTGACCTTCCTTGCTTAATAAAACATTAATTTTTTTTTTAATAAACCACCTCAGAATATCAAGATTTGGTTTCTTTAGCTGCAACAGGGTTTCTAAAAATTGAGTTTGCTGCTCAGAGCTGGCAGATGGGGGGGAAATGGTGTAGAAAAAGGCAAAAAAGGAGAAGTAGAACGGCAAAGTTTGGTTTGTTTTTTTTTTTTTTTTCGCTAATGGAGGGTAGGAAAACAAGGACACAAACACTGCCAGGAGCCTGGCTAGTGTAAGCTGGGGACAAATCCAGCATCCCACACCTCCCAGCCAAACCAGGGTTCGGAAATATATTTCAGAAAAATAAAAAAAAAAAAAAAGAAAATAATATATATAAATAATGAAGGGTTTTTGGAGCCGCAAAGGCCGTGCCATGCGGGCAGGCTGGGGGTTGTCAGTGCCACCTCCTGTCAGCCGCGCCGCACTGCACAGCCAGGGAAATCCAGCTGGAAAAGCGGGATTGCATCACCCAGCCCCGCTCCAAACCTTCCCCTTGGAAAAATCCTGAGCCAGCAGCGGTGCCACCCCTCTGTGAAAAATGCATGTATTTTATCATTGGCTTTTCGGAAATATTAAAATGAATATAATATGTGTTGTGTTAGAAAGCAATGCTGCATTAATTTTCTTAAGTACTGTGTTAAATATAGTTTTAGGTTATAAAAATTGTTAAAATAGAAACTGTGCTATGTAAGATGCTTTGCTTCAAAGAAAGGACTTGCAGCGAGACAGCAGCCACAGGACACCTAAATCTTTCAGAGAAAAAGAATTTATGGCCTTCTTATCAGAAGAAACGAACTTCTTCCCAGACCAGACAGAATCCTGTGTTTGAATGGAATTTATGCATCGTGGATGAGATGTATGAATATGCAACGGGCTGTTGTTCTTAAGGGTTAATCCTTTGTTAATGGGGGTCCTTTTTTGGGCTTGTGCTGCCCAGAAAAGGTACCCAGACGTCCATAACTCTTTGTTTTTATTGTCTCATATTGTCTTAATTCAATTTGTCCAAATTGTTATGACTCTAATTGTGTTACTATTTTAATAACTATTTTATTACTATTAAACTTTTAAAAATTTTAAAAACAAGTGATTGGCGTTTTTCACACCTCCAACCCCAGCAGCAGCGAGAGGATTTCACTGCCCAGCACGCCTGCGACCCTCCGTCATTACAGAATATATTTTATTTATGGAATTTTACAAATATCTGTACAACTCACGTGACATTTAAGTTAACGCTCTTTGTTTCTCTCCTACAACACCTGAGTTATAATTTGAAATACTGAGATGGAACTCGAGGGGAAGGAGACACGGATGAAAATCCACGAGGGGCTGGGTTTGGGTGGGTTCCCATCCCTTTCCCACTGGCAGGTGCCAGCCTGCCCTGGGGGAACAGGAGCTCTCTCTCCTTGGTGGCAGCCTTGATTCTCACCCCAAATAATCCCAAATTTCTGGGGTGCCTGCCCAGGGGAAACAGCAGCTCTCTTTGGAGGCAGGGCAGCCTCAATTCTCACCCCAAATAATCCCAAATTTCTGGGGTGCCTGCCCAGGGGGAATAGGAGCTCTCTCTCCTTGGTGGCAGCCTCGATTCTCACCCCATAATCCCAAATCTTTGGGTTGCCTGCCCAAGGGAAACAGGAGCTCTCCTTGGTGGCAGGACAGCCTCAATTCTCACCCCAAATAATCCCAAATTTCTGGGGTGCCTGCCCAAGGGAAACAGGAGCTCTCCTTGGTGGCAGGGCAGCCTTAATTCTTCCCCAAAATCCCAAATCTTTGGGTTGCCTGCCCAAGGGGAACAGCAGCTCTCTCCTTGGTGGCAGGACAGCCTCAATTCTCACCCCAAATAATCCCAAATTTCTGGGGTGCCTGCCCAAGGGAAACAGGAGCTCTCCTTGGTGGCAGGGCAGCCTTAATTCTTCCCCAAAATCCCAAATCTTTGGGTTGCCTGCCCAAGGGGAACAGCAGCTCTCTCCTTGGTGGCAGGACAGCCTCAATTCTCACCCCAAATAATCCCAAATTTCTGGGGTGCCTGCCCAAGGGAAACAGGAGCTCTCCTTGGTGGCAGGGCAGCCTTAATTCTTCCCCAAAATCCCAAATCTTTGGGTTGCCTGCCCAGGGGGAATAGGAGCTCTCTCTCCTTGGTGGCAGCCTCAATTCTCACCCCATAATCCCAAATTTCTGGGGTGCCTGCCCAGGGGGAACAGGAGCTCTCCTTGGTGGCAGGGCAGCCTCAATTCTCACCCCAATCCCAAATCTCCAGGTTGCAGATTCCCCAGGAAACAGGGATAAACTGGAAACGAGGAGATGGCAGAGTTGTGATCCCCACAGTGAATCCTGCCGGCTCTGAGAACACCAAGCCCTGCTCTGTGCCACCTCCCAGCTCTTGGGGACCTTCCAGGCACTGTCCAGAGGGGACAAACCCCCCATTGCCCCCTGTCCTCCCCCACAGAGGCTTTTCCAGCAGCTCTGCCAGCCACGTGGTGTTTTCCAAGTGCTTCCTTGAGAGAGAGCAGAGGGCACCTGTGCCAGGGAAAGGACTCAGATTTTCCACATCGACTCAGTCAGCTGGGGCTGCTGCTCTCTCAAGCAAGGAAAAAGTGTTTCCAATGGCCCTTTGGTGCTGGAACCTGCAGCACAGGGAATGCCTGCCAGGTGATAAATGACTGCCCCAGGCAGCACAGGCCACGCTGCTCTGCTCCAGTGGGAAAAGTGACTTCTGGGGACAATCCACAAGGGACACCACAGGGGACAAAGCAGAGCCTGTCTCTCCTTGAGGGAATCACCCGAGGACTGTGTGACACCTTCAGGTGATCCCAAAAAGGCTCCCTGCTCCTCCAGAATTGATATTTAGGTTTTGGGGTGCAGGACAAAGCCAAAATCCAGGGGTGCTGAGGGGACAAATGCCCAGACTAGAAAAGCCACCGAGTGCAGGTGATGATCCATGAGGATCCTGGCAGTGCCACAGGGCACGGGCTCGGTGACAGCTGTTGGGAGCTTAGGAACAACATCACCCAGCTGGGAACTACAGGAATTCAGGGATTACAGAGATCCAGCCAGGGCACAACGCTGCCAGGGGTGCTGAGCCTGTGCCAGGGCCCTCTGTCTGAGATGGGCAGGAATAACACCTGGCACAGCCTCAGGTTTGCTTTCCTCACGGGGCAAAGGGAAGGTGTGAGAGCCTCAGCTCCAGCATGGTGCCACCACCCTGTCACACCCCACACACGGGCACAGGTGGGCAGAGAAGGAAGACACTTCACAAACACCTGCACCTCTCCTCCATCCCAATCCAGCACCAAACCACGAGGGATTCCCCTGAATCCACACAGCCACAAGCTTACACCAGGTACAGGACGAGGGAGGAAAAGGGGTGTGAGGGAACCTCAAGCAACACAGGTGGGGTGGACAACCTTATCAATATGATAATAAGTAATTCACCTAGTGAATCTGGAACGCCAGCCCGGAAGCAGAGCTGGGGGGTGCCTGGAACACCCTTCTCTGGCTACTCCCTAAGGCTGGGAACACACAACCTAAAGAGGTTCACAGTCTGAGTTTTGCTTTTAAAAACACCCCCCACCCCACCCTGAACCTTAGCACTGTTTAAAAACTGGTGGCTGTTCCTGGGTGTCACCATGAGCTTGGACACAGCCTGAAGAGAAATCCCTGGGCTGGAGCCTGCGGCAGGGCAGGGCTCTGCTCTCATCCCCTTCTGGAGGAGGAGCTGGGCTTTGTCCCTCATTCCAGCTGCATGGACTGAAGGGAGGGTCAGGGCATCCTGGCAGGCTTCTCCCAGGAGCCCAAGTGTCACTCCAAGCCAGTTTGGTGTGCTCTGCTCCGAGCACTGACACCCAAAATGTGCTTTGAAACCCCTGCCCTCTTCACCCCACTCTTGCCAGGGCATTGTCCAAGCTGAAACGGAGCAAAAGCAGTTGGATGATGGTGACATCCTCCTCATCCTCAGAGAGCACAGCTGTGGGGAACGCTCTGAGAAGGGTCTGTCCCTGTCTGTCCCCATCACACACCCCCAGAGGGGTCAGGACAGCCTCATGTGCCATGGGAACGCTCCAAGCACCATGGCTGGAGCAGCTCCTGTCTCCCCATTCCATCCTTCCTGGGAGAGGCGAGGAGAGAAGGGATATGACACTGGACAAAGTCAGGTCAGTCCTATGGGAAGGGGAATTCCACTCCCCTCAGCCTTAAACCAGCAGAAAATCCATGGAATAGCTTTCAAAGCAACGTCTGTCCTGTAGTGTGACATCAGTGCCCGCACAGGTACCGTCGTATGTTTGCAGCAGGAAAAGGAAAGAAAAATAACAAAAAAAAAGAAAAAACCATTCCCCCCCCCCAAAAAAAAACCATGGAAAAATTGGATCAGGGCTGCAGCTCGGGCTGGTCCTACCCTATCTGGATCTGCCCCGAGTACATGGTGAGCAGCACCATGATGGTGAAGCCCGTGAGCAGCCCCGCGTTCTGGATGGCGAAGGTGATCAGGGCGCTGCCGTTCTGCTCATCCTCCCGGCTCACCTCGTTCATCTCAGGGAACTGCAGGGGGAAACATTGGGGTGGAGGGCTCAGTGACAGCCCCATCCTTCCTCAGCAAACACCCACCAGCCTGCCATCCCAGGGATTTCAGCCAAAGCAGAGATATCTGCATGTGCCAAGGGGACAGAGCAAACCCCGCCGTGCCTGCAGGCTGAGAGCAAGCAGAGCTTTTCCTAGGAAAAAATCCCAGGGCTCAGGGTTCCAGGATTTGGGGCTCAGGATTTACCATGTCAGCCAGTGCTATGTACAGGAACATCCCTCCAGCCAGAGCAAAGATCCAGTTGGCAGAGAAGTGGCTGCCGGCCACGATGCCGAAGGCCAGGCCCACGTAGCAGCAGCAGGCAGAGATGAAGTTGAAGAAAAGTGCCTGGCGAATGGTCATCCCAGCATTGAGCAGGATCACAAAGTCCCCTGAGGGAGAAGAAGGTGGGAGGATGAGGAGAGAAGGGCTGTCAACAGCACTGGGACAGCACCAACTTGAACTCACAGAAACCCGGAATATCCCGAGCTGGAAGGGACACAAAGGATCAGAGTCCAACCCCTGGAGTGCACAGAACACCCCAAACATCACAGCATGTGCCAGCTCAAGTGTGGGCTCCCCTTGGCTGCTGGCACTGGGCACTGACCATCACACTGCCCCTAAATTCAGACATTCACACCCAAACCTGCCTCACTGACCATTGCACTACTCCTGAATTCAGACATTCACACCCAAACCTGCCTCTCTGACCATTCCACTACTCCTAAATTCAGACATTCACACCCAAACCTGCCTCTCCTTCACTGACCATTCCACTACTCCTAAATTCAGACATTCACACCCAAACCTGCCTCTCTGACCATTCCACTACTCCTGAATTCAGACATTCACACCCACACCCACCTCCCTCCTCATCTGCCCCTAAATTTGGACATGCACACCCAAACTTGCCTCCCACTCACTGACCACAGCTCTGTCCCTAAACCCACACACTCACACCCAAACCCCCTTCCCCTCCACTGACCTCTCCAAATTCAGACATTCCCACCCAAACCCCCTTCCCCTCCACTGACCTCTCCAAATTCAGACATTCCCACCCAAACCCCCTTCCCCTCCACTGACCTCTCCAAATTCAGACATTCCCACCCAAACCCCCTTCCCCTCCACTGACCTCTCCAAATTCAGACAGTCCCACCCAAATCCCCCTCTGACCTCTCCAAATTCAGACATTCCCAACCAAACCCGCCTCACCCTCCCAAACCAACGAGGTGTTGAGGGTTTTTTTTTGTCTTCAGATGCCTCCATCTAAATTTAAATCTCAGACATCATATTACCTCGTTATTTTTAGAGCGGCGATTACTCAGAGCAGCTTCCAGCCCTCCCTCTCCCCCCTCTCAGCAGCATCACTGTTTATTCCACCCCAAATCTGCTTTTCTGGATGGACAAAGGACAGACTCCAGAGCAAGCAGGAGCAGGGGCAGCCCCAAGGAGTCACATACCCAGCTCGTGTGGGAACTCCTCACACAGGATGGCCACGGAGGTGCTGATCCCTTGGAAAACAGACACGGTGAAGGAGGCGCCGATGGCCAGGCCGTCGATGAAGTTGTGGAGGCCGTCACTGAGCGTGATCATCCAGGCCAGAGTGCCAATGTCCGAGTACCTCACCTCCTTCAGCCAGTAGCACGCGCTCTGGGAGGCCTGCAGGTCCTGCCACAGCACCCCAAAATGGACATCAGCACCCAAATCCCTCCTCCAGATAGGAAAACCACCCCATTAATCATTAAACCGGCACAGTGGAGCTGTTTGGTCCTGTCACAGACATCTTTTATGGAAAATCCTTTCCTTAGGATTTTTCCTCCTGAGAAGCTGGGAGGCCTCAGGAACAAAATGTAAACAATGGTTATCTGCTGCTGTGGAATGCAACAGGTGCATCTGGGATTGGTCTCATGTGGTTGTTTCTAATCAATGCCCAATCACAGCCCAGCTGGCTCTGACTCTCTGTCCGAGCCACAAACCTTTGTTATCATTCTTTCTTTTTCTATTCTTAGCTGGCCTTCTGATGAAACCTTTTCTTCTATTCTTTTAGTATAGTTTCAATGTAATATATATAATAAAATAATAAATCAGCCTTCTGAAACATGGAGTCAGATCCTCATCTCTTCCCTCACCCTCAGACCCCTGTGAGCACCATCACAGGTCCCACCACACACAGAGAATTTGGGCTGCAGAACTGGTTTTAACTGATTTGGTCACAATGCCACGGCATGAGGCGCTCACCTGGACAGAGAGGGAGCCCACCACAGCCTTCTCATCCCCCGAGGGGGGCTTGCACTCCAGGTCACTGGTGATGTGTGGGATCATGTGGTCCAGGTCCCCATTCTGCAGCTTCTCTGTGACCCCCTCCTCCCGGTCCTTCTTGGAGGGCAGAGCCTCGGGGCCGTAGTGGCTGTGCCCGTGGTGGTGCTGTGGGATCAGGGGATTCAGGGCTGGCACTCATCTGATATTCCTGCTCTTTCCCACCTTGCCATGCTGATATTCCTGCTCTTTCCTGCCCCACTGCCCTGAAATTCCTGCTCTTTCCCACCCTGTCACCTCAATATTCCTGCTGTTTCCCACCCCTCCATCCCATTATCCCTGCTTTTTCCAACTCAGCCATCCCGTTATCCCTGATGTTTCCCACCCCACTATCCCAATATCTCTGCTGTTTCCCACCCCACCATCCTGAAATTCCTGCTGTTTCCCACCCTTCCATCACAAAATTCCTGCTGTTTCAAACCCCACCATCCCAACACCACCATCCCAATTTCCCTGCTGTTCCCATCCCACCATCCCAAAATTCCTGCTCTTTCCCACCCTTCTATCCTGAAATTCCTACTGTTTCCCACCCCTCCATCCTGTTATCCCTGCTGTTTCCAACCCAGCCATCCCATTACCCCTGCGGTTTCCCATCCTTCCATCCCAAAATTCCTGCTGTTTCTCACCCCACCATGCCTGCTCTTTCCAACCCAGCCATCCTGTTATCCCTGTGGTTTCCCACCCCACCATCCCAATTTCCCTGCTGTTCCCACCCCACCATCCCAAAATTCCTGCTGTTTCCCACCCCACCATCCCCTGCTGCCCCTCACCTGGTCCTTCTGCTTCAGGAGCATCTTCAGGATCTTCTCAGTGAAGAAGAAGAGGTAGAAGCCGCCGAACACCACAGCGGATTTGGAGACGTAATAATCTTCCTGAGGGTTGAATCCAAATGCCTGCAGGCAGGAGGGGACCCAGGAGAGGATGAGGAGCAGGCCCTGGCAGTGCCCTTCATCTGCCTTTGCCCCTGGGGTGACACTGGATGGGTGACACAGCTCTGAGCTCCCTCTGAGGAGCAGCTGCTTTGGGGACAAGCTCAGGAAACACCTTTCATCTCCCTCACTCCCTCCCTGAGGCATTGGATCCAGCACCTGCCAAAACCATTTGGGGACCTACCTCCAGGGCTAGAAAAAGTCAGAAAAGGCAACAAAACAAACCAGGGATCTCCCTGGAGCCATTCCCTTCCAAACTCCAGCTCTGAGGGGCTTGCAGCCCTCCATACCTCGCTCTGGGCTCCCCTCCGACGCCGCCTTCCCCTTGTCCAGCCAGAGAGAGACAGAAACAGCCCCAGAGAGAGAGAGAGAAAAGCACAGACCCACCAGTCCTCTCCATACCTCGGGAATGAGCTGGAAGAGGGCGTTGGAGTAGAGAGTTCCAATCGCCAGAGCTATGAAGTAGAGGAGCAGCCGCTTGTAAAATGTCTTCTTCATGAAGGGCACCACGCTGGCTCCCACCAGCGAGCACAGGGAGATGACGGAGACGCAGAGGAAACCGTAACCCCACACTGGCAGAGCCAAACCCACCCCAGGAGATGGGAGATGGGAAGGGAGGAGATCAACGTGGGGTTATGGGCAGGGGAGGAATCCACAGCGACAGCACAGAGAGAGGAGGGAGGGAGAGAAGAGGACATTCATTAGTGATTGTTGTTCATCTGGCGCCACCTCCACAGGGCGAACCCGGCGCTCGGCGGCTTTGGGAATCTCAGCTGAGTTTTCCAGCCAGGCCATGTCCCAGCCAGCCCCCAGCTCTGGTCCATGAGCCATTCCCAAGCCACAGAGTGCCAGGTCCCCCCAGCACCGTGTACACTCCAGCCCCATCCTGCAACCACAGCGCTCCGGGTGCTGGCAGGGCTGGAGGGTACCTCTGGCATTTCAATTCCTGGCAGATCAGGAATTAGAGGCGCTTGGTTTTTATGTCCAGCAAATAAAAGTTGCAGTTGTGGAGCTGAAAAGCTTGGAAAAACATCCCACTGCCAGTACAGATGAAGCATTCACTGCCCAGCAGCAAACGGGCAACACCAGGGGGAAAAACCCACTGGAATTTTAAGGTTGGATGTGCCAAATCCAGCTCATGCTCTGAGGAGGCACCTGGACCACGTTCAAAGTTTTCCAATCTGGGTGGATTTATTCAGCTCCAGAACTGCGCAATTACAACACAATTAATTTGCGATATTTCTGTCGGTCCCATCAGAGCACCAGGATACCTCACGGAAGGCAGAACCCTTGTGGGAACACTGGGCTGGGAAATCAGGTAAGGGGGAAAAAAAAAAGGCAATTAAGGGATTTGTAAAAGTTGGCTGATTCCAGAGGAAGCCAGGCTGTTCTCTGTGCTTTTATATGGATATTTGATCATATTTTCATGGATATTTCACATTTTTTTCCCTCTGGCTCATGCCAGAAATGTGGCTGAGCACAGATGAACTCGTGGATGCCCAAAGCAGGAGCAAACAGCTTCTCCCGGCACATTCCCACTCCTCAGCCGTGGCATGGAGGACACTGAGGGTTTCCTGGTGCTCAGAGAGGTGAGAAAAGCCCTGTGCAGCCCCTTGAGCCAAGCCCTGAGCCTCGGGTGACGAGGGGTCGGATCGATTCGGCGGGGTGGAGGCAGAGAGGAGCCGCCCCGGAGACGGGAGAGAGGCAGGGACGTTCTACCGCACCTCTGGGATGAGCTGGAAGAGCGCGTTAGAGAGCAGCGTGCCGATGGAGAGCGCGATGAAAAACAGCAGCACCCGGCTGAAAAAGGCCTTCTGGGAGCACGGCACGATGAGGACTCCGAGCAGGGAGGCCACGTTAATCATGGACACACTGAGAAAACCAAAGCCCCACACTGCGGAACGAGAAGAAACGAGGGCCAGACATTACCGAGGCTCTCGGAGAGCCCGGACCCGGGTGGGTGGAAAAGGCTCCAGGGCTGCTCCGGGTGCTCCAGCTGCGATAAAACCATCCTGGTTGGTGCAGGGAAGGTGGGAATGAAGCCAGGGGTTCCTCAGAAAAGGTTTTGCCCAGCCAGCCCCAGCGTGGGAGAAGCTGAGCTGTGCTCAGGGCTGATCCAAGACCTTGGGCAGCGTTGGCACAGGGGTGGGTGGGAGCTGGCTGAGCATCCACCGGCAGCTGGAGGCCAGCAGGTCCCTCCAGGTCACCCCCTCCCACCCAGAGAACCCCACAGCAGAGTCCCCTCCTCATCCAGCTATCCTGGAGGCACAGAGGTTATCCCAGAAAACCACACCACAGCATCATCCACAGCGAGGAGAACTCGGTCAGGACTGCCAGCTGCTGCAGGAGGGAACTCCCAGGAGTGGGAGCTGGCTGTTCCTCATGTCCCCAAGCTCCAGAACCAGGCAGTGCCTGTACCCCCACCCCCAGCACCCCAATTACCTTCAGCTGAGCTGGGCCTGCTCTCCTCTGTCTGCTCATTCTCCTCATTTTCCAGGTTTTCGGAGGCGCACGCCCCCGACTCCAGCTGCTGCAGGATGGTGGGGCAGAACTCCTTGAACTCGCTGTGCCCCACAGGGGAGCCCTCGCTCAGGTTGTGGATGGCAAAAAGCTCCACAGAGCTGAAGCACTGGGGGAGGGAAGGGACAGAAATGAGCCTTGAGACCCCCACAGCTCTGCAGGGAGATTTCAGGGAAGTTTTGGGGGAGGTTTTGGGGGGCTCCTCC
The DNA here is from genome assembly GCF_027579445.1 of Ammospiza nelsoni. Classification (NCBI taxonomy): domain Eukaryota; kingdom Metazoa; phylum Chordata; class Aves; order Passeriformes; family Passerellidae; genus Ammospiza; species Ammospiza nelsoni. The sequence continues at coordinate 4,699,350 of NC_080662.1, forward strand.
TTACACGGGAGAGGTTGAGGCGCTGCTGAGGTGTTTGGGAGACATTGGCGTGTCCCACTCCCACATCTAGGCGGTTCAGCAGGGCCTTGAGCTGCTTCAGGCTCAAGGTCTGGCTCTCCCCGTAGCGCTGGAGCAGATCCTGCAGGAAGGAGGCAGCCGAGACGCCGGGGCCGTCCCTGCCCGCCCGGACCTGCGGGCAGGGGAGGAGGCAGAGCAGCAGGAGCAGGCAGCAGCTCCGGGGGCCCACGCTGGGGATCATGGTGCCTCTGGGATGCTGGGAGAGAAACCACACTGCTGTTGGCTGTGGCATTCCCAGCGCTCCAACCGCGGCTGCTCCACCCCACCGATGGATTTATCCTCAGGGAAAGGGGGAATGGCACTGCAAACACCCGGATCCTACGGAGGATTCAGCATTTTTCCACAATCTTTCCATGCAAAACCACTCCCTCCTCCTCCTCCACCCTGAGCCACCCCAAGCCCCTCACTCACCCTGGGGGGCTGCCAGCACACGGCTCCTGGGGGCTCTCCAGCTCTGCAGCACCTCGGGCACCCTGGGAAGAGCAGGATGGTTGGGAAGCGGGCAGAGCTGTGCCAACACCCAGCTGTGCCAGTTCTGGAGGGGGGTGAGGAGTCACCCTCCAGGCCTGGCCACGCGTGGGTCCCCTCGGTGTCACCAACGCCGCAATGCCAGCGCTCGGAGGGACACGGCAGCCCCGGGGACAGAGGTGGCCTGTTCATTAGGTTATAATTTAACCAGGATAATTACCATGAACCGAGTGAGCTTCCCCGCTCTAACTGTAGGTGCCTTTATAGTGTTTGCCCAGAATCAATCCTTGCCCTCTCTGTCCCTTTCATTTGTGCCGGGAATTGATAAAAGAGGGGTGGCACGGCCGCGGGGTGCAAAGGAAGGGGCGCAGGAGAGGAGGGGACGCCAGGCACGACCTGCACGTCCACCTTGGGAGGCACCCAGGGGCCTGGAGCTCAGGCTGCCTTCCTGGGAAAGCTCCCCTGAAAGGTGGATGGCAAATTTAGGAGAAAATAAAAATGCAGCAGCCATCCCAGTCCCAATGTGGGGCTCCAGGTGAACCTCCTGATCCCCCTGGAGGGGCTCCCAACCCAGCCTTGGACACCTCACAGTGCCTGGCCTGTGCTGACAGCTCACAGGCTCCAGTCTCTTCCAAAAACCAGGACATTTTTGAGGCCCGGCCAAGCAATTGTTCCAAAAATAACCTGAGGCCAGGATTTCCACGCCGAGGGGCTGCAGGGATCTCGCAGGACCCCGCTCCCCGTGCAGGACCCCAGTGCCCCTGAAGGCTCCCACATTCCCACAGGTTTTACCAGCTTACCACCACTTTGTGAGCTTTGTTCTCCGGGAGCTTTTAGCCTTCTCCTGCCAGGGCTTAGCTCGGATGCTTTGACTTAACCCCTCTCCTCCCAAAACGAGGGAGGGAGCCCATCCAGAGCCGTGCTGGGAACACTCTGCTGGGTGGGGGGACCCGAGGGACCCAGCGAGGCCAGACCCTTCCTCTTCCTCCCTATCCCAATCCACCTTTCCAGGTGGGCTCCGTGGGACATCCAGGCTGCCGGTGACACCCACAGGTGCTGGCACACAGCTCAGCGTGCCAAAGGTTTGTCCCGCTGGCTGCCCTTTCCAGCCGGGTGCTCCCCAAATCCCCGGTGCCACCGGGAGCCCTCCTGCTCCCTGCACACCGATGGAGCACACCGAGTGCCAAGGCACGCAGCTCTCCCCGCTGCCAAAACCCCTCCCGGGGGTTTCTCCCAAAGCCGGGCTCAGCCGGATACATCCAGGCTGGAAAACCGGACCTCAACTTTCCCCTCGCTGCCAAAGGAAAGGCAGGAAGGGCAGAGCCGGCCACAGGCTGCACAGGCTCGCTCCGTTTTAGGGCAAAACGAGGTGGAGGAGCCGCCCCTGAGGAAGAGAAGCGCCCAAAGAGGCACATCCCGGGGGGCTCCGACCTGCTGCAATCCCGGGGCAAAGCAGCACACCCAGCCCATCATCCCGGGACAAACCCAAAGAACAGCGAGCCTCGCCATCCCCACGGCCTGCTGCGACCCCCGCGGAGCCCCCCGGCCTCCTGCCCGCTACCTTCAAGGGCGTTCTCGCACCGGGATGCGCTCCGGGAGCCCGGAGCCAGCGCCTGACCTATTTTATTTATCGGGCTGGGGCACGGACAGAGCGCTGCCACGCCGAGGGACGGCTGCCCGGGAGGGATGTGCCCGGGAGCGATGCCACGACAGCAGCACGCAGCTCCCGAGGCCGGGCAAGCCCTTCCCATCCCATCCCATCTGCCCGGAGCTCTGCGGTGCCGGCCGCAATCCGCGCATCCCCCAGGGTGACGCCGGGAACGGGAACCGCTGCCACGGCCGAGCATGACCCCGCCGACGTCAGCCCCGAAATCTGCGCAGGGATTGCCGCAAACCGGGGGGGGACAGGGCCAGCGGGACCCCGAATCCCAGCCCCGGAGCCGTCCCGGTGCTGCCGGCGCTCGGAGCCCGCGGGGCCTTCCGGGGCAGCCGCGCTCCACGTGTCCTGCGGCACGGAGGGCTCCGGAGGTTTTCCGTGCCCTGCGGCTGTCCCGGGGCTGGCAGCGGACCCGTTCCTGGGTCACCGACACCCTGGAGCCTCCGCACGCAGCCCTGTCCTTTCCTTGCCCGTGATCGCAGCGCCGGGCGGGCAGAGGGGCAGCGGCACAGGGACATCCCCCGGGCATCGCACCCCACAGGGACCCCCCAGTCCTGCCCAGTGCCCCCCGGGCCGGAGCTGCTGCTGCCGCCCGCTCCCTGCCCCATCCCAGCGCTCTCCCCATCCCACCGCCGCTACCTGGTCCCAGAGCTTCCACTGGTGGTGCCAGACCCCATAACTGGGCCCTGCACCCCAAAATTGAGTCCTGTATCCCATAACAGGGTCCTGCACCTCTGACCCCACCTCCACCTGCACCCTCCCCTGCCCCAGACCCCACGGGCTGCCCCAAAACGAGCTCCCATGGCTGCCCCAAGGACCGGCCCCAAACCCTAAACAGCCGCTCCCTGCATCCTTCATCCCTCCCTGCATCCCCCATCCCCATCCGGGGCTCGGGGCCGGCCCCAGCCCGCTCCCGCCGCTCTGCTGCCTCCCTCCCCGCGGGGCTCGTCCCCGCAGCCGGTTCCTCGTCACACGTCAGGGCTGCCATGCCTGTCCCGTGCCTGTCCCGTGTCTGTCCCGGTCCATCCCGGTCCTACCTCCGCTCCCGCTCCCGCCGCCGCCGCTCGGGGCCGCGCAGCGCGCACGCGCGGCCGCCGGCACGGGGAGCGCTCCCATTGGCTACCACCGCCCCTGGCCACGCCCCCTCCGCCTCAGGCCCCGCTCCCTCAGCGGCGCAGCGCCGGGACCCCCAAAAATCCCACACGGGACCCCAAAAATCCCACACGGGACCCCAAAAACCTCATCCAGGACCCCAAAAATCTCACCTGAGACCTTCCAAAATTCTAAACTAGAACCCTAAAAATCCCGCCCGGAACCCCTCAAAAATCCCAACTGGGACCCCCCAAAAATCCCACCCAGGACTCCCAAAAAACCTCACCCGGAACCCCAAAAATCCCACCCGGGAACCCAAAAACCTCTCTCGAGATCGCAAAAATCCCACCCGGGAACCCCCAGAAACCTCCCCCAGAACCCCAAAAATCTCATCCAAGACACCAAAAATCCTACCCAGGAACCCAAAACCCTCACCCGGGACCCCCTAAAAAACCCTATGCAGAACCCCCTAAAACCTCACCCAGGACCCCAAAAATCCTACCCAGGACACCAAAAACCTCACCTGGGACCCCAAAAATCCCACCCGGGAACCCCAAAAATCTCACCCAGGACCCCAAAAACCTCACCCGGGACCTCCTAAAAAATCCTACCCAGAACCCCCAAAAATCTCACCCGGGACCCCCTAGAAAGTCCTACCCAGAACCCCCAAAAATCTTGGGGGATTCTGGGTAGGATTGTGCAGGATCCCCAAAGTTTTCACCCAGAACCCCCTAAAAAATCCCACCCAGGAACCCCACAAATCTCACACAGGACCGCTAAAAAATCCCACCCGGGAACCCCCAAGAACCTCACCTGGGACCTCAAAAATGCCAGCCGGGAACTCCCAAAAACCTCACCCAGGATCCCCAAAATTTTTACCCAAAACCCCCTAAAAAATCCCACCCAGGAATCCCCAAAAATCTCACCCAGGATCCCCTAAAAAATCCCACCCAGGAACCCCCAAAAACCTCACCCAGAACCCCTAAAAAATCCCACCTGGAAACCCTCAAAAATCCCACCCAGTACTCCCTAAAAATAATCCCACTCGGGAACCCCAAAATCCCATCCGGGACCCCCTAAAAAATCCCACCCAAGATCTCAAAAATCTCACCCAGGATCCCCAAGAATCCCACCCACAACCCCCTAAAAAAACTCCTACCCGGGAACTCCAAAACCCCATCTGGGAACCCCAAAAATCCCATCCTGGATCCCCTAAAAAATCCCACTTGGAAACCCCAAAACCCCATCCAGGACTCCCTAAAAAATCCCACCCGGGATCCCCTAACTGCTCCAACACCCCTCTCTGTGGCACTGGGACCCCCAAAGAGCCCCAAACACGAGGAGCACCAAAACCCCAAAAATCCCACCTGGGACCCCCAAGACTGCCCCAAAACATCCGCTGGGATCACCCCAAAACACCCACCCTGAAGCATTGGGACCCTCAAAAACCCATCTGGGGGTACTGGGGCCCCATGGACCACCACCCTGAGGGCACCAAGGGACCCCACAGATCCCCCACCACCCCCCTGGGGGCACCTCAAACACCCTTGAGGGGTACAGGGCACCCCAAGGACCCTCCAAACACCCCTTGGGACCCCCCTCAAACCCTTCCCGAGGGGTCACAGCACCAAAAATCCCCTGGGGTGGGGCTGGGGACCCCCAAGGACCCCCTGGAAAAACCCAGGGGGGACAAATCCAAGCAGGCAGAACCACCCTGGCTCCTCTCCTTGTGCAAGGAAAAGGCAGAGCTGGGATAGAAAATGCTGCCGGATGGGGTCAGAGCTGAGGGGACCCCCAAAATCCCAGCCCAGCACCCCCAGGGCCAAGATTTGTTCCTAAATCCCACCCCAGGCTGGGCCACGCTGCCAAAGTCCGCGGGGATTGGCAAATAAACAGGGATAAATGATTAACTTAGGGCACAAGGTGACAGCCCTGGTGGCACCGCTGCTGTGACCCCTCCTGAGTGTCCCTGCTCCATCCTGGGATCCCCCAAAAATGAGGGGCAGGATGTGGCCACCAGCACCCCCCCAAAAATCCACCAGGGAGCAGCTGCCAGCAACGATTTTATTGGAAAGAACCAAAAAAACTGGTTAGAGGGAATAGAAAAAGGAGGGGATTGCAACTTGGAAAAAAGCACCTAAAATAGGTGAAAACTCCAACCTTTCCCTGGGGTAACCACCTGAATCCACAAAGAATTCTCCTTGGAAAACCAGTGACTCCTCAAGGACGGGAGAACCGGCCAAACTGGAGCTTTGGTTTGTTTAACAGCAGCTTGGAAAAGCCCAGGAAAAAAAAAAAAACAAAAAAAAAACCCCAAACTTTAAACCTGCATGGAAATGCAAGAAACTGGAGGGGAAAAAAAACCCTGAAATTTTTCGATTTACATCCAGCACCTGCATAGGGAGGAGCTGTGGGAGCAGCAGCACTTTTGGGGCTCATTAACTCAACCCAATTTACTGGGAGGGCTGGAAAGCAGCAGGATATTCCTTTGGGGGTCATCCCTGTGGGGATAATTCCCAAAATAAAACCCCACAGCGCTGGGACGCTGCTGCAAACAAACAAAGAATAAATTAACACCAGAACGGGGAATTGAGGAAGATCGCCCTTGGCAGGGGGGGACAAACAGCAGCAGGAATTCCAGGTGCAATCCCATTTTTGCCGGTGCAATCCCGGATTTCCCGGTGCCAATCCCGGATTTCCCGGTGCCAATCCCAGGTTCCTGGGTCCTGGCAGGTTAAAGGAAGAAGAGCTGCTCGCAGAGGTGGGCGCTGGGCTCGTGGTGCAGGACCTGGCCCACAAGGAATGCCAACTTGTGGGCGTACTTGCAGGGGGCAGGGACACGCACGGTGCCCGGCCAGTTCCAGTAGAGGTGACACAGCTTGAAGGTCAACCTAGGGACAGGGAGGGAATTGAGATTTGGGATTCCTGGAATAGGGATGGAGGCAGGTCCAGATCCCTCCCAGAAACTGCTCTCAGCTATCCCAGAGATGGGATTTGGGATTTCCAGGAATGGGGATGGAGCCAGGTGCAGATCCCTCCTAGAACCTGCTCCCAGCTGTCCCTGTCCTTGGGAGAAATGGGATTTGGGATTCCTGGAAAAGGGGATGAAGCCAGATTCAGATCCCTTCCAGAACCTGCTCTCAGCTGTCCCAGAAATGGGATTTGGGATTCCTGGAAAAGGGGATGGAGCCAGATTCAGATCCCTCCTAGAACAGGGAGAAATGGGATTTGGGATTTCCAGGAAAAGGGAATGGATCCAGGTCCAGATCCCTCCTGGAACCTGCTCCCAGCTGTCCCTGTTCTGGGGAGAAATGGGATTTGGGATTCCTGGAAAAGGGGATGGAGGCAGATCCAGATCTCTCCCAGAAACTGCTCTCAGCTATCCCAGAAATGGGATTTGGGATTTCCAGGAATGGGGATGGAGCCAGGTGCAGATCCCTCCTAGAACCTGCTCCCAGCTGTCCCTGTCCTTGGGAGAAGTGGGATTTGGGATTCCTGGGAATGCAGATGGATCCAGGTGCAGATCCCTCCTGAAACAGGGAGAAATGGGATTTGGGGAAAAGGGGATGGAGCCAGATCCAGATCCCTCCTGGAACAGGGAGAAATGGGATTTGGGATTCAGGGAAAAGGGAATGGATTCAGGTGCAGATCCCTCCCAGAACCAGCTCCCAGCTGTCCCAGAAATGTGATTTGGGATTTCCAGGAAAGGAGATGGAGCCAGGTCCAGATCACTCCCAGAAACAGCTCCCAGCTGTCCCAGAAATGGGATTTGGGATTCCTGAGAATGAGGATGGATCCAGGCGCAGATCCCTCCTGGAGCAGGGAGAAATGGGATTTGGGATTTGGGGAAAAGGGGATGGAGCCAGATCCAGATCCCTCCTGGAGCAGGGAGAAATGGGATTCGGGTAAAAAAGGGGATGGATTCAGGTTCAGATCCCTCCCAGAACCAGCTCCCAGCTGTCCCAGAAATGGGATTTGGGATTTTCAGGAAAGGAAATGGATCCAGGTTCAGGTCCCTCCTAGAACCTGCTTCCAGCTGTCCCTGTCCTTGGGAGAAATGGGATTTGGGATTCCTGAGAATGCAGATGGATCCAGGTTCAGATCCCCCCTGAAACAGGGAGAAATGGGATTTGGGATTCCTGGAAAAGGGGATGGATCCAGGTTCAGATCCCTCCTGGAACCTGCTCCCACCTCTCCCTGTCCTTGGGATGGGGAGAAATGGGATTTGGAGGGTCTCTCCCATTCCCTCTGGAGTAATTTGGGACGCTGCAGGATCTCAGGAACTCCAGGACTCCTGCCCTTTTCCCTGGAAGATTTTGAGGGTCTTTCCCCTTCTCCAGGGAGGATTTTGGGGGACTGTGGGATACTGGGGGGGCTCTGGAACTCCTGTATTTCCCCTGGATGATTTTAAAGGTCTCCCCCATTGCCCAGGGAGGATTCTGGGGGTCTCTCCCCCTCCCCAGAGAGGATTTTGGGGTGCTGCAGCATCTCAGGAACTCTGGGATTCCTGCATTTCCCCTGGATGATTTTAAGGGTCCCTCCCCTTCCCTCTGGAGGATTTTGGGCAGCTATGGAACTCCTGTCCTTTTCCCTGGAAGATTTTGAGGGTCTCTACCACTCTCTCTCGAGAATTTTGGGGTGCTGCAGGATCTCAGGAACTCTGGGACTCCTCCATTTCCCCTGGATGATTTTGAGGGCCCCCCCTCTTCCCTCTGCAATATTTTGGGGTGCTGCAGGATCTCAGGAACTCTGGGATTTTTACATTTCCCCTGGATGATTTTCTGGGTCCCTCCCCTTCCCTCTGCAATATTTTGGGGTGCTGCAGGATCTCAGGAACCCTGTGACTCCTGCATTTCTCCTGGATGATTTAAGGGTCTCCCCCACTCCCCAGGCAGGATTTTGGGGTGCCAGGGCCCCCCTTACCTCTGGAGGTGCTCGGAGCTGAGGTTGGCCGTGTTCCACATGCAGATGTATCGCGTGGGGACGCTGCAGCCCTGCCGGGAGTGATGGGCCAGCAGGAAGAAATCCTCCCTGCAAGGGCCAAACAAACCCCAAATCTCTTTTTGTTCCACCCCAAAATGAGGATTTTGGCACCTCAGGGTGCTCTGAAGCCCAGACTGAGCTGTTTTTACCACAAGGTTTTGAACCACAAGGGTTTATTTTTTGCACTCCACAGGAATTTTTTTGCACCCTGGATTGTTTTTGCCACCATTTTTTTCTTCCACTCTGGTTATTTTTTTAATGCGCCCTGGGGTGCAAAATAAAAATTTTAAACTATTTATAACCGTTTTTTTGTGCACTCAAGATGTTTTTATACCCCAGAGTGCTTCATTTTGTAAAAACAATAAATGCTAAAACACCTTCTGGTATTTTTCCAACCATTTTCTAGCAAACTGGGGGGGCTTTTACACACCATTTACACCTTGGGTTGGATTTTTTCCAGCACCTTGGGCTGGATTTTTTCCAACACCTTGGACTATTTTTACAATTTGTCACCCTAGGAATTTTTTTGCACCCTGGGCTATTTTTACAACCATTTTTTTTGCACCTTGGGGGTGCTTTTAAAGCCATTTTTTCACACCGAGGGTGGATTTTTTTCTACTCTGGGGCATTTTTTATCTCCGTTTTTCTTACACCCACGTTAATTTTTTCCCCTGGGGGTGTTTTTTGCCCCTCCCCAGGGTGTTTTTTACCCCCAGCCCCAGCTGTGCCTCTCACCTGCCCAAGCTGGTGACACCATGGTCGATGACGGTGCCCAGGGGAGGGGACAAAAACTCCTCTCCTGTCAGGCAGTAGAAGTTTGTGCTCAGCTGTTTCTGCACCACCACGACCACAAGGCTGGGCTGGTAATTTTGGAAGGTGTGGAAGCTCTTCTGGAGCTGGGGCACCTCATACTTGAGCACAGTGTCCAGCTGGGGGTCAGACACCCCATCCCGGTACACCACGATCTTCATGGGCAGGGAATGGTTCAGCTGGGGGAAAAATGGGGAAAATCAGCTCATTTTTACCTCCCTGCCATGCACAGGATTAGCTGAGGGAGGTGGGGAAATATCCCCAGGTCAGGAGAAGTCTGAGTGTTGGGATGGAGCTGGGAATTGAATGAGTCCCCACAGAAATGCAGCTCAGGGTGGGTTTGGGGAGGGACGTGTTTGAATTAATCACAGAATTCCAGAATTATTTGGGTGGGAAGGAGCCTTAAAATCAGCTCATTCCACCCCCTGCCATGGGCTGGACACCTCCCAGTAACCCAGGGTGCTCCAGGCTGGCTTTGGACACTTCCAGGGATGGGGCAGCCACAGCTGTTCTGGGAATTCCATTGAGCCAGGAATTAATTCCCCATCTCCCATCCCTCCTGCCCAGCACATTCCCAGTGTCCAGAGCTGTGCCTGCAGCACCCACAGAGAGACTGGGAAATAAAATCAAAGAATCTTGGAATGGTTTGGGCTGCAAGGGACCTTAAATCCCATCCAGTGCCACCTGTGCCATCCCAGGGAACCTCCCACCACCCCAGGGTGCTCCAGCCTGGCCTTGGGCACTTCCAGGGATCCAGGGGCAGCCACAGCTGCTCTGGGAATTCCATCCCAGGCAGGAATTCCCAATTCCCAATATCCCATCCATCCCTGCCCTCTGGAAGCCATTCCCTGTCCCTCCCTGTCCCTTCTGCCCAGCACATTCCCAGTGTCCAGAGCTGTGCCTGCAGCACCCACAGAGAGATGGGGAAATAAAATCAAAGAATCCTGGAGTGGTTTGGGCTGGAAGGGACCTTAAATCCCATCCCATCCCACTCCTGCCATGGCAGGGGCACCTCCTACCACCCCAGGGTGCTCCAAGTAGGCCTTGGACAGTTCCACTGGGAATTCCATCCCAGCCAGGAACTCCTTCCCCATCTCCCACCCCTGCCCTCTGGCTGTGGGAAGTCATTCCCTGTCCCTCCAGGCCCTCCTGCCCAGCACATTCTCAGTGTCCAGAGCTGTTCCTGCAGCACCCACAGAAAAAATGGGGAAATAAAATCAAACAATCCTGGAGTGGTTTGGGCTGGAAGGGAGCTTAAAGCCCATCCAGTGCCACCTGTGCCATCCCAGGGAACCTCCCACCATCCCAAGTTGCTTGGACACTTGCAGGGATGAGGTTTCTCTGGGAAATGCCAAGAGCAGGGATTTTCCCTGGCCCTTGCCCTGTCCCAGGCTGCTTTTCTCACGCTGGGGACAAGGGCCAGCCCCTGGAGCTGGAACGTGGCACTTCCCCCTGAGCACAGCCCCAGATAAGGATGAGCTGTCCCAGTTCACAGCCAGTCCAAAGGCTGCAGGGAGGTTTGCTCCCCTGCACGTCCCCAGACTGGAAGTTTTGAGGTTTTCCCTTGGTTTGTGGGGAATGTGGAGCCACAGGAGGGTGGGTTTGGGTGGCCTCACCTCATAGAAGCGTTTGAGGGCCTGGGAGAGGCAGAGCCGGAGGCTGTCGGCGATTTCCTGGTGGGGCATCTGGAAAACCACCCTGGAGTACCACTTGGTGAGGATGCTGGGGATGGATGGAAGGGGAGTGAGCAGCCTGGAGGAGCCCCCCCAGCAGCAGGCAAAGTCCACTGAGCTCTGAGCAACCCCAAACCAGCCCTGGCTCAGCATTCCCAGCCCAGCGCCGGGGCAGACCTGGCTGAGCACAGGGGTGAGGAACTGCTCTTGGGGAGAGCAGCACCCTCAGCCCCTTCCCAGCCAAGGAAAGGAGATTTGCGGGTGGCAAATCCCAAAATTGCCAGGGCAGGGCAGGAAAATCTCCCCCCTTTCTCAGGGAGCCACGTACTGGTTCATGCTGGCCACGAAGCCGATGACAGAGCGCATGCCGTGGCTCCTGCTGTGGTGGATGTCCATGCCCACCACCATCAGCTGCTTCTGGAGAGGGGAACAGAGATGGGATTTAGGGACAATGGCCATGGCCACCACCATCAGCTGCTTCTGGAGGGGGAAACAGAGATGGGATTTAGGGATAATGGCCATGGCCACCACCATCAGCTGCTTCTGGAGAGGGGAACAGAGATGGGATTTAGGGATAATGGCCATGGCCATGACCATCAGCTGGTTCTGGAGGGGGAAACAGAGATGGGATTTAGGGATAATGGCCATGGCCACAACTGTGAAATCCTTCTGGAAAGGCAGGTGGGATTTAGGGATAATGGCCATGGCCACCACCATCAGCTGCTTCTGGAGAGGGGAACAGAGGTGTGATTTAGGGACAATGGCCATGGCCACAACTGTGAAATCCTTCTGGATGGGGGAACAGAGGTGGGATTTAGGGATAACGGAGCAGGGAAAGGGAGGTGGGATTTAGGGATAACGGCCATGCCCACAACTGTGAACTGCTTCTGGAAAGGGGAAGAAGATGGGACTTAGGAATAACAGCCATGGCCACAACCATCAGCTCCTTCTGGAGAGGAGAAGAAGATGGGATTTAGGGATAATGGAGCAGGGAAAGGCAGGTGGGATTTAGGGATCATGTCCATGACCATCAGCTGCTTCTGGAAAGGGGAGGATAGGTGGGATTTAGGGATAATGGCCATCAGGAAGAAGATGGGATTTAGGGATGATGGCCATGCCCATGACAATCAGCTGGTTCTGGAAAAGGGAACAGAGATGGGATTTAGGGATAATGGAGCAGGGAAAGGCAGGTGGGATTTAGGGATAATGGCCATGACCATCAGCTGCTTCTGGGTGGTTGTAAAGATGGGATTTAGGGATAATGGCCATCAGGAAAAAGATGGGATTTTGGGACAATGGCCATGGCCACGACCATCAGCTGCTTCTGGAGAGGGGAAGAAGATGGGATTTAGGGATAATGGCCATGCCCACAACTGTGAACTGCTTCTAGAGAGGGGAGGAGAGATGGGATTTAGGCAAAATGACCATGGCTATGACCATCAGCTGCTTCTGGAGGGGGGAACAGAGGTGGGATTTAGGGATAATGGAGCAGGGAAAGGCAGGTGGGATTTAGGGACAATGTTCATGCCCACTACTGTGAACTGCTTCTGGAAAGGGGAAGAAGATGGGATTTAGGGATAATGGCCATGCCCATGACCATCAGCTGCTTCTGGAGGGGGGAACAGAGGTGGGATTTAGGGATAATGGAGCAGGGAAAGGCAGGTGGGATTTAGGGGCAATGTCCATGCCAACCAAAGGCAGCTGGGATTTAGGGATAATGGAGCAGGGAAAGGCAGGTGGGATTTAGGGGCAATGTCCATGCCAACCAAAGGCAGCTGGGATTTAGGGATAATGGCCATGCCCACAACCCTCAGCTGCTTCTGGAAGTGGGAAAAACAACCAGGTGGGATTTAGGGATAAATCAGGCACCTCCAAGCTTGGATCCCTCCAGCTCCAAGCGACTCATGAGCACCCAAGAGAAGCCAACCCCGATTCTCCAGCCAGTTCATCCAGCCCATGCCCACAATAATCCAACAACAATCCAAATAATCCAACTCCTCCACAACAATCCAACCCCTCCACAACAATCCAACCCCTCCAGAGCTTCCAGGCTCATGCCAGGCCTCCTGCCAGGGTGTTCCTGCCTTACCAGTGGGATATCAACCCCCCAGAGCTGCCCGCCCAGCTTGCAGTTGATCTGCAGCAGAACTTTCTGCACCACGCTCCTGATCTTGCCAGGGTGGCCCATGAGGGACTGGGCATTGATGACCTGTGGAGAGGGAAAACTCAGGGAAGAGGGAGGCTGGAGAGAGCCAGGGATTGCCAGGGATGGGGGTGCCAGCCCACCTGGGAGGGCACAGGGCTCTGCACACAGCAAAGCTTCTTGATGGCCCCGTAGACGTCGTCCCTGCCACCAGGGATGATGCACAGGAGCAGCTGCACCTTGTCCTGAGGGGAATCGTGGAATTGTTCAGGTTGGAAAAGCTCTCCTGGAGCACTGAGCCAAACCCAAGGTCACCAACAACCCACGTCCCCAAGGGCCACATGCACAGCTCCAGGGATGGGGACTGCACTGCCTCCCTGGGTTAAATCCATTCCTGGATTTAATCCCTCTTTCCATGAAAGGAAATTTAATCACTTCCTGGATTTACCCCCCTTTCCATGAAAGGAAATTTAACCACTTTTCCTGTATTTACCCCCCTTTCCATGAAAGGAAATTTAACCACTTTTCCTGTATTTACCCCCCTTTCCATGAAAGGAAATTTAACCACTTTTCCTGGATTTACCCCCCTTTCCATGAAAGGAAATTTAACCACTTTTCCTATATTTAACCACCCCTTCCATGAAAGGAAATTTAACCACTTTTCCTATATTTAACCACCCCTTCCATGAAAAAATTCCCCCCGGTGTCCAACCTGAGCCTCCCCTGGCACAGCTTGGGGCTGTTCCCTCTCGTCCTGTCCTTTGTTCCCAACCCCACCTGACTTCACACTCCTGTCATTGGTTTTTAGGGAAAATAAGTTCCCCTTGAGCCTCTTCTGCAGGCTGAGCTCCTCCAGTGCTTCCCAAAGATCCCCCAGGGATGTCCCTGCTCCTCACCTGGCTTCTGAAGGACCTCTGGATGGCCCTGACATGGGCTCCCATGCCACCTTCTCAATGATCTCCACTCCTCACCTGGCTTCCCAAGGAGCTCTGGATGCTCTAGGCTCCCATCCCACCTTCCCAAAGATCCCCAGGGATGTTCCTGGTCCTTGTGGCTTCCCAAAGAGCTCTGGATTGCCCTGATGTGGGCTCCCATCCCATCCTCCCAAAGATCTCCCTGCTCCTTGTGGCTTCCCAAGGAGCTCTGGATGCTCTAGGCTCCCATCCCACCCTCCCAAAGATCTCCAGGGATGTCCCTGCTCCTCACCTGCCTCCCCAGGGAGCTCTGGATTCTCTAGGCTCTCATCCCACCTTCCCAAAAATCTCCTTTCTCCTCATCTGGCCTCCCAAAGAGCTCTGAATGGTCTGGGCTCCCATCCCACCCTCCCAAAGATGTCCCTGCTGCACACCTGGCTTCCCAAGAACCTCTGGATGGTCTGGGATCCCATCCCACCTTCCCAAAAATCCCCCAGGGGATCCTGTGGCTGCTCCTTGTGGCTTTCCAAGGAGCTCTGGATGGTCTGGGCTCCCATCCCACCCTCTCAGTGATCTCCAGGGCTGTCCTTGCTCTTCACTTGGCTTCCCAAGGAGTTCTGGATGCTCTAGGCTCCCATGCCACCTTCCCAAAGATCTCCCTGCTCCTCATCTGACTTCCCAAGGAGCTCTGGATGGTCTGGGATCCCATCCCACCTCCCCAAAAATCCCCCAGGGGATCCTGTGGCTGCTCTTTGTGGCTTCCCAAGGAGCTCTGGATGGTCTGGGATCCCATCCCACCTTCCCAGTGATCCCCCAGGGCTGTCCCTGCTCTTCACCTGGTTCCCCAAGGACCTCTGGATGGCCCTGACATGGGCTCCCATGCCACCTTCTCAATGATCTCTACTTCTCACCTGGCTTTCCAAGGAGTTCTGGATGCTCTAGGCTCCCATCCCACTTCCTCAAAGATCCTCAGGGATGTCCCTGCTCCTTGTAGCTTCCCAAGGAACCAACTCTGGATGGTGTTGACATGGGCTCCCATCCCACCCTCCCAAACATCTCCCTGCTCCTCACCTGGCTTCCCAAAGAGCTCTGGATGGTCTGGGCTCCCATCCCACGTTCCCAAAGATCTCCTTGCTCCTCACCTGGCTTCCCAAAGAGCCCTGGATGGTGTTGACATGGCCTCCCATGCCACCTTCCCAAAGATCTCCCTGCTGCTCATCTGGCTCCCCAAAGAGCTCTGGATAGTCTGGGCTCCCATCCCACCCTCCCAAAGATCTCCTGCTCCTCACCTGTCTCCCCAAGGAGCTCTGAATGGTCTAAGCTCCCACCCCACCCTCCCAAAGATCTCCTGCTCCTCACCTGGCTGCCCAGGGAGCTCTGGATGGCCCTCACGTAGGTCTCGATGCGATCATCGCGCAGCTCCTGCACCAAGGGCTGCCCCACCTGCATCCCCATGGCCCCACAGCTGCTCCTCATGGATGCCAGCAGGTCCTTGGCCAGGTGCTGCAGCCTCTTGGGATAGATCAGGAGCCAGGAATTGATGGAGATCTGGGAGAAAAGGCAGCACAGGCCGTGGTTTGGGGGTGTTTCTGCAATGCAATCCGTGCAGCACGTTCCTGTTTGGGAGAGGAGGAACCCACCAAGCACAGAGGGGAATTTGGGAGAGGAAAAGTGGGCCCAGAGGAACCTGGAGCACAGCAGGGAGTTTGGGAGAGGGAAATTTGGGAGAGGGAATTTGGGCCAAAAGGAACCTGCAGCACAGAGGGGAATTTGGGAGAGGAAAAGTGGGCTTAGAAGAACCTGGAACACAGCAGGGAGTTTGGGAGAGGGAAATTTGGGAGGGGGAATTCTGGCCAAGAGAAACTTGCAGCACAGAGGGGAATTTGGCCCAAGAGAAATCTGAGTACAGAGGGGAATCTGGAAAAGGGAAAGTGGCCCAAGAGAAATCTGGAGGACAAAGGGGAATTTGGGAGAGGAAAAGTGACCCAAGAGGAACCTGCAGCACAGAGGGGAATCTGGAAAAGGGAATTTGGTTCAAGAGCAATCTGCAGCACAGAGGGGAATTTGGGAGAGGGAAATTTGGGAGAGGGAATTTGGGCCAAAAGGAACCTGCAGCACAGAGGGGAATTTGGGAGAGGGAAAGTGGGCCCAGAGGAACCTGGAACACAACAGGGAGTTTGGGAGAGGGAAATTTGGGAGGGGGAATTCTGGCCAAGAGGAGCCTGCAGCACAGAGGGGAATTTGGGAAAGTGGGACAAGAGAAATCTGCAGCACAAAGGGGAATTTGGGAGAGGGAATTTGGCCCAAGAGAAAACTGCAGCACAGAGGGGAGTTTGGGAGAGGGAATTTGGGAGAGGGAATTTGGGCCAAGAGGAACCTGAAGCACAGAGGGGAATGTGGAAAAGGGAAAGTGGCCCAAGAGAAATCTGCAGAACAGAGGGGAATCTGGGAGAGGGAATTTGGCCTAAGAAAAATCTGGAGCACAGAGGGGAATTTAGAAAAGGGAAAGTGACCCAAGAGAAATTTGCAGCACAGAGGGGAATTTGGGCCAAGAGGAACCTAGAGCACAAAGGGGAATTTGGGAGAGGGAATTTGGTGCAAGAGAAATCTGCAGCATAGAGGGGAATTTGGGAGAGGGAATTTTGGCCTAGAGGAACCTGCAGCACAGAGGGGAATCTGGAAAAGGGAATTTGGTTCAAGAGAAATCTGCAGCACAAAGGGGAATTTGGGATAGGGAAAGTAGCCTAAGAGAAATCTGGAACACAGAGGGGAATTTGGGAAAGGGAAAGTGGCCCAAGAGAAATTTGGACTGAACTGCAGCCAATTCCTGCATGTGAAAAGCTCCCTCCACCCTGGGACGAGGTGGGAAAGCAGACACCACAGCCACATACCTCCACCTCCTTGGGAAAAACAGGCTGGAGCGCAAATCCAACACAAACAAGGGAAGGGCTCGTGCTGGAAGGGGTTCAGCACTCGGGAAAACCCAGCCCAGCTGCGCCCAGCAGGGCAGGCTCTGCTCACCACGGCGATGGGCACCTCCTTCGTCACCTCGCGGTGCCAGCCCAGCTCCTCGGCGGGAAGGAAGGAGCGGTGCCGGAGGTTGACGCGCTCCGCGGGCAGGACGTGACCCTGGGTCTGGGCAGAGCGGGAATCTGCGGAGCTGCCTCCTCTGCCTGGGGGCCAGGGGAAGGCCAGGAGCCCCGGAGCCCTTACCCTGTAGATGTCGGTGTCCAGCACCAGCCCCCAGCGCTGCAGCTCCTGGAAAGCGTCCGGCGTGTCGCGGATGCGGCGCAGGAGGCCGGTGAGGCGCTGGTAGTGCTGCTGGGGACTCTGCACCATCTCCCACATCACCTCCTGCACCAGCAACACCCACACCCACGGGTCAGGGAGGGCTCCCCACACACCCTGGGAAACCCCGGGCAAAGCTGGGAGCACAGCATGAGACAGGATCTGACCTTCAGCATGCGACTGTTCTTGCGCAGGTCGGAGAGGCCGGTGAGGAAGGTGAGCTCTGGCACGAGCAGCACCATCTTCAGCTGGCACTGCAGGGAGGGACAGGCACTGTCAGCGTTCCAGGGGCAGAACTCCTGCTCTACCCCGGGGCTGGAAAAGCTCAGAGCAGCCCGTGGATCTCTCTGGGCTGGAGGAGCCCATGGATCGCTGTGGGCTGGAGGAGCCTGTGGATCTCTCTGGACTGGAAGAGCTCAGAGCCGCCCATGGATCTCTCTGGGCTGAAGGAGCCCAGAGCAGCCCATGGAGGAGCCCAGAGCAGCCCATGGATCTCTCTGGGCTGGGAGAGCTCAGAGCAGCCCATGGATCTCTCTGGGCTGGGAGAGCTCAGAGCAGCCCATGGATCTCTCTGGGCTGGAGAATCCCAGAGCAGCCCATGGATCTCTCTGGGCTGGAGGAGCCCAGAGCAGCCCATGGATCTCTCTGGGCTTGAGAATCCCAGAGCAGCCTGTAGATCTCTGTGCCTGGCTCACCCTCCCCTCTGGTGTCTGCTTCTCCTTGGGCTTGTGGACGAGCAGGGGCTGGTCCAGTTCCCTGATGGTGATCCCGTGGGTCTTGCTGGAAAAACAGCATGGTCACACAAGCGTGGAATTTCACTTTGCAATGGAAACCCAAACCCCCACCGTGGGCAGCAAAACCTCCCTGCTGCCACTGCCCCACCTCAGACCAGCCCTGCCCGTTCCCAGGGGATGATCCAGCAGCTCTCTCACCTGTAGTACTCCACAAAGGTGATCTCCTGCCCGCTGGCCAGGGTGAAGGTGTCCTTGGGGGTCTTGTCCCAGTCGATGTCGTCCACGCGGTAGGTGCGGTTGTTGTAGCGCGTCATGACCACGCTCCCCACCAGCTGCTTGGTGCACTCGTCCTGGAACGTCCTCTGGCTCTGCGAGTGGATGGTTTGCCTGGGAAAACAGGAGAGGCACGGAATGCTCCCCGCCTGTGCTATCCCAAAATTCGAACAGCAGCTCTGTGCCCAGAGCTTGGGGGGTTTTGTTGCTCTCTCACATCACGCTCAGCACGGACTCGCTGCGGATGATCTTGTGGATGGCGTCCACCATGAGGAAGAGCCCCCCGTCCTTCCTCCGGATGCTGACGGCGTATCCCGGCCAGATGTGGAGGCTGTGCCCACAGGGAAAGAGGCCTGGCTTAGCCCAGAGCAGCCAAGGAACCCCCAAACTCAGGGATTCATTTCCCAGCTCCCAACTTGTCAGAACAGCCAAAGTCAGGCTGACCTGGGAACACGTCCCAGTTTCCAGGGAAACAGGGATAACTCTGTGCCAGCACCCACCTGTATTTCTGAAGGGTGGTGGCCTGGGCAGGCTCAAAGAAATGTCTCCCAACCAAGCTCATGTTTAGGATTTTCATCACCCTAAGGAAGGAAAAGCAGGAAAAGCAGGGTTGGATGAGGACTGGGAGGGAGGAGGAGGAAGGGGCTCTCTTCCCTGAGCTCTCTCTGGTCTCCCACCTGCGGAACACCACGTTGTAAAAGGGGGTGCAGAGATCCGAGCTGGGCTCCAGGATTTTGGTCATCTGGATGTTGATGAAGATCTCCTCCCCGTCGCTGCTCTTCCGAGCCTTCAGGCTGACCTTTGGCACGGCCAGAGGGGGTTCTCCCACCCAAAACAGGGGCACCCCCGTACCCCCAAACCGGGGGAGACCCCCTTACCCCTTACCTTGGGGATCTGGATGGGCAGGAAGAGGATGGAGCCATCGAAGGCCATCACGTCACCGGTTACAGCGTGCTGCTCCTTCAGTATGGCAAAGCGGGCAGCCTTGCACTCCACCTCGGGGCTGGGGGCACACAGGGCCTTTTCTCCCTCCTCTGACCCCCCCAGACCTCGCTCAGCCCCCCAAAAATCCCCCCTGAAGATGAGAACCCAGAGCTCTTCATTGTGCCGGGGCCGCTCCACCTCACGACAGCGTGGACAGTGTGAGGGACACAGAGGGCTCTGCATGGGGACACCCCAGCCTCGAGGGGCTGTGGGGGACCCTCGAGGGGGTCTGGGGGACCCCAGCCCCCCATTATCACCTGAAGGTCACGTGGTACTGGTAGACAGCTTCGTTCTGGCAGTGGATCTTCACAAAGTTCAGCCCCACGGGGATGGTGGCTCCCTTGGCCACCGCCTTGGTCCCCTGGGCCCTGCGAGGGACAGGGGCTCAGCGGCGACCCAGCAGCACCCGCACCCCAAAACGCGGGGCTGGGGACGCCACTCACGGCCTGGCAGCAGCTGGGGGGGTCTCCGGGGTGGGCACGGTCGTCGGGCAGGGCTGGGGGCTGGGCGGGCACGGGGCGGGCACGGCGGGCAAGGCTCGTCCAGGCGGGGTGGGCAGCGCGTCCCCTCTGCCTTTCCACAGGATCCTGCGTCCCCAGGGGGGGCTGCGGTGAGCCCTGGCACACGCTGGGGACACACTGGGGGTGGCCTGGCTGCAAACCCCCAGCGACGACCGAGACCCCCCCGAAATGCCCCCATTCCTCCTGCCCCACAGCAGCCTGGGGGCTCAAACTGCCGAGTTCGGGGATAAAGGGATGGCAGGGACAGGGGCGATGGGGAAAACAGAGGGAACAAGGGAATAAGGCGGAGTTATGGGGCAGGGGGAGACAGAGGGGATGGAGGGGGTGAAGGAATGAGAGCAGGAAGGAGAGAAAAGATACGGGGGGACAGAAAAGATGGAGAGGGACAGAACGGCCCAGAGGAGGGTGGGCACTGAGGGTTTGGGGGTTCAGGGCTGTGGCGGACTCACTGCCCACGCGTGGGGAGCGCCGCCAGCGCTGCCCCCTTGTCCTTCTCCTCCTCCTTCTGCCGCTGCACCGGGCCGGGCGGAGCCGCTGCCTTCGCATCGCCAGCGCCGCCCCGGCCTGCGGGAGCAGGGCCACCGTGAGCGGCACAGCGGAGCCCACCGGGTCCCCCGCACCACCGGCACCTACCGAGGGGCCGCTCCAGAGGCCGGTCCTCCAGGCCCAGCCCGCGGAACAGCGCGGGGAACGGCGAGGCCGCGGCTCGGGGCTGGGCGGGACCGGGCGAGTGCAGGCGAGGGGAGAAGGCGGAGAGGCCGCGGAGCCCCCTGGCCATGGGCACGGCGGGCCCGGGCCCGGGCCGGGGCGGGCGGAAGGGCCGCGGCGAGTCCATGGCCGCCCCGTCGAGGCGCGCCCGGAGCCGCGGCCACGCCGCCGCCGCCGCCCCGAGCGCACGCGCGGCCCCGCCCACGAGCGGACGCGGCGCTGATTGGGCGGCGCCGAGGACACGCCCACAACGCCGCGCGCCCGGGCGGAGGGAAGCGCGCGAGGAAAGGGCGGGAGAGGGAAAGGGGGCGTGGTCACACAGAGAGTGGGCGGGGTTATGCAAAATAGGGCGCGGGCATGACGGGAGGAAAGTGCGATGGGGATAATATGGGATTGGGGAGTAAAATGGGACGGGCAGGAGAGGGTTAAGGTGGAATTGGGGGGATAGAATGGGACAGGCAGGAAAGGGGTAAGGTGGAATCGGGGGGGTAAAATAGCATGGGATGGGCAGGAGAGAGTTAAGATGGAATTTGGGGGTAAAATGGGATGGAATGGGCATGAAAGGGTTAAAATGGAATTTGGGGGTAAAATGGGAAGGGCAGGAAAGGGTTAAGATGGAATTCAGGGGGTAAAATGGGTGGGGTGGGAACAGGGGTAGTGTGGGATGGGCAGGAGAGGGTTAAGATGGAATTTGAGGGTAAAACAGGACGGGGTGGGGTGGGAATGGGGTTAATATGGGACGGGCAGAAAAGGGTTAAGATGGAATTCGGGGGGGTAAAATGGGATGGGATGGGACGGGATGGGGCAGGAGTGGGGGATAATATGGAATTGGGATAATATGGAATTGGGTGGGTAGGATCAGATGGGGAGGGGGTTTAAGATGGGATGGGGTGGGAAAGTTCCCCCATCCCTGCTCCCTGCCCAGAGGCTGGTGGCACCCAGGGAGCTTTGGCTGCCCAATGACAGCCCTGTCACCCCCCAGGACAGGGTGGGGGTCACCCAGTGCCCCCCACCTGCTGCAGCCACACCCCAAGGCCTTGCAGGGCCCAGCAGAAGTGACAGAACCAGACTGACACAGGGGGAACAGAGCTTTTATTCCAGGTTTTTCCCCAAGGACGTGTGTCCTGCTCCCACCAGCGTGTCCACAGAGCTGGGGGACACCCCAGAGCCCCCACACACCCCAAGATCCCCGTTTGGCACTGGGGGCAGCCACTGGTGTGGGGGACACGGCCGGACACCAGCTGGGAGCTGGCTCTGGATCCCTCAGGATCACAGCATGGGATTGCAATCCCAGCCCCCTGCCCACGTCCCAAAGGCACATCTGGAGGGGCTGAAGGTCCATCCTGGGATCTGGGGGGGCTGGGACCCCCTGGGCTATCGGTGCCTGTGCTCCAAGAGAGCCTCAAAGTCCGGGGAGCAGACGAGCTTGTGCCTGACGTGGCCCAGCACCATCATCTCACCCGTGCGGTTGTCCCCGATGCCCACGGACACCAGCTCCTGTTCCAGGGGACACAAACAGCCCTGAGCCACAGCAACCCCTGCGAGACCCCCAGAGGGGACCAGCAGGACCCCTCCCCACTGTCAGCAGGGCCAAGATCCCACTGCTCCCAGAGGAGATCAGCAGGACTCTTCCCCACTGTTAGCATGGCCCCCCAGTTGCGGTTATTTTGGGGTGAAACCCCCCAGATTGGGTGCCAGTGACCCTTCCATACCTGTAGGAAGGAGCAGGGGGTGCCCATGGTCACGTCCAGGGTGACCTTGCCCAGCACCAGCTGCACTTTGCCTGACTTTCGGATGAGCAGCTTCCCCACCTGGCCCTCAGGGAGGTCGGCCAGGGTGCAGATGTTCTCTGCCTGCTTGGCCTCCTGCAGGGCACAGCGGGACTGGGATCAGCCCCTGGGACTGGGATAACCCCCCTGGGACTGGGATAACACCCCTGGGACTGGGATAACACCCCTGGGACTGGGATCAGCCCTTGGGAATGGGAACAGCCCTTGGGAATGGGAACAGCACACTGGGACTGGGATAACCCCCCCTGGGACTGGGATCAGCCCCTGGGACTGGGATCAGCCCTTGGGAATGGAATCAGCCCTTGGGAATGGAATCAGCCCTTGGGAATGGAATCAGCCCCTGGGACTGGGATCAGCCCTTGGGAATGGAATCAGCCCTTGGGAATGGGAACAGCACACTGGGACTGGGATAATCCCCCTGGGACTGGGATAACCCCCCTGGGACTGGGATCAGCACACTGGGATTGGGATCAGCCCTTGGGACTGGGATCAGCCCCTGGGACTGGGATCATCCCACTGGGAATGGGATCATCCCACTGGGACTGGGATAACCCCACTGGGATTGGGATCAGCCCCCCTAGGACTGGGATCAGCCCACTGGGACTGGGATAACCCCACTGGGATTGGGATCAGCCCCCCTAGGACTGGCATCATCCCACTGGGACTAGGATCAGCAACCCTGGGACTGGGATCAGCCCTTGGGACTGGGATCAGCCCTTGGGACTGGGATCAGCCACCCTGGGACTGGGATCATCCCACTGGGAATGGGATCAGCACACTGGGACTGGAATAACCCCACTGGGAATGGGATCAGCCCTTGGGAATGGGAACAGCCCTCAGGAATGGGATCAGACCCTGGGACTGGGATCAGCCCTTGGGACTGGGATCACAGCATGGGATTGGGATCATCTCGTGAGATTGGTATCACCCCACGGGATTGGGGGGGACAGCACCATGGGATAAGGGGACAGCAGAGGATTGGAGGAGAAAGGACACCACAGGATGGGGGGAAGATCATGGGATAGCAGGGAGGTCACCGGGGGACTGGGGAAGATGACATCATGGGATGACAGGGAGACATCATGGGATATAGCAGAAAGGCCACCACGGAATGGGAGGACAGTGACACCAAGGGATGGAGGGACATCACAGGAAGGGGTGGGAAGGACACAATGGGATGGGGGCACATCCTCACGGGCTTGGAGGGGACACCACAGAAGGGGATGAGGATGTGGGGACACCCCCACCATGCCCCTACCTGGCTCTTCTCCTGCTTCACCAGCAGCACCTGCCCGTCCTCGCTGTGCAGCTCAGCCTTGCTGGGTTTGGAGTCGTGGCTGGGGGGCTGCCCTGGCAGGGTGTCAGGGAGCTGCAGGAACAGCAGCTCCTCCTCCTGGGCCAGGCTCAGCCTCTGCAGCAGCTCTGCTGCTGACACATCCCGTGGGAACCCGGGGGGGCCCTTGGGCTGGGCTGGCTTGGGATCCTCCTCACAGGGCTCTTCCTTCACTGCAGAGGGGGCACGGGGAACAGGGGATGCCCCCAGATTGTCCCTGATGTGTCCCCAGCCCAACCCAACCCAACCCAACCTAACCCAACCCAACCCTGCCCAACCCAACCCAGCCCAGCCCAGGTTGTTGGCAATGATGAGGCAATTAAGAATAGCAGCTAGGTGAAAAATGTTGTAATGTAGGGGTCTGAGGCCATGTATCATGTTGCAAATTGTAGGATAGATCATGATATGAACAGTGCAATGGGGAAGGAGGTGAGGGAGTAAAGTCTGTTTTTAGGGTGATGGGGATTTTGAAGTTTGTAATGAATTTTCATTCTCAGAAGGAGGTGAGGCTTTCTGCTCCAGAGTGGGCGTGGATTGTTATTGGGATTAGGCTGATTAAGAAGGAGGTTTTGGCTGTGTTTGTAATTGTGCTGGGGGTGTTTTTGAGGTTGCTGGATAGAAGAGGAAATAGGATGGGGGTGGAGAAGGTTACTGGGTTAAGAGTATGAATGTGTTTAGGACTAGTGAGAGGTCCATTACTTGGATTTGCACCAAGATGAGTGGCTCCTAAGAGCACTGGGTTACTATTATCCTTTGAAAGTGAGGAGACTGAGGTTTTATACTCAGATACAAAAGTGAGCAGTTCTTGCTGGTTTTACCTTGCCCAACCCAACCCAACCCAGCCCAACCCAGCCCAGCCCAGCCCAGCCCAGCCCAGCCTAACCCAACCCAGCCCAGCCCAACTCAGCCCAGCCCAGCCCAGCCCAGCCCAGCCCCACCTTTCACTGCTGGTGGGTCCAGCTCCATCTTCTCCTCCTTGGCTGCAGGCAGCCATGGCTGTGTGTCCTCCTGCTCTGCCACCTCCTCCTTGAAGAGCCACCCCGAGTGTGCCAGGGGCAGCTGCACCGGCTTGTTCCGGATGTCGTTCTTCAGCCCCGGGTCATCCAGGAACTGTGGGGACAGCCAGGGCACATCAGCACTGCCATGGTGGCACAGGGGACACTCAGCACCCCTGGGTGGCACAGGAGACACTCAGGATCACCCCAGGGGCGCAGGGGACACTCAGCACTGTTCTGGTGACACAAGGGACACTCAGGATCACCCCAGGGACACAGGGGACACTCAGCCCTGCCATGGTGACACAAGGGACACTCAGCACTGCCCCAGTGGCACAGAGGACACTCAGCACTGCCCTGGTGACACAAGGGACACTCAGCACCCCTGGGGGCACAGGGGACACTCAGGATCACCCCAGTGGCACAGGGGACACTCAGCACTGCCTGGGTGGCACAAGGGACACTCAGGATCACTGCAGGGACACAAGGGACACTCAGCACCCCCAAGTGGCACAAGGGACACTCAGCACTGCCTCAGTGGCACAGAGGACACTCAGCATTGCCCCAGTGGCACAGGGGACACTCAGCACTGCCTCAGTGGCACAAGGGACACTTAGCATCACCCCAGTGGCACAGAGGACACTCAGCACCCTCGGGTGGCAGAGGGGACACTCAGCACCACTGCAGGGACACAAAGGACACTCAGCACCCCCCAGTGGCACCAAAGCCACCCCTTCCATGCCCACTGACATCGTCCTTCTGCAGCATCCTCAGGATCTGCTTGGTCTCCTCATCCGTCTCCCTCTTCTCCTTCTTGATGTTGATGATGTGGGAAGGGCCGAAGTCGGACACGTCCACGCTCCTGTCCCAGGAGCCTGCTGGGGACACAGGAGCCGCCCAGGGTCACCCCAAAGGTGTGACCCCCCCCCAAAAACCCCCAGAGGGGAGCTCCCCTT
The DNA here is from genome assembly GCF_027579445.1 of Ammospiza nelsoni. Taxonomy (NCBI): domain Eukaryota; kingdom Metazoa; phylum Chordata; class Aves; order Passeriformes; family Passerellidae; genus Ammospiza; species Ammospiza nelsoni. The sequence continues at coordinate 4,724,750 of NC_080662.1, forward strand.
ACCTTTCTTCTTCATCATCTCAGCGGGGCCCTGCTCGAAGATGGAGTGGGACTGGATGACCTCGGGCCGGTTGCGGCCCCGGCCGTGCCCGTCCCGCTGCCGCTCCCGCTCCTTCTTCTCCTTCTTCACCGCCACATCCTCACGGGGCCTGGGGGCAGAGGGGGCACAGCACCCCCACATCAGCCCCACAGCACCCCCACATCAGCCCCACAGCACCCCCAGCCCTGCCCCTGCTAGGACATGGGGTTTGAGGAAGAGATCTCTGCACATCACCCAGAGATATTGGTGTTCGGGATATTGGTGTGGGTATTTATATGGATGTCTGAGAATTTCCATGGATATTTGGGATATTTATATGGATATTTGGGGTATTTATATGGATATTTGGGGTATTTATATGGATATTTCGGACATTTCCAGGGATATTTGGCAAATTCATATGGATTACTGAGATATTTCCATGGATAGCTGGGATATTTATAGAGATATCTGAGAACTTCCATGGGTATTCAGGATATTTCCATGGATATCTGGGATATTTATATGGATATTTGGGCTATTTCCATGGATATCCCAGACATTTCCATGGATATCTGGGATATTTCCATGGATATTTGGGGTATTTATATGGATATTTCGGACATTTCCAGGGATATTTGGCAAATTCATATGGATTGCTGAGATATTTCCATGGATAGCTGGGATATTTATAGAGATATCTGAGAACTTCCATGGGTATTCAGGATATTTCCATGGATATCTGGGATATTTATATGGATATTTGGGCTATTTCCATGGATATCCCAGACATTTCCATGGATATCTGGGATATTTCCATGGGTATATGAGATATGTATATGAATATCTGGGCTATTTCCATGGATAACTGGGATATTTCCATGGGTATCTGGGATATTTATGTGAATATTTGGGATATTTATATGGATATCTGGGATATTTCCATTGATATCTCAGATATTTCCATGGATAACTGGGATACGTCCATGGATATCTGAGAATTCCCATGGGCATTTAGGATATTTATATGGATATTTGTGATATTTCCATGGATATTTGGGATATTCCCATGAATATTTGGGCTATTTCCATGGATATCCCAGATATTTCCATGGATAACTGGGATATTTCCATGGATATCTGAGATATGTATATGAATATCTGGGATATTTCCAAGGATAACTGGGGTATTTCCATGGGTATCTGGGATATTTATGTGAATATCTGGGATATTCATATGGATATTTGGGATATTTCCATGGATAACTGGGATATGTCCATGGATATCTGAGATATTTATATGGATATTTAGGATAGTTATATGGATATTTGTGGTATTTCCATGGGTTTTGGGGATATTTATTTGGATATCTGGGATGTCTCCATGGATATCTCAGACATTTCCATGGATAACTGGGATATTTCCATGGGAATCTGGGATATTTATGTGAATATTTGGGATATTTATATGGATATTTCCATGGGAATCTGGGATATTAATGTGAATATTTGGGATATTTCCATGGATAACTGGGATATTTCCAAGGGTATCTGGGATATTCATATGAATATTTGGGATATTTATATGGATATTTCCATGGTACCTGAGACATTTATATGAATGTTTGGATATCTGAGAATTCCCAAGGGTATTTGGGATATTTCCATGGATCAATGGGATCCCCTCTCACTCCTCCCTTCTCCAGACCAACCAGCCCCACCCCAGAGATGCTCCAGACCCCAAACCAGCCCTGTGCCCCCCATGTCACCCAGATCCACCACTCACTCCTCCTTGATCTTCCTGCTGATGATGTTGGGGGTGAAAGTTTTCTGTGGGGGAAAAAACAGAGAGAAAAAATCATCCCCAACCCCCCCAGGCTGTCACAGCCACCCCAGAGCCTCGCTGGGGACACTGGGTGAGATGTGAAATGTGTCACCACACTTCTCCTCACCCAGAAAAGCAAGGCACAGCTCTTGCCAAGAATATTTCTGGGTTTCACATTCCCTGAACCTCAGAGAAAGGAAAAACAATTCTTATCTCATTTGCTATGCAAAAGTAAAACACAATATAAAAAGTGTTTACCCAAAGTGATGGGGTTTTATTTCCTTGGCCTATCAGGGCCAGGTGTGTGTGTGAGGTGGGACTGTGAGCTAAAAGTCACGAGATTCTGTGCAGTGTGTGCAGAGTTAAATACCTAGCAAATCCAGATAATATAATATAATATAATATAATATAATATAATATAATATAATATAATATAATATAATATAATATAATATAATATAATATAATATAATAGTATAGTATAGTATAGTATAGTATAGTATAGTATATAATAGCATATAATATAATAGTATATTATATAATAGTATATTATAGTATATCATATCATATTATAGCATGTTATAGTATATATTATTTATACATAGTATATTTCTATATAATATATAATATATATTATATATATTATTATACTATAAATGCTATAATATACTATAATATAATTAATATAACATAACGTAATATATAGCATAATATAACATAATATAATAATATACTATAATATAATTTAATATAATACAATAATGGAATATAAATAATAAATATAGTATGATATAATACACTTTAATGTAATATAATATGATATTATAGTATATTATAGTAATAGTAAATATAGCATTATATAATATAATATAATATAATATAATATAATATAATATTATATTATATTAATATAGTAAGTTATATTAATAATAAATATAGCAAGATATAATATACTAAAATATACTATAAAATACTATAATATACTAAAAAATAATATACTGTACTATAATTAATATAATAGAATATAACATAATATAATATTGCATAATATAATAATATAATATTATTATAACATAATGTAATGTAATATAATATAATATAATATAATATAATATAAATAATACATATAGCGTGATATGATATAATATACTATAACATGTCATAATATACTATTATATAATACTATAGTATATTATATTAATAACAAATATAGCATAATATAATGCAATTAATATGACATATTTATATTACATTACATTATACTATATTATATTATATTATGAATATAATCAAACAATGAAATTAATCAAATAATAAAAATAATTAAATTATTAATTAAATAATAAAATTAATATAATAAATTAATTGTCCTTCTAAAATCAATTCAATATTGATACCAATATTTAAATAAATCAAATTAAATATAAATACCAATTTAAATAAATCAATTAAATATAAATACCAATTAATATCAATTAAATCCCCCTCCTCATCTCTCCTGCCACGCTGGGTGCCCCCAATTTGGGGAGGGGGTCTCTCTCACCTTTTTGACGCCGCCCAGGGTGAGGTCCCGGGAGCGGATGGAGGGCAGGCGGCCCGGGCTGAGGGGGGGCGCGGGGGGGCGCCTGCCCAGCACCCCCCGGGGCCCCCCCGGCCTGAGGCTGCCCGGGGAGCCCGAGCTGCCAGAGCCCCCCTCGGCCATGCTGCGGGCAGGGGGCACGCTCAGGGGGAGGCGGACCCCCAGACTGCGCCTGGAAATACACACACCCCAGTGATGAACCCCCAAACTGCGCCTGGAAATACACACACCCCAATAATGAACCCCCAGACAGCTCAGAAATACACCCCAGTGATGAACACCCTGAACCCCCAAACTGTGCCTGGAAATACACACACCCCAATAAGGAACCCCTGAACCCCCAAACTGCGCCTGGAAATACACACACCCCAATAAGGAACCCCTGAACCCCCAAACTGCGCCTGGAAATACACACACCCCAGTAAGGAACCCCTGAACCCCCAAACTGTGCCTGGAAATACACACACCCCAATAAGGAACCCCTGAACCCCCAAACTGCGCCTGGAAATACACACACCCCAGTAAGGAACCCCCAAACAGCTCAGAAATACACCCCAGTGATGAACACCCTGCAACCCCAGACTGCGCCTGGAAATACACACACCCCAGTAAGGAACGCCTGAACCCCCAAACTGTACCTGGAAATACACACACCCCAGTAAGGAACCCCTGAACCCCCAAACTGTGCCTGGAAATACACACACCCCAGTGATGAACCCCCAAACAGAGCTCAGAAATACACCCACCCCAGTAATGAACACCCTGAACCCCCAAACTGGTCCTGGAAATACATCCACCCCAATAATGAACCCCCAAACAGAGCTCAGAAATACACCCATCCAATAATGAACGCCCTGCACCCCCAAACTGCACCTGGAAATACATCCACCCTAATAATGAACACCCAAACTGGGTTCAGAACTACACCCACCCCAGTAATGAACCCCCTGAACCCCCAAACTGGGGTCAGAAATACACACACCCCAGTAATGAACTCCCTGAACCCCCAAACTGGGGTCAGAACTGCACCCACCCTAATAATGAACACCCTGCACCCCCAATCTGGGCCCGGAAATACACCCACCCTAATAATGAACACACAAAGTGGGCTCAGAACTACACCCATCTCAGTAATGAACACCCTGAACCCCCAAACAGAGCTCAGAAATACACCCACCCCAGTGATGAACCCCCAAACAGAGCTCAGAAATACACCCATCCAATAATGAACCCCCAAATGGGCTCAGAACTGCACCCACCCTAATAATAAACCCCTGCACCCCCAAACTGGGCCTGGAAATACACCCATCCCAGTAATGAACCCCCAAATGGGCTCAGAAATCCACCCACCCCAGTAATGAACCCCCAAACTGAGCTCAGAAATACACCCAGCCTAATAATGAGCCCCCAAAACAGGGCTCAGTCCTGCACCCATCCCAATAATGACTCCAAATGGGCTCAGAACTGCACCCACCCCAAAAATGAACCCCCAAATGGGCTCAGAACTGCACCCACCCCAATACCGAACCCCCAAATGGGCTCAGAACTGCGCCCACCCCAAAAATGAACCCCAAAACAGGACTCAGTCCTACACCCACCCCAGTAATGACCCCCCTGCACCCCCAAACAAGATCCCCGTGACCCAGGGGGGTTGTGTTCCCTCTGCCCCCCCCCCCCAGGACCCCCTCGTTCCCCCCTCCTCAGGTTTCCCAGCTCCCCTCCACCCCCAACTTGTCCCCCCTTCCCCAGCTTTTCCAGCCCCCCATACACCCCAAACAGGACCCCCTTGTGCCCCTTTCCCAGCCCCCCACACACCTCAAACAGGACCCCCTTGTCCCACCTCCCCAGGGGTCTCAGCCCCCTCCTCACGGGCCTCACCCCCTCAGGACCCCCCGGCGCCCCCTCCCCAGGGATCTCACCCCTCTCCTCCCCCTCTCACCCCTCTCCCCAGCATTCCCACCCCTCATACACCCCCAAACAGGGCCCCCTCTCCCCCCGCTCCCCAGGGGTCTCATCCCTCTCCTCGCAGCCCTCAGGAACCCCCCGGACCCCCCCAAATTCCGCCCCCCTCCCCCGCCACGCCGCCCCTCACCCTGCCCGGGCAGCCACGGGCTCGCCGCCCTCACTGCGCATGCGTCACGCGCAGAGCGCCCTTCCTGGCGCGACGCTGCCGCCGCCATCTTTGCTGAGGGCACGGCGGGCTTGGCAATGAGCCGCCATCTTTGTGGTTGGCATTGGCCAACCCGATGTGAGGGCGGTGGCGCCATCTTTGTGACGGGCAGTGCCCGGCTCTCCGGACAGGGCACCGGGGGCAGCGCTGGGGGAGACATTTTTGGAGGGTCACTCTTTCTGTATTTAACACCCTCACGGGATTCCTGCAGTGCGACCGCCCCCCTCAGGGTCTTCTGCAGCCCCACAGCCAGCCGGCACCCACACAGAGGGGGTTCATGCGTGGGCACCCCCTCGCAGAAATTTGGGGAGCAATGAGGTTTTTGGGGTGCTCTCCCACCCGCCCACCCGAAAAAAGCTTTGTCCCTCCAAGAAGAGTGTTTATCACGTGCAAAACAAAAAGTCCGTCGGTCCGTCCGCCCCCCTTGGGCTCTGCACCCCCATTCCGCGGGGGTCCTGTGTGGGTACCAGCATCCCCACGCACCTCCTCCATCCTCCATCCCGTTTTTGGGGCCGGGAGGGGAACTGTCCCGGTTGTGCCGTTTGCAGGACAATGGGGACACCCCCTCCCTGCCCCAAAAACGGGGGGAACAGTCAGAACCTGCCCACCACCCACCCCCAATCTGCACCCACATCCCACTCTGCCTCCATCACCTGACGCCGCACGCATCCCTCCATGCCATTGGCAGAACCGGGAGGTTTTTCCTTCCTCCCCCTTCTCTCCCAGCTCCTTGGATATCTATTTTTCCCCCCCTTTTTTTTTTTTTTTTTTTTTTTTCTTTCTCCTCTCCCTCCTCTGGAGGGTGTTTGCTATTTCCGAGCTGGCTGGGAGGATCCCATTCGCATCAGCCGCAGGCAGCGACGCGGCATCGCCGGGTACCACCTCGCTCCCTCCGGCATCCTCCGTCCTCCCCGCTTGGATCAGCCCCACCGGGGCTCCGTGTCCTGCCCTGCCGCTGCACCGGCACCCCCGCGGCTCCCGGCAGCCCCCCGGCACGGCCAGGTAAGGGCCTCACCGGCACGGCCACACCGGAGCGCCCACCGAGCCCCGGCGGCGCTGGGGCTCCGTGGCACGGCCGGGGGATGCTCGGAGGGCAGGGGGACACGGCGGGCACGGCGTCTCTCAGGGGACACGGTGACACGATGCAGCTGGCACAATCCCGGTGCGGAATTCCTGCGCCACCGCCGGGCACGGCGACGGACGGGGCAGCGAGGTGGCACCGTGTCCCCGGAGCGGTGACCTTCGCAAGGGCTCTGCCGGGGGGTGACAGCGGATTTGGGGAGCAGATTGGGGGGGGGGGGGGACACGTGGCCGTGGGTGGCCGTGGGTGCCGAGTGACGGGGACACGCGCGGCGTGGGTGGCCGTGGGCACACGGAGGGGGCGGTGGCACCTTGGCACCCAAGGCTGGGGGGGCACCCTCGCCTGCAGCCCCCCGTGCCGTGGATGCGACTCCTTGTCCCCCCTCCGTGGGCATCGCCCACCCTCAGAGCGCCTTCCTGGGGGAGGGCGCGGGGAAACTGAGGCACGGGCCGGGGCAAAGGCGGATCCAGCTTTTCCAGTGCCTGCGTCCAACCCTCCCCTCTCCCAGCAACTCCCTCGGCTCTCCCCTTGTTTTTCTTTCCCCACCCGGTGTTGAGCAAACCCCGAAACGCCCGCTGGCGTCGCGCCGGGGCCCCGCGGCACCCGGGGGAGCGGCCGGGGCCCCCGCACCCGACCGGGCTTGTTGGCGGCGTCCCGCTGCCTGCTGCTGCCTGCGCTGCCTATTCCTGGCTCCCGGCCGCCCTTCCACCCCGCTGCCATCTGCTCCGCCGCGGGCAGCCTTGGCAGCGCCGGCGTGGGCAGCCAGAGGGGGCTCGGCACCCCCAGACCCCCGCGCTGTGCCCCCCCCCTCCCGCAGGAGCTCAGCCCCTCCGGCCATGGAGCTGCTGTCCACCCCCAAAAACATCGAGATCAACAACATCACCTGCGATTCCTTCCGCATCTCCTGGGCCATGGAGAAGGGGGACCTGGAGAGGGTCACCCACTACTTCATCGACCTCAACAAGAAGGAGAACAAGAATTCCAACAAGTTCAAGCACCGGGTGAGCCGGGTGGAGGACGCGGGACCCCCTGCCCGGGGAGAGGAGACGGGCTTGGCAGGGATGAACCGGCTCTTAGCCCTCTCTAGCGCTGAATTTGGGTCATTCCCGTCACGGGACACGCTGGCGCAGGGGACCGGGACGGGGATCGGGGGGTGGCGGACCCCGCTGAGCCCCGCGGGGGAGCTGAGCTGCTCCTGCTCCCCCTCCCCGCGCTGCGAGTCACTAATTCGGGCCGTTTTTAGCAGCGCCGTTGCCACGGTGATGCTATTTAATGTTTAACATTATTTTTTTTTCCTCTCTCTCTCCTCCCCAATAATAAGGGGTGGAGGGGGGGTGGGATATCTTTTTTTTCCCCTCCATCTCCCGACTTCAGCATCCGCCGTTGCCACAGAAACGGCTCTGCACTGCGGAGCTGCTCCGTGGCCTCTTGACACCGCGAGATGCCACCGGCAGCGGGGGGACCCCGAAACCACCTCGGGGACTCTGTGTCCCCATGGCAGCGGGGACACGTTTGGGGACATATTTGGGGGAGTGCTGTGGGCACAGAGCAGGGGGAGCTGCCCGTGGATATTTTCGGGGGGTCTCCGTGGATATTTCGGGGTGTGCGGTACCCGGGGGGTGCGGGGGGATGCTGTCCCGCCTGACCCTCGCCGCTCGGCGCAGGATGTCCCCACCAAGCTGGTGGCCAAGGCGGTGCCGCTGCCCATGACGGTGCGGGGCCACTGGTTCCTGAGCCCCCGCACCGAGTACAGCGTGGCCGTGCAGACGGCGGTCAAGCAGAGCGACGGCGAGTACCTGGTGTCCGGCTGGAGCGAGACCGTGGAGTTCTGCACCGGGGGTGAGCGGGGACCGTGGGGGCGTCCCCGGGAGGCCGGAGGGAGGATGGGGGCGATGCCAGCAGCCCGGAGCAGGGGGGAGGACGGGGGCGATGCTGGGAGCAGGGAGGGAGGACGGGATTGATGCTCTTGGAATCAGGAGCTGGGCCGGGGATGGGGACAGTGGGGAAGGAGGATGGGGTTGATGCCTGGAGCTGGGAGGAGGATGGAGGCGGTGCTGGGAGCCGCGAGGATGAGGAGGACAGGGGCAAAATCTAGGATTGGGAGCCAGGAGGGAGGATGGGGTTGATGGAAGGGGGAAGAGGACAATGCCTGGAGCTGAGAGGGAGGATGGAGATGGTGCTTGGAGCTGGAAGCAGGGAGGGAAAACAGGGGAGACCCAGGAGCTGGGAGGGAGAACAGGGGTCAGTGCTGGGAGCAGGGAGGGAGAACGGGAGCGATCCCAGGAGCTGGGAGAGAGAATAGGGGCGACCCCAGGAGCTGGGAGATCGAAGGGGAAAGAGGGCAATGCCTGGAGCTGAGAGGGAAGATGGGGACGATGCCTGGAGCAGGGAGCAGGGAGGGAAAACAGGGGCGATCCCAAGAGCAGGGAGGGAGAACAGGGGAGAACCCAAGAGCTGGGAGGGAAAGGGGGTCAGTGCTGGGAGAAAAGGAGGGAGAACAGGGGCGATGGCAGGAGCTGGGAGGGAGGGAGGACAGGAGCGATCCCAAGAGCTGGGAAGGAGAACAGGGGAGAACCCAAGAGCTGGGAGGGAGGACAGGAGCAATCCCAAGAGCTGGGAAGGAGAACAGGGGTGATCACAGGAGCTGGGAGCAAAGAGGGGTCAGTGCTGGGAGCCACGGGGGAGATCGGGGGTGATGTCGGTAGCCACGAGCCGGGAGAGAGGATGGGGGAAACGCTGGGAGCTGGGAGCCCGGAGGAGGACGGGGGCGATGCCGGGAGCTGGCACAAGCCGGGCCGGTTGGAGCGGCAGCTGATGAGTGGGAGGCAGGAGGTGCGGGGAGCTGCGGGCAGGGATGGGCTGCTGCAGGGGGATGGAGACGCCCTGATGTCCCCGCGCCTGTCCCCAGACTACGCCAAGGAGCACCTAGCCCAGCTGCAGGAGAAAGCGGAGCTGATCGCCGGCCGCATGCTGCGCTTCTCCGTCTTCTACCGCAACCAGCACAAGGAGTATTTCCAGCACGTCAGGTACCCCCAGCCCCATTGCCCACGCTCCCCGCCCGCAGAGCGCATTCCCTGACCCTGCCTGTGCCTGTCTGTGTGTCCCTCCTCCTCCTCCTCCTCCTCGTCCTCGTGGCAGGATGCACTGCGGGAACGTGATGAAGCCGTCGCTGAAGGACAACAGCGGGAGCCACGGCTCGCCCACCAGCGGGATGCTGCACGGCATCTTCTTCAGCTGCAACACCGAGTTCAACACCGGGCAGCCCCCGCAGGACTCGCCCTACGGCCGGTACCGCTTCCAAATCCCGGCGCAGCGCCTCTTCAACCCCAACACCAACCTCTACTTCGCGGACTTCTACTGCATGTACACCGCCTACCACTACGTCGTGCTGGTCCTGGCGCCCAAGGGCTCCTCGGGGGATCTCTTCTGCCGGGAGCGCCTTCCCCAGCTGGACATTTCCTCCAACAAGTTCCTGACGTGCTGCGTGGAGGAGGGCGAGCTGGTGTACCGCCACGCCCAGGACAGCATCCTGGAGGTCATTTACACGGAGCCGGTGGACCTGAGCCTCGGCGTGCTCGGGGAGATCAGCGGCCACCAGCTCATGAGCCTCTCCACCGCCAACGCCAAAAAGGACCCCAGCTGCAAGACGTGCAACATCAGCGTGGGGCGTTAGGCGGCCCAGGCGGGCAGGGCCGGGCAGGGCGACGGGCGCTGCCCGCGGGGGCTTCTCCCACGGACGCCGGTGGGTGGAGGACACGGGTGGGCTCGGGGGAGCCGGGACGCTGCTTCGGCGAGGAGGCAGAGCCCGCGCCGCTGCGCGCCCCGAGGGAGGAAGCCTTCATCTCCTGGACTGGCCGAGCAGCAGCGTCCTCGCTGGCGTGAGCCCCGCGCTCTGCCCCGCTCCGGGACCCCCTTCCCCTCCCTCCGGCGTCCCCCGCATCCCCCCACCCAGGTTCACGCAGCTCCCAGGGAGCCCCGGCCCTGCCAGCCGGGACTGGGGCTCCCTGGCTATTCCAGGGGGTTCAGGGAGATATTGGAAGCACCCCCCGGTTTTGAACTGCTCCCGGGGACGGGGGTGCTCGGACACCGCGGGGCCGTGGGGGACCCCGGGCGCGCCCCCGCGTCCCGTCCCTCTCTGCTCTGCGCTTCCCCGGCCCCGTGGCCCCGGAGGCAGCCGGAGGAGCCGGGGAAGGGGAGAACGGATCTGCAGCCCCCCTCCCTCCCCGTGCCCCCCCAAACCCGCCGCCCCCCGCATGAGCCGTCGGCAGCATGGCGCTTGCGTGCGGCCCCCCCGGGGTGCCCGCGCCCCGTCTCTGTGTCCCCCCTGCACGCTCTACAACAACGGCCCCCCCTCCCCGAGCATCCCTGTGCTGTGCTGGAGGTGTTTCAATAAACTCTGTGCGGTCGCCACCGGCCGTGTGACGCGCCTCTGTCCCCCACGGGACCCCAAGGAGTGGCTCAGACCCCCCCCACAATCCCCACACCGATCCGGCGATCTGGGACTGGGAGGGGACAAGGTGGCCCTCGGCAGCTCTGAGACAAGTTCAGGTTGGAAGGGCCTTCCTGGAGATCACCAGGTCCATCGCACCTGCCCGGGCAGGGTCACCTGGCTCAGGTGACACAGGAGCACGTTTGGAATGTGGCCAGAGAGGGAGGCGCCACCCTCGCCTGGGGCTGTCCCAGTGCTCTGCCACCCTCCGTGGAAAGCATCTCTTCCTCACGTTGAGGTGGAACTCATGCTTGTGTTTATGGCCGTTGCTCCTCATCCTGCCACTGAAAAATTCCCCCGAGCTCTTCACCCCACGGAGACTGAAACCCCCTCAGGATGAAACCCCCGGTGCCCATCCCGGTTGTGCCCACGAAGCATGCCAGGCTGGTGCACGGAGGGAACAGAAACATCCCCGTGGCAGCAGCAGCAGTGAGCAGGGGCTGCAGGAGGGGTCGAGGCACGCGGTGGGCGCGGGGGCCGTGGCACAGCCCACCCTCCATCTGCCACCCGCCACCATGGGCACGCGCTGGAGCACGCGGTGGGCACAGCACGTGGCACCCACCCACGCACCCTGCCACCCACCCACCCCACAGCGGCTGCTGCCTCAGAGACACCTGGAAATAAAGATGTGGGGGGACAGAACCCACCTGCAGAGTCCTGGGGACTCCGAGCCCACCGCCCTCCTCAGGACCTTGGTTGGAGTTCCTGGCTCTGCTCCATCAGAACCCCCAAAGATGGGGCTCCTCCTTTAGGATTGGGGTCTGTGCAGGGTCCTGGCTGCTTTCCCCCCCATTCCAGCCCCATTTTGGGTGCTGTTCTGCCGGGCTGGAAGCAAAGAGGCCACGGCTGCCCCCGCTCCAAGTACAAGGGTATTTATTTCATGGGTACAAGAGAGAGACAGCACCTTGTGTGTGTTGGGCTCTTCCCGGTTACTGGTTTGTACATTCAGAGCTTTGGCCGGGGCAGGGGAGGGCAGCGGGTCCTGCTCGGCCCCTCCCCAGCCCCAGGGTGGGCGGCTGCCGGCGGGGACCCCCCCTGTGCCCCCCGTGCCGCGGGCGCCCGAGCCCCGGGGCCCCGTGCGAGCGTGTCTTGAGTGCTGAGGTTGGCTGTGTGCTCCTCCTCCGTGCAGTCTGTGCGGGGCAGCGCTCCCCGCCGTCCTCCCTGCCCTCTTCCTCCTCCTCCTCTTCCTCCTCTTCCTCCTCCTCCTCCCCTGCCCGCGGCGGGGCCGAGACCCCCGGCCCTCATTTCCTCGTGTGCAGCGTGTCCTGGAACTTGGTGCTGGTGTAGCGAAGGTGGAAACCCTTCTTGTTGATGGTGTCGTCCGAGTGGAAGCGGATCATCACCGAGTCTCCGGCCGAGTAAACCTCCTCGGGGGGCTGCGGGGGTGAGGGAGGGGGTGCTCAGATCCACGAACACCCCTGGGGTGATTGCTGGGGGGAATATTTGCACTGGGGAATGTGGGAATCATCACACCAGACCAAATTCCCGTGGGCATTTCTCCACACTGCTGATCCATGAGCACTCTTGGGGTGAGCACCCATTGTGGCTGGGAATATTTGCACTGTGGAGAGTGGGAATCATCAAATTCCCATGGAGATTTCTCCACACTGCTGATCCATGAGCATCCCCAGGGTGAGCACCCATGGCAGGTGGGAATATTTGCACTGGGGAGAGTGGGAATCATCACAATACACCAAATTCCCGTGGGGATTTCTCCACACTGCTGATCCACGAGCACCCCTGGGGTGAGAACCCATGGCAGGTGGGAATATTTGCACTCTGGAGGGTGGGAATTTGCACTGTGGAGAGTGGGAATCATCACACAAATTCCCAAGGGGATTTCTATAAACTGCTGATCCACGAGCACCCCCAGGGTGAGCGCCCATTGTGGCTGGGAATATTTGCACTGTGGAGAGTGGGAATCGTCACACCACACCAAATTCCCACAGGGATTTCTCCATACTGCTGATCCACGAGCACCCCAGAGGTGAGCATCCATGGTGGGTGAAATATTTGCACTGGGGAGAGTGGGATTTATCACACCACACCAAATTCCTGTGGGGATTTCCACTGTGCAGAGTGGGAATTTGCACTGTGGAGAGTGGGAATCATCACACAAATTCCTGTGGGGATTTCTCCACACTGCTGATCCATGGACACCCCCAAGGTGGGCACCCATGGCAGATGGGAATATTTGCACGGTGGAGAGTGGGAATCATCACGCCAGACCGAATTCCTGTGGGGATTTCCACTGTGCAGAGTGGGAATTTGCACTGTGGAGATTGGGAATCATCACACAAATTCCTGTGGGGATTTCTTCACACTGCTGATCCATGAGTATCCCCAGGGTGAGCACCCATTGTGGCTGGGAATATTTGCACTGTGGAGGGTGGAATTTCTCCACACGACTGATCCATGAGAACTCTTGGGGTGAGCGCCCATGGCGAGTGGGAATATTTGCACTGGGGAGGGTGGGATTTATCACACCACACCAAATTCCCATGGAGATTTTTCCACACTGCTCTGGCTCTGCCTCATCCCTCACCTTGAACCCTCACTCCTCACCCCCCAGCCCACATCCCAGGCTCACCCCGGAGCCGCAGAAGCGGCCGAGGCGCGGGGCCGTCCCGTCGTAGCCGTCGAAGAGCTCCATGTAGTCGTATCCACAGTCGGCCTCCTCCTCGATCTCAAAGGTCTGGAAGATGAGCTCCACACCGAAGCCCTCCTCGGCCATGATCACCCACTCACAGTCCGAGCCCCCTGGGTAGTTGTTGTCCCCAAATTGTGCGTGGGAATACAAATCCTTGGTCTTCACCTCGGCGCGCACCTGGCCCCCGCACACTGTGGGAGGAGATGGGGCTTAGGGTTTGGGGGCTCTGAGCCCCCACCCCATAACCCCATTTCCCATCCCCAGTGGAGGTACCTGTGCTGTGCGTGGCCTCGAATCCCTTCTTCTGGATGGAGTTATCAGACACAAACTTGAGGAACATCTTGTTGCCCGAGGAGACGATGGGCTCGGGCTCCTTGGCCCCGCAGAAGCGCCCGAGCGCCGGCGCCTTGGCGTCCTTCCCATCGAAGATCTCCAGGTGGTCGTAGGTGCATTCCTGCTGTGCCTCCACATCCAGCTCTGAGAAGCTCTGTGGAGGGTCTGGGTGAGGTCAGGGCTCGGCAGAGGTGACCCCAGTGCCCCCCACCCCCCAAACCCCTACCAGCTTGATGCGGTGCCCCGGCGTGGTGCTGATGGCCCAGGTGCACTCCTTCTTACTGGGGTATTTATCGGGCCAGTTGGGGCTGGTGATGGTCCCCGAGACAGATGTCACCTTGTGGTCACAGCCAGCTGTGGGACAGCCAAGAGGGTCACAGAGGGGCGGTTGGGGGGTTCCCAAGGGAATGGGGGGCGGGCTGGACCCACCTTCCTTGCAGTCGTGCTTGTTGTCGTGCAGCACGAAGCCGCTGCGGCACTGGCACTCGTAGCTGCCGAAGGAGTTGAGGCACTCGTGCTGGCAGCCCCCGTTGTTCTTGGAGCACTCATCCTTGTCTGGGAGAGAGCAGAGTGATCCCTGAGCGGGCTGGGAAAGCCTGGAACGGTGCAATTCCATCCCCCCAGGCCCCCCAGCCCCGCTGCCCTCCAGCCAAGCAAGCGCCCCCGGGCAGCAGCAAAGCAGCTCCAGCATCCCAGCCCCTGCGGGCACCGACGGCTCCTCCTCTCCCGTGGGCTCACCCATGGGTGCCACCATTACCTGCTGCCAGGATGGACGGGGGGAGAGGCAGAAAAACACACAGTGACAACCAAAGATGCACAAGAAAGACCAGGACGCTGGAGTCCCTCTTTACTCATCGATAGGAAATGTCACAGACACGGTAAAAATTGGGGGGAGGGGGGGGGGAAAAAAAATAAAACAAACAAGGTCAGCTGGTCAATGACAAAACCAAGGGAGTGGGGTGCTTAGAACCAAAAAAAAAAAAAAAAAAAAAAAAAAAAAAAAGTTTAAAAAAAGTTAAAAAAAAAAATAAAAATAAGGTCAACAACCAGTTCTGTCAAGCAAAAGGCTGCCGGGGCCGGCAGCACGGCTCGGCTCGGCTCGGCTCGGTCCCACCGTGCTCCCGCACGGCTCCGGGGCCGCGGCGTTCCTGAGAAAGACGGAGAGGACGGAGCGGCTCAGGAGGGGCCCCGCGGCCGCTTCTGCATGCGGAACTTGAGGCCGGGCGGGCGAGACTTGGGCGGCTGCAGCTGCTGCTTCTTCTCTGCGGAGAGAGAGGGAGAGAAGGGGGGAGAGATGGGGGCGCGGGGGGCGGCGGGGAGGGGCTGGGGGGGCCATGCGGAGCGGCAGCCGGGGGCAAGCAGCAGCGAGGGGACCCCCGGGAGCCCCTCTGCGGCCGGGGAGGAAGAGGAGGAGGAGGATGAGGATGAGGTTGGGCTTTGGGTGAGTTCCTAGGGCTAGGAATGGCGCTGGAGGGGTTTGGGGTCACCCCGAGCTGGGCGGATTGACCTCCCAAAGACCCCTCTGGGTGCCATCGCTCCCCCTGCCCTCGGGGCGGTGTTGTGGGGAGGGAAGGCAGCAGCAAGCGGGCACCGGAGCCCCCAGCGCCCCCTCCGAGCTCACAGCGGGGCCGGGAGGAGCCGGGATCCCTCCCGGAGCCATCGGTGAGTGGGGGTCCTGCCCAGACCCCCCGGCCGCCTCTCAAGCTGTAACCTGGCGTCTCCTCGGTGTGAGGGAGGAGGAGGCGAGGCAGAAAGGCCCGGTTGGGGTTGGGAAGGGGCTCCTGGGCTCAGAGCAGCTCCAGCACGGCTGGAGCTGGGGGAGCTGGGGGAGCTGGGAGCCTGGGCGGGCGAGACGAGAGCAGCAGAGAGTCGGCGGCGGGAAGAAGCCCAGCGGCTCGGTGTCCTTGCTTAGCGATCCTTTATTCCAAGCAGCTCGCTCCGCCACCCGGCATCGCTCACCGTTCTCCCCCGCGGGCATCCGACGGCTCCGGGCTGCTCCGACCGCCCCGCAGCCCCCGGCAGCGCCTCTCCCCCCGCTGCGGACCCCCCAGCGCCGCCGGGGCTCGGCACAGAGCCGGGGGGACCTACCTGGATGCCGACACCGTGGCGGATTCCCGGGAGGAACGCGCATCCCGGGAGGAGGAGGAGGAGGAAGAGGAGGAGGAGGAGGAGGAGGAAGGGGTCACGTCTTCAGCGGGGAAAAGCGGGCGCCCGGACGGCCAGGCTGCCCCGCGGCACCGAGGGGCTCGTCCGGAGCGCGGGGACCCTCCGCGGCCAAAAAGGGGCCGCACGGGAGAGGTTTTGCCCAGGGAGCAACCCCGGAGGGACCAGAGGCGGCCGAGTCCTCCAGGGTGGTCCTGCTGCCGGGAAAGCCCGAGACCTGAGCGGGGGAAGGTGGAGGAGATGGATTGGTGATCTGTTATCACCCCATGTCCCGTGGGGTGAGGAAAAAGGGGATGAGGATGATGAGGATGGAGCCCGGAGCGCTCCGTGGGGAGACTCACCCGGCTGCCCCGTGGTCCCGCTCGGCTTCCCCGAGGAATCCCCCGAGGAATCGCTTTGTGGAGGGCGCCGGCTCCCGACGGCTGGGCCCCCTGCGCCGCCCTCCTCGCCTTGGTTTTCATTGAACACATAAAGCAAAGACACTCCGTGCCCGGCCCGCGGGGCTCTGCCGCTCCGGGAACGCCGCTCCCGCAGCCGGAGCCCCTCAAAAACGGCTCAGGGGTCTCTCAGAGCTGGGATGGCCTCCAGGGCACCGTGCCACACCCGGGGGACCGTCCGGTGCACGAGGGTCCCGTGGCAGCCCCCAGCGCGTCCAGCCTTTGGTGGTGTCGCCATCCCTGCGCACCAAACCCGTCCGAAGGCGACACCGCCTCGTGGAGGGGTGGCCCGGGAGAGGAGAGCGGACAGGGAGAGGCCGGGGATGGTGTTTGGGAGGAGCGATGGCTCCGGATGCTGAGGCCGGGATGCGGAGCGCCCTGCGCGGGGAGCGGGGGGAGCCGGGGCCGTGCAGCAGAGCGGGAGCAGCAGCAGCAGCAGCAGCAGAGCGGGGTGTCACCGTCCCCCCACCCTGGGAATGCCACCCCAGGGGTGCAGCACCCGGGGCCCAGCACATCCCTGTCCCCAGATGGAGCCCAGCATCCCCTGGCTGTTTGGGGAGCCCCTGAGATCACCCCCAACTCTGAAATAGGAGCCAATTGTCCCCAAAAAGAGGAGAAAACCCCAAAAATATGCTGCCAGCCAGGTTGCCTGTGGATGGAGGGTTTTGAGACTAGAACCTCTGAGGTAGGAGCCAATTATCCCCGAAAAGAGGAGAAAATCCCCCAAAATGTGCTGCCAGCCAGGCTGCCTGTGCCTGGAGGGTTTTGGGGCTGGGGGCCCTGAAATAGGAGCCAATTGTCCCCCAAAAGTGTTGAAACCTCCCAAAATGTGCTGCCAGCAAGGCTGCCCGTGGCTGTAGAGTTTTGAGACTAGAACCCCTGAGGTAGGAGCCAATTGTCCCCCAAAAGAGGAGAAAAGCCCCCAAAATATGCTGCCAGCCAGGCTGCCTGTGGCTGGAAGGTTTGAGACCAGGACCTGCACTCCCAGCTCTGAATTAGGAGCCAATTGTTCCCTAAAAGTGTTGAAACCTCTCAAAATGTGCTGCCAGCCAGGTTGCCTGTGCCTGGAGGGTTTTGGGACTGGGGGCTCTGAGGTAGGTGCCAATTGTGCCCCAAAAGAGGAGAAAACCCTCAAAAATGTGCTGCTAGCAAGGCTGCCTGTGCCTGGAGGGTTTTGGCATTGGGGGCTCTGAATTAGGAGCCAATTGTCCCCCAAAAGTGTTGAAACCTCCCAAAATGTGCTGCCAGCAAGGCTGCCTGTGGCTGGAGGGTTTTGGGACTGGGGGCTCTGAAGTAGGAGCCAATTGTTCCCTAAAAGAGTTGAAACCTCTCAAAATGTGCTGCCAGCCAGGCTGCCCATGGATTGGGGGTTTTGAGACTAGAACCTCTGAGGTAGGAGCCAATTATCCCCGAAAAGATGAGAAAACCCCCAAAATGTGCTGCCAGCCAGGCTGTGCATGGCTGGAGGGTTTAGGGACTGGGGGCTCTGAAGTAGGAGCCAATTGTTCCCTAAAAGAGGAGAAAATCCCTCAAAATGTGCTGCCAGCCAGGCTGCCTGTGGCTGGAAGGTTTTGGGACCAGGAGCTGCACCCCTAGCTCTGAAATAAGAGCCGATTGTCCCCAAAAAGAGGGGAAACTTCCCAAAATGTGCTGCCAGTAGTAACCCTTTGTGGCTGAAGGGTTTTGAGACCAGGAGCTGCACCCCCAGTTATGAAACAGGAGCCAATTGTTTCCCAAAAGAGGATAAAATCCCCCAAAATGTGCTACCAGCCTGGTTTTCTGTGGCTGGATGGTTTTGGGGCTGCACTCCCGTCGTGGCCAAGGGAAGCGTTAGCGGCGTTTTGGGGGGCCTGGCTGGGTGAGGGAGGGCAGGGGGTGCCCATGCTGGGGCCAGGCAGCTCTACCTGAGAAGAAATGGGCTTTGAAGCCCTTTTTGGAGACGGTGTTGTCGGACTTGAACTCGATCCTCATGTTGTTGTACTGGGAGGTGATGACCTCGGGCTTCTCGGCGCCGCAGAACTTCCCGTGCAGCTTGGAGTCGGCTGTGAGCCCGCTGCGCACCTCCACAAAGTCATATTTGCACACCTGGGGGTGACACGGGGCTGGGGACACCGTGGTGCCACCCTGGGGGCCACCAGCAGCCCCTGAGAGCACCCCCAGCCCTGAACCAGGAGCCAACTGTTCCCCAAAAGAGGAGAAAACCTCCCAGAATGTGCTGGCAGCAAGGCTGCCCGTGGCTGGAGGGTTTTGGGATTGGGGGCTCTGAAGTAGGAGCCAATTATCCCCAAAAAGAGGAGAAAACCTCCCAAAATCCAGGCTACGTGTGGCTGGAGGGTTTTGGGACTGGGGGCTCTGAAATAAGAGCCAATTGTCCCCTAAAAGAGGAGAAAACCCCCCAAAATGTGCTGCCAGCCAGGCTGCCTGTGGCTGCAGAGTTTGGGGCTGTACCCCCAGCTCTGAATTAAGAGCCAATTGTCCCCTTAAAGAGGAGAAAATCCCTCAAAATGCGCTGTCAGCCAGGCTGCCTGTGCCTGGAAGGTTTGGAGACCGGGGTCTCCATCCCCAGCTCTGAATTGGGAGCAAATTGTCCCCTAAAAGAGGAGAAAACCTCCCAAAATGTGCTGCCTGCCAGGCTGCCTGTGGCTGTAGAGTTTGGGGCTGTACCCCCAGCTCTGAATTAGAAGCAAATTGTCCCCAAAAAGAGGAGAAAACCGCCCAAAATGTGCTGCCAGCCAGGCTGCCATGGCTGGAGGGTTTGGGGACTGGGGGCTCTGAGGTAGGAGCCAATTGTCCCCGAAAAGAGGAGAAAACCTCCCAAAATGTGCTGCCAGCCAGGCTGCCTGTGGCTGTAGAGTTTGGGGCTGTACCCCCAGCTCTGAATTAAGAGCCAATTGTCCCCTTAAAGAGGAGAAAATCCCTCAAAATGTGCTGCCAGCAAGGCTGCCCATAGCTGGAGGGTTTTGGGACCAGGGGCTGCACCCCCTGTTCTGAAGTAGGTGCCAATTAACCCCTAAAACATGAGAAAAACCCCCAAAATGTGCTGCCAGACAGGCTGCCCGTGGCTGTAGAGTTTGGGGCTGTACCCCCAGCTCTGAGTTAAGAGCCAATTGTCCCCCAAAAGAGGAGAAAACCGCCCAAAATGTGCTGCCAGCAGGGCTGCCTGTGGCTGGAGGGTCTTGGGGCTGCACCTCTGGCATGGGTAAGGGGTGGCATGGGGGGCAGAGAGAGGCTGCTGCCCTGGCATGGGTAAGGGGTGGCACGGGTGGCAGAGAGGAGCTGCACTCCTGGCATGGGTAAGGGGTGGCACGGGGGGGCAGACAGGGGCTGCTCCCCCCACTCACATCGTTGCCCTCGGTCTCGAAGAAGTCGAACTGCAGGGAGATGCGGTACTGGGTGGGCGCCACCAGCTGCCAGATGCAATTCTTGTTGGGGGGATACTCCTTGGGCCACCCCGGGCTGGTGATGGAGCCGTTGAGCTTGGTGAGGAACCCTCCGCAGGCGGCTGCAGGGCGGCACCACCAGCGCCCGTCACCTCCACGGGGCTGGGGGCGCCACAAGGAGCACGGGGCGGGTTTTGGGGGGGTCTCATGGGCTCACTCACCCTCGCAGCGGCGTTTATCAGATGCCAGCTCGTAGCCAGGGTCGCAGGCACACTTGTAGCTGCCCAGGGTGTTGACGCAGCGCTGCTCGCAGCCGCCGTTGTTGGGCCGGGAGCACTCGTCCATCTCTGGGCAGGGCACAGGGGGTGAGCGGCCGGGGGGCTGCAGCACCCCCTGCGCCCCCCTGAGCTCCCCCCAAACCTTTGAAGAAGTTGACGGCGAAGCCGGCCTTGTTGATGGAGCCGTCGGACACGAATTTCATCCAGAGCTTGTTGGAGGTGCTCTTGATGTCGTCGGGTTTGTCGTAGCCGCAGTAGCGGCCGATGAGGCTGCTGGAGTCGCTGCTGCCGTCGCGGATCTCCAGGTAATCGTAGGCACAGCTGTCGTGGCGCTCGATCTGGGGAGGGGGACGGTGCCACAGTCAGAGGGCACAGAAAGGTGTCACAGGAAGGTGCCACAGTAAGAAAAACGTCACTGTAAGATGGCCAATAAGATGTCACAGTGAGAAAGGTGTCACAGTAAGGTGTCACAATAAGATGGCACAGTAAGAAAGATGGCACAATAACATGGATGTCGCAGTAAGGTGTCACAATAAGGTGGCCAGTAAGATGGCACGGTAAGAACAATGGCACAGTAAGATGTTACAATAAAATGTCACAGTAAGATGTCACATGAAGATGCCACAGTAAAAACGATGGTGCAATAAGATGAATGTCACAGTAAGATGTCACAGTAAGATGGACAGTAAGGTGTCACTGTAAGAAAGATGTCACAGTAAGAAAGATGTCACAGTAAGGTGTCACAGTAAGATGGACAGTAAGGTGTCACAGTAAGAAAGATGTCAGAGTAAGATGTCACAGGAACATGTCACAGGAAGATGTCACAGTAAGACAGATGTCACAGGAAGATGTCACAATATTATGTCCCAGTAAGATGGCATGGTAAGGTGTCACAGTAAGGTGGCACAGTAAGGTGGCACAGTAAGATGTCATAGTAAAGTGTCACAGTAAGGTGTCACAGTAAGAAAGATGGCACAGTAAGATTGCACTGTAAAGTGTCACAGTAAGAAACATGTCATAGTAAGATGGCACAGTAATTTTGAATCTGCTTTTAGAGGAGCTCCTTTGGGGGTTCTCTCCCAAATTTGCCCTGAACCAGGACACCCCTATTTCATTTGTGGGGAGATGCTGACCCACCTCGAAGGACTGGAAGGTCAATCCCACGTGGTAGCCCTCGGACACGGTGATTTTCCAGATGCACACCTTGCTGGGCCGGTAGTCATCGGGGTAGTTGGGGGACTGGATGTGGCCGTTGTCCTTCTTGACGTCCCCCCCACAGATGGCTGGAAGGGAGGAGCAGCAGCCTGAGCCCCCCCGGGCCCCCGGCCGCCCCCTGGGCCCTGCTGCTCCCCCCTACCTTCGTAGACGGCGAAGAAACCTTTGCCCACCCAGTTGCTGCTGCTGCGGAACTCCACCCACAGGCGGCTGTCGGTGGAGATGATGGGCTCGGGCAGCTTGTTCCCGCAGAACCTGCCTGGGGAGGAAGGCGTGCTGGGCTGCCGTGCTGGGACCCTCCTCTTCCTCACCGCCACCTGCTCTTCCTCATCACCACCTCCTCTTCCTCACTGCTACCACCTCTTCCTCACCGCCACCTCTTCTTCCTGTTCACCATCTCCCTTTCCTCACTGCCATCTTCTTTTCCTCACTGCCACCTCTTCTTCACCACCACCTCCTCTTCCTGCTCACTATCTCCTCTTCCTCACTGCCGTCTCCTCTTCCTCACCGCCACCTCCTCTTCCTCACCGCCCCCTTCTCTTCCTCACTGCCACTTCCTCTTCCTCACTGCCATCTTTTCCTCACTGCTACCACCTCTTCATCATCACCAGCTCCTCTTCCTGCTCACCACCTCCTCTCCCTCACTGCCCCCTCCTCTTCCTCACTGCCATCTCCTCTTCCTCAGCACTATCTCCTTTTCCTGGCTGCCACCTCCTTTTCCTCATTACCACCTCCTCTTCCTCACTGCCATCTCCTCTTCCTCACCACCACCTCTTCCTCCTCACAGCCACCTCCTCTTCCTCACTGCCATCGCCTCTTCCTTGCCCCATCCTTCTCTTTCTCATCATCACCTCTTCCTTTCTGCCGCCTTGTCTACCTCACCATGACTTCCTCTTCCTCCTCATCATGACCTTCACTTCATCACCACCACCTCCTCTTCTTCCTCACCACCTTCTCTTCCTCCTCACCACCTCCTCTTCCTCACCTCCACCTCCTCCTGGTCCCCCTGCTGTCCCTTTCCAGCCCAAAGCCAAAGGCTGCTTCTCCCTCCACTCCTCCCCAGTCTCCTCTGGCTTTTCTGGCTGTTTCACGTCAGCTGCTGATTCCAGGGGATTTGGGAATCCTGGGGTTTGGGGAACATCCAGCTCATGGGATGGGGCTGGGATCTTGCAGTGTCCCTGGGGAACACCACAGGGATGGGACTGGGACCCTGGAATCTCCCTGGAGAACATCACAAGGACTAGAATCTCCCTGGAGAGCATCACAGGGATGGGACGAGGACAAGGACACTGGAATCTCCCTGGGGAACATCCCAGGGACAGGACTGGGATCCTGGAATCTCCCTGGGGAACATCACAGGGACTGGAATCCCCCTGAGGAACACCGCAGGGATGGGATGAGGACACTGGCATCTCTTGGGGAACATGACAGGGACGGGACAAGGATGCTGGAATCTCCCTGAGGAACGTTACAGGGATAGGACCAGGGCCCTGGAATCTCCCTGGGGAACGTTACAGGGATGGGATGAGGACATTGGCATCTCTTGGGGAACATCACAGGGATGGGACCAGGATGCTAGAATCTCCCTGGAACCTCCCTGGGGAACACCCAGCTCTTTGGGGTGGAATCAGGACCCTGGAATCTCTTGGGGAACATCCCGGGGATGGGACCAGGATGCTGGAATCGCCTTGGGGAACATCACAGGAATGGGACAAGGACGCTGGAATCTCCCTGAGGAACATCACAGGGACAGGAATCTCCATGGGGAACACCCAGCTCCTCAGGGTGGGACTGGGACCCTGGAATCTCCCTGGGGAAAATCACAGGGATGGAACCAGGACACTGGCATCTCTTCAGGAACATCCCAGGGATGGGACTAGAATCTGGAATCTCCCTGGAGAACACCACAGGGATGGGACCAGGACACTGGAATCTCCCTGGGGAACGTCACAGGAATGGGACTAGGATGCTGGAATCTCCCTGGAACCTCCCTGGGGAACGCCCAGCTCCTTGGGGTGGGACTGACATCTCTTGGGAAACATCACACTGACATCTCTTGGGAAACATCACAGGGATGAGACCAGGACCCTGGAATCTCCCTGGGGAACACCCATCTCCTCGGGGTGGGATGGGACACCGCCACTCCCTGAGGACAGATGTTCCAGCCAGCCGGATCATCCAGCCTGCTCTCACTGGCCTGGGCTAAACTGGAAGCTCCGTTCACCTCAATAACCCCTCTGGGGGGTAATTCCCCCCTCCCCAGGAGTCTGGAACAGCAGGCAGGCAGGGAGGGGGTGAGGGAATCCCCTGGTCCCCTGCCAGCCCCGGGGTGGCACCGGCGGGCAGGAGGGGCGGGCAGCAGGCCCCGGGTTGTTACCTCGCAGCGTGGCCTTTCTCCAGAACCCGTCTCTCACCTCCACGTAGTCGTACCAGCACAGCCGGCTTCGGTACAGGTCCAGGGTGGTGAAATTCAGGATGATCTAAAGGTGGGAAGGAGCAGGAGGAGCCTGGGGTGAGCTCCCCCCGTGCCCCATCTGCCCGGAGCCGGGGGAACCTGGTGGAACCCAGACCCCATGAGGGATGCTGGGGGTCAGAACACCCCAGAACAAGGCTGGGAGGAGGAAGAGGAGGGCTGGGAGAGGGCGGGAGCCGTCACCCCAGCAGTCAGTACCTTCTCTCCGGGGGTGACCGAGATCCTCCAGACGCAGTGCATGTGGGCTGAGTATCCATTGGGGAATTCCGGGGAGGAGAAGTTGCCCTGGCTGTCCTGGAGCGTCTCCCCACAGGCTGCAGAGGGAGAAAAGCGGGGTTCAGACCCCCCAGAAAAGCGGGGTTCAAACCCCCACTATTCACTGTCCCCTCATCCACTAATAACCCCAACACACCCCCTATAACAACCAACCCCATCCCAAAGCCATAACCAACAATGCCCCAACTACCCCAAGCCTCTGGATGAGGATCCGCTGCCAGTGACACTGGTTGCAAAAAATGCATGTATTTCACGCATGGCTTTTTGCAAATATTAAAATGAATATTGTATGTGTTGTGTTAGAAAGTGATGCTGTATTAATTCTCTTAAGTACTGTGTTAAATATAGTTTTAGGTTACAAAAAATGTTAAAATAGAAATGATGCTATGTAAGATACTTTTTTTAAAGAAAGGACTTGCACTGAGATAGCAGCCACAGGACACCTGAATTTTTCAGAGAAAAAGAATTTATTGCCCTCTTATCAGAAGAAATGAACTTCTTCCCACCTTGAAGGCTCTGTTAGGATTCAGAGGAAGAAGTTGACACTGCCCAGACAGAATCCTGTGTTTAAATGGAATTTATGCATCATGGATGAGGTGTATGAATATGCAACAGGTTATTGTTTTTAAGGGTTAATCCTCTGTTAACGTGGGTCCTTTTTTGGGCTCGTGCTGCCCAGTAAAAGGTACCCGGACATCCATAACTCTTTATCTTTATTGTCTCATATTGTCCTAATTCAAATTGTCCAAATTATTATTATTCTAATTGTATTACTATTTTTATAACCATTTTATTACTATTAAACTTTTAAAGTTTTAAAAACAAGCGATTGGCGTTTTTGACACTGAATAAGCAAACACTACCAACATCCCCCCTAAATAAACCATAACAAGCACCAAAGAGACAAAAGAGACCCCCAAACTCACGAGTCAACCTCACCCTACAACCAGCACCCCGTAGTAAGGGCGTTAGCGTTCAGAAACACAAAATCACAGAATGATTCTATGCAGGTGCTTTTATTGAAGAGCTCTGGGTGTCAGAGGTACAACCCCAAATCTGACTCCGACATGGGTTCAGGATGAACACGTTTTTAGATTCTATCGTTATATGACTTTCATGTTAATTATTCAACTTATATTGTTCTGTTGTATACATAGATTTCATCCAAACATGGGCTCCTCGTGGCCCCCTCAAACTTCTAACATAGTTTTCCATGATTCTTCTTACGATTAAACAATAATTATATTTAATTACTAAACAATCATCACATCTAACAATTATATCATTTATCGTATACTGCTTACGCAGGTGCAATTTCACATGATCTGGCAAACACAAAGCCTAACATTTTCAGAGTCTATTTTTAACATTTTTCCAGAGCCCCACTAAGTTTAGCTTCTTTCTAATTCCCCGAATTTTATGATTTTAAAACCTTTTACTATCAAGGGTGTTTTGTGGAGATATAGCTAAAAACTCTATAACTTTTGTGACAATTGTAAAGCTGGGATGTTTATTACAGCGCTGGACGCATGTGGGAATTGTTCCCTTAAAATGACATTTATACCTCTGGGAACTTCAGGTCCCTTTTTATCTCTTTCTCAGGTACACATGCATAAAATTTCACAATAGGTTGTGAAAGGGACAAGATGGGCACCACGGTGCTGGTACCTGTGTTTTGTGGAGATAAACAAAACTTCACAATTTTGTGAAAGTTGTAAAGCTGGTGTGTTTATTACAGTGCTGGACGCATGTGGGAATTGTTCCCTCAAAATGATATGTGGGAACTTCAGGTCCCTTTTTATCTCTTTCTCAGATACATATGCACACAATTTTACAAGAAGTTAGTATATATATTCATTTTTACTAATTTCACTGACATTTGCTGCTAGTTCTTCTTTATCAAAAAGAATTCCCAGGTCAGGCTGAGCTGCTCTCACAGCAGTGTCTGTCTCTCTCTATCACCTTCTGTCTCTCCCCCTTATCTCTGTCCTTCACTGAAGCAACTTCACTGAGCTTAATTTCTGCAGTCAGGCTAAATAGCTATAGTTTCTAACGACACACTCAACTCAAAAATGTACATTTCACCTAAATCAAAACAGATTTTCACCCTAGAAAATTTTCACTTTGCTTCGAGGCGAGGGCTTAGATGCATCCCCCAGCAGCAGCAGGAGCATCACCGCCTTCACCCTCACCCCAGCGCCCTTTTCCCACACAAATCCCCCAAATAAACCGCATCACCGCCACCCCCATCCCTCGCTGGAGCTGCTCCCGGCCCCGTGGCTCCCCTCCAGGCTCCTCCCGGGCCGTGCCACGCCGCGGGGCCGGGCTGGCTGCCCGCGCTCCGGGCAGCTCCCGCGGCTGGAGCCGGCCCAGCGCTGCCATCTGGGAGCCACATGAGGCTGCGCCCCGAGCTCTGCGCCCCCCTCCCCACCGGCCCGCTCGGATGAAAGGTGAAACTCTCCAAAAAAATCCCGCTTGAAACCTGGGCTCGCTGCCTTTTTTTCCCTTTACGCTGGAAACAAAAGAAGGGGACACTTGTGAGCCTTTTTCGAGGCCTTATAAAAGGCTCCTCCTTTTATAATTTTTTTTTTTTTTTTTTTTTTTTGCTTTTCCCCGCTCCAAACTAATCACTTTTCCTGCTCCCCTGAAGGCGGCACGGCCGTGGGGCCCCTCACAAAAGGCTTCCCTCTGTTCCAGGCTGCTAATTAGTCGCTGGAATTAAGCGGGAGCGTGCGGGAGCCAAACTCCTTGCAGATGTTGGCAGCGCAGCCCCGGAGCACGTGCCTGCCGTCGGGGGGGACTCGTGCCAGACACCCCCTCCCCGCTCCTGGGACAATGCCACCGCTCGTGGTCACAGCCCCGGAGCCCTCCAAGGTGACAACAGAGCTCTGCTGATCGTCTGCTCCAGCCTCGGGGAGATTTGTGGGCTCTGATGGGACCAGGATGCTCCCAGAGCCGTCCGAGGTGACAGCACAGCTCTGCTGGTCATCTGCTCCAACCCTGGGGAGATTTGTGGGCTCTGATGGGATCAGGATGTCCCCAAACCCCTCTGGGGACAGGGGTGGGATGGAAGAGGCTCTGAGGAGGCTCTGAGAAGGTTGTGGTCCCCAAGGGTGCTTGTGGGGTCAGAGGATGCTCTCAGGAGATGTTCTGCTCTCGGGGGAGTGGTCTGTGGAGGATTTTTCAGGGGGATGCTCTTGGAAGATCCTCTGGGGGTGGGGGGATGCTCTTCCCTTGAGGGATTCTTTTGTAGGAATTCTCCAGGGAGATGCTCTTTGAAGGATTTTTTTCTTTGAAGGATTTTTCAGGAGATTTTTTTGGGAGATGCTCTTTAGACGATGCTCTTTGGGGGATGTTTTTTAGGGGACTTTTTGGAGGATGTTTTTTGGGAGGTGCTCTTTGGGGGATGCTTTTGGGGGATTTTCTTGGCTGATGCTCTTTGTGGGATTTGTTTGGGGGATGTTTTTTGGGAGATGCTCTTGGAGGAGGGTTGCTCTTCCATTTAAGGATTTTGTGGGGGGGATGCTCTTCCCTTGATGGATTCTTTAGTAGGAATTTTACAGGGAGATGCTCATTGTAGGATTTTTTGGGAGATTTTTTTGGGAGATGCTCTTTAGAGGATGCGGTTTGTGGGATTTCTTTGAGGGATGCTTTTTGAGGATCCTCTTTGGGGAATTTCTTTGGCCAATTATTTTTGGGGATGCTTTTGGAGGATGTTTTTTTGATGGCTGCTCCAACAAGAGGCTCTGGAGAGGATTTTTTGGGACAATGCTCTGGGGGGGAGTGCTGTGATTAAAAGGGATTAAAAGGGACAGTGGTTCATCCCAAATGGAAGCAATGGTGAAGTCAGGATGAGCATCCACATTTCAAGGCTTTCACATCCCTTCCTCACCGCCTGAATCACGTCACCTTTCCCCACTCTGTGTAATTTCCATATCTCCTGGAGTCTCCATCCCCAGTGAAGACCCACAAATTGTCTGTGCACACCCAGGGCTCTTTTCTTGCAGGAATGAGAAGAGAGGGGAGCTGAGGACACCCTCACACAGGCAGATTCTCCTCAAAGTGGATGGATGAGCACCTTGAGTGCTCTTTAGGGAGTGAGGACCCCAAAACCCCTGGAAACAGCGAATCCACCCAGGATGACACCACTTTTGCCAAGATTTGGGGTGAAACTGAGGGAAATCCAACCTGGGGGTGCTCCCATGGGTTCTCGGTGCCCTTGAGGGGGTGGCACTCACCTGGGCAGCGGTAGAGCTTGCGGGCCTGGGCAATGTCCCCTTTGCTGAGCCGTGTCCTCTGGCCGATGGCGGGCCGGACGCCGTTCACATCGTATTTGGGCAGGATGGTGTCCAGGAAGATGCCCCTGGGGCAGGAAAGGGATGAGCTGGGTGGGAATGGCCGGCCCTGCGGCCTCACCACCGGGGAAGGATGCTAAAAACAGCCTGGCTAATTAAAGCAGCCTGGCTAATTAAAGCCTGCAGGCCGGTGAGTCAGCCAGCGGGGACGTGTCCCCAGCGGAGGTGACCTCAGGGACAGCAATTCCCTGCTCTGGGAAGGGACCTGAGGGGTTCCATCCCATCCAGAACACCAATGGAAACATTTCTTGGAGGGAATTCACCCTGTGCACAGCTGCTAATCACCCTCAGGGGTTGGGGACACCATGGCATTGTCCCCAGGGTGTGAGGTGACACCAGGGGACAGCCCAGGCTGTACCTGGAGAAGGTGTTCCTGGCGTAGTGCATGATGCTGTCGAAGTCATAGGTCTCCCCCAGCGACTCCACCTCCTCAGGCTCCATCTTGAGGAAGTTGTATTCCTGCCCTGAGGAGCACAGGACGGGGGCACTGCCAGGGGAACCCCAATTTTGGCAGCAGGGATGAAGAAGAAGAGGAGAAGGAGAAGGAGAAGGAGGAGGAGGAGGGAACCTTATCCCCACCTGGCTGGATGTTCTCCCTGATGATGGAGACGTGGTCATCCCTGTCGGGGCGCGTGTGCTCGTGCCAGAAGCCGATGACGTGGCCCAGCTCGTGCACCACGATGCCGAATTTGTCGCAGTTTTTGCCGATGGAGATGGCCTGGGGTCCCCCTCCCCGGCGGCCCACGTAGGAGCAGCACCTGCAGGGGAGCAACCAGACGGTTCCTGGCTCTCTGCTGTGGACATCTGTCACAGACATCTTTTATGGAAAATCCTTTCCTTAGGATTTTTCCTCCTGAGAAGCTGAGAGGCCTCAGCAACAAAATGTAAACATTGATTATCTGCTGCTGTGGAATGCAACAGGGGCATCTGTGATTGGTCTCATGTGGTTGTTTCTAATTAATGGCCAATCACAGTCAGCTGGCTCAGACTCTCTGTCCCAGCCACAAGCCTTTGTTATCATTCCTTCTTTTTCTATTCTTAGCTGGCCTTCTGATGAAATCCTTTCTTCTATTCTTTTAGTATAGTTTTAATATAATATATATAATAAAATAATAAATCAGCCTTCTGAAACATGGAGTCAGATCCTCATCTCTTCCCTCACCCTCAGACCCCTGTGAGCACCGTCACAAATATCCTGGTGTTCCCCAGCCAGGAGAATCAGGTCCCAAAAAACCCTGGGCATGTGGGAATCATCCCTGATACAGAACCTCAGGCGTCCTGCCCACGGGAGGAACTCAAGCCTCAGCTCTGCTTGGAAACTGGGAGCGCTCAGCTTCTGGCATGGCACGGACCAGCACGGCATGGCACAGCTGCACCAGCCCCAGATCCTGCGGTCCTGCTGCCAGAGGTGCCCAAACAGCTCCCTGGAGCCATCCTTGCCCCTGCCCCACATCCCTGGAGCCATCCTTGCCCCTGCCCCACATCCCCATGGTTCTGCTGCCAGGGCTGCCCACCCAGAGCCATCCTTGCCCCTGCCCTGCAGCTCAGTTGCTCCATCCCTCCTCTCTGGACCTGAGCTCAGCGTTTGCGCCCACGCAGGGGCTCCCATTCCAGGGGAAATCCTCCTCCTAACCACCATCAGCTTGGCCAGGGCCGTGCCCTGACGTGTGAAGAAGCTGAGCTCGTCCAAACCCCTGTTTCCTTTGGCTCCATCCCTGCTGCAAGCCCGGGCTGGTGCCGCACCACCGACCTCATCCCCGGCGGCTCCAGCACCTCCTGCACCCCAAACAGATGGATCCCACCCCAAAACCGAGCCTCAAACCGGTCCCGGAGCAGCCCTGCACGTACCCACAGGGCCGGTAGGTGAACACGATGTAGCTGTCCTCGTCGTTGCGCTCCAGGAAGGTGACGCAGGTGTGCTTCTCCCAGTGGCGCATGGCCTGCCGGAAGATGGCTCGCTGGCTGCCTGCGGAGGGGCGGCAGGGGGGAGTCACTGAGGGGAAACTGAGGCACGGCGGGGCCTGGTGCCCCTCGCTGGGCTGTCACTCACCGCTGAAGTTGCCGCTGATGACATAAGGGATGACCCCGTCCGGCCACACGCGCTCGGGCCGGGACGTGGCGGCGCGGCGGCTCCGGGAGCGCTGCCGGCCCCGGCGGCGCCGAGGCTGCCCCGGCCGGGGGCTGGTGCCGTTGGTGCCTGTGGGGATGGAAGGGTCAGCAGGGCCGGGGGGAGGCGGGCAGGGGGCAATGGGGGCGGGCACGGGGTACCTGAGGAGTTGGAGGGCAGGCGGGTGATGGTGTGACGCGCCAGGTCCACCACGCGGTCCACCTGGAAGAGCTGCAGGTCCTCCTCGTCCAGGGCGATGTCACCCAGGAAGGCGGCTGGGAGGGGAAGGGGAGGTGTGAATTCTCCTTGGTGGATCCCAAATCCCATCGGGTGCCTCTTCCCAGCCGCTCCACACCTGGCAAACCCTTCCTCCCACTCCTCCTCCTCCTCTCTCTCTCCTTCAGCTGAGCGTGGTGCTGGCTGGGCTCCCCCCACTCCCCAGCAGCTGGAGCCAGCCCCACTCTCACATCTGGATCACATAAAACCCATCCATCACTTTCTAGAGTTTCTATTATTATTTGTCTTGCAAAACCGCCTTTTTCCCCCCCTCCCCGCGGACTTTTGCTGGCTTTAGAACCCCCTTCCCTCCCGGCTCTTGCCCCGCCAGCCCTGAGCGAGCTCCGAGAGCCCCAGGATGCTCCAAGCAGCGACCTCTGAGCCATGCGGAGCTCTGAGCGGAGCCATCTGGGCCGGGAAGCTCCCGCTGTGCCCGGAGCCCGCAGGAGCGGGGCCGCCGTCTGCCGGGACCCCCCTCCTCCAGCAGCACCGCGGGGCTGGAGGACACAGCCCTGCTCAAAACCCTTCCTCATAACCCTTCCTCCTCTTCCTCTCTGTCGTTCTCAGTGGCTTGGGGCCGCGGCTCCCGGAGCTTGACCAGCCCCGAGCCCCGGGGAAACGGGGCTGGCTCCGGGGCTGGGGGTTCCTCAGCGGTTTTGGGGTACCTGGGGAGAGCAGAGGGTGCCTGGAACCCCCTGGAACTCGGGCAGCGATGGGGAATGGGGTGGCCGGAGCAGCTCCGGGGAGGAGGGCGAGCGGAGCCAAGGTCGCGCTCCAGGCAGTTTGCAAATGGATCCCTAAAGAGCCACTAATTATGAAGGCGAGGCGGGACAATTAGGATAACCCCGAGAGGTCCGGAAAGCCGGGGATCAGAGGAGCAGGCTGGATCCCGTCCCTTTGCACGGCCCCGAGCCCAAACCTCGCTGCAGCGGGGGTGTGGAGCGCTTCGGGGAGAAACAGCCGCGTTTTGGGGTAAAACGGCCGCGTTTTGGGGTGAATCAGCCGCATTTTGGGGTAAAACGGCCGCGTTTTGGGGTGAATCAGCCGCGTTTTGGGGTGAATCAGTCGCGTTTTGGGGTGAAACAGGTGCGTTTTGGGGTCAATCAGCTGCGTTTTGGGGTGAAACAGCTGCGCTTTGGGGTGAAACAGCCACGTTTTGGGTGAAACTGGCGTTTTGGGGTGAATCAGCCGCGTTTAGGGTGAATCAGCTGCGTTTTGGGGTGAATCAGGGCCGTTTTGGGGTGAATCAGCCGTGTTTTGGGGTGAATCAGCCACGTTTTGGGGTAAAATAGCCGCGTTTTGGGGTGAATCGGCCGCGGTTTGGGTGAATCAGCAGCGTTTTGGGGTGAATCAGGGCCGTTTTGGGGTGAATCAGCAGCGTTTTGGGGTGAATCAGCCGCGTTTTGGGGTGAAACAGCCACGTTTTGGGGTGAAACAGCGGCGTTTTGGGGTGAATCAGCAGCGTTTTGGACAGAAACAGCCGTGTTTTGGGGTGAATCAGCCGTGTTTTGGGGTGAAACAGCCACGTTTTGGGGTGAATCAGCCGCGTTTTGGGGTGAATCAGCAGCGTTTTGGGGTGAATCAGCCGCGTTTTGGGGTGAAACAGCCACGTTTTGGGGTGAATCAGCCGCGTTTTGGGGTGAATCAGCAGCGTTTTGGGGTGAATCAGCCGCGTTTTAGGCTGAATCAGCTGCGTTTTGGGGTGAATCAGCCGCATTTTGGACAGAAACAAACGTGTTTTGGGGTGAATCAGCTGCGTTTTGGGGTGAAACAGCTGCATTTTGGGGTGAAACAGCTGCGATTTGGGGTGAATCATCCACGTTTTGGGGTGAATTAGCTGCCTTTTGCGGTAAAACAGCCACGTTTTGGGGTGAATCAGCTGTGTTTTGGGGTGAATCAGCCGCGTTTTGGGGCTGTCCCCAGCACTGACCGCTGGGTGAATCCCATCGGGGGAGGCTCCGGGGTGGAGAGCAGACCTGCGGCAGCGCCGAGGGAAGCGCAAACAAGCCGGGGCCGGCACCTCCCCTGGCAGCGACCTGCGGCTGGCACGGCCAGGCTGCAATTTGAGGGCAGAGCAGAGGCAGGAGCCGGCCCCGGCCTCCCCACACCCTCCCGGGGCCGGCAGAGACGTGTCCGAACGGGCAGTGCGGGGGAGGACCGGGGCCGGGGAGCAGGACGAGCATCCCTTGCCAAGAGCTGCGTGGAAAGACAAGGGAAAGTAAGCTCGCTTACAGCCCAGCAAGCGCCAGCGGAGCCAAGTGATATGGAAACCATATGTGAGGGATTTGGGAGCCGTGAGAGAGCCGGGCAGGCCGGCCCGGGGATGGAGGGCTGCTCTTCCCGTGGGTTTGAGGCGGCTGGGCCCCCCAAAAACCCCCCAGGGCACAGCATGGTGGCCCCGGGGGTGTCCCCACAGCGATCCCTGCATGGACACGTCAGGGCCAAGCCCAGAGTGGTGGATTGAGAAATTCCAGGTTGGTTTGGGCTCCGGTCACGTCCTCCTCCCACTCACGTCCTCCTCTCTGTGCACCCGTGGAATGAGGTGACACGTGGGGTATTTGGGGGGGAGTCTCTGCTCACCCAAAGCCCCCAGACACCGTTAAACTCCCTGAGGGGCTTCCCTGGGGACAATGCCACGCTGCTGCCACTTGTTGGTGTGGGAGAGGTGGAGGGAACACCCTGCAAACAAAGGGGACCCCCTGGAAATGAGAGGGACCCCTGCAAGTGAGGGGGACCCTCTGCAAGCAAAGGGGACACCCTGGAAGTGAAGGGGACCCTCTGCAAGTGAGGGGAACCCTCTGCAACCTCGAGGGTCTCTTGGCAGGAGTGATCCCAGCCCACTGCTGGGCCCAGCCCAGGTTGGAACAGGAGGAAACTCCCCCCGAGGGGTCACACTGCCTTCAGGACATCCCCTCACCCCGCCAGGGCAAGGTGCCCAAGAGACCCCAAACCAGGGGACACAGATACCCCCCTGGAAGTCTCCTGGTGTCCCTGAGCTGCTGCCAGCCTGGGCTGCTCTCTGCTCGGTCACAGAGGCCCTGAGGGCAAGGAGGAAACACCTCCGAGGGGTCACAGCCCCAGAGGCACATCCCCTCACCCCTCACCCAAACCAGGGGACACAGATCCCCTCCTGGAGCTGTCCTGGTGTCCCTGAGCTGCTGCCAGCCTGGGCTGCTCTCTGCTCGGTCACAGAGGCCCTGGGGGCAAGGTCCGAGCGCAGCGGTGCCAGCAGGGCAGGGGGGATGCGGTGCCAGCGATGGCAGCAGGGAGGAGGATGCGATGCCAGCGATGCCAGCTCCAAGGCCAGGCGTGGGAGTGAAGGCGGGCAGAGGGGGATGCACGGTCCCAGCTCCATCCCTGCCGCCCCCCAGCGCAGATCTGGGAGCTCGCACGGAGCTCGCTCTGCCCCCGCCCCCCGCAGGCGGGGATGGCTCAGCCCTCCTCTGTTGTTTGACTTTTTGCGCTGTGTTTTCTTGCGGGTTCTCAGAACGCTGACGTAACCCCGGGGCTGAAGCTTTAGACAAACAAGGTTTTTCACTCGGAGCAGGGCCAAACCCCCTCAGCACCCCATGCTGACCCCACAGGCACCTCCTGATCCTCCTGGGTCCCTCTGCTCCCTGCCCGGGATGCAGGAGCTCAGCATCCCCATGGCAAGGTGAGCAGTGCAGGGTCCGACCTCTCTGGTGTCACTGGGGTTTGGGATGAGCCTGACCTCGGGCCCCACCAGGGTTGGGAGCTCTGGTGCAGGAGAAATGGGATGAAATTGGTGCTGGGAAGGGGCTGGGGAGTGAACGAGATGTTCTGGGAGCTTTGGAAAGGCAAACAGAGCTGAGGAGAAGCCTTGGCAGATAAACAGTGCAGGATCACATGGCAGGGCAGCCTGGGGCAGAGGAGGCTCTGGGCAGGGTGCAGGGCAGGAGGGACCCCCATCCATCCCTGCCAGGATCCCACCAGAGATCTTCCTGTGAGGAATCACCAGGCCTTGAAGGACACTGAGCAAGAAGGACCCTCATTCCTGTGAAGAGGACCCTCATCCATCCCTGCTAGGATCCCACCAGAGATCTTCCTGTGAGAACCACCAGGCCTTGAAGGACACTGAGCAAGAAGGACCCTCATTCCTGTGAAGAGGACCCTCATCCATCCCTGCCAGGATCCCACCAGAGATCCTCATGTGGGAATCACCAGGCCTTGAAGGACACTGGACTGCGAAGATCCCACAAAAGGATGGGAAAGATCCTCCTGTGGGTCTCACCAGCTCCTGAAGGACACTGAGGAGTGACCCTCATCCATCCCTGCCAAGATCCCACCAAAGATCCTCCTGTGGGTCTCACCAGGCCTCAAAGGACACTGGGCAGGAAATCCTCACCCCTGTGAAGATCCCAGCAGTGGGTGGGAAAAATCCTCGTCCTCTCATTCTCCTGTGGGTCTCACCAGGCCTTGAAGGACACTGAGCAAGAAGGACCCTCATTCCTGTGAAGAGGACCCCCATCCATCCCTGCCAGGATCCCACCAAAGATCCTCCTGTGGGTCTCACCAGGCCTCAAAGGACACGAGGCAGAAAACCCTCATCCCTGCCAAGATCCCATCAAAGAATGGGAAAGATCCTTATCCTCCTGTGGATCTCACCAGGCCTTGAAGGACACTGTGGAGGGACTCTCATCCCTGTGAAGATCCCACCAAAGATCCTCCTATGGGTCTCATCAGCTCTCAAAGGACACTGGGCAGGAGGGACCTTCATTCATGTGAAGATCCCACAAAAGGTTGGGAAAGATCCTGATCCTTGTGTGGGTCTCACTAGGCCTTGAAGGACATTGAGGAGGGACCCTCA
Source organism: Ammospiza nelsoni (assembly GCF_027579445.1). Lineage (NCBI taxonomy): Eukaryota > Metazoa > Chordata > Aves > Passeriformes > Passerellidae > Ammospiza > Ammospiza nelsoni. The sequence continues at coordinate 4,760,683 of NC_080662.1, forward strand.
TCCCTGGCAAGATCCCACCACAGGGTGGAAATATCCTCATCCTCATGTAGGTCTCACCAGCTCTTATAGAACATTGAGCAGGGGGGATGCTGATCCCTGCCAAGATCCCACCAAAGATCCTCATGTAGGTCTCAGCAGCCCTTGAAGGCACTGGGCAGGAAGGACCCTCATCCCTGTGAAGATCCCACCAGAAGGTGGAAAGATCCTCATCCTCCTGTGGGTCTCACAAGGCCTTGAAGGACACTGAAAAGGGACCCTCATCCCTGTGAAGGTCCCACCAAAGGGCACCAGGTGGGAAGGACCCTCATCCTTGTGCAGCTTGGAGGTTCCAAGCAGGAGGGACAGGAAGGATCCTCATCCCTGTGTGGGTGCCAGGAGCCCCCAAAGGGCTCTGTGCAGGGTGAGCAGCATCAGCCCAGCCCAGGGTTCCCTCAGCAGCTCCATCCCAGCCATCCCAAACCCTGGCGAGTCCCGAGCATCCCTCGCTGCGCAGGCAGGGTTTGGGATGTGGAAAGAAGCAGGGACCGAACCTCTGTGCCCCAACCGCGACCGGGATGGAAGTGAAATCTCCAATAGCTGCATCCCGGGCTGCAAAGCCACGGAGCCACTGGAGCAGCGTCCTCGGAGCCCTTAAATATGCGCGGAATGCTCCTCGCACCGCCCCTCGCCCCCGCACCCGGCCCAGCTGCGCGGCCAAACACCCGGGGCCGCGGCCCGGCCAAGGGGGGACCCTCTGCTTTGGGGGGTGCCCTCAGCCCTGGGGGTCTGCGCTGACCGCGGTGGGAGGGGATGGAGGGGGAAAGATGAGGAGCATCCAGCGGTGGAAGGATGAGGAGCATCCCGGGGTTTTGGGGCTGGGGGAGCAGCACTGCAGGGAGACCTCCGGGACAGACGGAGGGGAAGCAGCACCTCTTGGGGACAGACGGACGGGAAGCAGCCCCTCTTCTGCCCCCCCCCGGGACAGACGGACAGGATGGAGGGGAAGCAGCCCCTCTCTGGGACAGACGGAGGGGAAGCAGCGCCTCTAATGCCCCCCAGCACCGGTACAGCCCCTCTCCTGTCCCCGGGGACAGACGGACGGGGAAGCAACCCCTCTCCTGCCCCTCTCTCACCCCCGGCACCTCTCAGCCCCTCTCCTGCCCCTCTCTCACCCCCGGCACCTCTCAGCCCCTCTCCTGCCCCTCTCCCGCCCCCCGGCACCTCTCAGCCCCTCTCCCGGTGCCCCTCGCCGTCGGCAGGACAGAGGGAGCCGCCAGCCTGTGAACGCCGGCCCGAGGAGTATTTGCTTTCCCAGAGCACCTTCCGAGAGCAGCCCGGCAGGCACAAAGCAGGAATTCAAGGCTGGGAGGCCACGCTGGGAGCCAGGCCAGATCACGGCCCCTGTGCGGGCTTGGGGAAACTGAGGCACGGGGGGATAGAGCCACTCAGCACCCCCAAAGAGCTCAGATATCCCTCACTGCCATCCCCCACCTCCTGCCTGGAGCATCCTGATCCCAGCCGGAGGTTTTGGGATGCCCAGGGCAGAGAGGCTCCAGCACAACATCCCCGGTGCGAGGGATGATCCCAGTCCCGAATTCCCTCCGCTGCAAGGCACATCCTCCCTCCGCCAACGCTTCCCTGAGCACCCGCAGCCAAATTCCCTCCCCAGCCCCGGGGCAGCGGCGTTCAGGCTCCAACCAAGCCCTTGGCCTGCTCTGGGCCATGAAATGAGCACCGTGAATAAACATCCCGGGCTGCAAACGAATTCCAGGGGCAGGAAACGTCCGTCGGAGGCAGGCCGGGAGTGGGAGGGATGATCGGAGCACTCCAGGGGAGCCTTTTCCTTCTGCCGCTCTTCCATGACAGCAAAAGGAGGAAAAGCCTCGGCGTAGAGGATGCCAAGGCTGAGGCACGGCGGGATGGAAGGAGATGTGAGCAGGGAGTGAGGTCTCCCCGCGTCCCCTCTGCAGCCAGGTCACCGAGGAAAACACATCCCGGGCCAAGAGCAGCGGTGCCTGTGCAAGGGAGAGCGGCTGCAAAGGGAAATATTTGGGAATTGCACTGCCAAGGGGATGCCGGGGGGGTTGTTGTCACTTAGACAGGAGCCTGGTGGCAGCAGGGACAGGGAATGGAGATGGGGACGGGCCCTGACAGCCAAACCCACACATGTGAGGCTCTGCTGTCCCTGTCCCTGTCCCTGCCAAAGGGCTCCCAGACCACTGGGCATCCTCCCAGGGGCTCAGGCTGCAAACGTTCCCCCTGTTGTGCTTCCTGTCCTCGCAATCCCCCCTCCCAACACACCTTAACGCCTTCCCGAGGGGTTAACCCCTTCCCTTCCCTGCTCCCGGCTCCCTGACAAACCCTCGGGATGTTCCACTGCATTCCCACACGTGTAGAGCTCGGTTTGCCACGCCAAGTTTGCCACTCAACTTTGTCACTCCAACTTTGCCACGCCAAGTTTGCCACTCCAAGTCTGCCACTCAAGTTTGCCATGCCAAATTTGTCATACCAAATTTGCCATGCCAAGTTTGCTACTCCAAGTTTGCCACACAAAATTTGCTACTCAAGTTTGCCATGCCAGGTTTGCCATGCCAAGTTTGCCACTCAAGTTTGCCACACCAAGTTTTCTACTCAAGTTTGCCACACCAACATTGCCATGCCAAATTTGCCACTCCAAGTTTGCCACTCAAGTTTGTCATGCCAGATTTGCCACTTGAGTTTGCTACTCCAAGTTTGCCACTCCAAGTTTAGCACTCAAGTTGGCCACTCCAACTTTGCCACTCAAGTTGGCCACTCCAACTTTGCCACTGCAAATTTCCCATGCCAAGTTTGCCACTCAAGTTTCCCAATCCAAATTTGCCACACCAACTTTGCCATGCCAACTTTGCCACTCAAGTTGGCCACTCCAAGTTTGCCACTCAAGTTTCCCATGTCAAGTTTGCCATTCGAGTTTGCCACACCAAATTTGCCACGCCAGATTTGCCATGCCAAGTTTGCCACTCAAGTTTCCCACTCAAGTTTGGCGTGCCAAGTCTGCCACTCCAACTTTGCCACTCCGAGTTCACTATGCCAAGTTTGCCACGCCAAGTTTGCCAGGCCAAGTTTGCCACTCAAGTTTGCCATGACAAATTTGCCACTCAAGTTTGCTACTCCCAGTTTGCCATGCCAAGTTTGCCACTCAAGTTTGCCATGCCAAGTTTGCTACTCCAACTTTGCCATTTAAATTTGCCCCTCCAATTTTGCCACTCAAGTTTGCCATGCCAAGTTTGCTACTCCCAGTTTGCCACTCAAGTTTGCCACTCAGGTTTGCCACGCCAACTTTGCACTCAAATTTCCCATGTCAAGTTTGCCACTCGAGTTTGCCACACCAAATTTGCCACGCCAAATTTGCCACTCAAGTTTCCCACTCAAGTTTGGCGTGCCAAGTCTGCCACTCCAACTTTGCCACTCCGAGTTCACTATGCCAAGTTTGCCATGCCAAGTTTGCCACACCAAGATTTCCACTCAAGTTTGTCACACCAAGTTTGCCACACCAAGTTTGCCACTCAAGTTTGCCATGCCAAATTTGCCACTCAAGTTTCCCACTCAAGTTTGCCATGCCAAGTTTGCTACTCTAACTTTGCCATTTAAATTTGCCCCTCCAACTTTGCCCCTCCAACTTTGCCACTCAAGTTTGCTACTCCCAGTTTGCCACTCAAGTTTGCCATGCCAAGTTTGCTACTCCCAGTTTGCCACCCAAGTTTGCCACGCCAACTTTGCACTCAAGTTTCCCATGTCAAGTTTGCCACTCCAAATTTGCCACTCCAAGTTTGCCATGCCAACTTTGCCACTCAAGTTTGCTACTCCCAGTTTGCCATACCAAGTTTGCCATGCCAAGTTTGCCACTCAAGTTTGCCACTCCAACTTTGCCACTCAAGTTTGCTACTCCCAGTTTGCCACTCAAGTTTGCCATGCCAAGTTTGCTACTCCAAGTTTGCCATTTAAATTTGCCCCTCCAACTTTGCCCCTCCAAATTTGCCGGCAGTGACCTCCTGCAGCCCCTGGCCAGGTGATAAGCGGGATCTCCTCTTCCCACATCTCCTCGTGATGCAGTAGGAATCTTTTTCTCCCCAGACACCTCCAAGAATCCTTAGTACGGCCACAGGCAAGCAGGATGACTCGTTATTGCCCGGAAAACTCCCTTCCAGGGTAGAAATTTCGGGGAAAGCCCAGGGCGACCCATCCTCCCTCCTCTCCCGGCCGCTTTGTTCTGCCCGGCTCTCCCCGGGGCCGCCCCGTCCTTGCCGGCCATGTGTTTCCCAGCCCGGATAAAGCCTCAGGAAGCTCCGTCTCCCCCCTGGGCACGACCCGCCGGCGTGAATCAGCAGCCGAGGCGTTTCCCAGGAGCCGGGGAAGGGAGGGCAGCGAGCAGCGAGCCCCCGGCCCCGCCGTGGCACCCCGGGCCCCCGCCGGAGGATGCGGCCGCGCCGAACGGGTGATTACACAAAGATAAAGCAGATCCCGCGATCGGCCTGAGATTTTTCCAAGGTTTTTTGCCGAGCCCTGAACCGCAGGCCTCCCGCCGGCCCCGGGCTCGGCGGGTGGATTTTTTAGCCGGCATGAATAAGTGACATATAACGGCTGGAAAATATTTTCGGGCAGCTTGACAAGTGTGACTGCAACCAGTAGCCTGGGCTGGCTACGCCTGGAAAGTGTAATCTAGGTGAAATCCCGGCGGCTGCAGAACTCCAGGCACGGCTGGGGAGCTCCTGCAGACGGCAAGGGGGGCTCAGACCCCCAGCCCTGTCCGTCTGTCCCGTGGTTGCGCCACGCAGGTGATGCTGAGTTTGGGCGAGGAGATCCCGTGGGGGTTTGGGAGAGAAAATCCCCCCAAACACCCATTTTGGGGGGCGGTGTGAGTCCCCAAGAGCTCTGCACCCCGGTGGGTGATAGAATGTTGGACAGGGGGGTTTCAGCGCCCCAGTTTAGCCAAGCACCCCAAATTGTGGATATGGGGTACAAGATGGGCTCAATCGCATCCCCCTGGTGCTGGGGGCACCCAAAGGGTCTCGGATCCCACCCCAAATGCTCATCCAGACCGGGATGAGCCCCCCCGAGCCCCGGGGCCGCTGTCCCAGCACAGCTGAGGGCACTGCGAGCCCTTCCAGCCCTTCCAGCCGCCGTTCCCAACCGGAGATCCGACCCGGATCTGACCCTGCGGCCGCTCCCGGGCACCGAGACCTGACCGGGTGAAGGCAAACCGTGGCCACGGCCGGTTCCTTCCTCCCTGATTGCCCCAAGGGCTGCATCTCCCGGCGCTTTCCCGTTTTGGCATCCTTGGGAGCGACGCGGCGGCACGGGAGGCGCTTCCCCTTCCGCTGGCGCTGCCAAGGACGGGTGGCATCACCGCGGTGGCATCGCCGGGGGTGGCCGGCGAGCCGCGGGCAGCCGGTGGCCTCAGGATACCTCTGGCATGAGGAGCACAAATCCCTCTCCCGGTGTTTTCCCTCCCTGCAGCTGCAGTGGTGGCAAAATTTTGGTGTTTGGCCGATTTTGGAGCTCGGGGAGCGTCTCAACACCCCAAAATTCAACTAAACACTCGCACGGGATGCCAGGGGGGGATCAGGGGGAAGTCAGGAGGGTGGCAAGGGGTTCTGGCTCCCCGAAAAATTGAATTTCATCATCTCAGTGCTGCGGAGCCAAACAAGGGTGAATCCCCGGCTCGCTCCATGCGTGGCAGGGCCTGATCCCCCCCCCCCCCCCCCCCGCCCCCCACCCCCGTAATTAAATTAATTAATCCCATCGGGATCTCATAAAGGCAGAACAGGAATGGGAAAGGGGCAAAACCCAGCCCCGGGAGGCGAGGGGGGGTCTCGGGGTGCAGGGAAGGGGGGCGAGGAGGGGACAGTGGTGAAGTTCATGAATCGGGGGAAGCCTCGTCCCCAGCGCTCAGCTGGAGGAAGCGGGAGCGGGGGGAAGGCTCCAGCCGGCTCTGCCCGGACGGTTTTGCAAGCTCTGCTGTTTCAGCCCGGGAGGGCAGGAAGGGAAGGATTTTTGGCCAGAAAAAAGCCCTCGTGTAGACAGAGTTATATCAACAGCCGCCTCGCAGCGCAGACAATGCCAGTACAGAGAAACGTGATCCCCCGCCAGACCCCGGCCCTCGCAGCGGGCTCAGCCCTGCGCGGCCCTGCCGTGCCTCAGTTTCCCCCTCCCCAAATCCTCCCATCCCCTTCAGGGCTCACAGGGACGCGGGGATTTGCCCCTCGCAGCACCCAGTTTGTTCCCAGCCCTTGCAAAACCTGGGGAGCAGCTCCGAACCCCCCGTCCCGGCACGGAGGGACCCCAACCCGCGGTGGCACCTCCGGGGTGTCCCGGGGGGGGGGGACGAGCTTTGGCTGCGGGCTGGCGGAGCGGGGGAAACCAAGAGGTGCAGAGTGCGGGCTCAGGGATGGGGGATGGAGTGGGGGGCCGCCATGGGGGGCTGGGGGCTCCCCGCCGCCTTTGACAGCTTTTGGCAGGGAAAGCGGGGACCCCCTGCTCCTCACCCTGAGTACAACCAGCTGCATCCCGGAGCGGGACCCGCTGCTCCCCCCGTTCCCCCGGCCGGGAGTGCCCGGGCCCGGCGCTGCGGAGCCCCGAGGTGCGTGCGGGGCACGGTCCCGCTCCCCGCGCTCGCTCCCGGCCCCCGCGCTCCCCTTTGTCCGCCCGCCCGGCCGCGCATCCCCCCGCTCCCACCGGCTTTGCAGGGGTCCTTGTAGTCCAGGGGCTCCTCGTCCTCCTCCTCTTCCTCCAGCACGTAGGAATAGTCCGGAAAGCGCAGGGCCCGGGCCAGGAGCAGGCAGAGGAGCAGCCCGCAGCTCCGCAGCCCGGCCATGGCTCCGGCCGGCGTTTTTTTTTTCCTCTCTTCCCTCTTTCCTTCCCTTCTTCGCTTTTTTTTTTTTTTTTTTTTTTTTTTTTTCCTCCTCGCTCTCTCTCCCTTCCTTTTTTTTTTTTTTCCTTTCTTTTTTTTTTTTTTTTTTTTAGGGAAATGAGATCTGGCGGGGGCGGGTTCAAGCGCGGAGCTCGGCCCCTGCTGCAGCCCCGGGCGCAGGGCTCGGAGCGGGGCCAGCGCCGGGGGGCGGCGGCCACCGGCACCGGGACCTGGCCCGCAGCCCCCGCAGCCCCCGCTGCTGCCCCTCCGCAGCCCCCGCACCGGGGCTGCCCCGGCCCGGCCCGTCCCGCACCCCCCGAGCCCCGTTTCGGATCCCCCGGTACCGACAGTGCTCTCTCCGGTACCGTCCCCATATCCCCGGTACCAATCCCGCTCTCCCCCGGTCCCGTCCCATATTCCCAGTACTGATCCCGGTCTCCCCCGGTTCCGTTTTCCCCAGTACGGATCCCGGTTTTACTCCCGTCCTGCTCCGTTTTACCGGTACCGACCCCGCTCTCTCCCAGTTCTGTTTCACGGTACCGATCCTGGTCTCCCCCACTCCTGTTCCGTTTTCCCGGTACCGATCCCGGTCCCCCCAGTCCCGTCCCTTATCCGCGGTACCGATCCTGCCGAGCTTCCCCGGTCCAGTTCCGTTTTCCCCGGTCCCCATCCCGGTCTCCCCCGGTCCTGTTTCATTTTCCCCCTACCGATCCCGCTCTCCTCCAGTCCCGTTCCGTTTTCCCCGGTACCGACCCGGTTTCCCCCATTCCTGCTCCGTTTTCCCGGTACCAATCCCGGTCTCCCCCGGTCCCGTCCCATATCCTCAGTACCGGTCCTGGTCTCCCCCGGTTCCGTTTTCCCCGGTACCGACTCTGGTCTCCCCTGATCCCGTTCCGTTTTCCCTGGTCCCGATCCTGGTCTCCCTCAGTCCTGTTTCATTTTCCCCGGTACCGATCCCGGTCTCCCCCATTCCCGTTCCCTTTCCCCCGGTACCGATCCCGCTCTCCCCCGGTCCTGTTTCATTTTCCCCAGCACCGATCCCGGTCTTTCCCGGTCCTGCTCCGTTTTCCTGGTACTGATCCCAGTCTCTCCCAGTCCCGTCCCATATCCCGGTACCGATCCAGTCTCCCTTGGTCCCGTAATGTTTTCCCCGGTACCAATCCCACTCTCCCCTGGTCCCGTCCCATATCCCCGCTACCGATCCAGTATCCCCGGTCCTGCTCCATTTTCCCCGGTACCGATCCCGCTCTCCCCCGGTCCCATTCCGTTTTCCCCGGTACCGATCCCGCTCTCCCCCGGTCCCATTCCGTTTTCCCCGGTACCGATCCCGCTCTCCCCCATTCCTGTTCCGTTTTCCCCGGTACCGATCCCGCTCTCCCTCACTCCTGTTCCGTTTTCCCCGGTCTCCCCTGGTCCCGTCCCATATCCCCGGTACCGATCCAGTATCCCCGGTCGTGTTTCATTTTCTGCCTTACCTATCCCGCTCTCCCCCGGTCCCATTCCGTTTTCCCCGGTACCGACCCGGTCCCCCCCATTTCTGTTCCGTTTCCCCCCATACTGATCCCACTCTCCCCTGGTCCCACTCTGCTCTCGCCGGTACCGATCCCAGTTTCCCTCAGTCCTGTTTCATTTTCCCCCGTACCGATTTGGGTCTCCCCTGGTCCGGTTCCGTTTTCCCGGGTACCGACCCGGTCCCCCCCATTCCTGTTCCGTTTCCCCCCATACTGATCCCACTCTCCCTTGGTCCCACTCTGCTCTCCCCGGTACCGATCCCAGTTTCCCTCAGTCCTGTCCTGTTTCCCCCGTACTGATTTGGGTCTCCCCTGGTCCGGTTCCGTCTTCCCCGGTACCGACCCGGTCCCCCCCATTCCTGTTCCGTTTCCCCCCATACTGATCCCACTCTCCCCTGGTCCCACTCTGCTCTCCCCGGTACCGATCCCAGTCTCCCTCAGTCCTGTCCTGTTTCCCCCGTACGGATCCTGGTCTCCTTTGGTCCCATCCCATATCCCGGTACCGATCCCGGTCTCCCCCAGTCCCGTTCTGTTCTCCCTGGTACCGATCCCGCTCTCTCCCAGTCCCATCCCATATCCCGGTACCGATCCCGGTCTCCCCGGTCCTGCACCATTTTCCCCTGGTACCGACCCCAGTCTCCCCTGGTCCCAAACCCACCTCCCATCACCGATCCCTCCCCCACCTCTCCGTGCACCCCAATATTTCTCCTGCCCCACTCCGGTCCCATCCGGTGTCCCCAGCCCCGCTCGTGCCACCCCTCAGTTCCCCGGTACCGATCCAGGGCCCCCCTGGATCAATCCCAGCCCCCCAGTATTCCCAGGACACAAATCCCACAATGCCAGCACCCATCTGTCCCCTTTGGTGCCACCCCGTGTCCCCCAGCACCCCAAAATCACCCAGTCCCACACCCCCTGTTGGGGTCTGGTGCCCCAAATTCCCACCCCACATTCCCCACATTTTCCAGTCCCATTTTCCCCAGTCCCATATCCCAACCCTGCCTGTCTGCTTGTTCACCCCTCATCCTGCACCCCAAATCCTGGCCAGCACCCCAAGGACTGAATGGGCACCCCAAGAGCTGGAAAAACACCCCAAGAATGGTGGGCAAGGAGCCTGGGAGGGGCATGAGCACCCCAGGAGCAGGATGAATGCAGCGGAGTGTACACCCCAAAAGCTGAGCAAGCACCCCAGGAAGGATGGCCAGGCACCCCAAAAGTGGGATGACCACCTTGGGGAGGGTGTGTGAGCACCCTAAGATCAGGATGAGCACCCCAGGAACAAGACGAGCACCCCAGGAAAGGCTGGGCAAGTGGATGAGCACCCCAAAAGCTGGGCCAGCACTCCAGGAAGGGTGACCAAGCACCCCAAAAATGGGATGACCACCCAGAGGATGGTGTGTGAGCACCCTGGGATCAGGATGAGCACCCCAAGAGCTGAAAAAACACCCCAAGAATGGTGGGCAAGGAGCCCAGGAGCAGGATGAACACCCCAGGAACAGGATGAGCATCCCAAAAATTGGGCAAGCACCTCAGGAAAGATGGCCAAGCACCCCAAAAGTTGGATGACCACCTCAGGGAGGGTAGGTGAACATCTTTGGGATCGGAATGAGCACCCCAGGAGCTGGAAAAGCCCCCTGGGAGTGGTGGGCAAGGAGTCCAGGAGCAGGATGAGCACCCCAAGAACAGGATGAGCACCCCAGGAAAGGTTGGGCGAGTGTAGGAGCACCTCAAAATCTGGGCAAGCACCCCAGGAAGGATGACCAAGCACCCCAAAACTGGGATGACCACTTTGGGGAGGCTGGGGGAGCCCCCCAAGAACAGGATGAGCACCCCAGGAAGATTGGGCGAGTGTAGGAGCACCCAAAAATTTGTGCAAGCACTCCAGGAAGGGTGGCCAGGCACCCCAAAAGTGGGATGACCACCTCAGGGAGGGTGTGTGAGCACCCTGGGATCAGGAAGAGCACCCCAGGAGCCAGAAAAACACCCTGGAAGTGGTGGGCAAGGAGCCCAGGAGCAGGATGAGCACCCCAGGAAAGGGTGGGCGAGTGTAGGAGCACCCCAAAAGCTGAGCAAACACCACAGAAAGGGTGGCCAGGCACCCCAAAAGTGGGATGACCACCTCAGGGAGGGTGTGTGAGCACCCTGGGATCAGGATGAGCACCCTGGGATCAGGATGAGCACCCCAGGAGCTGGGTCAGCCCCCCAAGTGAGCACTTGGGGAGCAGCCCAGGGTGATCCTAACACAATCCCAGCCCCCCAGGGTGGCCAAGGGACAGGGACACGGCCCTGTCCCCTTGCAGTGGCCCTGCGGGGCCATTCCAGCCTGGGGATGCTGCAGTGGGATCTGGCTCACCCCGTGCTGCCCCTACAAACCCGTCCCTCTCCTCTCACGGCACTCCAGACTTGCATTAACTTTGTTTTTTAGGATTTTAAGTGTTTCCTGTGTTTGATGACCTCCACAGGGACACACTGGGGGACACCAGCATCCAGGCTCTGCTCACCAAGCCCCCAAATCCCCTTTCCCTTCACTTTTGGGGATCCCCTGCATCCAGGGCCGGGCTCATTCCCCCCAGGAATGACGGAGGAACGACGGAGGAATGACGGAGTCTCCTTCGCCCCTCATCTCCGTGTCGCTTTCCTCCCCCATCAGGATCATCCCAGGATGTTTTCCTTCTTCTCCCTTATTGCAAAACCCACATCCAGCAATTCTTTCCTCCTCAGAGCAGATAAATAAACCCTGGAAAAGCGGCTGAGGCCGTGTCCCTGCTCTGCCCCAGCCCTCAGGTCACAAAACTCATCGCAGGGACGGGAATTTGGGGAGCAACCGCTGGATTCCGCTCCGGGCTGGAGCCCATCTCCCAAGAAAACAAACAAACTCTTGGAATCCTTCTTGTTTTCATCCCGGGCTGGGGCTGGGGAGGATGTTTGGAGTCCCTGGGTGATGTCAGTCCATGATGTCAGGGTCCAGCCGTGGCTCTCCAGGCTCAGATCTCCCCTTTCTCACGGAGCGCTCCGGGGAGCCCGGCCCGGCCCAGGAGCCGTTCCCACGGCAGAACATTCCCCCAAAATCCAGCTGCAGGCTGGGCTCCCCCGGGAGCCTGCGGGACACGGCCACCGGCACTGCGACATGGGGCCCTACCTGGAACAGGAGCATCGGGGTGGGAATGTCCCCATCCCCGGGGAGATGTCACCTGGCAGCAGGATGGGAATGTCCCCATCCCTGGGGAGATGTCACCTGGCGTCAGGATGGGAATGTCCCCATCCCTGGGGAGATGTCACCTGGCAGCAGGATGGGAATGTCCCCATCCCTGGGGAGATGTCACCTGGTGTCAGGATGGGAATGTCCCCATCCCTGGGGAGATGTCACCTGGCGTCAGGATGGGAATGTCCCCATCCCTGGGGAGATGTCACCTGGCAGCAGGATGGGAATGTCCCCATCCCCAGGGAGATGTCACCTGGTGTCAGGATGGGAATGTCCCAGTCCCTGGGGAGATGTCACCTGGCAGCAGGATGGGAATGTCCCCATCCCTGGGGAGATGTCACCTGGCAGGGCCTGAGCATCAGGATGGGAATGTCCCCATCCCCGAGGAGATGTCACCTGGCATCAGGATGGGAATGTCCCCATCCCTGGGGAGATGTCACCTGGCATCAGGATGGGAATGTCCCCATCCTCAAGGAGATGTCACCTGGCACCAGGATGGGAATGTCCCCATCCCTGGGGAGATGTCACCTGGCAGGGCCTGAGCATCAGTATGGGAATGTCCCCATCCCCGAGGAGATGTCACCTGGCAGCAGGGTGGGAATGTCCCCATCCCCAGGGAGATGTCACCTGTCGGGGCCTGAGCATCAGGGCGGGCATGTCCCCATCCCCAGGGAGATGTCACCTGGCATCAGGATGGGAATGTCCCCATCCCTGGGGAGATGTCACCTGGCACCAGGATGGGAATGTCCCAGTCCCAGGAACCCTGGGGAGATGTCACCTGGCATGGCCTGAGCATCAGTATGGGAATGTCCCCATCCCCGAGGAGATGTCACCTGGCAGCAGGGTGGGAATGTCCCCATCCCTGGGGAGATGTCACCTGGCATCAGGATGGGAATGTCCCCATCCCTGGGGAAATGTCACCTGGCAGGGCCTGAGCATCAGGGTGGGAATGTCCCAGTCCCAGGAGCCCTGGGGAGATGTCCTCATCTCAGCAGCCCTAGGAGATGTCACCTGGCATCAGGATGGGAGTGTCCCAGTCCCAGGAACCCTGGGGAGATGTCATCAGACAGGGTCTAAATATCAGGATGGGAATGTCCTCATCCCGGGAAACCTGGGGAAATGTCACCTGGCATCAGGATGGGAATGTCCCCATCCTCAAGGAGATGTCACCTGGCATCAGGATGGGAATGTCCCCATCCCCAGGGAGATGTCACCTGGCATCAGGATGGGAATGTCCTCATCCCTGGGGAGATGTCACCTGGCACCAGGATGGGAATGTCCCCATCCCTGGGGAAATGTCACCTGGCAGGGCCTGAGCATCAGGATGGGAATGTCCCCATCCCTGGGGAGATGTCACCTGGCGTCAGGATGGGAATGTCCCAGTCCCAGGAACCCTGGGGAGATGTCACCAGACAGGGTCTAAATATCAGGATGGGAATGTCCTCATCCCGGGAAACCTGGGGAAATGTCACCTGGCATCAGGATGGGAATGTCCCCATCCTCAAGGAGATGTCACCTGGCATCAGGATGGGAATGTCCCCATCCCCAGGGAGATGTCACCTGGCATCAGGATGGGAATGTCCTCATCCCTGGGGAGATGTCACCTGGCACCAGGATGGGAATGTCCCCATCCCTGGGGAAATGTCACCTGGCAGGGCCTGAGCATCAGGATGGGAATGTCCCCATCCCTGGGGAGATGTCACCTGGCGTCAGGATGGGAATGTCCCAGTCCCAGGAACCCTGGGGAGATGTCACCAGACAGGGTCTAAATATCAGGATGGGAATGTCCTCATCCCGGGAAACCTGGGGAAATGTCACCTGGCATCAGGATGGGAATGTCCCAGTCCCAGGAGCCCTGGGCAGATGTCACCTAGCAGGGCCTGAGCATCAGTATGGGAATGTCCCCATCCCTGGGGAGATGTCACCTGGCATCAGGGTGGGAATGCCCTCATCCCAGGAGCCATGGGGGGATGTTGGGCTTGTGCATCAGGATGGGAATGTCCTCATCCCTGGGGAGATGTCACCTGGCATCAGGATGGGAATGTCCCCATCTCAGGAACGCTGGGGGATGCCACCTGGAACAAATGTCCCCATCCCAGGAGCCCTGGATGAATGTCACCTCGCGGGGGCCTGAGGATCAGGATGGGAATTTCCTCATCCCAGGAGTCCTGGGACAAATGTCCCCACCTGGCACCAATGTCCCCCTCCCAGTAGCCCTGGGGAGATGTCACCTGGCACAGGCACACGGATTCCAGCGCTCCTACCTCACCCTGCCCACCCTGCAGGGCTTCCTTGGCACCTTGGAATGCCAGCTGGGCGATGCCAAGGCCTGGCACCGGCACAGCCGTGAGGGTGGGGGCACCAGGAGCTGCCAGGAGCATTCCTGGATCCATCCTCAGCTTTTCCATGCCCAGAACCTGCACACAAGGAGCAGCCCGGGCTGTTCCCAGCACCTTTTCCCCATGGACCCAAGGGAGGTCCCTGTGCAGTGAGACTGGCACTGGATTGTCCCCTGTGGCCACTGTCACACAACCCTGGGGGCTGCAGGGTGGCAGCTCCTCCTCCCAGGGATGGGATCCCTCACTCCCAGCATCTCACAGAATCACAGAATCACAGAATTTTCAAGACTGGAAGAGACCTATAAGATCATCTAGTCCAGCTGATGTTCTAACTGTTCAGCTAGATCATGGCAGCAAGTGCCACATCCAGTCTTTTTTTAAATTCTTCAAGGGATGATGCCTCTACCACCTCACTGGGTAAATGATTCCAGTTTCTGACCACTCTTTCTGTGAAGTATTTCCTTCTTACTTCTAACTTACATCTAGCTTGACGCAACTTGAGACTGTGTCCTCTTGTTCTATCCGTTGTCGCCCGGAGAAAGAGGCCGACCCCCAGCTCACTACAGTCTCTCCTGGCGGGTTTTACTCTGATTTCCCCCCCTGAGGTCCCTGCTGTGCCACAAACCTCCAGAAATCAGAATTATTGCTCAAGGAGCTGGTCCTGCCAACTTTGTGTCACCTCCTCCCTCTGCTCCAGCCTTGGGGGGTTCTGGGGGTCAGGGAGGGTTTGGGAGGGGACCCCTGGAGCTGAGGAGGTCCTGGATGGGTGCCCCAGGTCCTGGCAGGCTGCAGGAGCAGCTTCCCTGGTTCCAGAGGGGGAAATGGGGCTGGAGCCAGGGTGGGAAATGTGGGGGCTGGTGGTCCTCACTTGGGGCTGGTGGGCTTCCATTCCTGGGGGTTGGATGGGCTGCTCTGTTCCTTCTCTCTGCCCCAATTCAGTGTCCTGATCCCAACAACTTCTGGTCCTAATGATGCCAGCATCGTCCTAATACTGCCTGATCCCATCCTAATAAAGCCTGATCCTAATAAAACCGTGGTCCCGATCCTTATTATAAAATTATAACTCCTGATCCTTATAGAAGCAGCGTCTCAGTCCTAATAGTGTCTGATCCCAAAACACCCAATGCCAATAACACAAATATCCCAGTCCTAACAACTCCTGATTCTAATAACACCAACATCCTGATCCCAGTAACTCCTGGTCCTAATAATGCCAGAGTCCCATCCTAATAAATCCTGATCCTAATAAAATCGTGGTCATTATAACTCCTGATCCTTACAGAACCAGCATCTCAGTCCTAATAGTGTCTGATCCCAATAACACCAATATGTCAGTCCTAATCACTCCTGATCCCAATAACACCAACATCCTGATCCAAATAATTCCTGATCCTAACAGTACCAGCATTCCTGTTCTCATAACACCTGAGCCTAATAATGCCTGATCCCATCCTAATAAAGCCTAAACCTAATAAAATCCTGGTCTTTATAACTCCTGATCCTTATAGAACCACCATCCCAGTCCCAACAATCCCTGATCCCAATAACACCAATCCTGACAATCCTGATCCCAGTAACTCCTGGTCCTAATAATGCCGAATCCCGTCCTAATAAAGCCTGATCCTAATAAAATCGTGGTCATTATAACTCCTGATCCTTACAGAACCAGCATCTCAGTCCTAATAGTGTC
Source organism: Ammospiza nelsoni (assembly GCF_027579445.1). Taxonomy (NCBI): domain Eukaryota; kingdom Metazoa; phylum Chordata; class Aves; order Passeriformes; family Passerellidae; genus Ammospiza; species Ammospiza nelsoni. Next base: position 4,776,290 of record NC_080662.1, read on the forward strand.
TGATCCTGATAACTCCTGGTCCTAATGATTCCAGAATCATCCTAATAATGCCAGAGTCCCATCCTAATAAAGCCTGATCCTAAAAAAATTGTGGTCCTGATCCTTATTATAAAATTATAACTCCTGATCCTTATGGAACCAGCATCTCAGTCCTAATAGTGTCTGATGCCAATAACACAAATATCCCAGTCCCAACAACCCCTGATCCTAATAACATCAACATCCTGATCCCAATAATTCCTGATCCTCACAGCACCAGCATTCCTGTCCTAATAACACCTGGGCTGAATAATGCCTGATCCCAACACCAGCTCCCTCATCCTAAAACCCCCAATAACTCCCAATTCTTATAATGCCTGATCTTGATAACTCCTGGTCCTAATAATGTCAGAGTCCCATCCTAATAAAGCCTGATCCTAATGAAATCATGGTGATTATAACTCCTGATCCTTATAGAACCACCTAATAATGTCTGATCCCAATACCACCAATATGTCAGTCCTAATAACTCCTGATCCTAATAACACCAACATCCTGATCCCAATAACTCCTGGTCCTAATAATGACAGAGTCCCATCCTAATAAATCCTGATCCTAATAAAATTGTGGTCATTATAACTCCTGATCCTTACAGAACCAGCATCTCAGTCCTAATAGTGTCTGATCCCAAAAACACCAATATCCCAGTCCTAATAACTCCTGATCCTAATAACACCAACATCCTGATCCGAATAATTCCTGACCCTAACAGTACCAGCATTCGTATCCTAATAACACCTGAGCTGAATGATGATCCCAGCACCAGCTTCCTCATCCTAAAAACCCCAATAATTCCCAATTCTTACAATGCCTGATCCTGATAACTCCTGATCCCAATAATTCTTGATCCTCACAATACCAGCATTCCTGTCCTAATAACAGGAATGTTATTAGGAGCCTGATAATGCCTGATCCCAACACCAGCTCCCTCATCCTAAAAATCCCAATAATTCCCAATTCTTACAATGCCTGATCCTGATAACTCCTGACCCTGATAACTCCTGATCCTAACAACACCAACATCCTGATCCCAATAATTCCTGATCCTAACAGCACCAGCATTCCTATCTGAGCTGAATATTGCCTGATCCCAACACCAGCTCCCTCATCCCAAAAACCCAATAATTCCCAATTCTTACAATGCCTCATCCTGATAACTCCTGACCCTATTAACACCAACATCCTGATCCCAATAATTCCTGACCCTAACAGCACCAGCATTCCTATCCTAATAACACCTGAGCTGAATATTGCCTGATCCCAACACCAGCTCCCTCATCCCAAAAACCCCAATAATTCCCAATTCTTACAATACCCCATCCTGATATCTCCCCATCCCAGCAGCCTGTCCTAAATCTCTCGGCGCCAACGATCGCTGTCCTCGGGCAGCGTCTGGTGGCCGCGCTGCTTTGGGCACAGGCTGGCTCCAGGAATAGCTCCAGACCTGATTCTGGTTCCTGTCCCTCTCCTTCATCCCAGCCTGGCACAGCACAAACCCATTTATCCCGCCGGGCCAGCTCAGGTCAGGCAGCCATTGAGCCCCCAGGTTGTGTCAGTGACAGAAATTCCCCCAAAATCCAAGCCCGGAGCCCCTCAAGGCGTTTTTAAGGCCGGGGGAAGGCGGGAGCTGGCGGGGAGCGAAGAACTGGAACGCAGAATTGTGTTTTCCTTTAAATGTCACGGGTTTTTTTTAAGCTCATTTTTGCACTTGGGTTTGGCGAAGCTGAGAAGACTTAAGTGACAAACCAGCTGTCCCCTGGCACAGCGCAGACACCCCCGGACCCCAAAACTGGGGTGGGCACGGCGGGGGTGGCTCCAGTGGGGTTGTGGGGGCGCTGCAGGGTGGGCGGGGGTCCTGCAGCCCCCCACCCACCCTGCTAAGCCCAGTAGACGGGCAGGAGGCTGCAGAGGATGCCCGCCGTGGTGCCCAGCATGGAGCGGTCAGCCAAGGGCATGGAGATCTTGTCTTCAGCCTGGGCGTGGGGGGAAAGGCACATCCTTCAGCATCATCATCTTCATCACCATCTTCATCACTCCTCCGCTCAGGGAGGGGCTGCACAAGGCGCTGAGCCCCCCAACTCCCCCAGACCCAGCCAGGCGCTCACCTGCCGGCGCTGGAAGCTCTCCAGCACGCTGTCCAGCCCCGGCATGTTGTCCTGGTCCACTCGGGTCACGTAGCAGGCGCGGTGCAGCCGGGCTCTGTAGCTCACCAGCAGCTGTTGGGAGCCAAACCCGGCTCAGCTCCATCCCATATCCCCCTCCTGGTGTCCCCAGAGCCCCCCACTCACATTCCTGTAGTCATAGATGACCGTGGCCGCGTTGCCGTCGCCGCTGTCCAGGTAGAAAGTGGCCGCGTTCTCGTCGTCTCCCCACAAACCGGCCCGCAGCACCTGGAGGGCACCGAGGGGGGCTCAGAGCCTGCAGCAGCCCCTTCCCCTGGCATGGGGGGTTGTCACAGACATCTTTTCATAAAAATCCTTTCTTTAGGATTTTTCTCCCTTCTGAGCAGCAACAAAATGTAAACAATGGTTATCTGCTGCTGTGGAATGCTACAGGTGGATCCGTGATTGGTCTTCTGTAGATGTTTGGATTTACTGACCACTCTGGAGCACACTGGTCCAACCCCTCATCCTGGGCACTGGGAATGCAGCATCCCACATCCAAACCTTCATCCTGGGCACTGGGAATGCAGCATCCCACTTCCAACCCTTCACCCTGGGCACTGGGAATGCAGCATCCCATGGATCAGACCCTCATCCTGGGCACTGGGAATGCAGCATCCCATGGTCCAACCCTTCATCCTGGGCACTGGGAATGCAGCATCCCATGGTCCAACCCCTCATCCTGGGCACTGGGAATGCAGCATCCCACGTCCCTCGCTTTCTGCCAGGACACAAACCTTTGTTATTCATTCCTTTTCTATTCTCAGCTTAGCTAGCTTCTGAGAACTTTCCTATTTCTTTTTAGTATCGTTATAATGTAGTACATCTATCCTAAACGAACAAATCAAGCCTTCTGAACATGGAACTAACGTTCTCGTCTCTCTCTTCACCCCGCAACCCTCGCAAGCCCCGTGACAGGGCGTGGCACGGGGGGTGGCACTGGCGGTGGCACTCACGCTGTCGCCGCGGCGCTGCTCCACGCTCAACCACATCAGCAGCGCGCCGGCCACGATGACCACGAGCAGGACCAGCACCAGCGCCACGATGAGCAGGCAGCGCAGGCGGCCGCAGCTCAGCAGCTTGCGGGGCAGGTAGCACAGCAGCCGGGGCACGAAGCACAGCGACTTCCTGAGGCAGCCGGAGCAGCTGGCACAGCCGGGACACTTGGGGCACTTGGGGCACTTGGGGCACTCGCAGCACTTGGGCAGGCAGCAGCACTTGGCGCAGCACCAGCCGCATCTGGCGCAGCATTTGGTGCAGCACCAGCTGCATTTGGTGCAGCATTTGGCGCAGCACGTGGCGCAGGGCAGGCAGCAGCCCGGGCAGCAGCAGCCGTTCCCCGAGTCCTGGGGGTGCAGGAAAATGGGGGAATTTGGGGTCAGAGGAGTGGAAATGGGAGCTGGGGGATGCAGGAGGTTGGGGGTGGATTGCAGCTCTCATCCTGCTGCCCCCCAGCATCCTGATGCCCCCCTGGGCACTGGGAATGCAGCATCCCATGGTCCAAACTCCCATCCTGGGCACTGGGAATGCAGCATCCCACATCCAACCCCTCACCCTGGGCACTGGGAATGCAGCATCCCATGGTCCAAACTCCCATCCTGGGCACTGGGAATGCAGCATCCCACATCCAACCCCTCACCCTGAGCACTGGGAATGCAGCATCCCACATCCAACCCTTCATCCTGGGCAGCATCCCACTGTCCAAACCCCCCTGTCGGGCACTGGTGCCTTGCTGGGATAAACTGGGCAAAGCCCTGTGCCCAGCTGGCTGCAGGGACACTGCAGGGATGGCAGTGCCACCCTGCAGGGACTCACCTCTTCTTCAAGCACCACCTGCTTCATGCTGCTGTCCATGGCTGCTGCCTCCTCCTCCTCCTCCTCCTCCTCCCATTCCCAGCCCAGTCTGACTGCAGGGACTGGCATCTTTATACTGGGGCACTGGGGTGGGGACGCTGTGAAGGGTCTGGTGGCCCTGGGGTGCAGCCAGGCCCTGGCATGTGACCCACTCCAGTGGTGTTTGCTGAGCGCCCACTCCCAGCTGGGTCCCCTGGGAACCTGCAGCTCAAGAGGCTCCGAGGGCGCTGGGTCAAGGACCCTTGTCCCCAGGCACGGGGACCTCTCTGCTGCCCAGCAGCGAGGTGCCAGGGCCAAAACAAACCCTCCAGGGTGGAGCATCCGGCTGTGCCCGTGCCCAGGGTGGCAGCTGGCTCGTGTCCCTGTGCCAGCTTGGGCACCTGCAGCTGCTTGATGTGGCAAGGAGCAAACAGGACGTGAAATATTTCCTGTAATCCACGGGGACGGGTGGGAACGGGGTCACCGTGGTGTGGGGAGTGTCCCTGACCCTCATTCCTGCTCCTGAGGCTGCTCAGACACTGCTGGTGGCTTTGGAGCTGGCAGAGGTGCCCACAGTGCAGATCTGAGTGTCCCTGACCCTCATTCCTGCTCCTGGGGCTGCTCAGACACTGCTGGTGGCTTTGGGGCTGGCAGAGGTGCCCACAGTGTGGATTTGAGTGTCCCTGACCCTCATTCCTGCTCCTCAGGCTGCTCAGACACTGCTGGTGGCTTTTAGGGCTGGCAGAGGTGCCCACAGGGTGAATTTATTTGAGTGTCCCTGACCCTCATTCCTGCTCCTAGGGCTGCTCAGACACTGCTGGTGGCTTTGGAGCTGGCAGAGGTGCCCACAGTGTGGATTTGAGTGTCCCTGACCCTCATTCCTGCTCCTCAGGCTGCTCAGACACTGCTGGTGGCTTTGGAGCTGGCAGAGGTGCCCACAGGGTGAATTTATTTGAGTGTCCCTGACCCTCATTCCTGCTCCTGAGACTGCTCAGACACTGCTGGTGGCTTTGGAGCTGGCAGAGGTGCCCACAGTGTGGATTTGAGTGTCCCTGACCCTCATTCTTCTCCTGGGGCTGCTCAGGCGCTGCTGGTGGCTTTGGGGGCTGGCAGAGGTGCCCACAGTGCAGATCTGAGTGTCCCTGACCCTCATTCCTGCTCCTGGGGCTGCTCAGGCGCTGCTGGTGGCTTTTAGGGCTGGCAGAGGTGCCCACAGGGTGAATTTATTTGAGTGTCCCTGACCCTCGTTCCTGCTCCTGGGGCTGCTCAGGCGCTGCTGGTCACTTTTGGGGCTGGCAGAGGTGCCCACAGTGGGGATTTTTTTGGGGTTAGGGGGTCCCAGCTCTGGTGTGTCCCCCTCAGGTGGCATGGGGACACTGCTGAGCTTTGGTTTTGCCCATCCATGAGCTCCTCCTGCAACTGGGACCCCTCCAGTTCCCCCTGAGACCCCCAACACCCCCAATACTGAACGTTGCCTCTTTTCCCAGGGTGTCAAGGGCCACAAGAGTTCCTTGAGTGGCTCCTGGCTGTTTGTTCTGTCCCCATGGGAGCCCTTATCAGCTTCCCTGGCCCACGGCACCCCCTTGACCCAGCTCCTTATCACGGTCAGGGTTTTTTGGGAAGCAGAGCTGCTGGCTCTGAGCCAGCACATGGAAACCTGCAATGTCCCTCCTGTTCCCAGCAAAGTGTCACCCCCCCGGGGCAATGACCTTGCTCTCTGCCCATGGATGTGATTTTGGGGACAACAGTGAGTTTGCAGCTCTGGAAAGATCAAATCAACTTCCAGGGGTCTCTTTTTCCCCCTCCCAGCCTCGCTGCTCCTCTGGTTTTCAGTGCTGCACTTGGGAGAGGCCCCAAGGCTGATGGAGGGGCAAGAGGGGCTGGAATGGTTGGGAAAAGGGTGAGGATGAGGAGGAGGAGGAGCTGGAGCGAGTGGATCGTGGTGTCTGTGGGTGACACTTGGTTCCCACTGGGGATGTGGCGCAGTCCCTCTGTCCCCACCTGCATGAGGAGGGGACAGGGTTGGGAGATTTTACTGAAGGGCTGAAAGCGCAGGGGCTGCTCCTTTGTGCTCACCCTCCATGCTCCAAACTGGGGGGGCACAGCTGGGGATACTGGGGGGACAGAGTTGGGGACACTGGGGGGATGCAGGTGGGGACAATGGGGGAACACAACTGGGGACAATGGGAGGGCACATGTGGGGACAATGAGAGGACATATGTGGGGACAATGAGAGGGCACAGCTGGGGACATGGGCAGGACACAGTTGGGGACGATGGGAGGGCACAGTTGGGGACCCTGAGGGGGCACAGGTGCGGACAATGAGAGGACGCAGTTGGGGACAATGGAAGGGCCCAGCAGGGGACAATGGGAGGGCCCAGGTGGGGACACTGGGGGGACAGAAGTGGGGACACTGGGGGCACACAGTTGGGGACAATGGGGGGGCACAGGTGGGGACACTGGGGGGACACAGTTTGGGACAATGGGAGGGCCCAGGTGGGGACAATGGGAGGGCAGAGGTGGGGACCCTGAGGGGGCAGAGGTGGGGACAATGAGAGGACCCAGGTGGCGACAATGGGAGGGCACAGGTGGGGACCCTGAGGGGGCACAGGTGGGGACAGTGGGGGAACACAACTGGGGACAATGAGAGGACGCAGTTGAGGACAATAGGAAGGCCCAGCAGGGGACAATGAGAGGACCCAGGTGGGGACAATGGGAGGGCACAGTTGGGGACAATGAGAGGGCACAGGTGGGGACAATGAGAAGACCCAGGTGGGGACAATGGGAGGGCACAGCTGGGGATACTGGGGGACACGGCTGGGGACAATGAGAAGGCACAGTTGGGGACAATGGGAGGGCACAGCTGGGGACTATCAGAGGACACAGCTGGGGACAATGAGATGGCACAGGTGGGGACAATGTGACCATCATGTGCCCTTTTGCTGCTGGCCCCCATGTTTGATCCCTCCCAACATGAGGGATTCCCCTCCCTACCCTGCTCCCCACAAGGGGACACCCCTGGGACCCCGTGTCCCTGTCCCCAGCACCCAGGAAGGGCAAGAGCACACTCGGAGGCGGTGACACAGCCTTTACTTTGTAGACAGAAGCAAACCCCGACGCAAATCCCGCTTTTTTTATGGCAGGAGCACGCAGTGCCAAGCGACAATGGGTGGGGTGGCTGTCCCCAGGGTGGGGACGAGGAGGAGGAGGAGAGATCCCTGCCTGGAAGGGGACAGTGGGGGACAGTGCCACCCCCATGTCGTTGTCCCATCCCGCTATGCCCAGAACACGGGGACGGTGCTGCACAGGATGTTGATGGTGGTGCCCAGGATGGAGCGGTCAGCCAGGGGCACGGCCTTGTCCCCAACCTTGTCCTCATCCTGCAGGACACAAAACGGAGCAGAGCACCCACAAAAGGACAAGCAAACCCCCAGCCCAGCATTCTCCAGCTTGGTGCGGCTCCACCCCTGTGCTTGTGAGACAGGAGAAATTCTCCAGAGTAGAAATTGTCCAGAGTAGAAATCCATTTTGATTTAGGTGAAATGCTCATCTTTGAGTCTGTGGTTAGAAAACAGAGCTATGTAGTCTAACTGCAAAGCCCAGGCTCTGAAGAACTGCTCCAGTGAAAGACAGCGATAAGGGGGAGGAGACAAAAAGTGATAAAGAGAGACAGAGACTGCTGTGAGAGCAGGTCAACCTGACCCAGGAATTCTTTCTGATAGAGAAGAACTAGCGGCAAATATCATGCAAAATTCGTAAAAATGAATATGTATGAACCTAGTGTGAAATTGTGTGCATATGTATCTGAGAGGGGGATAAAAAGGGACCTGAAGTTCCCATGTCTTTTAAGGAGAGTAATCTCCACATGCTGTAATAAACATACCGGCTTTACAACTTTCACAAGGTTGTACAGTTTAGTTATCTCCATAAACAGTTGTCACCTCACCTGCCGGCGCTGGAAGGTCTCGGTGACAGCGTCCAGCCCCGGGAAGTTGTCCTTGTCCACGCGGGTGATGTAGCAGGCACGGTGACGCCAGGACCTGTATCCGACCAGCAGCTGTGGGCAGACAGAGCTGGCTCAGCCTGCACGGTGCTGTGGTGCCATGCATGTCCCCATGTCCGGGTGTCCCCATGTCCCAGCGTCCCCACGCACCCATGTCCCAGTGTCCCCGTGTCCCCGTGTCCCCATATCCCCATGTCCCCACGCACCCATGTCCCCATGTCCCCGTGTCCCCGTGTTCCCATGTCGCCATGTCCCTATGCTCCCATGTCTCTATGTCCCCGTGTCTCTATGTCTCCATGTCCCCATGTCCCTATGTCCCCATGTCCCCGTGTCCCCATGTCCCCGTGTCCCCATGTCCCCATATCCCCATGCCCCCATGTCCCCACGTCCCCGTGTCCCCATGTCCCCATGTCCCCATGCCCCCATGTCCCCATATCCCCATGCCCCCATGTCCCCATGCCCCCATGTCCCCATGTCCCCATGTCCCCATGTCTCCATATCCCCATGTCCCCATGTCCCCGTGTCCCCGTGTTCCCATGTCGCCATGTCCCTATGCTCCCATGTCTCTATGTCCCCGTGTCTCTATGTCTCCATGTCCCCATGTCCCTATGTCCCCATGTCCCTGTGTCCCCATGTCCCCGTGTCCCCATGTGCCCATATCCCCATGTCCCCATGTCCCCATGTCCCCATGCCCCCATGTCCCCATGTCCCCATGTCCCCATGTCTCCATATCCCCATGTCCCCATGTCCCCTTGTCCCCATATCCCCATGCCCCCATGTCCCCGTGTCCCCATGTCCCCATGTCCCCATGTCCCTGTGTCCCCATGTTGCCATGTCCCTATGCTCCCATGTCTCTATGTCCCCGTGTCTCTATGTCCCCATGTCCCCATGTCCCTATGTCCCCATGTCCCCATGTCCCCATGTCCCCATGTCCCTATGTCCCCATGTCCCCGTGTCCCCATGTCCCCACATCCCCATGTCCCCATGTCCCCATGTCCCTGTGTCCCCATGTTGCCATGTCCCTATGCTCCCATGTCCCTATGTCCCCACGTCTCTATGTCCCCATGTCCCCATGTCCCCGTGTCCCCATGTCCCCACGCCCCTATGACCCCATGTCCCCGTGTCCCCGTGTCTCCATGTCCCTGTATCCCCATATCCCCAAGTCCCCAAGTCCCCCTGTCCCCATGTCCCTATGTCGCAAGATCCCCATGTCCCCGTGTCCCCGTGTCCCGTGTCCCCACGCACCTTGCTGTAGTCGTACACCACGGCGGCCGAGCCGTTGCGCCCGTCCCGCACGGCGAACGTGCCGCTCCTCTCCCTCCTGCTCACGGCGAGCTGCTGGGGGCTCCCCTCGCCATCCAGCCCCTGGATGCTCATCCGCAGCACCTGCCGGGGGGGGAGAGGGCTCAGGGGGCTCTGCGGGGGCCGACCCTGTCCCCACAAAGCCGCGGTGCCATCCCGGAGCTGGTGGCACCGCTCTGTCCTCACCGTCTCGGCGTGGGACTCGCTGAGGTGCAGCCCCAGCAGCAGGAAGGCGACGTTGACCACCACGAGGGCCACCACCACCAGCGCCACCATCAGCAGGAGGCTCTTGAGCTCGTGGGGGATGCAGGGCAGGCGCGGGGACTCCGTGTACCTCTGTTGGGGACAGGGGAGCGCCCGGCTGAGCCAGAGCCGGGGGTGGCACCGGGGGCTCCTCAGGGTGGGTGGTGGGTGCTCCTTACCGGAGGTGCCTCCTCCATCAGCGCCTCTTTAGAGCTGTCCTCCATCGCTCCGTGCGCTCCTGTCCCTTTGCCAGCCCGGGCTTGGGGGCATTTATAGGATTCCGTGTGGCCGCGGAGGTTGGGGACACTCCATCTGCCGAGTGCCACTTGTGCTGTTTGCTGAGCCCGCAAAGAGCCAGGGAGGGGATACAAAACCTCCGAGGGCCCTTCCGCGGCAGCTGTGGGGGTGCCAAGGCAAACAGCGGGCAGTGCCCGCCCTCCACACACCCAGCACGTCCCGGGGTGGGGCTGCACCCCTGGTTCTGCACGGGCAGCTGTGCCAGTCCCCCCCGGGGCGGGCAAGGAGCTGGCTGCACTCATTGTTCCCGAGGGCACCGTGCCAGGGACGGCGCAGATGGACGCCTGGCATGGGAGAGATGGGTGCCAGGGACGGACGGGTGCCCAGCGCGGCGTGGATGGGTGCCCAGCGCGGCGTGGATGGGTGCCCGGTGCGCTGCGGGCACAGCGGGCACGGCGAGGGGCTGGGGGAGCTGCTGTGGGGGGCGTCACCCCTGGCGTGTCCCCCCAAGTTCTGCGCACCCCAAGAGCAGCCGGTGGCAGGCGGGGAACGCCGAGTTTGGGACACGCGCGCACGGACACGCGTGCCCAGGGATGCTGGAGCTGTCACTCACCGCATCCTTCATCCCTCCCTCCTTCCCTCCCTCCTCCTCTCCCTCCGTCCCTCCCTCCCTCCCTCCCGCAGCAGCTCCCGGGCATGGTGTGCTGCAGAGCCGCGGGTCAGGCGCCCGCAGCCTCCGCCGCTTCTCCTCCACACTGAAATCCCCAGAAGAATAAAAAAAAAAAGAGGAAAAAAAAAAAAAAAGGTTTTTGCACAGCTGCCGGGCATTGGGAGCAGCTGCCGGGATCAAGCAGGGATCAGGCCAGGGAGTGATGGAGCTGCGGCGTTGGAGGATGCCCAGGGAGCAGCTCCCCGCTCTCCTCCTCCTCCTCCTGGCCGTGGCCTGGCTCTGGCTGCCGGCGGAGGGGCGGCGGCCCCCGCGGCCTCCCCCTTGCCCCCCGAGCTGCTCCTGCACCCGGGACACGGCTTTCTGCGTGGACTCCAAGGCCGTGCCCAAAAACCTGCCCCCCGAGGTCATCTCGCTGTGAGTACCGGGGTGGGGACAGCGGTGGGGACAGCGTCACATCCCAGGAGCGCAGAGCTGGCAGGGGCTGGAGGGGCAGGGACACCCCTGATGTGCTGCACAGGGGGACAAAGGGGTGGCAGGGCGGGGTCCGGGAGCAGGAGGAGGCTGGGGACAGCCCGGGACGTGTCCCTGTGTCCTGCGGTGCTGGCACACGCAGCCATCCATCGGTGCCAAGCGGAGCAGGGCTGCAGCCTGTCCCCAACGCGACCTTGGGCAGCAGAACCCCGGGGGGACACGGCTGTGACCTTGGTGACCACAGCCCCAGGGGGACACGATTGAGGAGGGAGGGTGATGATGATGATGATGATGATGATGATGATGATGATGATGATGATGATGATGATGATGATGATGATGATGGAGGGTCCCCGGGGACAGGGCTGTGCCCCGGAGGCTGGCACGGGGAGGTGTGGCAGGTGGGGGTGTTTACAGCTGTGTGAGTGTGTGTTTACACACCTGTCTGTGTATATTTACACATGTGTGTGTGCTTACTCACTAGTTTGTGTGTGTTACACACCTGTTTGTGCATGTTTACACACCCGCTGGCGTATATTTACATGTGTGTGTGTGCTTACACACCCGTTTGTTACACCTGTGTGTGTGCTTGCACACCCATTTGTGTGTGCTTACACACCTGTTTGTGTGTGTTACACCCATGTGTGTGTTATACTTGTCTGTGTGCTTGCACATGAATTTGTGTGTGTGACATCTGTGTGTGTTACACCAGTGTGTGCGTGCTTACACACTCGTTTGTGTGTGTTAGACCCGTGTGCGTGTGATTACACACCTGTTTGTGTGTGTTACACCTGTGTGTGTGCTTACACACCCATTCATGTGTGTTTACACATGTGTGTGTACTTACATACCCATTTGTGTGTGGTTACACACCCGTTCATGTGTGTTATACCTGTCTGTGTGTGCTTGCACACCTGTTTGTGTGTGTTATACCAGTCTGTGTGTGCTTACACACACGTCTGTGTGTGTTACACTTGTCTGTGTGTGTTACACCTGTGTGTGTGCTTACACACCCATTCATGTGTGTTTACACATGTGTGTGTGGTTACACACCCGTTTGTGTGTGTTACACCTGTCTCTGTGTGTCACACCTGTCTGTGTGTGTTACACCAGTCTGTGTGTGCTTGCACACCCGTTTCTGTGCGTTCACACACATGTGCAAGCACGTGGCCCCGGGCCAGGGGCTGCCGCAGGGCGTGGGCAGCCTGGGGTCGGTGCCAGCCCCGTCCCCTCCGTGTCCCCACACCGGGCAGGGCGGCTGCTGGGGTCCCTGTGCCAATGCCAGTGCCCCTCACGGGCTGCCCTGGCAGGCAGCAGGTGACACCCAGCCCATGCTGGTGGGCACGAGGGTGGCAGTGCCAGGCTGCTGCCGTCCCCTGTCCTGCAGCTCCGTCTTTCTTTCCCACAGGACCATGGTGAACGCGGCTTTCACGGAGATCCGGGAGGCGGCCTTCGCCCACATCCCCTCCCTGCAGTTTCTGTAGGTGCCTCCCTGGTGCCCACCTGGTGCCCACCTGGTGCTCACCATGCCCAGCCTGGCACTGATGTCTCCCCCCTCTCTTTGCAGCCTCCTCAACTCCAACAAGTTCACGCTGATCGGGGACAACGCCTTCGCCGGGCTCTCGCACCTGCAGTACCTGTGTGTGACACCGGGACAGGGACACGGGGAGGGGACAGGGAGGGGACAGGGGGACTCTCGGGATGGCCCCGTCACTGTCTGCTCCCGTTCCAGGTTCATTGAGAACAACGACATCCAGGCGCTCTCAAAGGCCACTTTCCGCGGGCTCAAGTCCCTGACACACCTGTGAGCACCTGGGGGACACTGTGGGGGTGGCTCTGTCCCTTCGTCACTGTCAGGGATGTGTCACCTCCACAACCCTTCTTGTCCCCAGCTCCTTGGCCAACAACAACCTGCAGACGCTGCCACGGGACCTCTTCAAGCCGCTGGACATCCTGAGTGACCTGTGAGGCTGCCACAGCTCTGGGGACACCGGGCTGGGACAGGGTGACATGCCAGGGGCTGGCACTGGGGCAGGGTGTGGTGTGCTGGGGGTGATGGTGCCATCCCTGGCAGGGACCCTCAGGACATTGAGATGGGAGAGGGTGACATCCTGGGGGGGACTCGGTGCCATCCCTGGCACAGAGCCCTGGGACACCAACCTGGAGAAGAGTGACATCCCAGTGGGTGCTGGGGGTGGTGGTGCCATCCTTGCTAGGGACCTCTGGGACACTGAACTGGGGACAGGTGACACACCATTGGGTGGCTGGGGGTGATGGTGCCATCTGTGGCAGGGAGCCCTGGGACACTGAGTGGGAAGAGGGTGACACAGCAGTGAGTTCTGGGGGCGACTCGGTGCCATCCCTAGCAAGGAACCCCAGGACACTGAGCTGGGACGAGGTGACATCCTGGCGGGTGCTGGTGCCATCCTTGGCAGGGAACCCCAGCACACTGAGTGGGGAGAGGGTGACACATTAGTGAGTTCTGGGTGTGACTCGGTGCCATCCCTGGCAGGGACCTCCGTGGCAACTCGCTGGCCTGTGACTGCAAGATCAAGTGGCTGGTGGAGTGGCTGGAGAGCACCAACACCACGGTCCCCGCCGTGTTCTGCAGCAGCCCCGGGCAGTTCGAGGGACAGCGGATCCGGGACCTGGCGCTCGGTGACTTCCAGTGCATCACCACGGGTAGGGCACCATGGCAGTGACGGTGTTCACAGGGGTCTGAGGGTGAGGGAAGAGACGAGGATCTGATTCCATGTTTCTGAAGGCTGATTTATTATTTTATGATATATATTATATTAAAACTATACTGAAAGAATAGAAGAAAGGATTTCATCAGAAGGCTGGCTAAGAATAGAAAGGAATGATAACAAAGGTTTGTGGCTGGGACAGAGAGTCCGAGCCAGCTGACTGTGATTGGCCATTAATTAGAAACAACCACATGAGCCAATCACAGATGCACCTGTTGCATTCCACAGCAGCAGGTAATCAATGTTTACATTTTGTTCCTGAGGTCTCTCAGCTTCTCAGAAGGAAAAATCCTGAGGAAAGGATTTTTCATAAAACATGTCTGTGACACACCGCCACCTGCCACCTGCCACCTGTCACTTGTCACTTGTCACCTCACTGCTGGGTGTTCAGACCTTCACTGCCGCCTCTCCCTGCTCCAGATTTCGTGATGCACCAGGTCCTGCCCTTCCAGGCGGTGTCGGCCGAGCCCTTCACCTACGCCAGTGACCTGTACGTGGCCCTGGCCCAGCCCAGCGCCAGCAGCTGCTCCATCCTCAAGTGGGACTACGTGGAGCGCAAACTCCGCGACTTCGACCGCATCCCCGGTGAGGAACCGGGCTGGGGGTCCCCTCCTGGGCTGGGACCCTCTTTGGGGTGGCCTGGCACGGTGTGACTCTGTGGTTGTGCCACCAGCTCACTCGGCAGTGCACTGCAAGCCCATCGTGGCGCAGGAGCAGCTCTACGTGGTGGTGGCGCAGCTCTTTGGCGGCTCCTACATCTACCGCTGGGACACGGCCGTGGACAAGTTCATCAAGATCCAGGACATCGACAGCCAGAAGATCCGCAAGCCCAACGACATCGAGGCCTTCCAGATCGAGGGCGACTGGTACTTCGTCATCGCCGACAGCTCCAAGGCGGGCTCCACCAGCCTCTACCGCCTCAACCAGAACGGCTTCTACTCGCACCAAGCCCTGCACGCCTGGCACCGCGACACCGACGTGGAGTACGTGGAGAACGACGGCAAACCCCGGCTGATCATCTCCAGCAGCTCCCAGGCGCCCGTCATCTACCAGTGGAGCCGGGCCCAGAAGCAGTTCGTGCCTCAGGGCGAGGTGGGCGAGATGCTGGACGTGCAGATGGTCAAGCACTTCAGGGCCAAGCGGGAGCAGTTCCTGTGCCTCAGCCGCTACATCGGCGACTCCAAGGTGGTGCGCTGGGAAGGGCAGCGCTTCGTGGAGGTGCAGACGCTGCCGTCGCGCGGCTCCATGGTGATGCAGCCCTTCGCCGTGGGCCAGCGGCAGTACCTGGCGCTGGGCAGCGACTTCTCCTTCACCCACGTCTACCTGTGGGAGGAGGAGAAGCAGAAATTCGCCAAGTTCCAGGAGCTGTCGGTGCAGGCGCCGCGGGCGTTCCGGGCCGTGCCGGCGGCCGACGTGCAGCTGCTGCTGGCGCCCAGCTTCAAGGCCAACACGCTGGTGTACCGGCACGTGGTGGTGGACCTCAGCCTGTAGCTGGCACCCGAGAGCCACCGGACATGCATGAGCCCACCACACCTCGTCCCACCCCACATGCCGGCCCTCCACCTTCACCCAGCCCCACGGTGCCTCAGTTTCCCCACGGTGCTCCCGGGTTCACGCTGTGGGACGCCCCTTGCGCTGCAGAGCGTCACCCCTGGGGGGTGGAGAGGGTTTGGGGGGGTCTTTGGGGTGGGAGATGGGGGTAGGAAAGGAGGGGGACAGCGGGCAGGGATGTGGTGGGAGGGGAGGGGGGCTCCCAGGATGCTGAGAGGCTTTGGGATGGTCCAAAGGGGGTGGGATGGCCAAGGTGGATGTGGTGGCATGGCCTGGGGAGCATGGGGTGTTCTGAGGCGGATGCAGATGGGATGGTGAGGATGATGATGGGGTGTCCTGGGATGGTCTGAGGATGCAGATGGGATGGTGAGGATGATGATGGGGTGTCCTGGGATGGTCTGAGGATGCAGATGGGATGGTGAGGATGATGATGGGATGCTCCAGGATGCCCTGAGGATGATGATGGGATGGTGAGGGTGATGATGGGATGTTCTGAGGATGATGATGAGATGCTGAGGGTGATGATGAGAAGCTCCAGGAGGTTCTGAGGATGCAGATGGGATGTTGAGGGTGATGATGGGAAGCTCCAGGAGGTTCTGAGGATGCAGATGGGATGCTGAGGATGATGATGGGAAGCTCCAAGCCCAGAGGGATGACTCAAGGGTGATGATGGGAAGCTCCAGGATGCCCTGAGGATGATGATGGGATGCCCTGAGGATGATGGAAGCTCCGGGATGCTCCGAGGTGGATGAAGCAGTGGACAGAGGAACGCTCCAGGCCAGCAGCTCCTGTCCCTCTCCGTGCATGCCCAGCAGCTCCCCGTGCCCACGGCCCCGCTGCCAGGCAGGACCCAGCGTGCCAGCGGGGCATCTGTGCCCACCAACCCCCCAATAAACACACTGTGCCCCCCAGCCCTGCCCGTGTCTCCTTCGGGTGGTGCCACCAACAGCTCCACCCGACATTGCACTGCCCCAGGGAGAGGGAATTCCTCATTTTAGGGTGAACATGGGGTTTTTCCCAGCAGAAACCTTGGCCCACCTCGGTGCCCGACGTTCTGCAGCCCCAGGGAGAGGGAGTTCCTCATTTTTGGGTGCTCCTGACCCCACATGTGGGTTTTTTCCACCAGAAACCTGATCCCACCTCAGTGCCTCCTCCATTCAAAATTCTGCTTCCCCAAGGAGAGGGAAATCATCATTTTTGGGTTCTCCTGACCCTACATAGGGGTTTTTTTTCCAACAGAAACCTTGGCCCACCTTGGTGCGTGACATTCTGCTCCCCCAGAGAGAAGGAATTCCTCATTTTTGGGTGCACATGGGATTTTTCCAGCAGAAACCTCAGCTCACCTCGGTGCCCACTCCACCTGACATTTCACTGTCCCAGGGAGAGGGAATTCCTCATTTTAGGGTGCACATGGCATTTTTCCCAGCAGAAACCTTGGCCCACCTCAGTGCCCGCTCCATCCAACCTTCTGCTCCCCCAAGGAGAGGGAAATCCTCATTTTTGGGTTCTCCTGACCCAAATATGGGTTTTTTCCAACAGAAACCTTGGCCCACCTTGGTGCCTGATTTCTGCAGAGCCAGGGAGAGGGAATTCCTCATTTTTAGGGTGCACTTGGTGTTTTTTTCCAGCAGAAATCTTGGCCCACCTCAGTGCTTGCTCTATCCAACATTCTGACCCCTCAGGGAGAGGGAATTCCTCATTTTAGGGTGCACATGGGTTTTTTTTTTCCAGCAGAAACCTCATCCCACCTCAGTGCTTGCTCCATTCAACATTCTTCTGCCCCAGGGAGAGGGAAATCCTCATTTTTGGGTTCTCCTGACCCTGCATAGGGGTTTTATTTTTCCAACAGAAACCTTGGTGCATGACATTCTGCTTCCCCAGAGAGAGGCAATTCCTCATTTTTGGGTGTTCCTGACCCCACATATGGGGTTTTTTTCCAACAGAAAACCTCATCGCGCCTTCGTGCCTGTTCCATCCCACATTCTGCTCCTCCAGGGAGAGGCAATTCCTCATTTTAGGGCAAACCTGAGACTTTTTCTTTCCAGCAGAAACCTTGGCCCACCTCAGTGCTTGCTCCCTCCAACACTCTGCTCCTCCAGGGAGAGGGAATTCCTCATTTTTGGGTGCACATGGGATTTTTTTCCAGAAGAAACCTCCTCCCACCTCGGTGCCCAACATTCTGCTCCCCCAGGGAGAGGGAAATCCTCATTTCTGGGTGCTCCAGGCCCTACACGTGGGTTTTTTGGGTGTTTTTGCAGCAGAAACCTTGTCCCAGGGCGCGGGTGGGAAGCAGGAGGAGTTTCCCCAGGCAGGGGAGTCCCTGCTGGACTGGTTTGCCAGGGGAGCCTTTCCCTGGCTGCCAGGTGGATAAATATGCATGTGAAAAAACAGCAAATTAAGAGCACAAATAAAGATAAATATGCATGTGAAAAAACAGCAATTAAGAGCACAAATAAAGATCCTCTGCAGGTAATCGGGGCACGGATGGGTTTGGGGAGAGGGATGGGTCCGGCAGGGCATTGCCATGCAGCCCTGCCTCAGTTTCCCTGGCAGGGAAAAGCAGATTCTGGAGCACGGCAGGAGGGTTCTGGCACTTCCACAGTGGTGGCCGTGACTGGGATGGGGAATCTGGGGAGCCCTGGGTCAGTCTTGGGGCTGCAAGGCTCGGAGAGGGGATTCAAGCAGATTTTGGTTTTTTGGGAGCATATTTCAGGGCTTCACTCTTACAGCAGAGTGATCCTCATTGTCCTTTAGGGCACCAAAAAAGCATCACATCCCCTCCAGACCCCCCAAAAAAAATCTTTAATATCAATCAGAGTGGCTCTGCCCTCCTTTCCTTAGTTTATTGATTTAAAAATTGTGTGTTTTAATATATAAAAATATATGTATGAGGGAATTAATTTATATTTTTTAAGAAACATTTAATATAGATTATATATCAATATATTGCACATTAATGTAGTGATATTCAATATATATAGGGAATTTTAAAAAACACATTTTTAGGTATGTTTAGGATATTTATTGAAATTTAATATGTGTGTGTGTATATATATATATATAAAACTACAAATTAATATATCAATATATCAATATATATTATATATGTTAATACACCATATTTGTTACATAATCAATATATATTATATTGATATTATATAAATTATTATATAGTATATAGTATATAGTATATAGTATATACTATATACTATATACTATATACTATATACTATATAATATATATTTTATTGTGTATATAATATATAATAGAAATATATTGATGAATACATAGATATATATTTTATAATACATATTTCTAGTATATGTATTATATAAATGTATTGATATTTAATATATTTAGGCAATTTATAACATGATTTTATTTTATAAAGCTGCGACTCACTGCTTCACCCGTGGGTCACTTTTAAGGGGCCCTGTTGCCCTTTTAAGGGCATTGCCCTTTTAAGAAACTCCGTTGCCCTTTTAAGATCATTGCCCTTTTAAGAGCGGCCGGTGGGGCCCGGACCGCGCCTGCGCGGCTCCGTTGCTGCAACTTTCAACTTTTGGGATTCGCTCCCTCGGGGTTCGGGGGGAATTTGGGGGGAATTCAGGGGGATTTGGGAGCTCCCGGGGGGCGCAGCACCTCCCCTCCCGCCCGGCACCCCCCGAGCCTTCAGCCCCGGCCGCGCCATGGTGTCCTGGATCCTCAGCCGGGTGATTGAGTGAGTAGGGTCCGGGCGGTGTAACGGGAGGGGGGAGGCGGGGGGGGCGGGGAGGGTGGTCACGGGGATTCCCTATTCCCGTTCTCCCCATTCCCGATACCCCATTCCCGGTCCCCCATTCCCGATACCCCATTCCCGGTCCCCCATTCCCGGTCCCCCCTCCCGCTGTTCCGTTAACGGGGCTCCCCGTGCTGGGCTCGCGGCGGGGACTCCTCCGAGAGGCCCCCGGCGATGTCTGGGGGAGCGACCCCAAATTTCCCTGTGGGGGTAACCAACAACCCCCCCCCCCCCAACCGTGCCACCCCCAAAATGAGTCCCTGAGCTGCTGCTGGGCCTCCCGGCCCGGCCTGGGCAGGGTGGGCACCCCAGCACCACCCAGGGGTGGGGGTCCCCTGAGGAGGTCCTGCCCCAATCGGGGGGTTCCTGCTCTGAGGGTGCCCCCATTTCCTGGAGGGGTCTCTGCCCAGAGGGTCTCTGCCCACAGAGTCCCCCCATTTTCTGGCGGGGTCTCTTGGGGTCTCCGCTCAGCGGATCCCCCCATTTCCTAGGGAGGTCCCTGCCCAGAGGGTCCCTGTTCAGATGATGCCCCCATTCCCTGGCGGGGTCTCTGTTCTGAGGGTCCCAGCCCAGAGGATCCCCCCATTTCCTGGCAGAGTTTCTGCTCTGAGGGTGCCCCCATTTTCTGATGGGGTCCCTGCCCACAGGGTGCCCCCATTTCCTAGCCGGGTCTCCGCCCACAGGGTGCCCCCATTTCCTGGCGGGGTCTCTCGGGGTCCCTGCTCTGAGGGTGCCCCCATTCCCTGCCGGGATCCCTGCCCAGAGCAGGGACACCAGGTGGGTTTTTGCGGTGCTGGCGCCTCCCTCAGCCCCAGCACCGAGCCTGGCACCGGGGACCGAGCCCGCGGGGAGCAGCCCGGGCCCTGCCCCGCCCGGACAGGTCGGGCCGGTCCCGGGGCTGTGGGAGGAACATGGCCGAGCCTCCCGGGAGCCTCCCGGGCCGCTGTCCCGGGCTCGGCTCGGCTCTGGAGGGGCTCGGGGCCGGGCTGCGGCGCCGGGCCCGGCGGCTCTGCTGGGCCGGGCTGCTGCTGCTCTACGCGGGCTGGCCGAGCTGCCTCACACCCCCCCTGTGCTACAGGCTGCTCTTCGGGATGCTCTACCCGGCCTACGCCTCCTACAAGGCGGTGAAGACGAAAAACATCCGGGAATACGTGAGTCGACTGCTTGAGGAGCCCTTTTCCTTGGGGCTCCAGTCCCCTCCTTTTCCTTGGGGCTCCAGTCCCCCCCTTTTCCTTGGGGCTCCAATCCCCTCCTTTTCCTTGGGGCTCCAGTCCCCCCCTTTTCCTGGGGCTCCTGTCCCCTCCTTTTCCTTGGGGTTCCAGTCCCCTCCTTTTCCTGGGGGCTGCAGTCCCCTCTTTTCCTAGACCACAGTCCACCCCCTTGAGTGATTTGGGGCTCCAGGCCCCCCTTTTCCTGGGGCTCCAGTCTCCCTTTCCAGTCCCCAGTCCTCTTTCCTGGGGTTCAGCCCCTCCTTTTCCCAGGCTCCAGTCGCCCCCTGTTTCCCAGGCTCCAAGTCCCCCCTTTTCCCCAGACTCCAGTGTCCCATTTCCAGAGTTCAGCCACCCTTTTCCTTCGTCTCCAGTCCCCCTCTTTCCCCAGATCACAGTCCCTCTTTCTAGGGCTCCACTCCCCCTTTCTGGGGTTCAGCCACCCTTTCTCGCGCTCCAGTCCTCCCCCCATCTTTCCAGGCTCCAGTCTCCCCTTTTCCCTGAGCTCCAGTCTCCTTTTCCCAGGCTCCAGTGCCCCTTTCTGGGGTTCAGTCCCCTTTCCCAGTCTCCAGTCCCTCTTTCCAGTCTCCAGTCCCCCTTTCTGGGGTTCAGCCCCCCTGATGTGCTCCCCGTGGCTCCCCAGGTCCGATGGATGATGTACTGGATCGTCTTCGCTCTCTTCATGACCGCAGAGACCTTCACCGACCTCCTCATCTTCTGGTGAGCCTGGGGAGGGACTCTTGTCTCTCCCAAACCCCCCCAGATGTGTGGGGGGGACCATGAGGTGCCTTTGGACCCCCCCATCTCCTGCCTTTTCGTCCAGGCTCCCCTTCTACTACGAGGTGAAGATGGCTTTTGTCATCTGGCTGCTGTCCCCATACACGCGGGGGGCCAGCCTGCTCTACCGCCGCTTCGTGCACCCCACGCTGGCCCGCAGGGAGAAGGTAAAACCGCAAAGTCCGGGGAGGTAAAACCGCAAAGTCCGGGGAGGTAAAACCCCAAAATCCAGGAAGGTAAAATCCGGGGAGGTGAAACCCCAAAGTCCGGGGAGGTAAACCCCCAAAGTCCGGGGAGGTAAAACCCCAAAATCCAGGAAGGTAAAATCCGGGGAGGTGAAACCCCAAAGTCCGGGGAGGTAAACCCCCAAAGTCCGGGGAGGTAAAACCCCAAAATCCAGGAAGGTAAAATCCGGGGAGGTGAAACCCCCAAAATCCGGGGAGGTAAAACCGCCAAAATCCGGGAAGGTAAAACCCCAAAATCTGGGCAGGTAAAACCCCAAAATACAGGAAGGTAAAATCTGGGGAGGTGAAACCCCAAAATCTGGGGAGGTGAAACCCCAAAATCTGGGGAGGTTAAACCCCAAAATCTGGGAAGGTAAAACCCCAAAATCCAGGAAGGTAAAATCTGGGGAAGTGAAACCCCAAAATCCGGGAAGGTAAAACCCCAAAATCCGGGGAGGTAAAACCCCAAAATACAGGAAGGTAAAATCCGGGGAGGTGAAACCCCAAAATCCGGGGAGGTAAACCCCCAAAATCCGGGGAGGTAAAACCCCCAAAATCCGGGGAGGTAAAACCCCAAAATCTGGGCAGGTAAAACCCCAGAATACAGGAAGGTAAAATCCGGGGAGGTGAAACCCCAAAGTCCGGGGAGGTGAAACCCCAAAGTCCGGGGAGGTGAAACCCCAAAGTCCGGGAAGGTAAAACCCCAAAGTCCCGGGGTTCTGGGGGTCCCCCTGCCTGGCCTGGGGGCATCAGCCCCTCCTTGAGTTGGGGTGGGGGTACCCCGGGGATGTGGCATTGCCTGAGGTTGTGAGAGGTGACAATGCTCAGGGACATGGGCATGCACTGGAGGTTGATAATACCCAGGGACATGGCATTGCTCTGGAGGGTGACAGTGCTCAGGGACCTGGCATTGCCCTGGGAGGTGCCAATGCTTGGAGAATGCCCCAGATCATGGCATTGCCCTGGGGGGTGACAGTGCCCTGGGACATGGGGATGCACTGGTGGGGTTACACTTCCCTGGGAGTGACAGTGCCCTGGGAGGTGACAATGCTCAGGGAATGCTCCAGGACATGGCATTGCCCTGGGAGGTGACAGTGCCCTGGGACATGGCAATGCTGTGGAAGGTGACGATGCCCAGGGACATGGCATTGCCCTGGCAGGTGACACTTGCAATGCCCCAGGATGGTGATGGTGCCCCAGGTTGTTATGATGTCCTGGGAGATGACAATACCCAGGGACATGGTGTTACCTTGGGAGGGGACAATGCCCTGGGACATGGGCATGCACTGGGGGGTGACAATGCAAAGGGAACTCAGGGAATGCCCCAGGTGATGGCATTGCCCTTGGAGGTGACAATGCTCAGGGAATGCCCCAGGTAATGGGACATGACAATGCTCAGGGACACGGGGATGCCTGTGGGGGTGACAGTGCCCAGGGACATGGCATTGCCCTGGGAGGTGACAGTGCCCTAGGAAGTCACCATGCCCAGGGAGGTGACGATGCCCAGGGTCCCAACCATGCCCCAGAGGTGACCCTGCCCAGGCCACCCCCTGCCCTGCCATCACGTCCCCGTTTGTCTCTCAGGACATCGACGCGTTCCTGGTGCGCGCCCGCGAGCGCAGCTACGAGACCGCACTGAGCTTCGGCAAGAGGGGCCTCAACCTGGCGGCCACTGCCGCTGTCCAGGCAGCCACCAAGGTACCCAGCAGGGTGACAGGAGAGGGTGACACCCCCTGGGATGGGGACTGACTGTCCTCTCCTGTCCCCGTGCAGAGCCAGGGCGCGCTGGCCGGGCGGCTCCGCAGCTTCAGCATGCACGACCTGCGCTCCCTGACCGAGCAGGCCCCCGTGCACTTCCAGGACCCGCTGTACCTGGAGGAGCAGGAGGGCCTCCAGCAGCCCCTGGGTGAGCAGCTGGGTGGTCACAGAGAGGGGGGACCCAGCAAAGCCCGTGGTGGCTGTGCTGGAGGTGGCACGTCCCCTCTGTCCCCAGGGCTCCGCTACGAGAGCGAGTCGGACGAGGAGGAGCTGTGGTCGGACTCGCAGGTGTCCCCCTCGGCATCGCCACGCCGGGATGCCAGACCCCTGTCCCGCTGGCAGAGCCTGAGAAGCCTGAGGAAGAACCCAGAAAAAGAGGTGACATGGGAGGAGGACACACACCGGGGCTGTGGGGCTGTGTCAGGGTGTCCTGACCTTGTCCCTGTCCCTTTTCCCTTTCCCTGCCCAGGGCTCTTGCCGCCTCCTGCGCAGCCGGACCAGGAGGAGAGCGGCTCTGTCGGAGCAGGAGAGCTGAGAATGCCAGGAAACTCTGCCAGGAGGCTGGACAGGAATTTGCTGCTGCGGCATCAGGAGGGACCTGTGGCTCTTGGCATCCCCTGGGGTGGCTCCTTGTGTCCCCAGGGTGGCTCCTGCACCCCTGGGGAGGCTCCTGGCGTCCCCAGGTTGGCTCCTTGTGTCCCCAGGGTGGCTCCTGCACACCTGGGGAGGCTCCTGGCGTCCCCAGGTTGGCTCCTTGCACCCCTGGGGAGGCTCCTGCACCCCTGGGATCCTCCCAGTGTAAATCCCTTCCACGTGGCCCCTGGAGGAGGGGGAGCAGCTCACCCCCAGCCCCCCCAGCTCGGCGCTGGCGCCTCTCCTGTGGGGTCTGGCCCCTCCTTTTCCCCCATGCCATGAACACTACAGGCTCCCCCCGTCTCCTGCTGCCACGGTGCCTTGTTCACAACATTCCTGTTCCCCTGGGAGCCAGCAGTGCATGTGCCTTGTCCCTCTGAAGCCAAAGCCACAGGCCCTGCCTGGGCCCCCCACCAGACACAGACTGACACCCCCATACTTGAGCCCAGAGCACTGGGCAGCGCACAGCTTTTAACATTCCCCTCTCCCAAAAAGAGGGTTTTGTACCTGGAAAAATAAATGTTTGTTTCAGACTTTGGGAGGCAGGAGTTGTCCCCAGTGCTGTCCCCTTCCACAGAAGCTTCCTGAGATTGGTTTTTCTCTTGGAGGAAGCTCTGGAATCCACCTGAGACTCCTCCAGAGCTTCTCCCAGAGTGTTTCCATCATTGGTCCAGGATCCCAGGTACAGTCCCAGACTCTTCCAGGAAAGTTTCCTGAGATTTTTTTCCTTTGGAGGAAGCTGTACCCTCAGGGATCCATCCAAGATCCCTCCAGGCATCTCCTACCACCTTTCCCCACATTTCAGCTTCCAGAATCCCCAATAGCATTCTCCAACTCCTCCGTGGGAGCTTTCTGTGTTTTTTTTTTTTTCGTTTGGAGGAAGCTGCACCCTCAGGGATCCATCCAAGACTCCCTCCAGACATCTCCCAGAGCCTTTCCCCCACATTTCAGGTTCCAGAATCCCCCATAGCACTCGCCAGTTCCTCCAAGAAAGTTTCCTGAGATTTTTCTCCTTTGGAGGAAGCTCGGGGATCCATCCAAGACTCCATCCAGGCATCTCCCAGAGCCTTTCCCTCACACTTCAGGTTCCAGAATCCCCGACAGCATCCCCTAAGTCCTCCAAGGATGCTTCCTATGAATTTTTCCTTTGGAGGAAGCTGTACCCTCAAGGATCCATCCAAGACTCCCTCCAGGCATTTCCCAGATCCTTTCCTCCATGTTTCAGGTTCCAGAATCACCAACAGCATCCCTCCTCGAGTGAAGCTTCCTATGAATTTTTCCTTTGGAGGAAGCTGAACCCTCAGGGATCATCCAGGCATCTCCCCAAGCCTTTTCCCCACATTTCAGGTTCCAGAATCCCAAATAGCATCCCCTGAATCCTCCATGGAAGCTTCCTGATTTTTTTTTTTCCTTTGGAGGAAGCTGTACCCTCAGGGATCCATCCAAGACTCCCTCCAGGCATCTCCCAGAGCATTTCCCCCACATTTCAGGTTCCAGAGTTCCCTGACTCCCATAGCATCCCCCCATTCCCCCATAGCATCCCCCGACTTCTCCGGGGAAACTTCCTGAGATTTTTTCCTTTGGGGGAATCTGTACATTTAGGGGTTCTCCAGGCATCTCCCAGAGCCTTTCCCCCACATTTCAGGTTCCAGAATCCCCAACAGCATCCCTCCTCGAGTGAAGCTTCCTATGAATTTTTCCTTTGGAGGAAGCTGTGCCCTCAGGGATCCATCCAAGATCCCTCCAGGCATCTCCCAGATCATTCCCCCCTATTTCAAGTTCCAGAATTCCTGATAGCACCCCCTGACTCCTTCAAGAAAGTTTCCTGAGATTTTTTTCCTTCGGAGGAAGCTCAGGGATCCATCCAAGACTCCATCCAGGTATCTCCCAGAGCCTTTCCCTCACACTTCAGGTTCCAGAATCCCTAATAGTACCCCCCATCTCCAAGGAAACTTCCTGAGATTTTTTCCTTTGGAGGAAGCTGTGCCCTCAGGGATCCATCCAAGATCCCTCCAGGCATCTCCCAGAGCCTTTTCCCCCACATTTCAGGTTCCAGAGTTCCCTGACTGCCATAGCATCCCCCGATTCCTCCAGGGCAACTTCCTGAGATTTTTTCCTTTGGGGGAATCTGTACCTTTAGGGGTTCTCCAGGCATCTCCCAGAGCCTTTCCCCCCCACTTCAGGTTCCAGAATCCCTAATAGTACCCCCCATCTCCAAGAAAACTTCCTGAGATTTTTTTCCTTTGGAGGAAGCTGTGCCCTCAGGGATCCATCCAAATCCCTCCAGGCATCTCCCAGAGCCTTTCCTCCACATTTCAGCTTCCAGAATCCCCCATAGCACCCTCTGACTCCTCCAGAGAAGCTTCCTGAGATTTTTTCCCCTTTGGAGGAAACTGCACCCTCAGGGATTCTCCAGGCATCTCCCAGAGCCTTTCCCCCCCACTTCAGGTTCCAGAATCCCTAATAGTACCCCCCATCTCCAAGGAAACTTCCTGAGATTTTTTTTCCTGTGGGGGAATCTGTACCTTTAGGGGTTCTCCAGGTATCTCCCAGAGCCTTTCCCCAACATTTCAGGTTCCAGAATCCCCCACAGCACCCCTCCAACTCCTCCAGGGAACTTTCCTGAGATTTTTTTCCTTTGAAGGAAGCTGTGCCCTCAGGGATCCATCCAGGATCCCTCCAGGCATCTCCCAGAGCCTTTCCTCCACATTTCAGGTTCCAGAATCCCTGATAGCATCCCCTGACTCCTCCAGGGAAGCTTCCTGTGGAAGTCCTCCAGGGAAACTTCCTTCTTTTTCCTTTGGAGGAAGCTGTACCCTCAGGGATCCATCCAAAGCTCCCTCCAGACATCCTCCAGAGCCTTTCCCCACATTTCAGCTTCCAGAAGCATCCCCCAACTCCTCCAGGGAAGCTTCCCGAGACCATTTTCTCATTTGGAAGCAACTCCATCCTTGGGACTCCCACCCCACGCTCCTCACGGGCATCTCCCGTGTCCCTTTTGTGTCCCTTTGGCCGCCGGTGACATTCCCCAATCCCCGGCGCTCCCTGCAGTAGCCGCGTCCCCCACGGCGTGGCAGCAGCACCCGGGACACCCAGGACTGTCCCGGCCATCCCCGGATTGTCCCCTGTCCCATCCCTGTCCCATCCCCAGCCGGGAGGGTGGCACAAGGTGACTCTGTGCCCGTCCCGCCGTGCCCCTGCTCGCTGGCATCAATCCCCTCGCTCCCAATCCCGCCTGCCCTCACCTCGGGGCCAGCTCTATTTGTATTTTTAGCCCTTGGCTGCCGCCCGATTGCGGGGCTCTCCCAGGGCTCTGCGGGGCAGCCCGGGCCGGGCAGAGGTGTTGGAGCAGCTTAGGTGGAGGTGGCTGGATTAGCCCTGTCCAACGAGACGATTACCGAGAGCAGCCGAGGGAGGAAGGCTGGGTGGGGACAGCGAGGGCCAGGGGCTGCCTGTAATCCCCTAAAGCCGCTTAGGGAGCGCGGTTCCTCCAAGGATACGGCCCGGGGAGGCTGCTGGGGCCACCCGGGGGTCAAACGGGGGGTTCGCGTATGTTGGGGGGCTCCAAGTGGGGTCACGGCAGCGTTGGAACCTCGGTGTTGCATCCGTGGGGTGTGGGGGGTTCCCGGCTTGGGGAAACTGAGGCACGGCACCGGCGCCGTCCGGGGAAGGGACAGCGAGTTTCGGTGTCTGCTTTGTTAACCCCGCGTGTCCCCCGGGGGCTGAAACCCAAGGAGGGGACAGGGACAGGAGGAGGGCAGGGTGGCACAGCCCGTCCCCGCGGGGCTCGGCAGCTGCGGCGGTGCCAGCGCTGATGGCAGCTGTGTCAGCGCACGGGCCGGTGCCAGGCTGCATCAGCAGAGCCCTAATCCCCCGCGGCTCGCCTGGCACCGCCCCAGCGCAGCAGTTTAAGCGCCTGACCCGAGCTCGCCCGCTGCCACCGTGCCCTCCGGGGAGGGGCTGAGCCCGGCTGGCACCGATGTAGGGACCCCCTGTGCCAACCTGTGCCACCCCAAAGCCCTGGGCAAGGTTTGGGTGGCTGGAGTGGGGAACAGCGGGGCTGGGGGGGTGTAGGAGGTGACACAACCGAGGGGGCTCTGCTCAGGTGAGACCCCACCTGCAGCTCGGGGGTCCCCAATATCAGAGTGGAGCTGCTGGAGCCAGTCCAGAGGAGACCACGGAGCTGCTCCAGAGCTGGAGCCGGGTTAGGAGAGTTGGGGGTGCTCACCTGGAGAGAAGTTCCAGGGACACCTCAGAGCCCCTTGCAAGTCCTGAGGGGCTGGGGACACGGCAGGGAGGGACAGGACACAGGGAACGGCTCCCTGCCTGCATCCCTGCAGCTGGCAGGGGACCCGGTGACGCAGGGCTGCTCTGTGCCAGCTGACAGGGACACGGCTGACGCTGTGCCAACCCTGGGCCGTGGTTCCTGCAGGGCTGGGGGCGCCAGGGCTGGGCACTGCGGGGGTGCCACCCACTCACGCACCCCTGTTCTCTCTCAGGCTCAGGGAAATTTGGGGTTATTGCTCCTGAGCGGGATTTACCTCCCTGGGGAGCTGCTGGGTGCTTGGGGTGCCACCCCTGAGAGCAGCCTGAGCCCCCCAAACCCACCCTGGTGACACCGAGTGACGCCAGGCTCCTGCCACCCCCCTCCTTCCCTCCCCATGCCCAGCTCATTTTCCCCCCTTTTCTCTGCGATGCTCCTGCCATCCCCGCGCTGCCCTTCTCCCCCCAGCCCGGCTGTTTGGGGGTCCCAGGTGGGGGTGGCACCCCCCCGGTCCCCACGGGGCTCCCCCCACGCTGTCCCCTGCCGGTGGCCGCGGTCTGAGTCAGCTGCTGGGGCCGCAGCCATGTGAGGCCGCGCACACATGGCTCCCCGCGCGGCACCGCGCTGTATTTTTAGCAGACGGTATCAAAAGCATAATTATGTCTGTTGTTTTAAACGCAGCCTCTTTTCTGGCAGCCCCGGGAGCTCTCAGCTGCCTCCCGCCGCAGAGGGCAGCGAGGGCGGGCTGAGGAGCCGCGGGAGAGGCGGGGGGATGATGTGACCTCCATCCCTCCATCCATCCATCCATCCATCCATCCATCCATCCATCCATCCATCCATCCCTCCCTCCCCAGGTAAAACCTCCCCACTCATTCTGGGGGGGTCCCCACTGCGCCCCCACACCGTGTCTACAGCGCGCTCATGCCCCCACCCCAGGCTGCCGGTGAGGATGAGGAGGAGGAGGATGAGGATGATGGCGAGGAAGAGGCTGACGGGTGGGAAGCGCGGCGGTGGCGGGAGGGGTCGGGAAAAGGGCGTTCGAGGTGACGGGAGTGTGGGAGGACACGGCTGAAGGAGCGCTGCTGCTGCTGCTGCTGCTGCTGCTGCTGCTGCTGCATCCCCCCCTCCTCCCCGCAGCCGCCTGTCCCCCCGGGGACGCGTCTGTCCCCAGCCAGCCCGCGCTGGCACCGAGCGCCGTTCCGGCTCCGTGTCCCCGCCGTGACACCGCGGGGCTGAGCACTTTTTGGGGACTGCAACCCCCAGGGCATCACCTCCAGGGCGAACTGGGCACCCCAGGTGGAGCGGGGAAACTGAGGCACGGCATTTCCAACTGAGGCAGCGAGAAACTGCTGCCCAGCGCTCTGTCCCGTGTCACCGCGAGCTGGAGCACCGTGGGGACACCGCAGCGCCCGGGCACTGCCAGGTAGGTGCTGCCAGGCCCGCCGGGGTGGCACAGCGGGCTGCCCGCGTCCCTGGCTGCCGCGCTAAGCCCTTGGCCCCGGGGTGAGCTTTTAATGGCATCAAGGTATTTGAAGCGGGTTCCTGGCGCTGGGTAAACAGGAGTGCCGGGCACGTGGAGGGGGGCACGGGGTGGCACAGACCGGGCACGGTGCCCGTGAGAGGAGGGAAGGAGGGATGCGGGGACGGCAGCACCGGGCAGCATCGTCCATCACCGCCGGGCTGGCACGGCGGCATGGGGGGCACCCCTGGCACAGGTGGGTCGGCTGCCACATCCCGCCGTGCCCTCTGACGCTGCTTCTCCCTCCGTCCATCTCAAGCTTTGCCTTGAGGGCGTGCGGAACCGGGGCCGAACCGGGCCGAGCCGAGCCGGGCGCGTTGCGGGCGCCGGGAGCGGCCCCAGCCCGGGGCCAGCGGCTCGTCCGTCCCGGCAGCGCAGCGAGCTGCGGGATTAGCGCTGCTTACTCACCTCCCCGGGGAAAAGCGGCAGATTAGGGCCGGCAGAAGTGTCCGACCCTGCGGCGGCGGGGCCGCTGGGGCTGTCCGGGACCGGCACCGGCACCGAGGAGGTGCCCGGGCCCCGGCGAACCGGCAGCCGGGGCTGGAGGGGAGCGCAGGCTGCCAGAGCAGTTGGGCTGTGGCCCTAATTCCCAGAAAGCTGCTCGTGTGGGAGTGAGTGTCCTCCCGTGCCCTCCGCTCCGCCGCAGCCTCCAGACTCCTGAAGGTTTGACGTGGGTTTTTTTTTTTTTTTTTCTTTTTTTCTTTTTTTTTTTTATTTTCTTTTTTTTTTAATTTAAGCGCCGGGCGCAGATTAACAAAAGCTCTGGCGGTCACCGCGCCCGGTGCTGGGCACGGGGTGGGATCGGGGCTGCTTCCTCTGCCTGCGCCCTCAGCTTCCTCACCTGCGCTGCAGGCAGGTAGGTGCGTGCCGGGCTCCGTGCCGGGCTGCGAGGAGGAGGAGGAGGAAGGAGGAGGAGGAAGAGGAAGGGTTGAGGTTCTGTGTGCGCACTCCGGGCGAGCCGGAGCGGGGATCCATTTTGCATGAGGAAAAAGCTGGAGTTTGGGTTCTTCCCCGGTGGATTTTTGGGTTCTCCCCCGGTGGATTTTTGGGTTCTCCCCTGGTGGATTTTGGGTTCTTCCCCCGTGGATTTTGAGTTCTCCCCTGGTGGAGTTTGAATTCTCCCCTGGTGGAGTTTGGGTTCTTCCCCGGTGGATTTTTGGGTTCTTCCTGGTGGATTTGGGGTTCTCCCCCGGTGGATTTTTGGGTTCTCCCCTGGTGGATTTTGGGTTCTCTCCTGGTGGATTTTGGGTTCTTCCCTGGTGGATTTTGGGTTCTTCCCTGGTGGATTTTTGGGTTCTTCCCTGGTGGATTTTGGGTTCTTCCCCTGTGAATTTTGGGTTCTTCCCCGGTGGATTTTTGGGTTCTCCCCTGGTGGATTTTGGGTTCTTCCCCGGTGGATTTTTGGGTTCTTCCTGGTGGATTTGGGGTTCTCCCCCGGTGGATTTTTGGGTTCTCCCCTGGTGGATTTTGGGTTCTCTCCTGGTGGATTTTGGGTTCTTCCCTGGTGGATTTTGGGTTCTTCCCTGGTGGATTTTTGGGTTCTTCCCTGGTGGATTTTGGGTTCTTCCCTGGTGGATTTGGGGTTCTCCCCTGGTGGATTTGGGGTTCTCCCCCGGTGGATTTTTGGGTTCTCCCCTGGTGGATTTTGGGTTCTCTCCTGGTGGATTTTGGGTTCTTCCCTGGTGGATTTTGGGTTCTTCCCTGGTGGATTTTTGGGTTCTTCCCTGGTGGATTTTGGGTTCTTCCCTGGTGGATTTGGGGTTCTTCCCTGGTGGATTTTTGGGTTCTTCCCTGGTGGATTTGGGGTTCTCCCCTGGTGGATTTGGGGTTCTCCCCCGGTGGATTTTTGGGTTCTTCCCGGTGGATTTTTGGGTTCTCCCTCGGTGGATTTTGGGTTCTTCCCGGGGAAGAGGCAGTTTGTGGGGCTGGGGGTGCCCTGGTCCCTGCTCCAGGCTGGCACTGTGGGCACCGGGCTGGGGCTGGCAGGACCCTGCTGGGACATCAGCAGAGGGGTTTGGGGGACCAGGACCCTCATCCATCCCCCCCCGGTGCTGGATCATTCTGGGGATCCCTTGTCCCTCACAGGTCCCCCATGGGGACGCCATGGGGACAGTGTCCCTCTGCCTTGTGTCCCCACAGCGTCCCCCATGATCCCAGGGGACACCGTGGGGACAGTGTCCCTCTGTCCCACATCCTCACGGTGTCCTCTGGGAACATGGGGGACACTGTGGGGACAATGTCCCTCTGTCCCACATCCCCACAGTGTTCCCTTATTATCCCAGGGGACACCGTGGGGACAGTATTCCTCTACCCTGTGTCCCCACAGCGTCCCCCATGATCCCAGGGGACACTGTGGGGACAATGTCCCTCTGCCCCACATCCCCACAGTGTCCCCCCATTATCCTAGGGGCTGCCATGGGGACCGTGTCCCTCTACTCTGCGTCCCCACAGCGTCCCCCATGATCTCAGGGACACCGTGGGGACAATGTCCCTCTGCCCCATGATCCCAGGGGACACCGTGGGGACAGTGTCCCTGTGCCCCACGTCCCCACAGCGTCCCCCGATGCCGGAGCGGGGCAGGGATGCCGAGCTCTCTCCTCCGGGAGTTTCCGGCCTCCTGCTGGCCGCCCCTCGGCTCCTGGGTGTTGCCGTCCCTCTGTTTCGGGATAAAACCAAAGATTTTGGAGCTCTGTGCCAAGCCACAAAGGCAGAACCCCCTCGGGGGTTACTCCCAGCTGGCAGAGCTCAAACCCAGCCTGGACCCCCCCGCTTCACCCTGGGGACCCTCTGGGGGTCCTGCTGGGACAGCAGGGAGTGGAGGGACCCTGCAGGGGCCGTGAGAGCAGGCAGGGGATGGGGATGCGGTGCCTGAGCTCCATCAGAGCTTCGCACAGCGTGACCGCCCCGTGGGGACCGCACCGGCCCCGGGGAGGCGCCACCAGGGCTCATTGGCACGCCGAGGGCAGCGTGGCGTGGGGAGGGGACAGTGCCCAGGGATGCTGCCCCAGTGCATGGTGGGAAATTCCCTGCTGTCCCTCCATCGTCCCCCTGCTGTCCCTCCATCGTCCATCCCCTTGCTGTCCCTCCATCGTCCCCCTGCTGTCCCTCCATCGTCCCCCCGCTCCCCGCTCCTCGCCCCATCCACCCTGCTGGTGTTTCCAGCCTGGTGCGTCCGTCCCTGTCCCCTCCTGGGGACATTCCCAGGGCACCCCCAGTAAGCAGAGCCTTCCCCGGGCTCCCTCCCGCTGCCAGCTCCGTGCCAGCCCTTCCGGATCCATCATTCCTGAGCGAGGGAGGGAGGCAGAGGGAAGAGTTCGTCTTTCAGCACCTTCTCATCGCAGCAGGCGCGGGCTCTCCCTCGCCCCGAGCTCTGTCTGGGTCCCCTCCCTGTTCCCTGGCACCCACTGGGTGCAGCCAGCAGCGCCCCAAAACCCCCTGGGCGAGCAAGGTTGGGGGTCCCGCTGTGCCCGGCCATGGGATGGCACAACCTGGCACCGGCCCAGCAAGGGTTAACCCCCTCTGCCAGCTCCCAGCGGGACCAAACCGCTGAGCTGGAGCTGCCCTGGCACTGCTGGGCTCCCCAGGGCCCTCAGCCCTTCTCCCGTGCCCCCCGAGCCCCCCCGAGTCGTGCCCAGGTTTATGTAAGGCTGGCACGGCCCGGGCACACGCGGGTTACATAAACCCTGGCAGCGGTGCCAGCCCCCCCCGGGAGCCCAGGAACGGGGGGTTCCACCTGGGAGACCCCCCCGGGTGTGCTCCATAGTGGGTGGGGTGGGGTCGGGGGTCCTCGTGCTGGGGGTCCTGGGGCTTGGGGACAGTGAGGGGGGCACACACAAGGTGCCAGGTTTGGCTGGCGGCATGCAGGGCATGGCTGGCATGGTGTGAGCCTGGTGGGCATTGGTGGGATCTGTGAGATCCTGGTGGGAATTGGTGGCGTGGATATGATCTTGGTGGGCATTGGTGGGATCTGTGTCACCCTGATGGGCACAGCCGGGATGAGTGTGATCCTGGTGGGCACAGCTGGGTGGGATCTGTGAGATCCTGGTGGGCATTGGTGTGCTCTGTGTGGCCCTGGTGGGCACAGCTGGCATGGATGTGATCCTGGTGGGCACAGGTGGGGTCTGTGAGATCCTGGTGGGCACAGGTGGGGTCTGTGAGATCCTGGTGGGCATTGGTGGGGTCTGTGAGACCCTGATGGGCACAGCTGGGTGGGATCTGTGTGACCCTGGTGGACATTTGTGGGGTCTGTGTGGCCCTGGTGGGCACAGCTGGCATGGATGTGATCCTGGTGGGCACAGGTGGGGTCTGTGTGATCCTGGTGAGCATGGTTGAGATGGATGTGACCCCGGTGGGCATTTGTGGGATCCATGAGATCCTGGTGGGCATTGGTGGGATCTGTGTGACCCTGGTGGGCACAGGCACGGTCTATGTGACCCTGGTGGGCACTGGTGGGGTCTGTGAGACCCTGATGGGCACAGCTGGGATGGGTATGACTCTAATGGGCTGCAGGGCAGGGATGAGAGTCCCAGTCACTCCCTCCCCATCCCTGGTGAGGGTGGCACGGCCAGCATGCTGTCACAGCATCCCTGTGTGTGACACTGTCCCCGCAGCATCCCAAGGCCCCTCCGCACCCCTTGGAGCACTCCCCGCTCTGCTGGGGGGTCTGCAGGGGCTGCAGGAGCTCTCTCTGCCCCCCAAGAGCTCTCTCTGCCCCCCAAGAGCTCTCTCTCTGCCCCCCCAGGATCTCTGCCTGCCCCCCAAGAGCTCTCTCTGCCCCCCCAGGAGCTCTCTCTGCCCCCCCAGGAGCTCTCTCTGCCCCCCAAGAGCTCTCTCTGCCCCCCCAGGAGCTCTCTCTGCCCCCCAAGAGCTCTCTTTGCCCCCCCAAGAGCTCTCTCTGCCCCCCCAGGAGCTCTCTCTGCCCCCCAAGATCTCTCTCTGCCCCCCAGGCAGGGGCAGCAGGGTCGGACCCATCTCTGGAGCACACTCAAGGCCAGATCGTGGCCAAAGCCGAAGGGATTTGGGCTCCTGGCGACTCCCACCCCCCAGGATACCCCCTGCCCCGTGCTGTCCCTGTCCCCAGCGCCAGCTCAGGGACTCGTGGCCCATCCCGGTGTTTGTCCCGTTCCGGTTCGTCCCGGAGCGGGCGGCTTGGAGCCTTTCATGGCTGCCGGGGCGGCCTTGGCGAACAAAGGGCGCTTTCTTCACCCGCACGGGGCACAGCACACCTGCCCGCCCTGGCACCGCCGCTGGTGCCCCCGGGGCTGGGCGATTCCCGCTTGCCGGGCGTCAGCAGCGCCAGCATCCATCCCATCCCATCCCATCCCATCCCATCCCATCCCATCCCATCCCATCCCATCCCATCCCATCCCATCCCATCCCGTCCCGTCCCATCCCATCCCATCCCATCCCGTCCCATCCCGTCCCATCCCATCCCGTCCCTGCCGCCCGCCCAGTGCTGCCGGAGCTCCTCGTCAGCCCCACGATGCTCAGGGCTGCCTAGAAGCGGGGGAAGGTCCCGATCTCGCCGCCGCTGCTCCCCGGGCACCCCAATCCCCGAATCGCAGCCCGCCGCCACCCCCGGCTCGTAGCACCACGGAGCCTCCCAAGCCAATGGATCAAAAACTTCAGCTCCAGCACGAGGAGAGGAACATCCCCAGGGCTGCCCGGGCGGCTTTCTGCCTCCTGCAGATCCCGGAGCCGGACCCCTTCAGCCTGTGGGTTTAGGCGCTCCCGCCCGGCCGCTTTCGCCTCTCCCGGACCCGGTGGCACCGGCGGAGACCCCGCTCGTCCTCGGCGCTGGGGTCCCCCATGGACCCTGCAGGTAGCTCGGGGGCGCCGGGGGTGCTGCAGAACAGAGGGAGCGGCGTCCTGCGCTGGCCTGAGGGACAGGGACAGCGTCACCCCGGCGGGAGTGCCACCCTCGGGGATGGGACAGCCTGGGGACAGCGCTGGGGGAGCTCTCTGAGGTGGGGCTGGGTGGGACAGCCTGGCCTCGGAGGGATGGGGGGGCCGTCGCCAAGGTGTCCCTGTGCCCCAGCGTGGCTGTCCCCAGGGTGTCCTTGTGCCCCACGGTGGCCGTCCCCAGGGTGTCTCTGTGCCCCAGGGTGTCCCTGTGCCCTACGGTGGCTGTCCCCAGCGTGGCTGTCCCCACGGTGGCTGTCCCTAGGGTGTCCTTGTGCCCCACGGTGGCTGTCCCCAGCGTGGCTGTCCCCACGGTGGCTGTCCCCAGGGTGTCTCTGTGCCCCAGGGTGTCCCCAGAGTGTCCCTGTGCCCCACGGTGGCTGTCCCCAGGGTGTCTCTGTGCCCCAGGGTGTCCTCAGAGTGTCCCTGTGCCCCAGAGTGGCTGTCCCTAGGGTGTCTCTGTGCCCCAGGGTGTCCCCAGGGTGTCTCTGTGCCCCAGCGTGGCTGTCCCCAGGCTGTCCCTCTGCCCCACGGTGGGTGTCCCCAGGGTGTCCCCGTGCCCCAGGCTGTCCCCAGGCTGTCCCCAGGCTGTCCCCAGGCTGTCCCCAGGGTGTCCCGGGATGCTTCCCGAGCCCCGTGGGAATGGGAGCTTTGCCCTCTTTAGGGGGAGGATGTGACAGGGACGAGCGGCTCTGGGGACACACGGTGCTGTCCCCACTCTGCTCCTGTCCCCATCCCGGCCCTCGGGGCTGTCTGTCCCACCCCACAGCAGGGCCGGGAGCTGGCTGAGCTCGGCTCTGTCCCCCTGCGCCGCTCCGGACCGGGGGACACGGGGGACACGGGGGACACGGGGACAGGATGCGGGCTCTGGCTCCGCACCCTCATCTGCGTGTGGCCCGGGTCCCGGCGGAGCGTTAATCCTACAAATCCCCCCCGGCATTTCTCCCAGGAGGGGCCCCTGCGAGCGCGGAGCTCCCCCCTGGCTGGGAGCCCTCCTGGGAAGCGCACCCAGCCCTGCCCGGGGGCGAATGCCTGCACAGGGCACGGCCTCCCCACGCTGGGTGCCAGGGTGCCAGCGGCCGGGCACGGCGCCAGCCTGGGCAAGGAGGGACCGGCGGTGGGCGCGGGGAGCCGCCGGCCCCGCCGGGACGGGACGGGATGCGACGGCGACACCCGGCCCGGACACGGGTCCGCTGGGATCGTGTGTCCCGCGGGGCAGGGGAGCCGGGGGTCCCGGGGGTCTCCCCAAAAACACCGCAGGATGG
Organism: Ammospiza nelsoni; assembly: GCF_027579445.1. Taxonomy (NCBI): domain Eukaryota; kingdom Metazoa; phylum Chordata; class Aves; order Passeriformes; family Passerellidae; genus Ammospiza; species Ammospiza nelsoni. The sequence continues at coordinate 4,812,876 of NC_080662.1, forward strand.
AGCTGGGGGATTGAAAGCAGAGCCACAGCAACACCCCCGAGCATCGCCGTGCCTCAGTTTCCCCGCAGGGGTGGGCGCTGCTCCCCTGCGCTCGTCGTGGTGCACAAGGGCTGATGGCGAGGGGTCCTGGTGGGCTGTTGTTCTCCCTCTCGTTTCCCCTCGCAGTTTGTGATTGCCACCTTGCCCAGTGCCTGTTTGCAGAGCCAAGAGCCCTGGGCAGGACTTGTGGTCATGAAGCACCTACAGGAAAAAGAGAAAATCTCATTGTTTGAGAGCATCTCTGCTTCTGGCACTCGTTAAATAGAAAACAAAAGTGATTTTCTCCTCACCTTGCATGGATCTGGGGCAGCCCTATGAAATGAGAGTGCTCCATCCTCCCGTGCCCCAAACACCGCAGGATGGAGCTGGGGGCTGAAAGCAGAGTTCCAGCAACCGCCCGCAAGCATCGCCGTGCCTCAGTTTCCCCGCAGGGGTGGGCGCTGCTCCCCGCTGGTGTCGCTCCCCTGTGCTTGTCGTGGTGCACAAGGGCTGATGGCGAGGGGTCCTGGTGGGCTGTTGTTCTCCCTCTGATTTCCCTTTGCAGTTTGTGATTGCCACCTTGCCCAGCGCCTGTTTGCAGAGCCAAGAGCCCTGGGCAGGACTTGTGGCCATGAAGCACCTACAGGAAAAAGAGACAATCTCATTGTTTGAGAGCATCTCTGCTTCTGGCATCTTTAAACGGAAAACAAAACTGATTTTCTCCTCACTTTGCACAGATCTGGGGTAGACCCAAGCTGTGGCAGCCCTATGAAATGAGCGTGCTCCATCCTCCCGTGCCCCAAACACCGCAGGATGGAGCTGGGGGGTTGAAAGCAGCGCCACAGCAACACCCCTGGGCATCGCCGTGCCTCAGTTTCCCCGCAGGGGTGGGCGCTGCTCCCCGCTGGTGTCGCTCCCCTGCGCTTGCCGCGGCGCTCAATGCCTGATGGCGAGGGGTGCTGGTGGGCCAAGGACAGGGGGCTGCTCTTCCCCCTCTGGTTTCCCCTTGCAGCTTGTGGTTAAACCGGTGCTGCCACCTTGCCCAGTGCCCGATCTCCCCAAAAACACCGCAGGATGGAGAAAGCAGCGCCCCAACCACCCCCCCGCCGCCAAGCATCGCCGTGCCTCAGTTTCCCCGCAGCGCTGCCCGGGCAGGGCTGGGCTGCGTTCCCCGCTGATGCCGCTCTCGCTGCCCGCAGGGACGGCGCTGAGCACCACATGAGCGCGGCAGCAGCACGGCCAGCGACGCGAGGATGGGGGAGAGCCCGGCGCGCTGGAGAAGAGCGGCGGAGGCAGCGCAGGACTCGCGGGGGATGGAGAGCAGCGCCATGCTTCTGTCCCGGAGCGCCGGGGCCGAGCTGGGCCTCCCGGCCTACCCAGAGCCCGGCAAGCTGAGCTACACCCTGGAGAAAGGCTGGAGGAGCTCCGAGGGGCGTTTGGGAGCCGGTGCCCACCTGGGCTGCCCCTTCCCCCGGGGCGCCGAGGACGGAGCGGAGCTGCCCCCGCTGCTGCTCCCGCGGAACGGGCAGCCCAAGGGGGGCTGGGGGGAGCCCTGCAAGGAGCCGCGCTGGGCCGAGGCCGTGCTGGCCCCGCTGGCGCTCTACAGCCACTCGTACCACCGCTACCACCCCCTGGCAGTGCCCGGCAAAGCCCGCGATGCGGCCGGAGAGCCCCCGGCCTCCTTCCAGCACTGCCCTTTCCTCGTCGAGGCCAAGCACAGCCCCTTCCTGCTGTCCTCGCTGCTGCCCGGCGCGCCCCAGGCCGAGCCCGCGTTCGAGGGGCCGGGCCCGGTGGGGAACGGGCGCTTCGCCGGCCCGGAGTGGAGTTTGGGCTCCTACGGGCCCGCCTGGGGCCAGCCCCTCTACCTGGGGGTCCCGCCGAGGTGCAAAGCGGCTCCGCCCCCCTTCGACGGCTGCTCCAGCTCAGGGAACAAGGTAGGAACCAACCCTCGGAGGGGTCCCGGGGGGTGACAGCGGCTCCAGCCCCGAGGGTGGTGGGCAGGGGGGCTCTCGGTCTCCCGGGGTGACGCCGCGCTGTCCCCGCGGGTGCCGCCACCCCCGGCTGAGTCACGGCGGCACGGGGGCGGCGGGAGGCAGCGCTGCCAGCCCTGGGCGCGCCCCGTGCCGCCGCTGCGGCTCCCCATTCCTTTCCCACGCCGGGCACCCCAGCAGCCGGCCCCGGGCACCGCCGAGCACCGGGCGGATGCCCAGGCCTGGCAGGGGTGTGGGGAAACTGAGGCACGGGAACGGAATGCTCCGCGTCGCCCCCTCGCAGGGATGTGGGTGACACCGGCGGGACGGCGACCCCAATGTGGGGTGACACCGCCTCTCTGTTCCCTTCCAGGAGTTTTACGCCAAGAAAGGCGCCGGGTTCCACGCCTCGAGCAAGAACCACGCGGCGCCGCCGCTGCTGGGCAGGAGCCAAGCGGGGCCGGAGCGGGCCGGGCAGGGGGAGCCGGAGCTGCCGGGAGCCCCGTGGGGGGATGGCCGGGCCGGGGGCAGCTCGGCGGTGCCCCCTCCCCATCCCCGCACGCCTCCCCCGGGCTCCAGCCGCCCCCTGCTCCTCCCGCAGCCCGGCCCCTGGGTGGGCTCACGGCCGCACGGCGCTGAGTTTTCCGTGGACGCGGGGCCGGGACGACCCTCAGAGCCCAGAGATGCCCCCAAAGAGCCAAATCCCTCGGCGGTGCTGGCGGACGGGCGCTACCCAGCGGCTCTGGCCAAACCTGAACCCCCCTCGGGCTGTCTGTGCCCCACCCCGGGCTGCCACGGGTGCCCGGGGGTGCCCTTCGAGCCCACCTCGGGGCGCTTTCCGTGCCCACCCAGCAACCACACCAAGCTGAAGAAGACGTGGCTGACGCGGCACTCGGAGCAGTCGCTGCCCCGCTCCAAAGCCCCGCGGTGGGACGGGGGTCCCGAGCCCCCCGGCGAGGGAAAGCGCTCGGCCAAACGCCCCCATGGCCCCACCGAGGGTCCCCGCACCGCCAGCGAGGGCGCGGCGGCGGCCAAAAGGGGCTCCAAGACCACGGGGGACAGCGAGGAGAGGAGGATGGAGCTGCGGGAGGAAGGTGAGGATGAGCGGGATGCGCAGCGGGGCCGGGAGAGGGCGGGGGCAGCGCCCGATCCCGAGGGAATTTTGCATCTTGGAGCTCGCAACGCGAGCTGGGAACACGTGTGGGCTGTGGAACTGCTGTGCTGGGGCTCTTCCCGGGTCTGGCACGGACGGAAATGTCCCTTTGGGGCAGCGTGGCAGCCTCGGGTGGGATTCCCGGGGCTTGGCAGCGCTGTGGTTGGGGCAGGGACTCCTCGGGGAGGTGTTGGCACCGCAGGCCTGACCTCTGAGCAGCTCCAGCCCTACTTTCCAGCCCTACTTTCTGGCCCAGTTTCCAGCCCCCGCCACAGCGCGCCTGTCATAGGATCCCAGCATCCAGAAATGCTTTGGCTTGGAAGAAACCCTAAAAAAGACCTAAAACCCCATCCAGTCCCACCCCCTTGCCACGCCCAGGGACACCCGGCACCCTCCCAGGTTGCTCCAAGCTGCCCTTGGGCACTTCCAGCCCCTCCCAGTTGGCTCGGATGGGGCTCCACGGTGTCCCCAAGCGCTGCCCGGTGTCCCCAAGCCCTTCCCGGTGTCCCCAGAGCCGCCGAGCCGCCGGTGCCTGCAGAGCCTGCCCTGCACGGCGCTGCCCCCCAGCATCCCCCGCTGCTGGGCCTGCGCCCCCCGCGCCCGCAGGGACCCCCAGCGTGAGGAGGAGGAGGAGGAGGAGGAGGAGGAGGAGGAAGAGCGCCCCGAGAGCAGCTGCAGGCTGCTGCACTTCCGCAGGTGAGCCAAGGGGAGATCACAGGGTGTCAGGGGGCGGCGGAGCAGCTCCTTGTTTGGAATGTCCCTTTTGTCACCCTGCTTTGGAATGTCACCTTCTGTCACCCAGTTTTAAGAGTATTTCCTTGTCACCCTTCCTTTCGAGTGTCACCCATCTCTTAGAGCATCGCCTCCTGTAGGGGCATCCCTTCCTGTCACCCCTCTTTGGGACACGCTCTCTGTCACCCCAATTTGAGACATCCTTTCCTGTCACCCCAATTTGGGACATCCTTTCCTGTCAATCCTCTTTGGGGACATTCTCTCTGTCACACTGCTTCACAAAACCCTCTCCTGTCACCCCTGTTTGAGACACTCTCTCTGTCACCCCACTTTGGGACACCCTCAGCTGTCACCCTGCTTCACAACAGTCTCTCTGTCACCCTATTTTGGGACATCTTCTCTGTCACCCCTCTTTGGGACACCTTGTCCTGTCACCCCACTTTGGGACATCCTCTGTGTCACCCCTCTTTGGGGACACGCTCTATGTCACCCTGCTTCACCAAACCTTCTCCTGTCACTCCTGTTTGGGCCACCCTCTCCTGTCACCCCGCTCTGGAGCATCATCTCTGTCACCCTACTTTGGTACCCTGTCTCTGTCACCCCACTTTGGGACATCCTCTCTGTCACCTCACTTTGGGACACCCACTATGTCACCCTGCTTCACAAAACCCTGTCCTGTCACCCCTCTTTGGGGACACTCTCTCTGTCACTCCTCTTTGGGACACCCACTATGTCACCCTGCTTCACAACACCCTCTCCTGTCACCTCTTTTTGGGACACTCTCTATGTCACTCCACTTTGGGACACCCACTATGTCACCCTGCTTCACAACAGCCTCTCCTGTCACCCCACTTTGGAACAACCTCTGTGTCACCCCCTCTTTGGAGCATCCTCTCCTGTCACCCCACTTTGGGACACCCACTATGTCACCCTGCTTCACAAAACCGTCTCCTGTCACCCCTCTTCGGGACATCCCCTCTGTCACCCCTCTTTGCTCCTTTCACCCCTCTCTGGGACATCCTTTCCTGTCACCCCTCTTTGGGACATCTCCTGTCACCCCGTTTTAGCGCATCCCCTCCTCTCCCCCCACTTTCCAGCCTCCTCTCCTTCTCCTCCCCTTTTCCCTCTCCCACCACCCCAAATTTCCCCCTCTGTTTTCCTCCCCCATTTCGAGCCCCCCCAGCTCTGTCCCCTCTCCCCGCAGGTTCACCCTTGGGGACAACGGCGAGCTGAGCGTCGATGGCCTCTGCAGCCTGGGGGACAGCCAGGGGGACGTGGCCGACCCCGATGGGGGTGTCAGGAATGTGGGGAGCAGCGTCTGCCTGGCCAAGCACCTGCTGGGGGTCCTGGGGGACGCGTTCTGTGCCGCCGTCCGCAGGGACAGGGACGCGTGGCCGGGAGGGCCCGAGGGTGAGCGGGGACACGGGGAGGGTGGCACCGGGGACACGGGGACATGGGGAGGGTGGCACCGGGGACACGGGGATCAGGGTGAGGGTGGCACTGGGGACATAGAGACACGGGGAGGGTGGCACTGGGGACACGGGGAGGGTGGCACTGGGGGTATGGGGAGGGTGACACTGGGGACATGGGGAGCAGGGTGAGGGTGGCACTGGGGACACGGGGAGCAGGGTGAGGGTGGCACTGGGGACATGAGGAGGGTGGCACTGGGGACATGGGGAGGGTGGCACCGGGGACACGGGGATCAGGGTGAGGGTGGCACTGGGGACATGCGGAGGGTGGCACCGGGGACATGGGGATCAGGGTGAGGGTGGCACTGGGGACATGGGGACACGGGGAGGGTGGCACTGGGGACACGGGGAGGGTGGCACTGGGGGTATGGGGAGGGTGACACTGGGGACATGGGGAGCAGGGTGAGGGTGGCACTGGGGACACGGGGAGGGTGGCACTGGGTACACGGGGACACGGGGAGGGTGACACTGGGGACATGGGGATCAGGGTGAGGGTGGCACTGGGGACATGGGGAGGGTGGCACTGGGGACACGGGGAGGGTGGCATTGGGGGTATGGGGAGGGTGACACTGGAGACATGGGGAGCAGGGTGAGGGTGGCACTGGGGACACGGGGAGGGTGGCACTGGGTACACGGGGACACGGGGAGGGTGACACTGGGGACATGGGGATCAGGGTGAGGGTGGCACTGGGGACATGGGGAGGGTGGCACTGGGGACACGGGGAGGGTGGCATTGGGGGTATGGGGAGGGTGACACTGGAGACATGGGGAGCAGGGTGAGGGTAGCACTGGGGACACAGGGAGGGTGGCACTGGAGACATGGGGAGCAGGGTGAGGGTGGCACTGGGGACACGGGGAGGGTGGCACTGGGGACATGGGGAGGGTGGCACCGGGGACATGGGGAGCAGAGTGAGGGTGGCACTGGGGACACGGGGAACAGGTGGGGGTGGCACTGGAGACATGCGGACACGGGGAGCAGGGTGGCACTGAGGACACGGGGACACGGGGAACAGGTGGGGGTGGCACTGGAGACACGGGGACACGGGGAGCAGGGTGGCACTGGGGACACGGGGACACGGGGAGCAGGGTGGCACTGGGGACGCGGGGAGCAGGGAGGGGGTGGCACTGGAGACACGGGAAGCAGGGAGGGGGTGGCACTGGGGACGCGGGGACACGGGGACCCTGAGGCTGTGTTTCCCGCAGGGGTGACGCGCTGGAGGCGGGGCGAAGGAGCCCCCCGGCTCTGTGACCGCTGCCAGCGCGGCTTCTTCAACTCGCACTGGAGCTGCGCCAGATGTGGCTTCCAGCTGTGCCCCGAGTGCCACCGCGGCTCGCGGGAGGAGAGCGGCGCTGGTAGGGGGCGGGGCGGGCTGGGACAGGGGGTGACAGCCGTGCGGGGCTCGGTGGGGACAAACAAAGCCTCTCTGTGCCGCAGAGGAGCCGGCGCTGCCACCCGAGTGCACCCCCGGGCGGGACCACCGCGTGTCATCGCTGGTCCCCACGCAGTTCGTCCCCACCTGTGGTGAGTGTGTCCCCAAAAACCCCCCCAAAAAAACCCCCAGAAACTACAAAACCCCCAAACCCCAAAAACCACAAAAATCGCCAAAATCCCCAAAAACTCCAAAACCCCAAAAACCCCAAAAATCCCCAAAACCACCAAAAAACCCCAAAAATCCCCAAAACCCCCAAAAACCCCAAAACCACCAAAACCCCCAAAAACCCCAAAACCACCAAAACCCCAAAAACTCCAGAACCACCAAAACCCTAATAAAACCCCAAAACCCCCAAAACCACCAAAACCTCAAAAAAACCCCAAAACTCCCAAAAACCCCAAAACCCCCCCAAAAACCCCAAACCCACCAAAAACCCGCAAACCCCCAAAACCACTAAAACCCCAAAAAAACCCCAAAACCCCCAAAAACCCCAAAACCCCCAAAAACCCCAAAACACCAAAACCCCAAAAACTCCAAAACCCCCAAACCCCCAAAAACCCCAAAACCCCAAAACCACCAAAACCCCCCAAAACCCAAAACCCCCCAACGCCCAAAACCCCAAAAACCCCCTAAAACCCCAAAACCACCAAAACCCCAAACCCCCAAAAACCCCAAAACCCCCCAAAAAACCCCAAACCCACCAAAAACCCCCAAATCCACCAAAAATCCCCAAACCCCCAAAACCCCCCAAAACCCCAAAGAAAACCCCAAAACCCACCAAAACCCCCAAACCCCCAAAACCCCAAAAACCCCAAAAAACCCCCAAACCCCCAAAAAAACCCCAAAACCCCCGTGCTGGGGATTTGCCACCGCTGTCCGCGCCCTCTCGCAGTCCTGACCCGGCTCTGGGAGCTCCTCCACGAGGTCCGGGCCAAGTTGGGCATCGAGTCCCGCTGTCGGTGCGCGGAGGGGGCGGCGGAGCAGGGCCCGGCGGAGCCCCCGGGCAGGCAGGTGTGGAGGGGGGGCTCTGCATGGTGGGAAAAGGGGTGAAAGGGGTTCGGGGGTGCCCCGCAAGCCCTGACAGGATCCCCACTGCCCCCGGCTGTTCCAGGAGCCGCCGGTGCCCGCCGTGCCCGCCCGCAGCGGCCGCGGCCCCGCCGAGCCCGCCCGGCCCGTCAAGGAAGGTAGGGCCGGCCGCGACCCCCCCCGCGCTCCGGGGGGGTCAGGGGGGCGCACCCCGTGCCGGTTTTGGGGTGCCGGGCGTGGGGGTGATGCCGAGGGCGGCGTGGGACGCCCTGACCGCGCTGTGCCCCCCCGAGCAGAGAGCGCCGAGGAGGGGGCGCCGCCCCCGGGGCGGGGGGGGCCCGTGCAGAGCGCGACCCTGTGCGACCTGCTGGCGTCCACGGCCGTGAAGCTGTGCCTGGGGCACGACGGCGTGCGCATGGCGTTCGCTCCCGTGGCACCGGCGCTGCCCAGCGTGAGTCCTGATGTGCCCGGGCACCCCCGTGCCCCGATGCCCACCCCTTGCCCGGTTCCCCACCCTGTGCGTCTCTGCCCACTGCGTGCCCCTCTGCCCACCGTGCGCCCTCCTGCCCGCCCTGTGCCCCACTGCCCACCCCCTCTCTGCCCACTCCCTGCCTTCTTGCCCACCCCATGCCCCGCTGCCCACCTTGTGCCCCTCTGCCCACTCTATGCCCTCCTGCCCACCCCACTCTCCTGCCCATCCCGTGCCCTCCTGCCCACCCCTGTCCTGCTGCCCACTCCGTGCCACTCTGCCCTTGTACCCTCCTGCCCACCCTGTGCCCCTCTACCCACCCCTGCCCCTCTGCCCACCCCGTGCCACTCTGCCCATTCTGTGCCGTCCTGCCCACACCGTGCCCTCTTGCCCACCCTGTACCCTGCTGCCCACCCCTGCCCTGCTGCCCACCCTACTGTGCTGCCCACCCCGTGCCCCTTTGCCCACCCTCTGCCCACCTGCCCCACCCCGTGCCCCGCCGCCAATCCCGTGCCCTCCTGCCCACCCTGTGCCCGGTTCCCCACCCTGTGCCCCTCTGCCCACCCCCACCCTGCTGCCCACCCTGTGCCATCCTGCCCATCCCCTGCCCCGCTGTCCATCCTGTACCCCACTCCCCACCCCCTCTCTGCCCACTGCCTGCCTTCTTGCCCACCCTGTGCCCTCCTGCCCAACCCTGCCCTCCTGCCCACCCCGCTCTGTTGCCCACCCCGTGCCCCTCTGCCCACTCTATGCCCTCCTGCCCACCCGGTGTCCCTCTGCCCATTCCATGCCCTGCTCTCCACCCTGTGCCCCTCTGCCCATCCCCTGCTCCTCTGACCACCCTGTGTCCCGCTGCCCACCCCCGTGCCCTCCTGCCCACTCCTGCCCTGCTGCTCACCCTGTGCCCCTCTGCCCACCCTGTGCCCCTTTGCCCACCCCCTGCCCTGCCGCCCACCCCGTGCCCTCCTGCCCATCCCTGTCCTGCTGCCCATCCTGTGCCTGATGCCCAACCCTGCCCTGCCGCCGACCTTGTGTCCCTTTGCCCACCTCTGCCCCGCTGCCCACCCCGTGCCCCGTTTCCCACCCCTTCTGCTGGGCCTGAGGGGGTCCCCAATCTCGTCGCCGTCCGTCCCCCTTTTCCCAGGACAACCGCCCTGACGAGCATCCTGGACAGCATCATCGCCCGCGTGGTGGAGAGGAAGCTCCAGGAGCGGCGGGCGGGGCCCGAGCTGAGCCCCCCCGGCCCCCCGGAGCCCCCCGGCTCCCACAGCGTGCTGGGCCCCGGCGGGCTGCTCTGGCTGCACCGGCCCGGCCCCGGCGGCGGCTACGGAACCTTCCAGGAGCACTGGAGGCACGGCCAGGTGAGAGGGGGACGCCCCAGAGCCCCCCGTGAGGGGTGACACCCGTGAGACCCCGTCCCTGTGTGGGAAGTGACACCCTGAGCCCCCCATCCCCTGAGTGTGGGGTGACGCCCGGGTGGGTGACAGCACAGGGTGGCATCACCCCGGGAGCCCACCGTCCCTGCCTGCGGGAGGACACCCCAGAGCCCCTCTGTCCTTGAGTGTAGGGTGACACCCCATCCCTGTAAGCTGGGTGACACCCCGAGGCCCCATCCCTGTAAGCTGGGTGACACTCAGAGCCCCCTGTCCCTGCCTGTGGGTGACACTTGGAGCACCCGTCCCTGTGTGTGAGGTGACACCCAGAGCCCCCTGTCCCTATGTGTGGGGTGACACCCAGAGCCCCCCATCCTTGACACCCGGAGCCCCCTGTCCCTGTAAGTTGGGTGACACCGGGAGCCCCCATCCTTGAGTGTGGGGTGACACCGGGAGCCCCCAACCCCTGCATGTGGGTGACACCCGGAGCCTCCCCACCCTTGAGTGTGGGGTGACACCCGGGGCCCCACAGGGGGGTGACACCCGGAGCCCCCTGTCCCTGGAAGTTGGGTCACACCCAGAACCCCCATCCCTGAGTGTGGGGGCGACACCCAGAGCCCCCCATCCCTGCCTGTGGGTGACACCCGGAGCCCCCGTCCCTGTGTTCTGGGTGACACCCGGAGCCCCCCATCCCTGCCTTGGGGTGACACCCGGAGCCCCCCATTTTCCCCACTGACCCCCGCTCCCCCCGCAGCCCCGTGCTGGTGTCAGGGCTGCAGAAGCGGCTGCAACCTCGGCTCTGGGCGCCCGAATCCTTCCAGCCCGCGGGGCAGGAGGAGGAGGAGGAGGAGGAGGAGGAGGTGAAGGCCGTGAACCTGCGGGCCCCGCGGGAGCCGGGTCCGGATGAGCCGCCGGAGGTTTTGGGATGGATTTGCCGCCAGCACAGGTGAGGGCACGGGGAGGCTGTGGGGTGCCCGGGGTGATTTTGGGGTGAGGCGTGAGGGGAGCCGGGCTCCGTCCCTGATGTGCCCCCGGGGTCCCTCCGCAGCCGAGCGGGAGCAGGGCAGCGGGGACCTGCTGAAGCTGGAGCGTGGCTTTGGGGACACGGAGCTGAGCCGGTGGGTGACAGCACAGGGTGGCATCACCCGATGTCCCCTCCCCACGCCAGCTGGGGTTTGGGAGGGTTCCTGAGTGTCACCCCCCGCCTGCCACAGGGCCACCAACCTGCGGGCCAGCCTGCCCCTGCCCGAGTACTGCGGGGCCGGCGGCCGCCTCAACCTGGGCTCCTTCCTGCGGGGCCGGCGGTGGCTGCGGCCGCGTGTCTGCGTGTCCTACGGTGAGAGGGGCACCGGGCCTTCGGGGGACACCGGGGTTTGGGGGGCACTGGGGTTTCGTGGGGCACCGGGGCTTTGGGAGGCACCGGGGCTTTGTGGCGCACCGGGGTTTTGGGTGGTACCCGGGCTTTGCGGGCTCCGACGTTTTGGGGCTTTGGGGTGCAGCTAGGCTTTGAGAGGCACTCGGGATTTGGGGGTTCCGGGGCTTTGGGTGGTACCCGGGACTCTGGGGGGCAGCCGGGCTTTGGAGGGCACCGGGGTTTGGAGGGCACTGGGGTTTGGGGGGCACCGTGGCTTTGGGGAACACCAGGGCTTTGGGGGGCACCAGGGCTTTGGGTGGTACCCGGGTTTTGGGGGGCACCCGGGGCTTTGGGGGTACTGGCATTTGGGGGGCTCAGGGGATTTGGAGGACACTGGGGCTTGGGGGACACCGATGTTTGGAGGGCACTGGGGCTTTGTGGGGCGCCGGGGCTTTTGGGGACACCGGGCTTTGTGGGTTCCCGGTCTCTGTGGGGCAGCCGGGCTCGCCCCGCCCGCTCCAACCCCAAACCCGTTCCAGCTGTGCCCCCTCAGGAGCAGAACCTGGGCACCAAACCCCTGACGGTGGAAGCGGCCGATTCCGTCAGCGTCCTGGCACACGCGGTGCCCGCAGCGCGGGGTAGGGGCAGAGTGTGGGACCCCCCCATGCCCCTGGCACCCCCCTGAGGGTCCTCCCATGCCCACCCTGCACCCTGGCACCCCCCTGAGGGTCCCCCCCATATCCACCGTGCCCCCTGGCACCCCCCTGAGGGTTGCCCCATACCCACCCTGCCCCTGGCACCTCCTGAGCCCCTGCAGGCCCCCTCATGCCCCACCCCGCCCCTGGCACCCCCCTGAGCCCCCTGGGGGTCCCACCCCGCCCCTGACACCCCCCTGATGGTGCCCCCATGCCCACCCTGCGCCCCCTGTGCCCGCAGAGCCGCTCGTGCCCGCCGAGCTGGCCGAGCTGGAGGCGCCGCTGCGGGAGCGGCTCGGGGCGGGCGCGGTGCCCGGTGCCCTGTGGCACATCTTCCGCGCCGAGGATGCCCCGCGGATCCGGGACTTCCTGCGCAAGGTGGGTGCCTGGTAAAACCCGATAAAACCCGATAAAACCTGATAAAACCCGATAAAACCCGATAAAACCTGATTGGGCTTATCCCTGAGCGAGGCAGGACTACCTGGATAACTCATCCCTCTGTGAGACAGAGAGCGCGAATACCCAGTGAGCTCACAGCCGTGGCCACCCTTGGCAAGCTCAGTGATCTCAGCTCTTTAGGGATTCTCAGCTCTCTTAGGATCTCAGCTCTTTGGTGATTCTCAGCTCTCCCAAAGATCAACCCTCGTACCTTTCGCATCACGGTCTAGCAAGAAAAACCGAAATGAATTTAAGTTTGCCCATCCCGAAACCCAAGCGAGCTACTTAGGCGTAGCTATTATTGAGCGAACCAAGTCCTGCTCACCCCACAGGTGGCCCAGGAGCCGGGCCAGGAGGCGGTGGAGCCCCCCGGGACCTCCCTGGAGCCCCCCGGGTTCCGCCTGGAGCCCCCCGGGCTGTACCTGGACCCCACCCTGCGGCGGCGGCTGCGGGACGAGTGCGGGGTTTGCGGCTGGAGCCTCCTGCAGCTGCCCGGGGACGCCGTGCTGGTCCCCGCCGGGGCTCCCCACCAGGTGAGCGCCCCCCATCCATCCCCTTCCTCGCACCCCCCATCCCCTCCCCGAGAGGCCGTGCCGAGCCTCCGGGGAAACTGAGGCACGGCAAACACGGGCAGGTGCGGAGCCTGAGCGGCACCATCAGCGTGGAGCAGCGATTCCTGTCCCCGGAGAGCGCCGTGCGCCTCCACAGCCTCGGCACCGGGACCCCGCGGAGCCTCCGCGCCCAGGTGAGGGCTCGGGAGGGGGATTTGGGGGTTCGGGGTGTGGGGTGAGCGGGGCTGAGCCCCCTCTTTGTGCCCTGGCAGCTGGACGGGATGATCCTCGCGGCCGTGCGGGATGCGCTGGGGGTGCTGCGGGGCTGCCAGTGAGGGCACGGAGCGACCGGAGGGCACCGGGAGCATTGGGCACGGCCGGGACACCTCCGGGAGCCTCGGGCATGGCTGGGACACCGGGAGCCCCAGGAACAACCGGGACATCTCCGGGAGCCTCGGGAATGGACGTGACACCGGGAGCCTCGGGCATGGCTGGGACACCGGGAGCCTCGGGAACAACCGGGACATCTCCGGGAGCCTCGGGAATGGACGTGACACCGGGAGCCTCAGGCATGAGCACAGCTGGGACACCGGGAGCCTCGGGAACCACCGGGACACCGGGAGCCCCGGGCACAACCATGGCCTGGACACCGGGAGCCTCAGGAACAGTCACAGCCATGGCCGGGACACCGGGAGCCTCGGGAACAACCGGGTCACCGGCAGCCTTGGGCATGGCTGGGACACCGGGAACATTGGGAACAACCGGGTCACCGGGAGCCCCGGGCATGGCCGGGACACCGGGAGCCTCGGGCACGGTCACAGCCATTGTCGGGAACAACCGGGACGCCGGGAGCATCGGGCATGGCCGTGGATGGAACACCGGGAGCCTCGGGAACAACCGGGGCCGGCAGCCTCGGGCACGGTCACAGCCACGGCCTGGACACCGGGAGGCCGGGCACGGTCACAGCCGGGATACCGGGAGCTTTCTGCTCGGTGCTTTGCTCCCAGAGCTGCCCGGGGATCTCGGGGCAGGAGGAATAAAGCGTCCGGAGCGTGCCAGGGCCGCTGGCAGCACCAGCAGGACCTCGGTGTGTCCCTTTGTGCCCCTCCTGCGGTGCCATCGCGGGCAGGGGGCTCTGGTGGCACCAGCAGCGCCCGCCTGGGTGTGTCCCTTTGTCACTGCCAGGGCCAGGGGGCTCTGCCTTCACCCCCCTCCATCCCACCGGGGTCAGGGGTGCTCTCCCCACATCCCATTGGGGTCAGGGATGCTCTTTCTTCATCCTCCTCATCCCGTTGGGGACGGGTGCTCTCCCTCCATCCCCCTGGGGCCAGGGACGCTGCGGCGTCCCGGGATAGGGGGAGGTGGCAGAGCCGGGGCTGGCAGGGGGCACCGCTGCCATGAGTGTCACACACAGCTGGGAACAGCTGGATGGTCCCCCAGAGGCTGAGGGACCCAGGGCGCTGCTCCGTCCTGTCCGATGGAGGAAAATGACTGAACACTGCCGGGCAATTAGCACGGGGCAATTAATTAACACCGGAACACGGGCACTGGGCAATTAATTAACACCAGAACACGGGCACTGGGTAATTAATTAACACGGGAAATGGGCACGGGGTAATTAGTTAACATCGGGCATTGGGCACGGGGTAATTAATTCACACTTAATGAGCACTGGTCAAAGGGCACTGGGCCATGAACAAGAAGCGAGGGGCACCAAGCGATGACCCTCACGGAATCACCACCGCCTAATTAATCCCTCCTAATTAACTCTGCGCCACGCTCCCAGCGGCCCCTTTAAGTCCAAGTCCCGCCCTGAGTGGCAGCAGCACCAACCAATGAGCGGCGAGCTGCTCCGGCGCGCTGCCCAATAGGCGCTGAGCAGGGGGGCGGTGCCGGCGCGGCGGAGCCCCGGCGCGGTGAGTGCGCGGCGCATGCGCGGTGCGGGGGGGGGCGGAGGGTCCCGGAGCCCGCCCGCGACCCCCGGAGCCGCCGCTGCCCCCCCCGAGCTCCAGCGCGGCCCCCCCGGCTCAACGGGGCCCCCCCGGGCTCACCGCGACCCCCCGACCCCCGCCGCACCCTCCCGCAGCCCCCCCGTCCTTCCCGCATCCTCCCGATGCCGCTCGCAGCCCCCCGTCCCCCCCTTCCCGCAGCCCCCCGACTCTTCCTGCATCCCACCCATCCTTGGGGCAGCCCCCGAGCCTTGCTGCGCCCCCCGAGCCTCGCTGGGACCCCCCAAAACCGTGCCCGCATTGCAGAGCCCCAGATCTTTATTGCAGCCTCCTTAGAGCGCCCCAAAGCTTTATTGAACCCCCCAAAGCTTTACTGAACCCCCTAACCCATTTCCCTCCTGCACCCCCGAAACTCTTTCTTTACTGCACCCCCCCAAACCTTTATTGAGCCCCCCTACTCATTTTCTTCCTGCGTCCTGCAGCCCCCCAAACTCTGCCCTTACCGCACCCCCAAACCGTCACTGCAGCCCCCCAAACCTTCCCTTAATTGCACCCTGTAGCCCCCCAAACCTGCCCTCTGTAGCCCCCCAAACCCTTCCTTTCCTGCACCCTGTAGCCCCCCCAAATTCTTCCTCGCAGCCCCCCAAACCCTTCCTTTACTGCAGCCTCCAAATCCTCATTGCAGCCCCCCCACTCGTTTTCTTCCTGCATCCTGTAGCCCCCCCAAACCCTCTCCTGTAGCCCCCCAAACCTTCCCATAATCGCACCCTGTAGACCCCACAAACCCTTCCTTTACTGCAGCCCCCAAATCCTCATTGCAGCCCCCCCAAACCCTTCCTTGTAGCCCCCCATACCCTCCCTTAATTGCACCCAATAGCCCCCAAAATCCTCTCCCGTAGCCCCCACAAACCCTCCCTTAACTGCACCCTGTAACCCCCCAAATCCTCTCCTGTAGCCCCCCAAAATATTTCCTTGCAGCACCCCCAAACCCTTTCTTTACTGCACCCTGTAACCCCCCAAATATTTCCTTACAGCCCCCCAAGCCCTTCCTTTGCTGCAGCCCCCCCAAACCCCCGGCCCTGGTGCGCCCCCAGCCCCCCGTGCACGCTGCAGCCCAGCTCGCCCCCGTGCCCCCCCCAGCTCGCCCTGCAGCCCCTCCCCCCCTGGGACCCCCGGGAGCCCCCCAGCTCCAGCTCCAGCCCCCCCGGCACCCCCCAGCCCAGCGAGCTCTTCTACCCCAGCGCGGGCATCGCCCAGTCCAGCCGCCCGTACCCTCCCAGTACCGCCCAGTCCGGCCGTCCCATTCCTCCCAGTACCGCCCAGTCCGGCCGTCCCATTCCTCCCAGTACCGCCCAGTTCGGCCAGCTCTTCCCTCCCAGTACCGCCCAGCCCATTCCTCCCAGTACCGCCCAGTTCGGCCAGCTCTTCCCTCCCAGTACCGCCCAGTCCGGCCAGCTCTTCCCTCCCAGTACCGCCCAGTACCTCCCAGTACCGCCCAGTCCGGCCAGCTCTTCCCTCCCAGTACCGCCCAGCCCATTCCTCCCAGTATCTCCCAGTCCAGCCAGCTCTTCCCCACCAGTGCCGCCCAGTCCGGCCGTCCCATTCCTCCCAGTATCCTCCAGTCCAGCCATCCCATTCCTCCCAGTATATTCCAGTCCAGCCAGCCTTTCCCTCCCAGTATATTCCAGTCCAGCCAGCCTTTCCCTCCCAGTTTCCTCCAATCCAGCCAGCCTTTCCCTCCCAGTATATTCCAGCCTGGCCAGCCTTTCCCTCCCAGTAACCACCAGTCCGGCCACCCCTTTCCCCCCAGTATCCTCCAGTCCGGCCACCCCTTTCCCCCCAGTATCCTCCAGTCCGGCCAGCCCTTCACGTCCTTCCTGTTCCCGTGCATCCTGCAGTCCAGCCAGCCCTTCTCGTACCGCAGCCCCCCGCGGCTCCCCAAATCCTGCCAGCTCTTCCCGTGCCCCCCGGCCCAGCCCAGCCAGCCCTTCCCGAGCCGCGCCCCCCCGGGGGTCCCCCAGTCCAGCCAGCCCCTGTCCTACCGCAGCCCCCCGCGCCTGCCCCCCAAACCCTTCCCCGCTTACCCCCAGTCCAGCCGCCCCCTCCCCATTTACGCCCCCCTGCCCATCCCCCAGTCCAGCAGACCCTTTCCCCCCTCCCCCCAATCTCCGGAGCCCCTCTCGGTGTCCCCCCTGGGCCTGCACCTCTGGGGGGTCCCCTCGCCCCCCCAGGAGCCCGCCCCGCCCTGAGCGGCCCCGCCCCGCCCGCAGGGACCCCCGCCCCGATGGGGGACGCGCCGGAGCCGGAGCTGGAGGCGGTGCTGGATGGAGGCGCCTGGGAACTGGGGGAGACGCTCGGGGGGACCCCCGCGCCCGTCCGCCTGGGCAGGAACGTGTGCTACGTGGTGCTGGCCGTGCTCTTCAACCAGGAGGTGAGGCAGCCCCGCTCCCAGTGCTCCCAGTCCATTCCTCCAGTGCCCCCAGTTCAGCCAGAACATCCCCCCAGTGCTCCCAGTGCAGCCAGGCCATCCCCCAGTGCCCCCCAGTGCAGCCAGTACAGTCAGGCCGTACCCCAGTGCCCCCAGTCCATTCCTCCAGTGCCCCCCAGTGCCCCCCAGTACAGTCAGGCCGTACCCCAGTGCCCCCACTCCATTCCTCCAGTGCCCCCCAGTACAGTCAGGCCGTACCCCAGTGCCCCCAGTCCATTCCTCCAGTGCCCCCCAGTACAGCCAGGCCATCCCCCCAGTGTTCCCAGTGCCTCCCAGTGCAGCCAGGCCATCCCCCAGTACAGCCAGGCAATCCCCCAGTGCCCCCCAGTGCAGCCAGAACATCCCCCAGGTGCCCCCAGTGCATCCCCCCAGTGCCCCTCAGTGCAGCCAGGCCATCCCTCTAGTGTCCCCAGTACAGTCAGGCCATCCTCCAGTGCCCTCCAGTGCCCTCCAGTGCCCCCAGTCCATCCTCCAGTGCTCCCAGTCCACCCAGGCCTTTCCCCAGTGCTCCCAGTCCACCCAGGCCATTCCCCAGTGCCCCCAGTACAGCCGCCCCTTTCTCTCCAGCATCTTTCAGTCCAGCAACCCCAGCACCCCCCAGTACCCCCATTCCAGCCCCCTTTCCCCTCGTACCTCATTCCAGCCCCCAATCCTCCCAGGACCCCGGTCCAGCTCCCAGTACCTCCATTCCAGCCCCCCTCTCCACCCAGTACCCCAGTCCAGCCCCCTGTGCCCCATTCCAGCCCCCATTACCCCATTCCAGCCCCCCTTTCCCTCCGTACCCCATTCCAGCCCCCTTTCCCCCCCAGTACCCCCATTCCAGCCCTCATTCCAGCCCCCCTTTCCCTCTGTACCCCATTCCAGGCCCTCTGTGCCCCCAGTACCCCCATTCCAGCCCCCAATCCCCCCAGTGCCCCCATTCAAGCCTCCAGTACCCCAGTGCAGCCCCCACTATCCCCAGTGCAGCCCCCCGTACCCCATTCCAGCCCCAGTACCCCACTCCATCCCGCTGTCCCTCCCCAGGGCTCGCTGCTGCTGGTGCAGGAGGCCAAGTCCGAGTACCCAGGGGCTCAGTACCCCCACTCCAGCCCCCCAGTCCTCCCAGTACCCCCATTCCAGCCCCCCTTTCCCCCCGTACCCCATTCCATCCTCTTTCCCCTGTCCCTGTCCCCAGGGCTCGCTGCTGCTGGTGCAGGAGGCCAAGCCCGAGGGCCGCGGGCTCTGGTACCTGTGGGCCTAGTACCCCCACTGCAGCCCCTCAGTACCCCATTCCAGCCCCCCAATCCCTCCAGTACCCCCACTGCAGCCCCCATAACCCATTCCGGCCCCCCTTTCCCCTCATACCCCACTCCATCCCACTGTCCCTGTCCCAGGGCTCGCTGTTGCTGGTGCAGGAAGCCAAGCCCAAGTGCCGCGGGCTCTGGTACCTGCCCAGGGACCCAGTACCCTAATTCCATCCCCAGTACCCCATTCCATCCCCAGTACCCCAATTCCATCCCCTGTACCCCATTCCATCCTCTTTCCCCTGTCCCTGTCCCCAGGGCTCGCTGTTGCTGGTGCAGGAGGCCAAGCCCGAGGGCCGCGGGCTCTGGTACCTGTGGGCCTAGTACCCCCACTGCAGCCCCCCAGTACCCCATTCCAGCCCCCCAATCCCTCCAGTACCCCCAGTGCAGCCCCTCAGTACCCCATTCCAGCCCCCATTTCCCCTCATACCCCATTCCATCCCCCTGTCCCTCCCCAGGGCTCGCTGCTGCTGGTGCAGGAGGCCAAGCCCGAGTGCCGCGGGCTCTGGTACCTGCCCAGGGACCCAGTACCCTAATTCCATCCCCAGTACCCCATTTCCATCCCCTGTACCCCATTCCATCCCCCTGTCCCCTATCCCCAGGGCTCGCTGCTGCTGGTGCAGGAGGCCAAGCCCGAGGGCCGCGGGCTCTGGTACCTGTGGGCCTAGTACCCCCACTGCAGCCCCCCAGTACCCCATTCCAGCCCCCCAATCCCTCCAGTACCCCCAGTGCAGCCCCCAGTACCCCATTCCAGCCCCCATTTCCCCTCATACCCCATTCCATCCCCCTGTCCCTCCCCAGGGCTCGCTGCTGCTGGTGCAGGAGGCCAAGCCCGAGGGCCGCGGGCTCTGGTACCTGCCCAGGGGCCCAGTACCCTAATTCCATCCCCTGTACCCCATTCCATCCCCTGTACCCCATTCCATCCCCCTGTCCCTGTCCCCAGGGCTCGCTGTTGCTGGTGCAGGAGGCCAAGCCCGAGGGCTGCAGGCTCTGGTACCTGCCTGTGGGCCTAGTACCCCCACTGCAGCCCCCAGTACCCCATTCCAGCCCCCCAATCCCTCCAGTACCCCCAGTGCAGCCCCCAGTACCCCCATTCCATCCCTCATACCCCATTCCATCCCCTGTACTCCATTCCATCCCCTTTCCCCCCTGTCCCCTATCCGCAGGGCTCGCTGCTGCTGGTGCAGGAGGCCAAGCCCGAGTGCCGCGGGCTCTGGTACCTGCCCAGGGGCTCAGTACCCCAATTCCACCCCCAGTACCCCCATTCTAGCCCCGATTCCATCCCTCTTTCCCCTCTCCCTCCCCAGGGCTCGCTGCTGCTGGTGCAGGAGGCCAAGCCCGAGTGCCGCGGGCTCTGGTACCTGCCCGCGGGCCGGGTGGAGCGGGGCGAGCCCATCGTGGCCGCGCTGCGCCGGGAGGTGCGGGAGGAGTCGGGGCTGCTCTGCGAGCCCGAGACGCTGCTGGCGCTGGAGGAGCGCGGCCCCGCCTGGATCCGCTTCTCCTTCCTGGCACGGGCCACAGGTGTGTGCTGGCACCGGGGGCACGGGGGGAGTGTCACCAGCTGGCTCTGTGGTGGGTGTCAGTGTCCCCAGCTGGCTCCATGGTGGAAAGTGGCACCCCCATGGTGGGTGTTCCTGTCCCCTGACAGGTCCATGGTGGGTATCTGTGTCCTCTGCCAGCCTCATTATGTTTATCCCTGTCCCCTGCCAACCCCATGATGGGTATCCCTGTCAGTTCCATGGTGGGTATCTGTGTCCCCTGCCAACCCTGTGATGTTTTTTCCTGTCCCCTGCCAACCCCATGATGGGTATCCCTGTCAGTTCCATGGTGGGTATCTGTGTCCCCTGCCAACCCTGTGATGTTTTTTCCTGTCCCCTGCCAACCCCATGATGGGTATCCCTGTCAGTTCCATGATGGGTATCTGTGTCCCCCGCCAACCCTGTGATGTTTATTCCTGTCCCCTGCCAATGCCATGATGGGTATCCCTGTCAGTTCCATGATGGGTATCTGTGTCCCCTGCCAACCCTGTGATGTTTTTTCCTGTCCCCTGGCACCCCCGTGGTGTATATCAGTGTCCCCTGGCGCCCCCATGGTGTATATCTGTGTCCCCTGCCAGTCCCGTGATGGGAAGTGGCACCTCTGTGATGGGTATCCGTGTCCTCTGCCAGTGTCATGATGGAAAGTGGCACCCCTGGGATGGGTATCAGTGTCCCCTGCCAGCCCCATGATGGGTATCCATGTCCCTTGCCAGTTCCACGATAGGTGTCCCTGTCCCCTGCCAGCCCCATGATGGCAAGTGGCACCCCTGTGATGGGTATCCTTGTCCCCTGCCAGTGTCATGATGGAGAGTGGCACCCCTGTGATGGGTATCTGTGTCCCCTGCCAGTTTCATGTTGGGTGTCCCCGTCCCCTGCCAGCCCCATGGTGGGTATCAGTGTCCCCACCCCTCCTGTGCCCAGGGATCAGTGTCCCCTGCCACCTTTGTGCCAGGCCACCGCTGTCCCCTGCCACCACCCCCACACAGGGCTCAATGTCCCCTCTGAGCCCACCTAGGGGGTCACCATGTCCCACCAGTGTCCCCTCTGAGCCATGGAAATGGGGAGTGGGTTTGGGGTGTTTGGGGAAAATAGGGAGTGGGGTTTTGGGGGTTTTGGGGGAAATGGGGAGTGAGGTGTTTGGGGGAAAATAGGGGAAATTGGGAGTAGGTTTGGGGGAAAATGCAGAGTGGGGTTTTAGGGCTGCTTCGGGGAAATGGGGAGTGGCTTTGGGGGTGTTTGGGGGAAATGGGGAGTGGTTTGGGGGAAAATGGGGAGTGGGTTTGGGGGTGTTTGGGGGAAATGGGGAGTGGTTTGGGGGAAAATGCAGAGTGGGGTTTTGGGTGTTTAGGGGAAATGGGGAGTGGGTTTGGGGGAAAATGCAGAGGGGGTTTTGAGTGTTTAGGGGAAATGGGGAGTGAGTTTGGGGGTGTTTAGGGGAATTAGGGAGTGGGTTTGGGGATGTTTGGGGGAATTAGGAAGTGAGTTTGGGGGTGTTTGGGGGAAAATAGGGAGTGGGTTTGGCAGAAAACAGGGAGTGGGTTTGGGGGTGTTCGATACCCTCGGTGGTCTCGGTGTCCCCCCAGCCCCTTCCCGCTGTCCCCCCATTCCGTGCCCCTCCCTGTGCGCTCAGGTGGGACCCTGAAGACCCTGCAGGACGCTGACTCCGAGTCCCTCCAAGCCACCTGGTGGCGCGGGGACCCGCGCTCGCTGCCGCTGCGCTCCGCGGACATCCTGCCCGTGCTGGAGCTCGCCGCCCGCTACCGCCGCAGCCCCGCGCATCCCCCGACGCTGCCGCGGGAGCTGCCCTGCTCCCCGCTCTGCCTGCGCCTCCTGCTGCCCTTCTCCAACGCCTCGGGCGAGCTGTGGCTGCTGCTGGCCGCCGCTGCCACCCCGCAGCTGCCCGTGGTGGCGTGCGGGACATCGCCGGCCGAGCTGCGAGCGGGGCTGCGGCCGCCGCTGCTGCGGCTGCTGCGGGAGCGCCTGGGCTGGGAGGCGCAGCCCGCGGCTCTGGGGCTGCTGGGGCTGCAGCACAGCCCCGGCGACGCTGGGGACACCGATGGCATCTGTTTCAATGTGCTGCTGAGCGTGGCGCCGGGGGGGCAGCGGGAGCGGCCGCCCGAGCCCCGAGACCCCGCGCTGCGCTGGTGGCCGGTGCGGGAGGAGCTGCGGGGCCGCGTCCTGCAGAGGATGCGGGCAAGCGTGCCCGTGCGCAGTTAGGGATGGAGAGATGGGATTGGGGGGTTCGGAGGGGTAAAGGGGGGCCCTGGGATGTGCTGAGGGGGTGGAGGTGGGAGCAGAAATGAAATAAATGAAATAAAATTAACCCGGCTGCTGCTGCTGACTCTGTGTCCGGGCTGTGGTGGGGAGCGGGGTTTGGGGGGAAATGGGGATGGGTTGGGGGAGAAATGCAGAGTGGAGTTTTGGGGATGTTTGGGGGGAAATGGAGAGTGGGTTTGAGGGTGTTTGGGGGAAATGGAGAGTGTGTTTGGGGGGAAATGCAGAGTGGAGTTTTGGGGATGTTTGGGGGGAAATGGAGAGTGGGTTTGAGGGTGTTTGGGGGAAATGGAGAGTGGGTTTGGGGGGAAATGCAGAGTGGAGTTTTGGGGATGTTTGGGGGGAAATGGAGAGTGGGTTTGAGGGTGTTTGGGGGAAATGGAGAGTGGGTTTGGGGGGAAATGCAGAGTGGAGTTTTGGGGATGTTTGGGGGAAAATGGAGAGTGGGTTTGAGGGTGTTTGGGGGAAATGGGGAGTGGGTTTCACGGAAAATACGGGAGTGGGTTTGGGAGTGTTTGGGGGAAAATAGGGAGTGGGGTTTTGGGGGTGTTTGGAGGAAATGGGGAGTGGGCTTGGGTGTTTGGGAGAAGATGGGGAGTGGGTTTGGGGGCGTTTGATATCCTCGGGGGCATTTGATGTCCCCTCCAGCCCCTTCCCGCTGTGGCCGGTGCGGGAGGAGCTGCAGGGCCACATCCTGCAGAGGATCCGGGCAAGCGTGCCCGTGTGCAGTTAGGGATGGAGAGATGGGATTGGGGGGCTTCACAGGAACCCCGGGATGTGCTGCGGGGCTGGGGGTGGGAGCAGAAATAAAATAAAATAAAATAAAATAAAATAAAATAAAATAAAATAAAATAAAATAAAATAAAATAAAATAAAATAAAATAAAATAAAATAAAATAAAATTAACCTGGCTGCGGCTGCTGTTGCTGTGTCCTGGCTGTGGTGGGGAGTGGGGTTTGGGTGGGAAATAGGGATGGCTTTGGGAGTTTTTGGGGGAAAATGCAGAATGGGGTTTGGCGGTGTTTGGGGGAAAGTGGGGAGTGGGTTTTGGGGGAAATGGGGAGTGGGATTTTGGGGGTGTTTGGGGGAAAATGAAGAGTGGGGTTTTAGGGGGGGTTGGGGAAAATAGGGGGTGGGATTTTGAGGTGTTTTGGGGGAAAGATGGGGAGTGGGTTTGGGGGAAAATGCAGAGTGGGGGTTTGGGAGAAATGAGGAGTGGGTTTGGGGAAAATGCAGAATGGGGTTTGGGAGAAAAGGGGGAGAGGGTTTGGGGGTGTTTTGGGGAAATGGGGAATGGGTTTCACGGAAAATATGGGAGTGGGTTTGGGAGTGTTTGGGGGAAAATGGGGAATGGGGTTTTAGGGGTGTTTGGGGGAAAATGGGGAGTGGGTTTGGAGGAAAACACAGAGTGGGGTTTGGGGATGTTTGGGGGAAATGGGGAGTGGGTTTGGGGGTGTTTGGGGGAAAACGGGGTGGGACTTTTGGGTGTTTGGGGAAAATGGGGAATGGGGTTTGGCGGAAAACGCAGAGTGGGGTTTTGGGATGTTTGGGGGAAAATGGGGAGTGGGTTTGGGGGAAATGGAGAATGGAATTTTGGGGTGTTTGGGAAGGCACACAGGCATTGGTGCTGAGTCACAGCTTTATTGGAGCAGACTCCCATCACCCTGGGGAGGGGCTTTGCGGGCTCTGGGGGGGACAGTCCCCCACCAGAGCACACACACGTGTCACACACACACACACACACAGACATGCCACACATGTCACACTCCCCCTGCCACAGAGCCAGGCCAGGGGACACTCGAGTCCTTGCAGCTGAGCTGGGGGGGCTCTGTCCCACACACCCCATTCATTATTGCCTAAAAATTCCCTGCTGGAGCCTTGTGGGGAGCAGGAACCACCACCCAGGAGGAGCCACAGCAGCCACCACCCCGCACCCAGCACGGGGACGTGGCCACACCTCGGGGCTGGCCACGGTGACCGCGAAGGACTCATCCTCCTCATCCTCATCCTCCTCATCCTCCTGCCGGGTCCTTCCTGCGGAGCCACGGCCACTCCTGGCTCCTGCAGAGCCACCGGGACGTGGGCAGGGCCACCACAAGAGGGGGAGCTCAGTGAGGGCTCAGGGTGGCCCCTCGGGTGGCCCCTTGACCAGGGCGATGGCCGCCAGCTCCTTGCAGAACTCCTCCAGCACCACCACGGCCTTGAGCAGCACGGTGTGATCCATCCTGCGGGGACACCAGCCATGGCGATGGGGGTCTGTGGGGCACGACCCCTCCCCAAAAGGGCGTTTTGGGGGCACTCACTGCTCGCCTGGCACCAGCCCCAGGAGCTGCCGACGCACCAGGAGCAGCTTGGCCCTGGCGTGGGGCACACGCTGGAGACGCTGCATCAGCTCCCCGATCACCTGCGCAGGGAGCAGAGCGTCACCCCCTGTGAGAGCCTGCCTGAAATATCCCTCATTTCCTCACCAGCGTCACTGGGGAGTGCTGCAGACATTTTTTTTTTCATTAAAAATATTTCCTTAAGGTTTTTTCTTCCTGAGGAGCTGAGAGGCCTCAGGAACAAAATGCAAACAATGGTTATCTGCTGCTGTGGGATGCAACAGGTGCATCTGGGATTGGCCCATCTTGGATGTTTGTAATTAATGGCCAATCCCAGCCCAGTTGGCTTGGACTCTCTGTACGAGCCACAAACCTTTATCATTCATTCCTTTCTATTCTTAGCTAGCTTGCCTTCTGAGATGAAACTTTTCCTTCAATTCTTTTTAGTATAGTGTTAATGCAATATATCTCTATGTTTGGTAGCTATATCCCCCTCTTTCTCTCTCTCTTTCTCTCTCCCTTAATCCCTCTATCCCATTTTGCTGTGGTCATTCTATAAAGGTGCATTTGTTTTGATTATCACTGCAAACCCCCCTGGGCCGTGTTGGTTTTTTGCACCCTGAGATCAATCCAGGAACCATCACGAACCCTGTTCGTAACGACGGATCGTGACACTCTCTCTTTTTTTCTCTCTCTCTTCCTCTATCTTTTTCTCCCTCTTAAACTCTCTATCTCATTTTGCTGTGGTCACTCAATAAAGCTGCATTTGTTTTGATTATCACTGCAAACCCCCTTGTACTGTGTTGGTTCTTTTGCACCCTATCAATCCAGGAACCATCACGAATCCTGTTCGTAACGATGGATCGTGACACTCTCTCTTTTTTTATCTCTCTCTTTCTCTACCTTTTTCTCCCTCTTAATCCCTCTATCTCATTTTGCTGTGATCACTAAATAAAAGTGCATTTATTTTGATTATCACTGCAAACCCCCTTGTACCGCGCCGGTTTTTTGCACCCTGAGATCAATCCAGGAACCATCACGAACCCCATTTGTAAGGACAGATTGTGACACTCTCTCTCTCTCTTTTTCTTTCTCTTCCTCTATCTTTTTCTCCCTCTATCCCATTTTGCTGTGATCATTCAATAAAGGTGCATTTATTTTGATTATCACTGCAAACCCCCTGTGCCGTGTCGGTTTTTTGCACCCTGAAATCAATCCACGACCCATCACGAGGACGGATGGTGACACCCCCCTGGCCAGGGGGTGTCCCCGTGTCCCCACAGCCCCGAGGGTGACATCATTACCCTGACAAGGACGGAGAAGAGCGAGCGGCAGCCGGGGGCCAGGCTCAGGTAGGGGTCCAGCAGGTACTCGTGCAGGTGGGGGTGGGGGAAGGCGGCCAGCTGGGACAGCACCGAGGTCACCTGCAGGTTCAGGCTGTAGGGCTGGGATGGAGGGGACACTCAGCACCTTGGGTGACCCCCCAGCATCCCCTCATCCCCACCAAGGTGATGCTTTTGGCCACTTGGTCCCCATGATGGGGGTCCTGGGGGGCACACGGGGGGGTACGGCTGGGATAGGGGGGACGCTCAGGACCTTGGGTGAGCCCCCAACATCCCCTTATCCCCACCAAGCTGATGCTTTTGGGCACCTTGGCCATGATGGGGGTCATGGGGGGCACAGGGGGGTGTAGGGCAGACCCCCCCACATCCCCTCATTCTGAGCCCATCGCCACCAAGCTGATGCTTTTGGCCATTTTATCCATTATGGGAGTCATGGGGGGCACAGCGGGGTGTAGGGCTGGGATCGGGGGGGACACTCAGGACTTTGGGTGACCCCCAGCATCCCCTCATCCCCACCAAGGTGATGCTTTTGGCCACTTTGTCCCCATGATGGGGGACCTGCGGGGCTCAGGGGGCACCCAGGTGTACCCCAGTACCTGATCCAGGATCCGGCTCATCCTGTCAAACAGCACCTTGAGGAAATGTCCCTCGTAAAACGCCACCATGGGGTGACAGCAGTGACAGGAGTCCAGGGGCCGGGGGCACGAGGGCCACCCCCATGGGGCAGCGCTGGCACGGCACGCCTGCACCTGCCCAGGGGTGACAGCAGGTGAGAGCCAGGGTGGGGACAGCCAGCAGCAGGGGCTGGGGACACCCCCGGGCACCCAGCATGGCACCCAGCATGGCACCCAGCATGGCACCCACCATGGCCAGGGCGTCGTGCACGTAGGTGTCGTATCCACCCTCTTCCATGCACGACGAGGTCTTGGCCTCCTCAGGGACCAGGCACAGGAAGCTGGAAGAGACAGAGGAGAGGATGGGTGTTGGGGGAGATGGAACAGGAAAGCCTTATCAATATGATTGTCTGGCAAAAGATTTTGAGAATATGGAAACTATAAGTGAGATTGAAATGAAAGCAAGCTTTGAGATCCCTCAGATACTGAACAACTGGAAAACAATGGTGTGGCTGGCTGGAGGTGATCCCCTTTTGACGGAACAACACCCTCTGCCTGCAGACAGCTCCAAGGCTCAGAGCAGACCCCACAGCTTGGCAGAAGGGGCACAAAGAGGAGATTTTAGGGTTTAAAATGTAACACAGGATGGTGATGTAGTGATTCTTATAGGCTGTATGGAAATGCTGTAGGATTTGTATCTTGTACTGGATTGGTTAGTGAGAATCAGAATATTCAACACAGAAGATTTATTGTAATGGAATGGGAACTTTGCCCTCTTACCCCTTTTACTCTCTTACTCTTTTACTCTCTCACCCTCTCATCTTCTCTCCCCCTCTCTTGTCTCAGGCCTGCTCCGAGCTGTGGCTGCAGCTCCAAACAAGGGCCCTGCACCCAGGCCCTTTGCAATAAACCCCAAATTCCATGATCAGAAGAAGATTTATTGTATTGTAACAGGAACCTTGTCCTCTGATCCTCTCTTTTACTCCCTCATTCTCTTTTTACCACACTCTTGCCTTCTCTCTCTTTACCTCTCCCTCTCTCGGGCCTGCTCTGAGCTCTGCCTGGCAGCTCCAAACAAGGCCCCTGCACCCAGGCCCTTTGCAATAACCCCAAGTTCCATGACCAGAAGAAGATTTATTGTATTGTAATGGGAACCTTGCTCTCTCATTGTGTTTACCACTCTCTTTATCTCTCCTCTTTCTCTCTCTTGGGCCTGCTTCAAGCTGTGCCTGGCAGCTCCGAACAAGGCCCCTGCACCCAGGCCCTTTGCAATAACCCCAAATTCCACAACCTGACTTCAGAGATCTCTCATCTCCGTCCATCCCAATCATCCTACCCCCTCAACACTCCTACAGATGGGGAGGGGGATGCAGCCCCCCCATTCCAGCCCAGCTCCTCCAAACCCTTACCTGCTCACCACCTCGCTCACTCGCCCCTTCCCCAACGGGGTGGATGCTGGTGAAGGATTTTTTGTCACCCCAAAGCTGTCAGGGAATCCATCGGTGAAATAGGGATCCTCCTCCAGCTCCCTGTGTGGGGTCCGCATTAGGGGGGTGGGCAGTGGGTGGGGGGCACCCCCCTGACCCTGCCCAGCCCCCCTTGCTCACAGCCCGTCCTCCTCGGGGTCCGTCTCGGGGGGCCCGCGCTCCTCGGCGCCGCGCTGCAGGTACCCCCTGGCCTCCAGGTTCCTCAGCACCAGGTTGTGAGCCACGTGCTCGTGGGGCTTCCTCAGCAGCTCCTCGAAGAGCCTCAGGCTGGCCAGGCTGATCTGGGGTGGCAGTGCCACGGTCAGAGCCCTGCAGGCTGGCCTGGGCACGGCCAGCATGGTCAGACCCCTGGCAGGCTGATCTGGGCATGGCCAGAAGAGTCAGACAGACCCCTGGCAGGCTGGGCAGGCTGATCTGGGCACAGCAGGGTCAGACAGACCCCTGGCAGGCTGATTTGGGCATGGCCAGCAGGGTGAGAGCCCTGGAGGGCTGATTTGGGCACGGCCAGCATGGTCAGACCCTTGGCAGGCTGATCTGGGCACGGCCAGCATGGTCAGACCCTTGGCAGGCTGATCTGGGCACGGCCAGAAGGGTCAGACAGACCCCTGCAGGCTGACCAGGCTGATCTGGGCATTGCCAGCAGGATCAGAACCCTGGCAGGCTAATCTGGGCATGGCCAGCATGGTCAGACAGACTCCTGCAGGCTAAGCTGGGCATTGCCAGCAGGGTCAGACCCCTGGCAGGCTGGCCAGGCTGATTTGGGGTGGCAGTGCCAGGGTCAGACCCCTGCAGGCTGGCCAGGCTAATCTGGGCATTGCCAGCATGGTCAGACCTCTGGCAGGCTGATCTGGGCATTGCCAGCATGGTCAGAGCCCTGGCAGGCTGGCCAGGCTGATCTGGGCATTGCCAGCATGGTCAGAGCCCTGGCAGGCTGATCTGGGCATTGCCAGCAGGGTCAGACCTCTGGCAGGCTGGCCAGGCTGATCTGGGGTGGCAGTGCCAGGGTCAGAGCCCTGGCAGGCTGGCCAGGCTGATTTGGGGTGGCAGTGCCAGGGTCAGACCCCTGCAGGCTGGCCAGGCTAATCTGGGCATTGCCAGCATGGTCAGACCTCTGGCAGGCTGATCTGGGCATTGCCAGCATGGTCAGAGCCCTGGCAGGCTGATCTGGGCATTGCCAGCATGGTCAGAGCCCTGGCAGGCTGATCTGGGCATTGCCAGCAGGGTCAGACCTCTGGCAGGCTGGCCAGGCTGATCTGGGCACAGCCAGCAGGATCAGACCCCTGGCATTGCTGCCCACCCACGCAGCTCAGCCCCGGTGAGCTCACCTCGTCGCTCAGGTGGTCGCAGCGCTCGATGAGCTGCGCCCTCAGGGCATGGGGGGCGTCCCCGGGGCTCTCGGGGTGCCGGTGGGGCCCCAGCAGGAACAGGACCAGGCGGTGGAGCAGGGCGGGAGAGCGGAGCTGCCTCACCGTGCCCGTCAGCATGGCCGTGGCGCCCAGCACGGCCAGCTCCGACCTGCGGGGTGGCAGGGGGGGTTTGACAGAGAAAGGGGGAACCCCCCTGCTCCTGGCTCTGAGGAGAAAAATGCCCCAGCTGGGGTTGGGGAGGTTGTCCAGGGAAAAAGGGAATCCCCCCTTCGTGGCTCTGAGGGGACCCTGAGGAGCAGAACCCCCCAGCTGGGGTCAAGGTGGTTGCTCATGGAAAAAGGGGGAACCTCTCTGCTCCTGGCTCCTGAGGAGCAGAACCCCCCAGCTAGGACTGGGCTGGTTGTCCAGGGAAAAAGGGGAACCTCCTGCCTCTGGCTTCCAGGGGATCCTGAGGAGCAGAACCAGCTGGGGTCGGGGTGGTTGTCCAGGGAAAAGGGGGAACCCCCCACTCCTGGCTCTGAGGGGGTCCCTGCTCCAGCTGGGGTTGGGGTGGTTGTCCAGGGAAAAGGGGGAACCCCACTGCTCCTGGCTCTGAGAGGGTCCCTGCTCCAGCTGGGGTTGGGGTGGTTGTCCAGGGAAAAGGGGGAACCCCCCACTCCTGGCTCTGAGGGGGTCCCAGCTCCAGCTGGGGTTGGGGTGGTTGTCCAGGGAAAAGGGGGAACCCCCCCATTCTTGGCTCTAAGGGGATCCTGAGGAGCAGAACGCCCCAGCTGGGGTCAGGGAAAGGGGAACCCCCACTCCTGGCTCTCAGGGGGTCCCTGCCCCAGCTGGGGTTGGGGTGTTTGTCCAGGGAAAAAGGCAATCCCCCCATTCCTGGCTCCTGAGGAGCAGAATCCCCCAGCTGGGATTGGGGTGGTTGTCCAGGGAAAAGGGGGAACCCCCCACTCCTGAGGGGGTCCTGAGGTTCAGAACACCCCAGGTGGGGTCAGGGAGGTTGTTCAGGAAAAAGGGGGAACCCTCCCATCCCTGGCTCTGAGGAGCAGAACATCCCAGCTGGGGTCAGGGAAAAGGGAAACCCCCACTCCTGGCTCTGAGGGGACCCTGAGAAGCAGAAAGCCTCAGCTGGGGTCAGGGTGGATGTCCAGGGAAAAGGGGGAACCCCCCACTCCCGAGGGGGTCCTGAGGGGCAAAACACCCCAGATGGGGTCAGGGAAAGGGAAACCCCTCATTACGGGGGTCACTCACATCTGCAGGAGCTGCGGCTGCAGGGTGCCCTGGAAGAACTTCTCCTCCACAGCCTGGCTGATGGCATTGGCCACGAGCTGGGGGGGAGAAAATGGGGAACCCCTCAGGACAAACCACAGCCTTAAATTGCACCCCAGGAGGTTTGGGTTGGATTAGGAAGAATTTCTCCACAGGAAGGGTGTGGGAAAGGGGCTGCCCAGGAAGTGGTGGTGTCACCATCCCCATCCCTGGAGGTGGCACTCGGTGACAAGGTGGGGATCAGGCCCCAATTAAGCCCCAGATTAATGAACCCCGTGCTTCTCACCGGGTGGGCACCCATCACCAGCTCATCCAGGAAATCCAGCCAGCCCAGGAACTCTGCCAGGCTCTCCTTGCCCGGGAACCCCCCGTCCCCAGCGCCGTCCCCCTGCGACCTGCATGGCACAGACAACGCGCGGCTGTGACACCGCCTGGCTGGCACCTGGCACCCCCAGCCTGGCACCCCCTCACCTCCAGCTGGCCCTGTCCATGCCAAGGACATCAGCAGGGTCGGTGCCAGCGGGCACGGCGCCGTAGAGGTCGCAGAGGTGCCCCACGAGCAGCTGGCACAGGGCAGTGCCCCGCGCCAGGCAGGTGGCAGCCGCCTCCTGGGACAGCCCTGCCAGCAGCAGCACGTTCTCCCGAGCCTTCAGCGCCACCCGGCTCTTCTGCGAGGAAGAGGAGGAGGGCACGGGGGTGGCCACAGGCCTGGCAGTGCCCTCTGCCCCCGAGGTGCCACCCCTGAGGCCGTACCTTGCTCCTGCACAGTGCCACCAGGCAGGTGACGAGGTTGCCGTCCCTGCGTGCCGGGGAGGGCTGGGCAGGAGGGGAGGTGGCATCGGTGCCCGAGGGATGATCCAAATGCTCTGCCCTGGGCATGCAGCTGGCATTGGTGCCCGGGGGATGCTCCAAACGCTCAGAGCTGGCAGTGGTGCCCGGGGGATGCTCCAAACCTTCCTCCCTGGGGGTAGAAATGGCAGTGGTGCCCGGGGGATGCTCCAAATTCTCTTTCCTGGGCATGGAGCTGGCAGCGGTGCCCAGGGGATGCTCCAAATGTTCAGAGCTGGCACTGGTGCCCAAGGGATGCTCCAAACCCTCTTTCTTGGGCATGGAGCTGGCAGAGGTGCCCAGAGGGTGCTCCAAATGCTCTTCCCTGGGGGTAGAAATGGCAGCGGTGCCCGGGGGATGCTTCAAACGCTCGGAGCTGGCACCAGTGCCCGAGGGATGTTCCAAACCCTCTGCCCCGGGCATGGAGCTGGCAGAGGTGCCCGAGGGATGCTCCAAACCCTCTGTCCTGGGGCTCTCCGGGGCTCTCCTCCCGTTCAGGATGCTCTTTCCCTGGAGAGGAAGAGGAGCGGCAAAGCATTGCAGCCATCAGCATTGCACCTTCCTCCTCCTCCTCCTCCTCCTCACCCTGAGGAGCTTTATGGCAGGGAGGAGGCTGCAAAGGGGGTCCAAAACCCCAACTGGGGGAGCCCAAACCCCACAGGTGACCCCACAGAGTCCCACCTGCGGGATGTGGGGCAGCAGGCTGGGATCCTGGAGCCCAAACCCCACACCATCTCACCTGCGGGATGTCGGGCAGCAGGCTGGGAGCCCAAACCCCACAGGTGACCCCACACCATCCCACCTGCGGGATGTGGGGCAGCAGGCTGGGATCCTGGAGCCCAAACCCCACACCATCTCACCTGCACGATGTGGGGCAGCAGGCTGGGAGCCCAAACCCCACTGGTGACCCCACACCATCCCACCTGCGGGATGTGGGGCAGCAGGCTGGGATCCTGTTGGAGCCCAAACCCCATTGGGGACCCCACAGTGTCCCACCTGCAGAATGTGGGGCAGCAGGCTGGGATCCTGGAGCCCAAACCCCACACCATCCCACCTGCAGGATGTGGGGCAGCAGGCTGGGAGCCCAAACCCCACTGGTGACCCCACAGTGTCCCACCTGCGGGATGTGGGGCAGCAGGCTGGGATCCTGCTGGAGCCCAAACCCCATTGGTGACCCCACACCATCCCACCTGCAGGATGTGGGGCAGCAGGCTGGGATCCTGTTGGAGCCCAAACCCCACAGATGACCCCACACCATCCCACCTGCAGGATGTGGGGCAGCAGGCTGGGATCCTGGAGCCCAAACCCCACACCATCCCACCTGCGGGATGTGGGGCAGCAGGCTGGGAGCCCAAACCCCACAGGTGACCCCACACCATCCCACCTGCAGGATGTGGGGCAGCAGGCTGGGATCCTGGAGCCCAAACCCCACACCATCCCACCTGCGGGATGTCGGGCAGCAGGCTGGGAGCCCAAACCCCACAGGTGACCCCACACCGTCCCACCTGCAAGATGTGGGGCAGCAGGCTGGGATCCTGTTGGAGCCCAAACCCCATTGGGGACCCCACAGTGTCCCACCTGCAGGATGTGGGGCAGCAGGCTGGGATCCTGGAGCCCAAACCCCACACCATCCCACCTGCGGGATGTCGGGCAGCAGGCTGGGAGCCCAAACCCCACAGGTGACCCCACACCGTCCCACCTGCAAGATGTGGGGCAGCAGGCTGGGATCCTCCTGGAGCCCAAACCCCATTGGTGACCCCACAGTGTCCCACCTGCAGGATGTGGGGCAGCAGGCTGGGAGCCCAAACCCCACACCGTCCCACCTGCAGGATGTGGGGCAGCAGGCTGGGATCCTGTTGGAGCCCAAACCCCACAGGTGACCCCACAGTGTCCCACCTGCAGGATGTGGGGCAGCAGGCTGGGATCCTGCTGGATCTTGGAGCAGAGCACGGCGGTGAACTGCACCTCCTCCCTCTCAGTGCCGGAGCCCAGGCGGTCCCCGCTGAGCTGGAGCAGCTTCTGGGGAGCAGGGGAG
Organism: Ammospiza nelsoni; assembly: GCF_027579445.1. Classification (NCBI taxonomy): domain Eukaryota; kingdom Metazoa; phylum Chordata; class Aves; order Passeriformes; family Passerellidae; genus Ammospiza; species Ammospiza nelsoni. The sequence goes on from NC_080662.1 coordinate 4,846,347, forward strand.
GGCATGTGGGGGTGCTGGGGGTGTCACCGTGGGTGTCACCCCTCGGGGACAGGTGGCAGCTCACCTGCACGGGCCGGTGCACGTTGAGGTAGTGCAGGAGCGGGTGCTGCAGCTGCCCCAGCAGGCGGCTGAAGAAGAGCAGGACCTGCTGCCTCATGCCGGGGGGATACTGGGACAGGGACAGGGGACAGCCATCAGCCCCATCCCTGGTGTCCCCCTAAATCACCCCAAACAATCCCCCAGATCCCTTGAAATGTGGCATTCACATTCTCTGGAAAAATCCTTTCACCCAGGATTTTTCTCCTGAGAAGCTGAGAAGCCTCAGAGAAAAATGAAAACAATGCTTACCTCATTTGCTTCTCCTCTGCCTTGCTCATGTGGAATGAGTTTGGAGATTGTTTACCCACAGGTGATTGTTTCATTGGGTTCTGCTCTGAGTTATTTTGTGTTTGTTTTATGTGTTTATCTTTGTTATTTTGACTCATTAGCCAATCAAGGCCAAGCTGTTTCGGGACTCTGGAAAGAGTCTGGCACACAGATATTTTAAAAATAAAAATAAATAAAAATAAGCATAAACAATAAAAAGAGCCAGGCACACAGATATTTTTAAAAGAAATAAAAATACAAATAAAAAATAAAAATAAAAACATAAATTAAAATTAAAAATAAAATTTAAAAAAATCTGCTACTTGGCTTTGCAGGATGAAGTGCCAGGTGTGGCAAAAAAGGAAATATTGGCCAAATATTTAACAAATAGAACAGCTCTGCTGTCCTCTTCCTGCTATTAATAGCAACAAGGCCCCTAGAAATTGATTTTTATCCAAATAGAGGTGGAAACACACCGGTCCTTTCGCACCCAGGAGGATTTGGGGTTTTGGGGTGCTGGGAAACGGGAAATAATCCCTCAGATGTTTTTATTTTTATTTTTTAAATGCCTGTTTTAATTTTAATTTTTAAACTATCTGTGTGCCAGATAAAAACCCTTCCTGTGCAAGCAGGGATGTGCTGAGGTGCAAGCTCCCAGAAAGGATCCCAGTGGGGAACTTGAGAACCCCAAGACCTTCCCAAAAAAGCCAAGTTTTCCCTCACAAAAACCCAATTTTCCCCAAAAAACTCCCAAGCCCTGTGACCACCTCCCACTTCACAAACTGGAAAAATGCTCCAAAATTCAAATTATTGAGGGGCACAGGTAAAGCAGCTGGGCAAGGCCGCGGGTTTGGCCTCTCACGAGGATTTTCCCGATTCCCGGGCTCACCTCTGCCTTTCCCAGCGTTCCCAGAGTTTCCAGCAGTTTGTGATGCAGCAGGAACTCGAGGCACGGCCCCGTGTCCCCCGGCGGGCGCTGCCGCTCCTCGTGCACCAGGATGTCCAACATCTGCCGCAGGCGCCACGGGATGTCCGTCTGTCGTGCCGGGACGCTCTCGTCTGCGGGGTTTGGGGGTCAGGGATTTGGGGGTCGAGGATTTGGAGATCAGGGGACCAGGGATTTGGGGATCAGGGTCGAGGGGTTCAGGGATCTGGGACTGGGAGGATTTGGGGGTCCAACATCTGCCGCAGGCGCCACGGGATGTCCGTCTGTCGTGCCGGGACGCTCTCGTCTGCGGGGTTTGGGGATCAGGGATTTGGGGATTTGGGAATTCAGGGATTCAGGGATCTGGGATTTGGGGGTTGAGGATTTGGAGATCAGGGGTTCAGGGATTGGGGGATTTGCGAGTCCAACATCTGCCGCAGGCGCCACGGGATGTCCGTCTGTCGTGCCGGGACGCTCTCGTCTGCGGGGTTTGGGGGTCAGGGATTTGGGGGTCGAGGATTTGGAGATCAGGGACCAGGGATTTGGGGGTCAGGGATTTGGGGATTTGGGAATTCAGGGATTCAGGGATCTGGGATTTGGGGGTCGAGGATTTGGAGATAAGCGGTTGGGGGATTTGGGGGTCCAACATCTGCCGCAGGCGCCACGGGATGTCCGTCTGTCGCGCCGGGACGCTCTCGTCTGCGGGGTTTGGGGGTCAGGGATTTGGGAATTTGGGAATTCAGGGATTCAGGGATCTGGGATTTGGGGGTCGAGGATTTGGAGATCAGGGGTTCAGGGATTGGGGGATTTGCGAGTCCAACGTCTGCCGCAGGCGCCACGGGATGTCCGTCTGTCGTGCCGGGACGCTCTCGTCTGCGGGGTTTGGGGGTCAGGGATTTGGGGGTCGAGGATTTGGAGATCAGGGACCAGGGATTTGGGGGTCAGGGATTTGGGGATTTGGGAATTCAGGGATTCAGGGATCTGGGATTTGGGGGTCGAGGATTTGGAGATAAGCGGTTGGGGGATTTGGGGGTCCAACATCTGCCGCAGGCGCCACGGGATGTCCGTCTGTCGTGCCGGGACGCTCTCGTCTGCGGGGTTTGGGGGTCAGGGATTTGGGAATTTGGGAATTCAGGGATTCAGGGATCTGGGATTTGGGGGTCGAGGATTTGGAGATCAGGGGTTCAGGGATTGGGGGATTTGGGGGTCCAACATCTGCCGCAGGCGCCACGGGATGTCCGTCTGTCGTGCCGGGACGCTCTCGTCTGCGGGGTTTGGGGGTCAGGGATTTGGGGGTCGAGGATTTGGAGATCAGGGACCAGGGATTTGGGGGTCAGGGATTTGGGGATTTGGGAATTCAGGGATCTGGGGTTTGGGGGTCGAGGATTTGGAGATCAGGGGTTGGGGGATTTGCAGGTCCAACATCTGCCGCAGGCACCACGGGATGTCCGTCTGTCGTGCCGGGACGCCCTCGTCTGTGGGGTTTGGGGATTTGGGATCGGGGATCAGAGTTTGAGGATTTGGGAATTCAGCGGTTCAGGGATCTGGGGATTTGGGAATTCAGAGATCAGGTATCTGGGATTGGGGGATTTGGGGGAATTTGGGGTCCAACATCTGCCACAGGCGCCATGGGATGTCCGTCTGTCATGCCGGGACGCTCTCGTCTGCGGGGTTTGGGGATTTGGGATTGGGGGATTCAGGGGTTCAGGGGTTTGGGGATTTGGGGATTCAGAGATCAGGGATTCAGGGATCTGGGAATTCAGGGATTCGGGGACCCAGGGATTCAGGGATTCCAGGATTGAGGGATCAGGAATTTGGGGATTGGGGATTCAGGAGATCAGGGATTCAGGGGTTTGGGGATTCGGGGTCAGAAATTCAGGGGTTCAGTGACTGGGGGATTTGGGGATTCAGATATCAGGGATACCGGGGTATCTGGGATTAGGGGATTAGGGGATTTGGGGGTCCAACATCTGCCGCAGGCGCCACGGGATGTCCGTCTGTCGTGCCGGGACGCTCTCGTCTGCGGGGTTTGGGTGCCAGGGATTTGGGGATTTGGGAATTCAGGGATTCAGGGATCTGGGATTTGGGGGTCGAGGATTTGGAGATCAGGGGTGCAGGGATTGGGGGATTTGGGGGTCCAACATCTGCCGCAGGCGCCACGGGATGTCCGTCTATCGTGCCGGGATGCTCTCGTCTGTGGGGTTTGGGGATTTGGGATCGGGGATCAGAGATTGAGGATTTGGGAATTCAGGGGTTCAGGGATCTGGGATTGGGTGATTGGGGGATTTGGGGGTCCAACGTCTGCCGCAGGCGCCATGGGATGTCTGTCTGTTGCACCAGGACGCTCTCGTCTGCTGGGATCGGGGATTCAGGGGTTCAGGGGTTTGGGGATTCAGAGATCAGGGATCCAGGGATTGGGGATTCAGAGATTGGGGATTCAGAGATATGGGAATTTGGGAATTCAGGGATCCAGGGATTGGGGATTTGGGAATCAGGGATTCAGGGTTTGGGGATTTGGAGATTCAGGGATTTGGGGGTTCAGGGATCTTGGAATTTGGGAATTCAGGGGTTCAGGAATTCGGGTATTCAGGGATTCAGAGATCCAGGGGTTCAGGGATTCAAGGATCTAGGGATCTGGGGGTTCAGGAATTCAGGGCTTTGGGGACTCAGGGATTCAGGGGTTAAGGGATTTGGGGATTCGGGGATTCAGAGATCAGAGATCCAGGGATTCAAGGATACAGGGATCCAGGGGTTCAGGGATTCAGAGATGAAGGATTCGGGGATATGGGGATCAGGGGACTCAAGAGATCAGGGATTCGAGGATTCAGGGGTTCGGGGATCTGAGGATTTTGGGGTTCAGGAATCCAGTGATTCAGGGGTTCAGGGATCAGAGGTTCAGGGATTTGGGGGTTCAGGGATTCGGGGATTCAGAGATCCAGGGGCTCAAGGATTTGGGGATCCAGGGGTTCAGGGGTTCAGGGACTCGGAGACCTGGGGATTTGGGGATTCAAGGATTCAGGGATCTGGAGATTCATGGATTCAGAGATTCAGGGATCCAGCTGTTCACCGATTCAGGGATTCAAGGATGGGGGGCTGTGGCGGGGCGTCCCCCGGGCACAGCAGCGGGAGGGATGCCCCGCTGAGGTGCCAGCCGTGCCAGCGAGGTTCTGCCAGGGCTTTTCCCTGATCCGTGCCATCCCTAAACCCTGCTCCTCCGGAACGGGAACAACGCTAGATGGCAATGTGAGGATGGAGCAGCCGCTTCCGCTCCGGCCTAGGACGCTGCCGGACATCCCGCTCCTCCCGCCGCCCGTTCCGTTCCCCCGGTGGGCACCGGAGCCCCCCGGGCAGAGCGGGCACCGGGATCCGCCGGGAACTGGGGCCGGAGCGCTGCCGGGGTTACCGGAGGGACGTGTCCCTCCTGTGTTAGGAGTGTCCCAGCCTGTCCAGGAGTGTCCCTGTACCGGGAGTGTCCCCGGCCACCCCAAACCCTCCGTGCCGACCCCACCGGGGGCTCAGGGGGGCTGCGCAGGGAGGGAACCCCGGGTGAGGTTAATCCTGCCGGGATTTGGGAAGGGGGTCCCGTCTCGTTCCCACGTGCCCGGGCAGCCACAGCGCACCCTGGTCCTGTGCCAGGGCACGGGGTCCCATGGCAGGGGACAGGGATTTGTCCCAGGACACGGGGTCCTGTCCCGGGACATGTCCCCTGCCCCAGTATCATTCCTAGGCCGGGGACCCCGTTTATGACGCAGGGACTCTCTCCAAACACACACGGTCCCTTCCCAGGATATGGGATCGTGTCCCAGGGAATGGGGTCCCCTATTAGAGCACAGAGACCTTATTCCCGTTTTTAGGACACCCTGTTTTAGGACACAAAGACCTCTCCTAGGACACGATAACTCTGCTCCCACACCACAAGGACTTTATTGGCACCTGAGACCCCATCCCGGGGAAAAAGGACCCCATCCCGGGGAAAAAGGACCCCATCCCGGGAAACACGGAGCCCATCCCGGGACAAAAGCACCCCAAGCCCGGGACACCGGGACCCGCGCCCCACTCACCTGTGGCCTCCAGGTAGTAGCCGGTGATGCCCGTCCAGTGCTCGGTGAAGGCTTCCAGCAGGTCCACGCTGGGTTCCCGCTGCTCACACCGGGATCAGGGTCAGGGAGGCTCGGAACTCCCATTCCCGGTCCCATTCCCGGTCCCGTTCCCGGTCCCGTTCCTGCCGCGTTTCCCAGGCCCCGCTCACCGTCTCCACCGCCTGCTGCAGCAGCGCTCCCAGCCGGCTGAGCATGGCTGGGACCCCCGGCCCGGCCCCGGCCCCGGTCCCGGCCCCGTTCCGGCCCCGCCGCTCCCGCCCCGCCCGGCCGGTCCCGCCCCCGGCGGCTCCGCTGCCGCTCCCGGCGGGATGGGCCGGGCTGGGAGCGGGAAGGGCGGGGGACGGAGGGGCTGGGAAGGTGGCGCTGCCCTAAAACTGCTCCGCGGGCGGGTCTGGGTGGGGATGGACCCGGGGCACCGGGGTGGGAACAAAGCCCACTCACACTGGGGTAAGGCATCAAGCCACCCCGCATGGATCCCGCAAATCCCTTCACCAGGATCAGGATACCCGCCACAAACCTCTTCACTGGGATTGGGATTGATCCCACAAACCCTTTCACAAGGATCAGGATACCCCCACAAACTCCTTCCTCGGGACTGGGACTGACCCCACAAACTCCTTCACTGGGGTCGGAGCTGACCCCACAAACCCCTTTACCAGGGTGGGGATGGACCCCACAAACTCCTTGCACCAGGATCTGGATACCCCCCACAAACTCCTTCCCTGGGGTTGGGATTGACCTCACAAACTCCTTCGCTGGGATGGGGATGCAGTCCACAAACCCCTCTATCAAGATGGGGATGGACTCCACAAACCCCTTCACTGGGGTGGAGCCCATAAACCCGTTTAACAGGATGGGGATTGAGCCCACAAATTCCTTCCCTGGGATCAGGACTGATCCCACAAACCACTTCACTGGGATCAGGATGCCCCCCATAAACTCCTTTCCTGGGGTTGGGATTGACCCCACAAACTTCTTCACTGGGATAGGGATGGACCCCACAAACCCCTTCATAGGATGAGAATGCACCCCACAAACTCCTTTGCTGGGATCTGGAGTGATCCTACAGACCCCTTCACCAGGATGAGGATGAACCCCACAAACTTCTTCCGTGGGATGGGGATTGACCCCACAGATTCCTTCCCTGGAATCAGGACTGACCCCACAAACTCCTTCACCAGGATGGAACCCACACTCACCAGGATAAGGACAAGGACAGCCCCTCTTCCCAGCTCACCCTTTCCCATAAACCTCAAGTTTTACAACATTTATTTTTTAATTCTCTAAAAAAAAAAATAATATACCATTTCTCCAATTCAAACCAAGCCCTGACAAGCACAGCTGTTGGAAAAGCACCCAGGGCCCAGCCCGGGTCCCACTGGCTCCAGGGAATGGAATCGGATCCCTCCCAAATAAATCTGGGTCCCCCGGGGTTTATCCACACCCATCCCTGGAAATTCGGGGTGTGGACAGAGCCAGCAGCTTCTGAAGTTGTGCACCCCAAAAAGGAGGTGGGGATGCAGCAGGGAGAGGCAGGAGAGCCCCAGGTGGGGAGCTGATATGTGTGCATCGATATATCTGGATATAAAAATAGATGTGCGTAGTGGTAGCGTTGATACTGGCGGGTAAAATTCGAATTCCAGGCTGATCCCAGGCTGGTCCTGCACGATCCACGCGCGGCCCGATGTTCTCTGGGAGACTCTGTGGTGCTCACATCGCAGATTTCATCTCCCATTCCTAGATAAATTAAATTGGGGGGGTCAATCCCTCATTTCCCTATTCTGTAGGATCCCCTAAACCCTTCTGTCCTGGATTGCCGAGCAAACTGTGTCCTATTTGCCTTCTGCATGGCAGCTGGCTTCTGTTCAGTGGGCAGTTATCCTTATCTCTTCCACACCTACTCCTCCCTTATCTGCTGATAAGAGGCCATTGAACGTCCCTGCATGGCTGATAAGAGCTACAGCATCCCACTGGGAGATGTGAGCCCAGAGGGAGGAGCCAAGCATTCCTGCCTGGATATAATCTGGAGATTCTGGAACAGCAGCCAAGCATTCCTGCCTGGATATAATCTGGAGATTCTGGAACAGCAGCCAAGCATTCCTGCCCGGATATAATCTGGAGATTCTGGAACACCAGCCAAGCATTCCTACCTGGATATAATCTGGAGATTCTGGAACACCAGCCAAGCATTCCTGCCCGGATATAATCTGGAGATTCTGGAACACCAGCCAGGCATTCCTGCCTGGATATAATCTGGAGATTCTGGAACACCAGCCAAGCATTCCTACCCAGATACAATCTCAAGTTTCTAGGAATAACAGCACGGCTTTTCTCCACTGGATTTCCCAGAGGAACAGCAGCTGCCTCTGCCCCTGGATCTTCAGAGGAAGACTCCACCCTTGTCCAGGATCCCTGCTCCAGCAGAACCACCCCTGACACTGCAGGAAGGCTGAGCCACAATTCCAATGGGACTGCTGCCAACACCCTGACCCACAGGGCGTCAGGTTGGGTTCTGACTCTGGCAGTGTTGGTTCAGTTCACTGCATTGTTTATTTTATCCTTTTATTTTCTTCCCTAATAAACTGCTATTCCTGCTCCCATATTTTTGCCTGAGAGAGACCCTTAATTTAAAATTTATAGCAATTCAGAGGGAGGGGGGTGTCACAGGCATCTTTTATGAAAAATCCTTTCCTTAGGATTTTTCCTCCTGAGAAGCCGAGAGACCTCAGGAACAAAATGTAAACAATGGTTATCTGCTGCTGTGGGATGCAACAGGTGCATCTGCGATTGGCCCATGTTCGTTGTTTTTGATTATTGGCAAATCAACGCTCAGCTGGCTTGGACTCTCTGTCCAAGCCACAAGATTTTGTTATCATTCCTTCTTTTTCTATTCTTAGCTAGCCTTCTGATGAAATCCTTTCTTGTATTCTTTTAGTACAGTTTTAATATAATATATATCATAAAATAATAAATCAAGCCTTCTGAAACATGGAGTCAGATCCTCGTCTCTTCCTTCCTCCTCAGACCCCTGTGAACACAGTCACAGATGGGGTTTTACATTTTCCGTTTCAGGGGAGGCTCCTGCCTTCCTCAGCAGACACCTGGCTTTCAAACCGAGACACCTGATCCAGAATTTACCTTTGTCTTCCTCATCACATTTCCCTTCCCCGCCACGACCGGGGATGGCGGCGGCCTCAGGGCGCTCTTGGCTGACGTGGTGCGCTTCAGCAGCGGCCTGAGGAACGATCCCTGAGGGAAAAACAGCACAAAAAGGGTCAGAGGTGCCCTCCAGACCTCGCTATCTCTGTAATTCAGGGGATCCTTTAATTCAAATCTCGGTGTTCCCACCTCGGAGCCAGCCGAGCTGGCGGTGGCAGCAATGTGACCCTTGAGGGACCTCCCGAGGCTCAGCAGGTTCATCTCGGAGCCGGCTCTCAGCCTGCCCTGCATGCCCCGCTCCAGCTGCCCCCTGCACCTGCTGCTCCAGCTTGGGAAAGGCTCTGTGCCCTGCAAGGACAGCGGGAGCACTGCCAGGGCCGGGCACCACAGCTCTGCCCGCTTCCAAGGCCAGGAATGGGCAGTGCCCAGCCAGGAGTGGCCACAGAGTGGGCAGTGCCCAACCCAGCGTGGGCAGTGCCCAACCCAGAGTGGCCACAGAGTGGGCATTGCCTGGCCACAGAATGGGCAGTGCCCGATCACAGAGTGGCAGTGCCCAGCCAGGAGTGGGCAGTGCCTGACCAGGAGTGGGCAGTGCCCAGTCCCAGAGTGCAGGAATGTGCTCTCTGTTGACAGAATTTTGTATTTGCTGGGAAATGCCCCAACAAAGGTGGAATGATGCATCTGACTCCATGTTCTCATTACTTTATAATACTGTGTTATATTAAATAATATAATACAGTATTATATTCTATATAATATAAAAATAAAGAAAACTATGCCAAAGAATACATAAAGGATGCTTACACAATGCTAAAAAGATAATAATGAAAACTCGTGACTCTTTCCAGAGTCCTGACACAGCTTGGCCCTGATTGGCCAAAAGAGTCAAAACAACTCACATCAAATCCAATGAAACAATCACCTGTGGGTAAACAATCTCCAAACACATTCCAGACAAGCAAAACACAAGAAAAGCAAATGAGATCAGAATTGTTTTCCTTTTCTTTGAGGCTTCTAAGCTTCCCAGGAGAAAAATCCTGGGCGAAGGAATTGTTTCAGGGAATGTGAATGCCACAATGGAGTGATGAAATTATTTTTTGTCTTTTTAAAAAAGGAAAAAAGCTCAGAAGTTTGTCTCTTTAATTGGGAAAAAAGACACTTATAGGACTTTGGAGACTTTACTTCAAACTGAAGGATAGCCAATTGGACAGAAGATAAAAAGTCTTGCTTAAGCAATTTACTAGAAAAGGAAGAGAACTGATGGGTTTTGTAGGGTGTTTTACTAGGAGCAAAAGCTTTTTGCCCTCAGCTCAGGTTTTCTCTGTAAAGAGCTTTGTTATTTTGCCTTCTATTAAAACTTTACTGTTTCTAACACTACTACAGAAGCCATCCTGCTGATTTTATGCTACTTTAGGTGTGAAATATTTCTCTGAGAGCTCATAAAACCTGGTAGGAAGAGACCCCCAGAGCCCCTGTGTGCTCCTACCGATGAGGACATCGAGCCCTTCCCGTGTCCCCTTCCTCTGGGGCAGGGTCAGGGTGTGCTGGGACAGGCACAGATCCCGGCTCTGCATGCTGGGGCTGTCCTGGGGCAGCTGGGCACTGGCAGGCCTGGCATGGAGAGCTGGGCAGGGAGGGAAGAGGAGGCACGGTCAGGAGGGAGGGCAGGGAGATGGTGGGGAGGGAAGGGGAGAGAAGGGAGGATCAGGAGGAAGGGAAGAGGAGGGAGAGTGAGGAGGAAGGAAAGAGGAGGGAGGGTCCAGATGAAGAGAAAGGATGATCAAAAGGAAGAGAGGAGGAAGGAGGGTGAGGAGGAAGGGGAGAGAAAGGCTGATCAGGGGGAAGGGAAGGGAAGGGAAGGGAAGGGAAGGGAAGGGAAGGGAAGGGAAGGGAAGGGAAGGGAAGGGAAGGGAAGGGAAGGGAAGGGAAGGGAAGGGAAGGGAAGGGAAGGGAAGGGAAGGGAAGGGAAGGGAAGGGAAGGGAAGGGAAGGGAAGGGAAGGGAAGGGAAGGGAAGGGAAGGGAAGGGAAGGGAAGGGAAGGGAAGGGAAGGGAAGGGAAGGGAAGGGAAGGGAAGGGAAGGGAAAGGGAAGGGAAGGGAAAGGGAAGGGGAAGGATGCTCGGGAGACAGAGCAAAGGAGGAACACTGGGGAGAAAGGCAAGAGAAAAGATGATCAGGAGGAAGGGAAGAGGAAGAACAGGGCAAGGACACAAAAATCCCATCTCCCATCCCAGCCCGTGGAGCTGGGGAAGGTGGGCACACCCCAGCCCCTCTCACCTGCCTGCCCGGGCCGGGCACCGCCCGGGGCGTTGCTGCTGGCACAGCTGGGCACGGCAGACGCGGCTCTCGGGCGCTGCCCCTGCGCTGCCCGGTCCAGGCTCTGCTGCTGCCGAAGAGGAGAAGCCCGTGGGCAAGGGGGTGGTGGGAGTGGGAGTGGGAGTGGATCCCCCCAGGCTGAGGGGCATAAATAGGGGGCACAGACCCCCAGCAGGTGTTACCAGCTGCTGCAGCCGCTCCGCGTTGGAGTAGAGCTGTTTTGGGGTCTCAGCTGGTCCCTGCCCGGAGGGATCGTCCATGTAGGCGTTGGGGGTGGGCACCCGGCGCAGCAGCAGCCCCCTGAGGGCAGAGGGGTCGCGTTACCCCCAAACCCCGCCCGGAGCGGGAGGGCCGGGGGGTCCCCAGGTCCTTACCCGGCAGCGGGGCGGGTGCTCGGCCTGGGGGGTCTCGGGGGGGGCCCACCGCCCTTCTTTGGCTCCACTGCTCCCCTGGCCTGCAGGGTCTTCAGCCACGCTTCCCTTTCCTCATCTGAACGGGCCTGGTGGGGCAGGATCTGGGCTCAGGGGGTGCCCACGAGGCAAGGTCTGGGTTCAAGGGCACCCACGAGGCAGGGTCTGGGCTCAGGGAGTGCCCTCGGGACAGGGTCTGGGTTCAGGGGGTGCCCCTTGGGGCAGAGTCTGGGCTCAGGGGTGCCCCTGGGGCAGGGTCCGGCCTCAGGGGGCACCCCCAGGGCAGGGTCTGGGCTAAGGGTGCCCCTGGAGCAGGGTCCGGCTTCATGGGTGCCCCCCTAGACAGGGTTCAGGCTCAGGGGGCGTCTACCAGGGCAGGGTCTGGGCGCAGAGGACACCTCCAGGGCAGGGTCTTGGCTCAGGGGGTGCTCCTTGGGCACGGTCCGGGCTCATGGGTGCCCCAGGGCAGGGTCTTGGCTCAGGGATGCCCCCCTAGACACGGTTCAGGCTCAGGGGGCGTCTGCCAGGGCAGGGTCTGGGCGCAGAGGACACCTCCAGGGCAGGGTCCGGGCTCATGGGTGCCCCAGGGCAGGGTCTGGGCTCATGGGTGCCCCAGGGCAGGGTCTGGGCTCAGGGGTGCCCCCCTAGACAGGGTGCAGGTGCCCCCCGGCAGTGACACGGGGTACCCTGGTGTCCCTCACCTGTAGCAGGGCGAGCTCCCGGCCGCGCTGGGCGATTCGGATCCGGAGGTTCTGGGGGGACCCGGCGGCCGCCCCGGGGGTCACCTCGCAGCCGTCCAGGCGCAGGGCGCACACGGGGCGCTGGGCACCGCCGGGCTCCGGGAACATGCGCAGGGCTCCGTGCCGGACCGCGCACCACAGGCGCTGCCAGCGGCCCCGCAGCCGCACGGCCAGGAACCCTGCGGGCACCCCGGTCAGCGGGCACGGGGGGCATTCGGGCACCCCCAAACCCCGGCCCCTCATAACCCTGGTCAGCGGAACCCCCAAATCCCGGACCCTCGCAGCCCCCCCCAAACCCTGGCCCCTTGTAACCCTGGTCAGCGGGACCCCCAAATCCCAGCTCTTTGCAGGCCCCACCGGGAGAGGCACCCCCAAACCCCGGGCCCTCGCACCCTCCTCCGGGGGCAGCACCCCCCAAACCCCGGCCCTTTGCAGCCCCCTGGGGACATTCGGGCACCCCCCGACCCCCGGCCCCTCGTAGCCCCCCCGAACCCCGGCCCGGCACCCCCTGAACCCCACTAGCCAATTTCGAAAGCTGATCCTCTCTAATATCATCCCAACCATTAAGAAGCTATGAACCAGCATTAGGCTTTTGAGCTAAATAAAGAGGGTTCCCCCCTCTTTAATGATTTGCCTCAACTAAACCCCAGCCCCTGATTTTTTATCATGCTCGCTTCATGACTCACTTTCTCTTTAATTATCCAACCCAAACTTTTGTCATTTGTATCAATAAATCCCCCCTCCAGCAAACCACCCATGGCTCCAAGCTCTACCCCCTGAACCTGGCCATGAACTGAAGCTTCTTTGACCAATTTTCAAGCCCATCCTTCCTAGGGATCCCTCTAATCCGCATCTCAATAACATTCCCAGCTCTCCTATTACCATCCCTAGACAATCGATGAATTGCTAACCCCTCGCAGCCCCCCCAAATCCCGGCCCTTTGCAGCCCCCCCGACCCCCGGCCCTTTTGCAGCCCCCACCTCCTTTGGCGTCCTCTCCGTGCCGCGGGCTGCGGGCTGGGCTCTGCCGGCAGCGATTCTCATCCTCCTCTTCCTCCCTGCCGAGCTGGGGTGCGGCAGGGTGAGAACCCAGCTCGGTGGGGTCTGAGCCCCCTGCACCCCAACCCCCTCCCCAAAAGGAGCACGAGATTTGGGGTTGGGGTGCATTCCTGACCCCCTCCCCAAAAGGAGCACAGGATGAGGGGTTGGGGTGTATTCCTGACCCCCTCCCCAAAAGGAGGGCGAGATTTGGGGCTGGGGTGCATTCCTGACCCTGACCCCGACCCCAAAAGGAGCCAAGGATAAGGGATTGGCGTGCATTCCTGAACCCCTCCCCATAGGGGGCACAGGATGAGGGGTTGGGGTGTATTCCTGACCCCCTCCCCAAAAGGAGGGCGAGATTTGGGGTTGGAGTGTATTTCTGACCCTGACCCCCTCCCCAAAGGGAGCCAAGGATAAGAGGTTGGGGTGGATTCTTGATCCCCTCCCCAAAAGGGGCACGGGATAAGGGGTTGGGGTGTATTCCTGACCCCCTCCCCAAAAGGAGCACGGGATGAGGGGTTGGGGTGTATCCCTGACCCCCTCCCCAAAAGGAGCCCAGATATGGGCTTGGGGTGTATCCCTGACCCCCTCCCCAAAAGGAGCTCAGATATGGGGTTGGGGTGTATCCCTGACCCCCTCCCCAAAAGGAGCCCACATATGGGGTTGGGGTGCATTCCTGAGCCATTCCTGGGTTTCCTGGGGGACAAACTCACCCTACTGAGCCTCGAGGAAGGTGACGCAGGGACACTGAGGGCCGCCAGCCCGCTCGGGGCATCGCTGCTCACCTCCTCGATCACCTGCCGGGTGAAATGGGCAGTGCTGCAGCTAAAAACGCTCCTCACAACCCCGAGGAAGGAATGGGGACACACCCCGGGAGCACCAGAGCGGGGCCACACCCCCATTTCCCCTGTGGGAATCCACAAAATCAGAGGGTTTTGGAAAAGTTGCAAAAGGCAGGCTTCAGAGGCAGCAGAACTGTGATAAGAGCTAAGCATCAGCCATGAGATTGGTCAGCAGAAAAATTATTTAAACTGTAGAAAAGCAAGGACAAATAGAACAATGGTCTGTGTATTAACGCTTGCCTAGAATAACTCCCTAAGCTACAGAAAAGTTTATCTAGAGAGATATTAGGAAATTTGAAGCTTAATAATGGAGCTCTGTGTGTTGTGTTTTAAGGCTTACAAGTAAGCATTATATTCGAAATAAGCAAGCATTGTTTTAACCAAAGGTACCTGTGCTTATAGTGGTTGGATAGAACTACTGTCAATGTGCTTTTGCTTTGTGTGATTGGTCAAGAAGCTTATAAAGTGAGTTTTAACATTAAGTTCTTGGTCTGCTGGCTGGGATGTGAGCTGCTGGCATCTTCCCATTGTTATAACTATGGAATGAGGCTGATGCTGGAAAATAAAACAGCTCAAGGCTCGTTCCCAGCAGTCCTGTCCCGTTTGTGATGTGTGCACAGTGTGACCGTGTTCACAGGGGTTTTCTGACTGGGGAAGAGATGAGGATCTGACTCCATGTTTCAGAAGGCTTGATTTATCATTTTATGATATATATTACATTAAAACTATACTAAAAGAATAGAAGAAAAGGTTTCATCAGAAGGTTAGGATAGAAAAGAATGATAGCAAAGGCTTGTGGTTCGGATCTCTGTCTAAGCTAGCTGGGCTATAATTGGCCGTTAATTACAAACATCCAACATGAGCTAATCAAAGATCCACCTGTTGCATTCCACAGCAGCAGACAACCATTGTTTACATTTTGCTCCTGAGGCCTCTCGGCTTCTCAGGAGGAAAAAATTTGAAGGAAAGTACTTTCTATGAAAGATGTCTGTGACATACACAGCCCCCAGCCAGCAGCATCCCCCTGCCCACCCCGCTCCTGCCCGGCTGCAACACCTCCAAACCTTCCTCCAGTCCTCGGCCTGCTGCCGGCTCTGGAAGCCGATGACCAGCACCTCTCCTGCTGTCCCTGTCACCTTCAGGGCGTATGGCATCTTCTTGCCCCGCTGCTCCTTGGCGGTGACGCGGCAGCCGCGCAGGTCCAGCTCCAGCACGGGCTGCAGGTCAGCGGCGCACCTGAAACACTGAGGGGGCACAGAGGGGTGAGGGGGGCACGGAGGGGGCACAGAGACCCGTCCATGGCTGTAGGAGTGTCAGGGGGTAGGATGGTGGGCATGGAGGGAGATGAGAGATCTCTGAAGCCAGGTGGTGGAATTTGGGGTTTATGGCAAAGGGGCCTTGCTGGGAGCTGCCAGGCACAGCTCAGAGCAGGCCTGAGAGAAGAGAAAGAGAGGTAAAGAGAGTGGTAAAGAGGATGAGAGAGAAAAGTTCTCATTACAATACCATAAATCTTCTTCTGGTCATGGAATTTGGGGTTTATTGCAAAGGGCCTGGGTGCAGGGCCCTTGTTTGGAGCTGCCAGGCACAGCTCAGAGCAGGCCTGAGAGAAGAGAGGGGGAGAGAGGATGAGAGGGTGAGAGAGTAAAAAAGGGTAAGAGAGTAAAAGGGGTACCAGGGAGAAGTTTCTGTTCCAATACAATAAATCTTCTTCTGTGTTGAATATTCTAATTCTCATGAACCAATCCAGTACAAGATAAAAATCCTACAGCATTTCCATACAGCCTATAAGAATCACTACATCACCATCCTGTGTTACATTTTAAACCCTAAAATCTCCTCTTTGTGCCCCTTCTGCCAAGCTGTAGGGTCTGCTCTGAGCCTTGGAGCTGTCTGCAAGCAGAGGGTGTTGTTCCATCAAAAGGGGATCACCTTCAGCAGCCACACCATTGTTTTCCAGTTGTTCAGTAACTGAGGGATCTCAAAGCTTGCTTTCATTTCAATCTCACTTATAATTTCCTTATTCTCAAAATCTTTTGCCAGACAATCATATTGATAAGGCTTTCCTGTTCCATCTCCCCCCTCCACGCCTTCCTCCACCCTCCTCACCAGCAGCACGTGCTCCCTGACGATGAAGAGCTGCTTTGCCCACTGTCCCAGCCAGCGCTTCCTCCAGAGGAACCCGCAGAGCTGCGGCTCGGGGCGCCCGGGGGGCTCGGCCTCGGTGCTGGAGCGCAGGTAATGAGCCCGGTCCTTCACCCCTTCCTCCTCCTCCTCCTCTTCCTCCTCTCCGTACGACTCGTAGTGGCTGCTGTCGCTGTCGCCGCCGCCTGGGAGCGGGGATGGGGTCAGGGCTGGGAGGGTGGGGGGCGCTGGGGAGGGGGCGCGGGGGGATCTCACCGGTGCTGCCGTGCCCGGGGGGTTCAGTGTCCTCGTAGGAGTCATCGGTTGGAAGGGCTGGAGGGTTTGGGGGTCTTGGGGGAGCACCCAGCTCCTTGTTCTGGGGGTACAAAGGGGTTCCAGATGTGCTGCCCACCCCGGGGAACCTCACAGGGTCCGGGGGCAGGTGGGAACCAAAAACCCTTCAGGTCTGCTTGGACCCTCGGTGCCAGTAAGGTTGGCCAGCGGTGCCATCCCGGGCATGGGATGGGCCCCCCTCTCCCAGCCTCTGAGCCCTCCAGCTCCTGCTGCCCACCCTCAGCCCCTCAGCCCCTCAGTATCCCCTCTCCCACCCTATTGAGCCCCCTCGGTGCTCCTCTCCCATGCCCTGAACGCCCCCAGCCCCTCGGTGCCCCCTCTCCGACCCCCCTGAGCCCCCCAAACCCTTCAGTGCCCACCTGAGCCCCCCAGCCCCTCGGTGCCCCCTCTGCCACCCCCCTGAGCCCCCCAGATCCTGCTGCCCCCTCTCCCACACCCCTGATCCCCCCCAGCCCCTCATTTCCCCTCTCACCTCTCCGTGAGGGCCCAGCCGGGTTCTGCCTCCCGCTGCATCCGCGCTCCCGGAGCCTGCGGGGAAAATCAGCTCCATGCTGGGGTGCTGAGGGGTCAGGGACCCCCCAAAACACGCCTGGAGGAGGAGATTGGGTTGGTGGGACTCACCCGGGCTGGCCTGGCCCTGCTGAGGCCCTGGGGAGGGCGAGAGGCAGCGCATGATCATGTACTCGGCATCCTCTGCTGCAAGGGGGCAAGGCCGAGGGAGAGTCAGGGACCTGTCATTGGTACTAAACATGTTCATACTCCTACCCCTAATAACCCTCTCCACCCCATCCTTGTGGGAGTGTCAGGGGTAGGATGGTGGGGACGGACAGAGAGGAGAGATCTCTGCAGCCAGGTGGTGGAATTTGGGGTTTATTGCAAAGGGCCCTGCTGGGAGCTCTTAGCCACAGCTCAGAGCAGGCCAGAAAGAGAGAAAGAGAGGTAAAGAGAGTGGTAAAGAGGATGAGAGAGAGGTTCCCATTACAATACAATAAATCTACTTCTGGTCGTGGAATTTGGGGTTTATTGCACAGGGCCTGGGTGCAGGGCCCTTGTTTGGAGCTGCCAGGCACAGCTCAGAGCAGGCCCCAAAGAAGGAGAGAGAGATAAAGAGAGAGAAGGCAAGAGCGTGGTAAAGAGAGAATGAGAGAGTAAAAGAGAGGATCAGAGGACAAGGTTCCTGTTACAATACAATAAATCTTCTTCTGGTTGTGGAATTTGGGGTTTATTGCAAAGGGCCTGGGTGCAGGGCCCTTGTTTGGAGCTGCAGCCACAGCTCGGAGCAGGCCCGAGAGAAGAGAGGGGGAGAGAAGATGAGAGGGTAAGAGAGTAAAAGGGGTAAGAAAGCGAGGTTCCTCTTCCAATAAAATAAATCTTCTGTGTTGAATATTCTAATTCTCACTAACCAATCTAGTACAAGATACAAATCCTTGCACCCCCAGCCCCGCACTCACCCGGGCCCTGCAGCCGCCCCAGCAGCTCCCACACCGATTTCTTCTTGGCCCGAGCAGCAGCGCTGAGGCTCTCGCGGTCCAGGAGGAGCAGGAAGGAGCGCAGGTCCGACAGCAGCTTGTCCAGGTCTGCAGGGGACAGGGACAGTGACAGAGATGTGACACCGCACCCCGGAGCACCGTGTGGGCACGGGTGCCCTGCACTGGCACCTGCACTGGGCACTGCTGGAGGGTCCCTGATGTCTTGGGGATGTCCCCGATGCCATGGAGGGTCCCTGATGTTATGAGGTGTCCCCAGTGTCATGGAGGTGTCCTCAATGCCTTGGAGATGTCCCCAATGCCATGGGGTGGCCCCAATGCTGTGAAGGGTCCCTGATGCCATAGGAGGACCCTGATGCCTTGGGGGTGTCCTGATGCCATAGGGTGTCCCTGATGCCATGGGGGGACCATGATGCCATGGAGATGTCCCCAATGCCATGAAGGGTCCCCAGTGCCATGAGGGTGTCCCCACTGCCATGGGGGGACCCCAATGCCTTGGGATGTCCCCAATGCCGTGAGGAGTCCCTGATGCCATGGAGAGTCCCCGATGCCGTGGGGTGGCCCCAATGCCGTGAGGGGTCCCCAATGCCATAGGAGGATCCTGATGCTATGGGGGTGTCCCTGATGCCTTGGGGTGTCCCCAAGGCCATGGAGGGACCCTGATACCATGGGGGTGTCCCTGATGCCATGAGATGTCCCCGATGCTGTGGCGGGTACGTGCCCGGTCCCACCAGCCCTGCCCTTCTGTGGCACCTGCCCCAGCCGGGCACAATCCGGCCATTGAGTGGCACGGGGGCACCGGGGGAGGATGAGGAGGGGGCCCTGTGGGGATGAAGGCTCCTCTGTTGAGCTGACAGAGCCGGTTTGTTCCCGGTTTGTTCCTGGTTGCTGCTGCACGTGCAGAGGAGGAGGAGGAGGAGGAGGAAGATGAGCCCTGGCAGGCTGGAGCAGCTGATGAAGGCTGAAATGCTGAGGGCACGGACAGGGATGAATCCCAGATTTCTCCGGGTTAACGGGGATGAATCCCAAATTTCTTCACGTTAACGGGAATGAATCTCAAATTTCTCCAGGGATGAATCCCAAATTTCTCCAGATAAAGGGGGATGAATCCCAGATTTCTTCAGGTTAACAGGGATGAATCCCCAATTTCTCTGGTTTAACAAGGATGAATTCCAAATTTCTTCAGGTTAACGGGAATGAATCTCAAATTTCTCCAGGAATGAATTCCAAATTTCTTCAGGTTAATGGGGATAAATCCCAAATTTCTCTGGGTAAGGGGGATGAATCCCAAATTTCTCTGGGTAAGGGGGATGAATCCCAAATTTCTCCAGGAATGAATTCCAAATTTCTTCAGGTTAATGGGGATAAATCCCAAATTTCTCTGGGTAAGGGGGATGAATCCCAAATTTCTCTGGGTAAGGGGGATGAATCCCAAATTTCTCCAGGAATGAATTCCAAATTTCTTCAGGTTAATGGGGATAAATCCCAAATTTCTCTGGGTAAGGGGGATGAATCCCAAATTTCGCTGGGTAAGGGGGATGAATCCCAAATTTCCTCCCCCGGGTGAGGCAGAGGAAGGAGCCCCCCTTCCACGCTGCCCCAGGGTGGGTGAAGCCCCCTCCCCACCCCGGAGCTGCTGGCACGGGGGTCCCCCCGTCCCCTCCGCGCATCCCCGGCCGCGGAGCCCACACCCAGCCCGGGGGGAGAGGAAACATCTGGCAGCGCTGAGTCCGGGCCGAGCAACGCCGGAGCGGGGCCCAAACATCTGGATTTGCCTGGAAACCGGGGCAGGGGCGGGGGGGAAGCGCTCCCAGCGGGGAAAGCGGCGGGGGCTGGGGCAGGGCCGGGCTGGAGGGACCTGCGGGGCACACGGGGACTGTCCCCCCCTGGCCAGCGCGCCTGGCTCGTCCCCTCCCTCCCTCCCTTCGTGCTCTCCTCCGCCCAGGCTGAATTCCTCGGCAATGACATCTCCGTCCTCTCTCTCACCCTTCTGCCCTCCATGCGCCCCCCCCCCCCCCCCGCGCTGCCCCCCGGCCGCTGGGGCAGCGATCCGTGCCCAGCCGTGCCCATCCGTGCCCACAGCCCGCGCAGGGGCTGCCCTGAGCGCTGGCCCGGTGCCCGCCGCAGTGCCAAGGGAAAGCGGCCGGGATGGAAAACATCTGCGGGGCGGGAGGAAAACGCCCCCCAAACACACACAGAGCGTCTCCTAGCAAAGCTCCAGCGGCACTGTGGCTTCCTCATCCTCATCCTCACCCTCGCGGCCCCGGGGATGCCATGGGAACGGCGGCGCCCGGGTGATGCCAGCGCAGTTCGGGGCAGCTTTTTGGGGTTTTATCGGGGCGTGTGGGGGTGACCCGGGGGTGGCTCGGGCCCAGCGCGGGATGACTCAGAGGAGGCTGCGGGAGCTGCTCGCGGCCACAGCGTGACTCGTCATGTGCGGAGGCTCCAGGCCACGGCTGCAGGGTGGGGACGCTCCCCCCGCGGCTGCTGCGCCCCCAAACTGCCCCTGGGAGGGCGCTGGAAAGGGGCGCTGTGCCCCCCCTACCCTGCCACGGCACCCCAGTGTCGGGGGGACACCTCAATGTCGGGGGCAGACCCCAATGTCAGGGGGACACCCCGATCCCTCCTTCCCCCCCAGCTGTGACCCCTTTTCCCTCCGCGCCTCCCACCCCCCCATTTCACCCCCTCCTCTTTTCCCGAACCCCCTTTTCCCTTCCTCGCCCCCACGGGCAGCCCCGCAGCCTCCCCCAGGGCTGAACCCCCTTTTCCCCCCGGGTTTGGGTTGGTGCCCCCCGGCCTCGCATCCTTTTGGAGCCCCCCCCGTACCTCGCTGCCGGGACATGGTGCGGGAGCGGTCACATCGCGCCGGGACCGGGATCGGGATCCGAACTGGGATCGGGATCCGGAACGGGGATGGGGACCGGGACCGGGATTGGGATCCGGACCGGGATTAGGACAGGGATCGGGATCTGGACCGGGATGGGGATCGGGAGCAGGACTGGGATCTGGACCGGGATTGGGATCGGGACAGGGATCAGGATTGGGACCAGGACCGGGATCGGGATTAGGACAGGGATCGGGATTGGGTTCGGGTTCAGGACAGTGACCGGGATCGATATCGGGATCGGTACCGGAACCTAAACCAGGATCGGGATTGGGACAGGGATCAGGATCGGGATCCAGACGGGGAACGGGATCGGGGTCGGGACCGGGACCGGGATGGGGATCAGGATCAGGACAGGGATCGGGATCGAGACCGGGACCGAGATCGGTACCGGAACCGAAACCAGGATCGGGATTAGGATGAGGATCGGGATCGGGACAAGGACCGGGATGGGGATCGGTACCGGGATGGGCACCGGGACCGGGCCCGCGCTGTCCCGGCCCGGCTCGGCTCGCACACGCCCTGCGGGCCCCCAGCGCAGCCCGGCCGGGGCGGGAGGAAGGCGGGGAAGGCTCCGCGTCCTCCTCGGAGCAGCACCGCCATCTGCAGGGACCCGGCCCCCAAAAATCCAGGGGGATTTTTGGACAAGGGGAGGAAGCAAAGCTGCGGAGCCGGGCTGGATAAAGCCATTTCACCTTTAATTGTAAGCAAAAAATCACTCTCACGCGGATTCTCCGACACCAGCAAATAAAATAAACTCTAACAAAAACAGAGAAAGTGAATCACTGTAGTCCAGTCCGAAAACAACCCATATTTATATATATATTTATAGATATGTCGTTTGTAGCAGTGAAAGGCAAGTATGGGCCAGTGAATTCCCGATAAATTACATTCTTTACATCCCAACAAGGTCTAGCGGCTGGAAAGTGGCTGGAAACAAAAACCGGGGAGCGTGGAGGGGTCGGGGGGTGCGGGGAGAGAGGGGTCCTGCCCAAAACGTGTGCCTGGAGAGGGGAAAGGGAAGGGAAGGTGCTGCCCGGTGCCGAGCCTTGTCCGGGAGGGGACAGGGACAGTGGCGAGCCCTGGAGAACGGGCACGGTGCCCATTGAGCCGTGCCCTGCTCCAGTCCATCCGTGTCTGTTCGGTGGGCAAATTATCACTCCAGCGCCCTCCTGTGCCCCCCAAATCACCACTCCAGTGCCCTCCTGTGCCCCCCAAATCTTCACTCCAGTGCCCTCCAAGTAATCGTCCCAGTGCCCCCCAAATTATCGCTCCTGTGCCCCCCAAATCTTCACTCCAGTGCCCTCCAAATAATCGTCCCAGTGCCCCCCAAATTATCACTCAAGTGCTCTCCTGTGCCCCTGAAATCATCGCTCCTGTGCCTCTGAAGTCATTGCCCCAGTGTCCCCAAATCATCTCTCCTGTGCCCTCCAAATCATCACCCCAGTGCCCCCCAAATAATCGCCCTAATGCCCCCAGATCATCGCTCCTGTGCCCCCCAAATCATCACCCCCTGCATCCCCCCCATCCATAGCTGGAGATGCCCCAGGGTCCCCCCACCCCAACCCTGCCACCCCCGGGGTGCCCCCCCTGCCCCTCTGCCCAGCCCGGAGCTGGGGGGCGTTGGCAGTGTGTCCTTGGGGTCCCCTCTGCAGCTCCTGGCACAGGAGGGACCGGGGGGGACAGAGCTGGGGGGCTGCAGGGATTGGGGGTTAAGCTGGGATTTAGGCCTGGCTTTGCTGGGAGAACATCGGTCTGGCAGTGTGGGCTCTTCCCGAGCCTCGGGGTGGGCACAGGGGCACCTTGGGGGGCACCTCGGGGTGGGAGATGGGGACAGCAGAACCCCCCAGTGCCACCTCAGCGGAGCCAGGGGGCTGAAAGCAGAGCCAGGCACATTCCTGGGGGGGGGGGGGGGAAAGGGGGGCACAAAGCCCAGAGACCCCCTCAGCCAAACTGTGCCCACCATGGGGCAGGGGCTGGTTCGAGTCCCCCCAGCCCCTTCCCCCTGTGCCAGGCAGGTTGGAGCCCCCCCATCCCTTGTGCCAGGCAGGTTTGATCCCCCCCAAGCCCATCCCCCCGTGCCAGGCAGGTTCGATGCCCCCATCTCCATCTCCCCATGCCAGGCAGGTTGGAGCCCCCCAGCTCCCTGTGCCAGGCAAGTTTGTGCCCCCCCAGCTCCCCATGCCAGGCAGGTTCAACGTCCCCAGCCCCATCCATGCCAGGCAGGTTCGATGCCCCCATCTCCCCATGCCAGGCAGGTTCAATCCCCCCCATTCCCCCGTGCCAGGCGGGTTGGAGCCCCCCAATCCCACCAGGATTGAGGTGGGAGGCGCAGATTTGGGGGGCGCAAGTTTTGGGGGGCACAGATTTGAGGGGCTGGAGGAGGAGCTGTGGGGGGAACCCCAATAAAAACCGGCTGGGGAGCCCTGAAGCGATTCCACGGCGCGACACGGACGGAGCTGTCCCGAGGAGGAGGAGGAGGAGGAGGGCTCAGAAGAGGAAGGCTTTCTTCTTCAGCTCGTTGCGCTTCCACAGCGCCAGCTTGCCAAACTCCTCCGGCGACATCTCGAACACCTTGAGGAAATCCTCGGGGGACAGGTGGCGCTGCAGGGGAGGGGACAGAGGTTGGTGACACGGATAAGAGATGGTGACACGGACAGGGGTCGGTGACACGGATAGAGGATGGTGACACGGACAGGGGACGGTGACACCAATAGAGGATGGTGACACGGACAGAGGTTGGTGAGATGGACAGGGGACGGTGACACCAATAGAGGTTGGTGACACAGACAGGGGACGGTGACACCAATAGAGGATGGTGACACGGACAGGGGACGGTGACACAGACAGGGAACGGTGACACCAATAGAGATTGGTGACACAGACAGGGGACGGTGACACAGACAGGGGACAGTGACACAGACAGGGGACAGTGACACAGATAGGGGACAGTGACACGGATAGGGGACGGTGACATGGACAGTGGTTGGTGACACCCATAGAGCTTGATGACACGGACAGGGGACGGTGGCACAGGTAGAGGATGGTGACACGGACACGGGATGGTGACACACCCAGAGGATGGTGACACGGACCGGGGACGGTGACACTAATGGAAGATGGTGACACAGACAGGGAATGGTGACATGGATAGAGGATGGTGACACGGACAGGGGACGGTGACACCAATAGAGATTGGTGACAGACAGGGGACGGTGACACAGATAGGGGACAGTGACACGGATAGGGGACAGTGACATGGACAGAGGTTGGTGACATAATAGAGGTTGGTGACATGGACGGGGGACGGTGACACAACTGGAGGATGGTGACACAGAGGATGGTGACACGGACAGGGGATGGTGGCACAGATAGAGGATGGTGACACAGACACGGGATGGTGACACACCCAGAGGATGGTGACGTGGACAGAGGATGGTGACACCAATGGGAGATGGTGACACAGACAGGGAATGGTGACATGGATAGAGGTTGGTGACATGGACAGGGGACGGTGACACCAATAGAGATTGGTGACAGACAGGGGACGGTGACACAGATAGGGGACAGTGACACGGATAGGGGACAGTGACACGGACAGAGGTTGGTGACATAATAGAGGTTGGTGACATGGACGGGGGACGGTGACACAACTGGAGGATGGTGACACAGAGGATGGTGACACAGACACGGGATGGTGACACACCCAGAGGATGGTGACGTGGACAGAGGATGGTGACACCAATGGAAGATGGTGACACAGACAGGGAATGGTGACATGGATAGAGGTTGGTGACACGGACAGGGGACGGTGGCACCAATAGAGGATGGTGACACGGACACGGGATAGTGACCCGGAGAGGGGACGGTGACACGGACATTGGATAGTGACACAGATAGAGAATGGTGACACAGACAGGGGATGGTGACATGGACACGGGATATTGACATGGACAGGGGATGGTCACATGGATAGGAGTTGGTGACACGGACAGGGGATGGTGACACGGACATTGGATAGTGACACAGATAGAGCATGGTGTCATGGACAGGGGATGGTGACACAACTGGAGGATGGTGACACAGATAGAGGGCAGTGACACACCCGGAGGATGGTGACACAGATAGAGAATGGTGACACGGACAGGAGTTGGTGACACGGACAGGGGACGGTGACACCCCCAGAGCCCCCCCGAGGGTGACAGTGACACAGCCCCACCTCCAGCCTGGTCCTGTCCACGCCGGGCGGGAGCTTCACTCGGCCTCGGTTCGTCACCATCAGCATCTCGTAGGGGTAAATCTGGAAAAACGGGGAGAGAAATGGGGGATTCGGGTTTCCAAACGAGCTGTGGGGCTGATAAAACCGGCGCTGGGAGGTAAAAAAACAATGGGAAGGATTCCACTGATTGAGGAATGGAAAAAGAGATATTTGCTTTTACAAATAAACTGATTTTTTACAAGTAAACTGATTTTCGTTTTGCTGAGAAATGAAATTGGATATTGAAAGATGAAAGAAACAATGGGGGAAAACCCTAAATTCCATAAGAATTAAAAATGAAAAGGGAGGGTTATGCATTAGAGGGGAATCTTTGGGATCAGGTGTTCTGGGAAGCCTGAACCTCTCAAGTACCTCAGAAATGGGGGAAAACCCTAAATTCCATAAGAATTAAAAATGAAAAGGCAGGGTTATACATTAGAGGGGAATCGTTTGGATCAGGTATATCGGGGAGTCTGAACCTCTCAAGTACCCCAGAAATGGGGAAAGAGAGAAGGGAAATGTGGCTGGAAATCGGGATAAAAAGGGAGGCTGCATCCTCAAAACTTGGAGAGACCCCAGGGGATGCCCCATGGCCTCTGCCTTGATTGGAATAAAGTCAAAGGACTCCTCTGTCTCCTTTTTGGACACAAACCTCTGGTGTCTGGGGATTCATTTTCCTAACAGGGAGGACACAGGGCTGTGAGAGCCTCCCCTGACCCCATCCAAGCCCCCCCAGCTCCATCCAAATCCCATCTAAACCCCATCCAAGCCCCCCCAGCCCCATCCAAACGCCCCAAAGCCCCATCCAAGGCCCCCAACCCCATCCAAGTCCCCCCAGCCCCCTCTAAGCCCCTCCTAGTCCCATCCAAGCCCCATCCAAGGCGAGCCCCCAACCCCATCCAAGCCCCTACCAATGCCCCCAACCCCATTTAAGCCCCCCCAGCCCCCCTCACCTTCTGCTCCAGCATGCTGGGCAGGGAGTTCCCTCTGTCCATCCGTCCCCGCTGGCCGTTCTGGGGGGGCAAACCTGAGGTCAGCCCGGCCCCCGCCCCAATTCCCCCCTCTTGAAGCCCGGGTGAGGAGCTCCAGGTCCCTCCCCCCTGCAGGGACCGTCCCGAGGTGGCCCCGGTGTCCCCTCCCCGCCCCCGTCACCGTTCCTGTGTCTCCGTGTCCGTGTCCAGGTGAGCTCTTACCTGCAGGGCTGCACAGAGAGAGGAGGGGGCTCAGCCCGGGGACCCCAACATTCTGCTGTGCCCCCGCATCCTACTGAGCTCGGGCTTGTGGCACCCTGCCGGTCCCTGAGACACCCCCACATCTCCAGGGACACACCCACACCTCCCAGGACATGCCAGCATCCCTCAGGACACCCCCACATTCCCAGGACACCCCCACACCTCCAGGACATCCCTCTAGGACACCCCCACATCTCCCAGAGCACACTCACATTCTTGGGGACATTCCCAGGGACATCTCCAGGGACACCCTCAGATCCCCAGGACTCCCCCAGACTCCCAGGATCACCCACACATCACCAGGGACATCCCCAGGACACCCCCACACCCTCAGGATACCCGCAGATCTCCGGGACACCCCCACATCTCCCAGAGCACACCCACATTCCTGGGGACACTCCCAAAACACCCCCACATCACCAGGGATACCCCCACATCACCAGGACACCCCCACATCCCCAAGAACATCCCCACATCACCAGGGACATCCCCAGGACACCCCCACATTCCGGGGGACATTCCCCGGGACACCCCCTGATCCCCAGGACACCCCCACCCTACCCGGGATCACCCCCACATCTCCAGGGCACTCCCACACTCCCAGGGACACCCCCCCACATCCCCAAAACATCCCCACATCTCTGCAGGACGTTCCAGCATCCACAGGACACCCCCACATCTTCCAGAGCACCCCCACATTCCTGGGAACATCACCTTGGACACCCCCACAGTCCCAGGATCACCCCCACATCCCCAAGGACGCCCCCAGACCCGCAGGGACACCTCCACATTTCCTAAAACACCCCCACATCACCAGGGACACCCCTACAGCCCCAGGACACCCCCACATCACCAAGGACACCCTCAGACCCCCAGGGACATCCCCACATTCCCAGGGACACCCTCAGAATACCTCCACACCCCCAGGACACCCCCAGAATACCTCCACACCCCCAGGGACACACCCACATTCCCAGGGACACACCCACATTCCCAGGGACACCCCCAGAATACCTCCACACCCCCAGGACACCCCCAGGGACACACCCACATTCCCAAGGACACCCCCACATCTCCAGGGACACCCCAGGATCACCCCCACACCCCCAGGGACACACCCACATTCCCAGGGACACCCCCACATCTCCAGGGACACCCCCAGTCCCTGCCCCTCACCAGGGCTCCCCTTCTCGCTCCCCGCCGAGCCGAACTCTGCTGACTGCAGCTGTGGGGGACAGGGACAGACACAGGGACAGGGTCGCAGGGGTGACCCCAACCCCTGAGCAGCCTGGGGTGACCCCAGCAGCGTTGGGGGGGGACAGGTGACAGTCGCTTACCCGGGTGAGGGTGCTCCGGCCGGAGGCGGGGAGGGAGGAGCTCTTGGAGCTCGTGTGGAGGGCTGGGAGAGAGGCAGAGGGAGAGTCAGGGACATTTGGGGACAGGTAGGGACCTTTGGGGATATTTAGGGACAGGCAGGGACAGGAAGGGACTTTTGGGGACAGTCAGGCACGGGTAGGGATGGGCCGAGACTGCCAGGGACCTTTGGGGACATTTAGGGACAGGCAGGGACCACCAGGAATGGGCAGAGACCATCAGGGACCACCAAAGATGGGCAGAGACTTGTAGGGACCTTTAGGGACAGGCAGGGATGGGTAGGGACCATCAGGGACAGGCAGGGACTGGCAGGGACATTTAGGGACAGGCAGGGATGTGTAGGGACCATCAGGGACAGGCAGGGACTGGCAGGGACCTTTAGGGACAGGCAGGGATGGGCAGAGAAGGATGGGGACATTTAGGAATTGGCAGGGACAGGCAGGAATCTTTAGGGACCTTTAGGGATGGGCAGGGACAGGCAGAAACCTGTAGGGACAGGCAGAGACCATCAGGGATGGGCAGGGACATTTAGGGACAGGGAGGGACCACCAGGGACGGGCAGGGAGCTTTAGGAACATTGAGGGCCAGGCAGGGGTGGGCAGAGACCATCAGGGGAGGGCTGGGACTTTTAGGAACCTTTAGGGACAGGCAGGGGTAATCAGGGACGGGCAGGGATGAAGGCAGGGATTTGTGAGGTGCAGGTGGGGTTTGGAAGGTACAGGCGGGATTTGGGGTGCAGGCACCCAGAAATGAGGAGGGAAAGGGCCGGGGTTCAGAACCATCCCACTCACACGTGTGGAAAGGCGTCCGGTCCGGCAGCGAGCGGGTTTTCCTCCGGATCGGGAGCGACTTCTCCATCTCCTCCTTCAGGATCAGCTTCCCGAGGTTGGAGGTGACCTGGGAACCGAGGAACCTCATTGGGATCGGTGCCATCACCCCCAGCCCCCTAAAACTGCCACCAAGGGACCCCCATTGGCATCAGTGCCATTGTCCCCAGTCCCCCAAAGCTGCCACCAAGGGACCCCCATTGGGATCGGTGCCAGCATCCGCAGCCCCTCAGAGCTGCCACCAAGGATTGAATTAATTTTAATTTATTTTAAATTTATTTTAATTTAATTTATTTTTATTTCATTTTTATCCCAACTCCTGTTGGGATTGGTGCCAGTGTCCCCCCAAAGCTGCCACCAAGGGACCTCTGTTGGGATTGGTGCCATCACTCCCAGAGGTGCCACCAAGGGACCTCTGTTGGGATGGGTGCCATCACCCCCAGCCCCTCAGAGGTGCCACCAAGGATTGAATTAATTTAAATTTATTTTTAATTTAATTTAATTTATTTTTATCCCAACCCCTGTTGGGATTGGTGCCATCACTCCCAGCCCCTCAGAGGTGCCACCAAGGGACCTCGTTGGGATCAGTGCCAGTGTCCCCTCAGAGGTGCCACCAAAGGACCCCAACTGGGATCAGTGCCAGCTCTCCCAGTCCCCAGAGGTGCCACCAAGGGATCCCCATTGGGACATCCAATGCCAGCGCCCTCAGCCTCCCAAAGATGCCACCAAGGAACACCCATTGGGATCGGTCCCATCACCCCCAGCCCCTCAGAGGTGCCACCCAGCCCTGACCTTGCTCAGCTCCTGCCTCTGGAGCTCCCGCAGGTTCTTCATCTCCTCGGTCAGATCCTCATCCTCCTCCTCGCCTCTCTTGGACGCCATCCGCCTCCTCCACTCCGTCTCTGCGGGAAAAGGGACAAAGGGACATTCCAGCCATTCCCACCCCACCTGGGGTCTCCGGGAGGGAAGAGCCCCCTGGTGCCACCTACCCACGACGGCCAGCGAGGGGGGGCAGGGCCAGTAGTCGGTCTCGATCTTGGCGGGCTGGTTGGGGTCTGGGGGCTGCGCCGCCGGGAATTTGGAGGATTCGATGATCAGGTCCTCGATGAGATGCTTCCCGTGGTGGGCGCTGGAATGGTGGTCTGGGGGCACAGCGGGGGTGAGGGGGCGTTCCTGGGGTGCCCCATCCCATGGGATGGACCCCCTGCCCTCCCCACACTCACCTTTCTGCCGGTAGATCGGGGGCTTCTTGTAAATGTTGAGCTCTGTGGTGTCGGTCTCTGGGGGGAAAGGGAGGTTTGGGGTTGGGAGTGGGAACTCGTGGGGTTGGGAATTTATGGGATTGGGAATGGGAATTTGTGGGGTTGGGAGTGGGAGTTCAAGGGATTGGGAGTGGGAATTTGTGTGGTTGGGAATGGGAGTTCAAGGGATTGGGAGTGGGAATTTATGGGATTGGGAACTCATGGGATTGGGAATTTATTGGGTTGGGATTGGGAGCTCATGGGGTTGGGAATGGGAGTTCATGGCATTGTTATTGGAAACTCTGGGGTTAGGATTGGGAACCCATGGGGTTGGGAATGGGAGTTCATGAGATTGGGAAATCATGGGAATGGGAGTTCATGGGGTTGGGATTGGGAACTCTGGGGTTGGGACTGGGAGCTCATGGGGTTTGGAAGGGGAATTTACGGGGTTGGGAATGGGAACTCATGGGAATGGGAGTGGGAATTTACGGGATTGGGAATGGGAGTTCATGAGATTGGGAGCTCATGGGGTTGAGAATGGGAGCTCATGGGGCAGGGAATGGGAGTTCATGGAATTGGGAATGGGAATTTATGGGGTTGGGAATGGGAGCTCAGGGAATTGGGAGCTCATGGGGTTGGGAACACACGGAATTGGGAGTGGAAGCTGATAGGGTTGGGAGTGGGAGTTCTTGGAGTTGGGAATGGGAACTCATGGGCTTGGGAGTAGGAATTTATGAGGTGGGGAATGGGAGCTCATGGGATTGGGAGTGGGAACTCACAGGGTTGGGAGTGGGAGTTGGTGGGGTTGGGAATGGGAACTCATGCGATTAGGAATGGGAGTTTATGGGGCTGGGAACACACGGGGTTGGGAATGGGAGGTGATGGGATTGGCAGGAGGCTCCAGGGCAGCCTGGCTGGCCCGGGCAGTGCCGGGGTCCCGTTTGGGGTGCCGGGGCGGTTCCGTTACCGGGGCGGTGGAAGTGCTGGACGCTGCTGCGGGTGGGCGCGGGGCCCTGGCGCGAGGGGGGCAGCGGGGTGCTGCTGGGGGGGCGGCTCTCCAGCCACTCCCGGATCACCTGCGGGAAACGGGATCGGGGTCAGAGACCCCCCCCAGGTCAGCGCCACCCCCTCATCCCACAGCAGGGCCAGCACTCACCTCTGGAGACGGAGGAGGAGACATGGATTTGGGAGACAGGGAGCGCTGCAGAAGGCAAGGATTGAAGTAATTTTAATTTATTTTTAATTTATTTTAATTAATTTTTAGATTAATTACAAAATATAAAAATAATATTATTAATATAATATCATACAATATAATTAAATGTAATATAGTGTAACATTATACATTATATTATTATTTATATTATGATTTATTGTGCAATATAACACATTATATTATAATTTATTTTTATAAATTATACAATGTATTATAATGTATTATAATATAATAGTATATATAATAAAATGTAATGTAATATAATACATTACATTTTAATTAATTTTATTAATTATTTTAATTTATTTTTAATAATTATAAAATATAAAAATAATATGATTAATAGAATATAATGTAATGTAATATAATATAATATAATGTAATGTGATAAAATGGAATGGAATACAATGTAATATAATGTAATATAATGTATATTATATACTGAATTAATATAGTATTAAATATATTAAATATTATAATTATAAAGCATTATTTTATTTATAATAAAATTTTCTTTATTGCTAATTTCTTTTTAAATTTTATTTTATTTTTTATTCACTTTATTTTAATTATTTTTAATTACTTTTAATGAATTTCACGGTTTTAACTGAATCTCAACAACTTTAACAACCTTCACGAGCTGTCACGAATTATAATGACTTTTAATCAACTTCAGCTATTTTTCTGCTGGAATTTTTTCCTATCATTCTAGAATTCTAATCCATCATGTTGATTCTTCTTTCCAGGTGGGATTTATCCAAAAAACCCCTGGAAATTCCCGCTCACCTCCCGGCTGCGGGGCAGCTCCACGTGCTCCATCAGCGAGTAGGTGAAGTGGGGCTCGTAGATCATCAGGTCGGGGCGTTCAATGTCCAGGATGGCTTTGTCCTTGGGGATGGCAGCCAGGTCCTTGTAGCCCAGGACCTCGTTGTCCATTTTGGCCTGGAAGGAAAAGAAAATGCCTTTATTTGTGGTGCAGAAGGGAATTTTGGGAAATTCCGGGAATTTTTTGTAAGGTACTTGGAGCTCATGGGATCAGGAGCTCACGGGATTGTGAATAACGGGATTGTAGCCCAGAACCTCATCGTCCATTTTGGCCCGGAATGAAGGGAAAATGCCTTCATTCGGGGTGCAGAAAGGAGATTTTGGGAAATTTTGGGAATTTTTTGTAAGGTACTTGGAGCTCAATGGGGTTGGGAATGGATACTCATGAGATTGGGAGCTCACGGGATTGTGAATAATGGGATTGTAGCCCCGAACCTCGTTGTCCATTTTGGCCTGGAAAGAAGGGAAAACACCTTGATTTGGGGGGCAGAAGTGAATTTTTGGGAAATTTAGGGAGTTTTTTATAAGGTCCTTGTACCCCAGGACCTCGTTGTCCATTTTGGCCTGGAATGAAGGGAAAAAGTCATTTGGGGTGCAGAAGGGAATTTTTGGGATTTTTTTACAAGGTCCTTCTACCCCAGGACCTCATTGTCCATTTTGGGAATTTTTGGGAAATTTAGGCAATTTTTAAAGGGGTCCTTGTAGCCGACGACCTCAATGTCCATTTTGGTCTGGAATGAAGAGAAAATGCCTTCATTTGAGGTGGAGAAAGGAATTTTTGGGATTTTTTTTACAAGGTCTTTGTAGCCCAGGACCTCATTGACCATTTTGGGAATTTTTGGGAAATTTAGGGAATTCTTTATAAGGTCCTTGTACTCCAAGACCTCGTTGTCCATTTTGGCCTGGAAGGAAAAGAAAACGCCTTCATTTGGTGTGCAGAAGGGAATTTTTGGGGAATTTTAGGGAATTTTTTACAAGGTCCTTGGAAGCTCATGGGATTGGGAAACATGGGATTGTAGCCCAGGACCTCATTGTCCATTTTGGGAATTTTTGGGAAATTTAGGGAATTCTTTATAAGGTCCTTGTACTCCAAGACCTCGTTGTCCATTTTGGCCTGGAAGGAAAAGAAAACGCCTTCATTTGGTGTGCAGAAGGGAATTTTTGGGGAATTTTAGGGAATTTTTTACAAGGTCCTTGGAAGCTCATGGGATTGGGAAACATGGGATTGTAGCCCAGGACCTCATTGTCCATTTTGGGAATTTTTGGGAAATTTAGGGAATTTTTGGGAAATTTAGGGAATTCTTTATAAGGTCCTTGTACTCCAAGACCTTGTTGTCCATTTTGGCCTGGAATGAAGGGAAAACGCCTTCATTTGGGGTTCAGAAGGGAATTTTGGGGAGTTTTTTTACAAGGTCTTTGTAGCCCAGGACCTCATTGACCATTTTGGGAATTTTTGGGAAATTTAGGGAATTTTTTACAAGGCCTTTGTAGCCCAGGACTTCATTGTCCATTTTGGCCTGGGAGGAAGGGAAAACACCTTCATTTGGGGTGCAGAAGGGAATTTTTAGGAATTTTTTACAAGGTCCTTCTACTCCAGGACCTCATTGGCTATTTTGGGAATTTCAGGCAATTTTTAAAGGGATCCTTGTACCCCGGGACCTTGTTGTCACGTTGGCCTGGAATGAAAAGACAACATCTTCATTTGGGGTGCAGAAGGGAATTTTTTGGGAAATTCAGGTAATTTTTTACGAGGTCCTTGGGAGCTCATGGCATTGGCAATCACGGAATTGTTGCCCAGCACCTCGTTGTCCATTTTGGCCTGGAATGAAAAGAAACCACCTCGATTTGGAGCGCAGAAGGGAATTTTTTGGGGGAAATTCAGGATTCGCACCTTCCAAGGCCGTGCTGGGGGGAATGGGGATGGTTTTGGGGGGTCCCATCCCGACCTCCTCAGGGATTTAGGGGTGAGGTGGGGAGCTGGGAACGGCTCCTTACCACGATGCTGGAGGGAGAGCCGGGAACGCTGGATCCGCGGGAAGAGCAGACGCTCCCAGGGGAGGTCAGAGGCTGCTGGATGGAAAATGGGGAGGGGGCTCAGCCCAGGAAGGGGCTCAGGGGGGTTTGGGGACACCCCTGTGTCAGAATTCGGGGCATCTGTCTGTCTGTCCTTGCTCAAACCCCTGCCAGGGGGCTCAGAGACCCCCACACAGAGCCTAAGGCCCCTGTGATTTTGATTTTAACCCATGGGAAAAAAATTTACCAATTTTATATGAAGGCCTGCAAGCTACGACAGTTTAAGTAGAATGATAATGAATTTATCATGGGGTGAAAAAAATGGATTTTTTGGGGTTTTTAGAATGGGGGCTCAGAGATCTTGGCACAGAGCTCAAGACCCCTGTGGCTTTGATTTAGCCCTTGGAAAAAAAAATTACCAAGAATTACAAGTCAAAAGAGTTTAAGTAGAATAATTGTTAGTTGTCATGGGGTGAAAAATTTGATTTTTTGGGGGTTTTGAGAATGGGGGCTCAGAGACCCTGGCACAGAGCTCAAGAGACCTGAGATTTTGATTTTAACCCATGGAAAAAAAAATTACCAATTTTATATGAAGACCTGCAAGCCATGAAAGTTTAAGTGGAATGAGAGTGAATTTATCATGGGATGAAAAAATTGATTTTTTGGGGTTTTTAGAATGGGGGCTCAGGGATCTTGGCACAGAGCCCAAGACCCCTGTGCCTTTGATTTAGCCCTTGAAAAACAAAATAATTACCAAGAATTACAAGTCAAAAGAGTTTAAGTAGAATAATTGTTAGTTGTCATGGGGTGAAAAATTTGATTTTTTGGGGGTTTTGAGAATGGGGCCTCAGAGACCCTGGCACAAAGCTCAAGAGACCTGAGATTTTGATTTTAACCCATGGAAAAAAAAATTACCAATTTTATATGAAGACCTGCAAGTCATGAAAGTTTAAGGGGAATGAGAATGAATTTATCATGGGGTGAAAAAATGGATTTTTGGGGGTTTTTAGAATGGGGGCTCAGGGATCTTGGCACAGAGCTCAAGACCCCTGTGCCTTTGATTTAGCCCTTGGAAAAAAATAAATTACCAAGAATTACAAGTCAAAAGAGTCAAAAGAAGAAACAATTACAAAGAATTACAAGTAGAATGATAGTTTATCACAGGGTGGAAAATAGATTTTTTGGGGTTTTTAGAATGGGGGCTCAGAGACCCTGGCACAGAGCTCAAGAGACCTGAGATTTTGATTTTAACCCATGGAAAAAAAAATTACCAACCTTAGATGAGGATCTGCAAGGCACAAAAGTCTAAGTAGAATAATAATTAGTTTGTCATGGGGTGAAAATTTTGATTTTTTGGGGTTTTTAGAATGGGGGCTCAGAGACCCTGGCACAGAGCTCAAGACACCTCAGATTTTGATTTTAACCCATGGAAAAAATTACCAACTTTAGATGAAGACCTGCAAGCCACAAATGTCTAAGCAGAATAATAATTAGTTTGTCATGGGGTGAAAAATTTGATTTTTGGGGGTTTTTAGAATGGAGGTTGAGGGGGCAAGATGGAGGAATCTGGGCATGTCCAGCCGTTCTCCTTCTTCTTCTTCTTGGCCTCCATCTCCTGCTGTGATGGTGGCACTCACAGGTTGGTTTAGAGTAGGAGCTCACTGTCTAACACAGGTGATAGGTATTGGGAAATAATTGTTAATATTGTACACGTAGTTTTTAGTATAAAAAGATAACCGAGGGTGTGAGAGTGCTTCTGTCTGTCCTGCTGAATAAAACTTGGCTGGACAGAGGAAGGATTTTATAGATAAAATACACTAAGCGACATTGAGAATGAAGATAGAAGAGTTCTGACTCCTTTTTTGACTGCTGGGGTGGGAAAAGAGACTTTAGCACATCTGGGGGTCACTGTGGGAAGGGGAGAACCCGATCCCCCCGTGTGCAGACATCTTTTATGGAAAAGCCTTTCCTTAGGATTTTTCCTCCTGAGAAGCTGAGAGGGCTCAGGAACAAAATGTAAACAATGATTATCTGCTGCTGTGGAATGCAACAGGTGCATCTGTGATTGGCCTCATGTGGTTGTTTCTAATTAATGGCCAATCACAGTCAGCTGGCTCAGACTCTCTGTCCCAGCCACAAACCTTTGTTATCATTTTTTCCTATTCTATTCTTAGCCGGCCTTCTGATGAAATCCTTCCTTCTATTCTTTTAGTATAGTTTTAATGTAATATATACCATAAAATAATCAATCAAGCCTTCTGAAGCACGGAGTCAGGCCCTCGTCCCTCCCCTCATCCTCAGACCCCTGTGAGCGCCATCACACCCCAGACCCCTGAGGGTGGGCATTTCTGGTGGCACGGGCAGGGAGGGACAGCAGGGAGGTGACAGCGCTCGGCCAGGACGCGCTGCCGCTAGATGGGGCTGCCAGGCTGGGCTGGAGAGGAGGAGGAGGAGGAAGGCAGAGCCCTGCTTGCAGCAGCCCAGGTCTGCCCCTGCCTTTGGTACCAGCCCCGTGTGCGTGCGGGGCACCCCATTAAACAGCACCCTGCCAGCACCCCCCGCACCTCCAGCACCCGGCCAGGACCCCCAGCACCCTCCCAGACCCCCAATGCCCTTTATTGAACCCCCAGAACCTTCTCTGGACCCCCAGCATCTCCAGCACCCTCCCAGACCCCCAACACCTTTCCTGGCACCCCAACGCCCTTTATTGAACCCCCAGAACTTTCTCTGGACCCCCAGCACCTTCAGCACCCTCCCAGACCCCCAACACCTTTCCTGGACCCCCAGAACCTTCTCTTGAATCCCCCAGAACCTTCTCTGGACCCCCAGCACCCTCCCAGACCCTGCCCAGGCCCCAAACATCCTTCCCTGGACCTCCAAAACCTTCTCTGTACCCCCAACACCCTGCCGGAACCCACAGCACCTTCTGAGACCCCAGCACCTTTCCTGTACCCCCAACACCTTTTATTGGACCCCCAGAACCCCGTTCTGCATTCCCAGCACTTTTCCCACGCCCCCAGCGCTTTCTCTGTACCCCCAAAATCCTTTCTTGCACCCCCAGAAGCTTTCTGGGACCTCCAGAACCTTCTCTGGTGCCCCAGGCACCCCGTTCTCTACTCCAGTACCTTCCCTGGACCCCCAACACTCTTTATTGAACCCCCAGAACCTTCTCTGGACCCCCAGCACCCTCCCAGACCCCAGCACTTTTCCCGAACCCCCAACACCCTTTCCTGGAGCCCCAAAAGCTTCTCTGTACCCCCCCAACACCCTGGCAGGACCCACAGCACCTTCCCAGACCCAGCACTTTTCCCGGACACCCCAACACCTTTTATTGGACCCCCAATACCCTGCCTGCACCCCCAGCACCCCGTTCTGCACTCTCAGAACTCTCCCACACCCCCAGCGCTTTCTCTGTACCCCCAAAATCCTTTCTTGCACCCCCAGAAGCTTTCTGGGACCTCCAGAACCTTCTCTGGTGCCCCAGGCACCCCGTTCTCTGCCCCAGCACCTTGTTTGGTAGCCCAACACCTTTCCTGAAGCCCAGAACCGTCACCGGACCTCCAGAACCCTGTTCTGAACCCCCAGACCGACCCTCCTTGCGCCCCAGAACCCGCCTTGGACCCCTAAGATCTTCCCAGTCCCCCAAGACCCTCCCTGGACCCCCAGAGCGCTGTTCAGGACCCCCTTTACCCTCCTTGGAACCCCAAGACCTTTCTTGGACCCCCAAGACCCTCCCTGTACCCCCAAGACCCTCCTTGGACCCCAAACATCCTCCTGGGACCCCCAAGACCCTTCCCGGACGCCCCAGAACCCTGTTCTGGACCCCCAAGATCTTCCCAGCGCCCCTTTATCCTCCCTGTACCCCCAAACCCCCCCGTACCTTCTGCAGCCTTTCCATTCAGCCGCGGGCTGGGGCTGGGTCAGTCACAGGCGCCTGTGGGCACAGAGGGCACGGGGCACTGCCAGGGTGGGCACAGAGGGCACGGGGCACTGCCAGGGTGGGCACAGAGGGCACCGGGCACTGCCAGGGTGGGCACAGAGACCTCCAGGGGTTTGGGCACTGCCAGGGTGGGCACAGAGGACACGGGGCACTGCCAGGGTGGGCACAGAGGGCACGGGGCTTTGGGCACTGCCAGGGTGGGCACAGAGACCTCCAGGGGTTTGG
Organism: Ammospiza nelsoni; assembly: GCF_027579445.1. Lineage (NCBI taxonomy): Eukaryota > Metazoa > Chordata > Aves > Passeriformes > Passerellidae > Ammospiza > Ammospiza nelsoni. The sequence continues at coordinate 4,884,241 of NC_080662.1, forward strand.
GCACTGCCAGGGTGGGCACAGAGGGCACGGGGCACTGCCAAGGTGGGCACAGAGGGCACGGGACAGTGCCAGGGTGAGCACAGAGGGCACGGGGCTTTGGGCACTGCCAGGGTGGGCACAGAGGGCACGGGGCTTTGGGCACTGCCAGGGTGGGCACAGAGGGGTTTTGGGCACTGCCAGGGTGGGCACAGAGGGCACGGGGCACTGCCAGGGTGGGCACAGAGCCCCGCGGGGTTTTGGGCACTGCCAGGGTGGGCACAGAGACCCCCGGGCTGGAGGTCCCACATCCCACCACCCTCCTGGCACGGGCTGGGCACTGCAGGACCCACAGCGGGCACGGGGGTGGCACAGCCCCGGTGACAAATGAGGGTGGCACATCCCCACAGCGGGCACGGGGGTGGCACGATGACAGCACAGGGGTGGCACAGCCCCAGTGCCAAACGAGGGTGGCACGGCCCCAGTGCTGGCAGCAGGACAGGCCTGCCAGGAGGTGCCACTGTCCCCCAGGAAGGGCACAGGGGAAGAACAAGGAGGGGACAGGAAGGGGAACAAGTGAGGGGCAGGGAGGGGACAGGGACAAGTAGGGGACACCAAGGGACAGGCAGGGCATGGGTAAGGGACAGGGAGGGGACAGGGGACAGGCAGGGCACAGGTGAGGGGACAGGGAGGGGACAGGGAGGGGGACAGGGACAGGCAGGGGACACCAAGGGACAGGCAGGGCATAGGTAAGGGACAGGTGAGGGACAGGAGGGGAACAGTGAAGGGAGGGGACAGGTGAGGGACAGGCAGGGGACAAGCAGGGACAGGCAGGGGATAGGGAGGGTACAGGCAGGGACAGGCAGGGCAGAGGCAGGACAGTGACAAGGGACAGTGACAGGCAGGGCACAGTGACAGGCAGGGCAGAGGCAGGGGACAGTGACAGGAGGGGACCCCGCACTCACCGCTGCCTCCGTGGCTCCGCATCCCCCTGGGCGCTGGGGCTCGGCCGTTCCCTCTGCGGGGAGAGCACAGCGGTGCCGCTGAGCGGGGGCCAGCCCTGCCCCTGTCCCCACGCTGTCCCCGTGCCCGCCGCGTGTCCCTGCCCGCCCGTGCTGACCGTGTCGCCCTTTTGTCCCTCGTGCGGCCTCCAGAACCCTCCCCGGGCACGGGACGGGCCCGGCCGCGCCGCGGGGCCACAAAGGCGCTCACAAAGGGGAAAATTCCCCATTCTCCGCCAAATTCTCCTTTCGGGAGGGACGGAGTTGGAAGCAGCTCGTGCGACAGTGACAGCGACAGCAGCCCGGGCAGGGCACGGGGGTGGCACCGCCTTTGGGGACACCAAGCCCGCTGTCCCCAAGCGCAGATCGCGGGGATGGAGCGGGAGCATCCCCGGGCTGCCGGAGCCCTCCCTGGGGACCCCCCACCACAAAGACCCCCCAGACCCGCCCCGGAATGGGATTTAAGGCGCTGACCCCATCCCCAGCCCCGGGATCGGCGGCATGGGCAGTGCCCGAGCGGCACAAGGGCGGCATTGTCCGCTTGGGCACGGCCCTGAGCTCACAATTTCCAGCGCCGCACGGAGCCAGGCTCGCCCCCCGCCCCCGGTGGCGCTGCGGGGACACGGGAGGGACGCGGCGACACCGGAGGGACGCGGGGACGGCGAGGGGATGGAGGCGATGGCGGAGAACGAAAAGGAAAACAAACCCGATTCGGGCGTGCGGAGAGACGCCACAAAACTGGCGACAGGTGCCAGGCCCGCAGTGCCACCTCGGCCACCACTGTGCCCCCCCCCCGTGTCCCCAGAGCGCGGGGACAGCTTATCAGGAGCGGGCAGGAGCCACCGCCCCGCGTTCCCCATGGCAACGAGCGCCGATGGAACCGCGCCCGGCCCGAGATAAGCGCGGCTGTTTTGGGATTTTCCCGGCCAGGAGGGCTCGGGGGAGCGGGGACAGGAGGGGGGGACACAAGCAGCGTGTCCCCCCCTGTCAGGGAGACGCTGAGGGGACCGAAAGGAGCCGGGCAGGGCGCGTGGGAAGGGAGAGAGGGAGGAAGGAAGGAAGGATGGATGGACGGACGGACGGACAGGACACGTGCGGGCGGGGCTCACAGCGATGGAGGGGCGCCGGTGCCCCCCCCGGGAGCGGAGCCGGGGCTGCGCTGCCGCGGGAAGAGCTCGGTTCCCTCCTCCCCACCCCGAGGAAATCCGGATTTGACTTTTCGCAGCCGCCAAAGCCATCAGCGCCCGGCGCCGCGCCAGGAGCCAGGCCCTGAGAACCCCCAGGGGACCCCCGGCCTTCCTCCATCCTCCTCCTCCTCCTCCTCACCCCGCCGAGTGTCACCGAGCGCCCGAATTGCGGCGCGGCTCTCGCGGCTCGCAGCCAGCAGCGACACGGGGGGGGGACATTCGGGGTCACAAGTTCCCTGAACAGACGGATCCCGCCCGCCCTGAACGGTGTCCGGCGCTTCCCAGCCCGGCCCAGCCCTCCTCATCCTCCTCCTCCTCCTCCCAGCAAAGCTCCAAACAAACAGCGCAGCGAGGCCCGGAGCATCCTCCGCGCTCACCGGGGAAACTGAGGCACGGCCACACGCGGGGCCCCAGCGGCAACCTGAGCGCGACAGCGACAGCGGCTCCGCGACCCGCGCCCCGCCGGTGTCCGGTTCCTCCCTTGTCCTGTTTCTGTCCCCGGCCATCGCTGCCGTGTCACTGCCCCGCCACCACGGTGGCCTCCAAAGCCACCAAATGCCACCAGCTGCCACCCCCGGGCGTTTTTCCATCCGTGCCTCAGTTTCCCCGCACGGATGGGGAGGGGAAAGGGATGGTGGGGGGGGGGGGGGTATCAACAGCCCGCCCACCCCATCCCGGAGCGGATGGAGATGAAGGAGGAATTTCCACCTCCTCGTTTCCTCCCATCCGCGGAATCTGGGCCAGCGCAGCTTCCCCCGGCCCTGCCCTGCAGGTTTAAAGAGGGGGGAGACGCGGCCCGAACCCCAAAATCCTCGGGGATGATGGGGGGGGATCCTTGCTCGGCCCCCCTGTCCCGATGGCCACCCCACAGCCCCGCTCGGGGCCGCGCCTCACGTGGCTCCTAATCCGGGATTAGAGTGGGATTAGCCTGCTCATCCCGCACGCGGAGGGACCCGCTGGGGATGTGTGAGGAGGCCGCACCCTCCGCGCCTCCCCCTGAGGCTTTGGGGGAACCCCCGCACCCCAAAAAACCCCCCCAGGATCTGCCAACCCTTGGCTCTGCACGCCCAGCGTTGGGTACCCCGGGACTGGGGGGTCTGGGGTCACCCGGGGGCGGTCACACCTGACAGGACATCCAGGAGGGGCCCGGGGGTCCCAAAGTGGCCCTGGAACGACCCCAGCCTGGCACCCAGAGCCAGGAGCTGAACCCCCCCCAGAGAAAGCTCCATCCACGGCCAAGAGATTAGGGGGGACGCCCCAAATTTGCGCCCCAAATTCTGCCCCTAAATCCCCTCCCGATGCTCCGTGGGGTGGGGAAATGGGAATTTATTCTGCCCCGAAACCCAGCCCCGATGCTCCTCTAAATGGGAATTTATTCTGCCCCTAAATCCCCCCACGATGCTCCGTGGCAGGGGGGAAATGAGAATTTATTTTGCCTCTAAATCACCCCGCGATGCTCCATGGTGGTGCAGAAATTGGAATTTATTCTGCCCCTAAATCCACCCCCGATGCTCCACTAAATGGGAATTTATTCTGCCCCTAAATTCCCCCACAATGCTCTGTGGGGTGGGGAAAAGGGAATTTATTCTGCCCCTAAATCCCTCGCTAATGCTCCACTAAATGGGAATTTGGCCCCTCCGGGCTCTGCCAGGGGGGTTGGGGCACCCCAAAATTCCGCGTCCACCACGGCCAAGGAGCATCAAACCCTTCATGGATTTGGGGGGTTCCCCCCCAGCAGCAGCGCTGAGACCCCACAAATTCCCAATTTCCCTGCTCAGGTGGGGCTGGGCGGCCCCGGCCTCGTCCCTCGGCGATGTCCCCGGGGAGGGGACACGGGGGTGGCCCGGGGGGGCTCAGGGAGGGGTCCCCGCGTTCCTCCCCCCAGCGATGGGGACAAGGTGGGGACAAAACGTGTGTGTGGGGGGGAAAAAGCGACGGGAAAACGGAGAGCGGCCACCACCACCCGGCTCCCCCGGCACCCTCCGTGTCCCCACAGCGTCCCCAGCGTGTCCCCGTCCCCGCCGAGCCGCTCACTCACCCGAGGCCGCGCTCACCGCATCCCTGCGGGCCGATGCTCGCACCCAGCCCCCGACCGCGCGTGGGCTCCCGCGGGGGCTGCGGCGCATCCAGAGCCGTGAGAGCGGCGGAACGGGCGGGAGAACGGCGGAACGAGCCTATCACCCCCCGGCAGCCCGGCCCCGCCGCCGATAACCGCGCGGGGCGTGCGGGGGAGGCTGCGTGGGACGTGGGAGGGTGCGGGAGTGCGCGGCTGCCCGGGGAGGGGGTGGCGGTGGCCGCGTGGGTGCCGCGCTCGCCTCTCCCCGGCTCGCTGCTGGCTCAGTCCCTTTCCCAACAAGAGGAGAATTAGCCGGCATCATGACGAAGCAGTATTGGCCGCCGCTCCTCCCGCTTTCCCCGGCACAAAGAGGGAGGAAAACAGCGATAACCCGGCCTGGCAGGGGAATAACCCAGCCCTGGCACCCCCCGGCCCCCGCTGGGCACGGGGCGCGGCCGCCCCCGCTCCTCCTGCAGGGATGTTGGGGGGATTTGGGCACCCCCAGCACCGCACGGGGCTGCGGCAGCGTGGGGAGGGAGGGGGGGGGGGGGGACGGAACCTCCCCCTCGATGCGACCCCCAGGATGGGTCTGGGGGCGCTGCGCCCACCCCTGGCTGACCAGGGAGGGGAAATCCAGCGGGAATTTCCATCCGCGGCACCGGCGCAGGTTGGGCGGCGCTGGGGATCTGCCACAACCCAGCGCTGGGGTCTGCCCCCAAAACCCCAATTTCCCCCAAACCCTGGGGGTCGCGGTTCTAGGCAGGGCAGGACAGGGCAGGGCGGGGAGGCTGCGGCCGCCTCCATCCCTCCGGCGTCCCTCGGATCGCGGTGCCGGCACCCCGGGATGGGGCTCGGGAGCGGAGCCGCGGCCGGAGGCGCCGGGGGCGGCGGGGCTGCGTTGGTGCCGCAGCGCCCGGAGCCGGAGTCTATTCCCGGCTCTGTGTGGGAGCGCTGCCTGGTGACAGCGGCAGCAGCGCCCGTTCCGGGGCTCCTCCTCGCTGCTCCTCGCTGCCTCAGTTTCCCCGCACCCCCGCTAAGGAAAGCGCTGCTGGACCCCCCCGGATGGACACGCAGGGCCTGGGGTGTGTCCGGGCTGCACATCTGGGAGGAAACACACCCAGGGCTGCACATCTGGGGGATGCAGGCCCAGCGGTGAACATCTGGCGGGGATACAGCCCCAGGGGGATGCACACGCGCGTCCTTCAGCGCCAGGAGCATCCCCGGTCCTGGCTCCGCCGTCCCCCCGTGCCCGGGGGGCTCCCCCGGCCCCCGCCGCCCCCCGGGGCCGTGCCCGTGAATCATCGGGGCTGCGGCCGCCTCGCCGCCGCCACTAACCCAGTTTCTCAAGCATGAAGACGATCGCAGCGGCTGCTCGGCGGCTGGCACCTGCGCCCGGGGGCTGCTCCGGCTCCTGACCCGGCCGCGGCACCGACACGCCGGGGGGAGTTCGGGGGGGCGCCCCGATCCCGCTCGGACCCACAACGCGCGGCGTTCCGTGCGACCATTCAAAGCGAGTGCGGACCGCGCTGGGTCAGGCGGAGGACGCGCGGGGGGTGCGGGGTGGGGTGCGGGGGTCAGGCCGTACCTTCAGGGGAGCCCATGGCCCGCAGGCAGCGCTGCCCGTCCGCCGGGAGCCATCCCCGCGCCGAGCAGCGCTCCCGCCCCTGCGCCGCACGCGCGTTACCACAGCGACCGCCCCCCGCCCGCCGCCGCACCGGGAGCGGCACCGGGAGAGGCGGGAGCGGCACCGGGGATCGCCCGGAGCTGCAGCGGCGCCAGGAGAGGCCCCGGGGCTCGGCCAGGGAGGGAGGAGGTGCAGGAGAGTCCTGGGGATTGAGAGAGGGATGAGGGAGGTGCAGGAGCATCCTGCGGGCTCAGAGAGGGATGGAGGAGGCGCAGGACAATCCCCTGGACACACGCAGGGATGGAGGAGGTGCAGGAGCATCCTTCGGCCTCACTGAGGAACAGAACAGGTGCAGGAACACCTGGGAACACACAGAGGGATGGAAGGAGTGCAGGACAATCCTGTGGATTCAGAGAGGGATGGGGGATGTACAGGACAAGCCCCTGGACACACACAGGGATGGATGAGGTGCAGGAGCAGCCTTCGGCCTCACTGAGGGATGGGGGATGTGCAGGACAATCCTCTGGACACACAGAGGGATGGAAGGAGTGCAGGACAATCCTGTGGATTCAGAGAGGGATGGAGGAAGGGCAGGAGCATCCTTTGGCCTCACCGAGGGACGGAGATTTTGCAGGACAGTCCTCTGGACACTCAGAGAAATGGAAGGAGTGCAGGACAATCCTGTGGACGTACACAGGGATGGAGGAAGTGCAGAGGCATCCTTTTGCTGCACTGAGACATGAAGGAGGTGCAGGACAATCCACTGGACACACAGAGGAATGGAAGGAGTGCAGGACAATCCTGTGGATTCAGAGAGGGATGGAGGAAGTGCAGGAGCATCCTTTGGCCTCACTGAGGGACGAGGGAGGGAAGGAGAGTCCTGTGGACACACACAGGGATGGAAGGAGTGTGGGACAATCCTGTGGATTTAGTGAGACATGGACAAGGTGCAGGACAGCCCTCCAGCCTTGCCAAGTGATGGAGGAGGTGCAGGAGCGTCCTTCAGCCTCAGGGAGAGATGGAGGAGGTGCAGGATTTAGAGAGGGATGAGGGAGTCCAGGGCAATCCTGGGAACACACAGTGGGATGGAGGGAGTGCAAGACAATCCCCTGGACACATGCAGAGATGGAGGAGGTGCAGGACAGTCCTGTGGTGACACAGAGGGATGAGGGAGTGCAGGACAGTCCTCTGGACACTCAGAGAGATGGAAGGAGTGCAAGACAATCCTGTGGATGTAGTGAGGGATGGAGGAAGGGCAGGAGCATCCTTCAGCCTCACTGAGGGATGGAGAATGTGCAGGAGAGTCCTGTGAATTCAGAGAGGGATGGAGGAGGTGCAGGAGCATCCTTTGACTTCACTGAGACATGGAGGATGTGCAGGACAATTCTCTGGATTTAGTGAGGGATGGGAGAATGTGCAGGACAATCCTCTGGACACACAAAAGATGGAAGGAGTGCAGGACAATCCTGGGGATTCATAGAGGGACAGAGGCGGAGGAGGTGCAGAGGCATCCTGTGGATTTAGAGGGGGATGAGGGAGTGCAGGACAACCCGGTGGACACACACAGGGATGGAAGGAGTGCAGGACAGTCCTCTGGCCTTGCCAGGTGATGGAGGAAGTGCAGGAACATCCTTCAGCTTCAGTGAGGGATGGAGAATGTGCAGAACAGTCCTGTGGACACCCTGAGGGATGGAGGGAGTGCAGGAGAGTCCTGTGGATTCAGGGAGGGATGGAGGAGGTGCAGAACAAGCCCCTGGACACACACAGGGATGGAGGAGGTGCAGAACAAGCCCCTGGACACACACAGGGATGGAGGAGGTGCAGGAGCATCCTTTGGCTTCACTGAGGGATGAGGGAGTGCAGGACAATCCCGTGGAGATTCACAGGGATGGAAGGAGTGCAGGACAATCCTATGGATTTAGTGAGACATGGAAGTAGCGCGGGAGCATCCTGTGGATTCAGAGAGAGATTGAGGAGGTGCAGAACAAGCCCCTGGACACACAGAGGGACGGAGGAGGTGCAGGAGCATCCTTCAGCCTCACTGAAGGATGGAGAATGTGCAGAACAGTCCTGTGGACACCCTGAGGGATGGAGGGAGTGCAGGAGAGTCCTGTGGATTCAGGGAGGGATGGAGGAGGTGCAGAACAATCCCCTGGACACACACACACACAGGGGTGGAAGGAGTGCAGGACAATGTTCTGGATTCAGAGAGGGATGAGTGATGGGTGTGGAGCCGTTGTCACCCCCTGGGATGTGCCCCGGAGCTGCCAGAGCCCCCTGGAGGTGCCAACAGCCCCTGCAGGGTGGGGACAACGCTGCTGTCACAGCTGTGGCCCTGTCCCCAACCCCATCCCAGGGGTGCAGAGCTGATTAACCCCCAAACAGGGGTTCAGGTCCCCTCTGGGACACCCAGGTGCCCCCCAAATTCTAGCCAGGTCTGTGGGACCCCATCCTGTCCCTCTAATCCCCTTTTATCCCCTTGTCACAGCCCCCCAAATCCAGGGCTGGGGGTGCTCCCACAGCCCCCAGCAGCACGGGGATCCAGGAGTGCAAAATGTGCTTTATTTAATAGGGAACAACACCACCACCAGCAGCTGCTGCTGCTTCCAGGCACCTGGAGGGGAAGGAGGAGAAGGGTTTTAGTGGGGTGACCCTGCTGTGGGGACCAAGCTGCCCCCCCAGGGACACCCCCCAATCCTCACCTGGATGGAATTCCCAGAATTCCCCAATAATTCCCGTCATTTTTTCGCTGCTCTTTTCCTGCCCCGGCCGGCTCCGCGTCCCTGCGGAACGAGGAGGGGGCTCAATATGGGGTGGGGGGAGCCCCCAAATCCCCAATTTCCCCTCATTTTGGGGTCCAGCGGTGCTGCTGGTCACACCCCGACCCCCGAACCTCCCCCCCATAGCCCGAGGGATTCAGGGGGACCCCGAGCTGCTCCTACCTTGGCTGGGGAGGCACGTGAGGGGACGAGGCTGTTCCTGCTGGAGAGAAGGGGGGGTCGGGGTGGGGGTCCCGGCAATGGGGGACCCCCCCCCCTCACCCCCAGGTTTCCATACTCACGGCTCCTCCTCCTTTTCCCACTTCCTTTTCTACGGGAGACAGAAAGAGACTGAGGATGAGGAGTCTTCCTCCCGCAGGGATGAAGGTCACGGCTCATCCCCATAGCAGAGAGGAATTTGGGGTTCCCCCCCGTGCCGCAGGGACCCCAAAACCCCTCCGACCCCCCCATCAGGTGCTGACCTTGGTTGTTCTGCCCTTCTGGGCACCTGAGCCCTTGGGGGGCTTCTTGGGGGCTTGCACTGCTGCTTCCTCTTCTTCTTCCTCCTCATCATCATAATCCTCATCCGAGCTCAGGTCCATGACTGCGGGAGAGGCTGGCTGAGCCCCCAAACCCGGCTGGGGGGGTCGGGGGGACCCCAATACTCATCACTGGACAGCGGTGGGGGGGGTTCAGGAGGTGGGGGTCCCCGATAGTCACTGGACACATAGAGGGGGACACCCCAATACTCACTGGACACCACAGAGGGATTCAGGGGGTGTGGGGGACCCCCATAATCACTGTACATGCTGTGGGGGGGTTCAGGGGATGGGGAACCCGATGCTCACTAGACACATGGAGGGGGGCACCCCGATAATTATTGGGCACGTTTTGGGGGGGATCAGGGGATGGGGGGACCCCAGTAGTCACTGGACAGGCCAGGGGGAAACCCCAACACTCACGGGATGCGTGGGGGGACACACCCCAATACTCACTGGGCACGTGGAGGGGACCCCGATACTCACTGGACATGTGGAGGGGTTCAGGGGGTGTGGGGGACCCCCATAGTCACTGTACACATTGTGGGGGGTTCAGGGGGTGAAGGGAGCCCCTGATACTCACTGGACACGTGGAAGGGGGGTTTAGGGAGTGGGGGGACCCCCCAATACTCACTGGACACGTGCTGGCCGCTGACAAAGAGGGGCCCCGAGCCGGCTCGCAGGCGCAAGGTCACCGGGGGGCTCAGCTCCACTCCGGCCAGCGAGGCCTGGAAACGGGGGTGGGAATAAATGCTGGCAAACCCCCGGGACTGCAACAGCGACCCCCAGACCCCTCCCCAGGACAGCAGCAGCCCCCAGACCCCTCCCCAGGACAGCAGCAGCCCCCAGACCCCCAGAACCCTCCCCGGGACAGCAGCAGCCCCCAGAACCCTCCCGGGACAGCAGCAGCCCCCAGACCCCCAGAACCCTCCCGGGACAGCAGCAGCTCCCCCACCCCAAGCCCTCCCAGTACAAGGAGGGAAAACAACAAGGGGATGGCTGGGACAGGGGGACATGGGAGGGGCGGGACTCGAAGGACTGAGGGACAAAGGACAACACGTGGGGACACGGGGAACACAGGACACGAAGGGACAGGCGGGATAGGAGGACAGAGGAGACAGAGAACAGGGGCAGCCCTCAAACCCTCCCTGGGACAGCGGCAGCTCCCGGAGTAGGCCCCACTCCCCGAGCCCTTCCTGGGGCAGGAACAGGAGCCCCCACGGGACAGCAGCAACTCCCAGTCCCCCTGAACCTTCCCCAGGACAGCCCCCAGACCCTCCCAGGGACAGGAGCAGCCCCCAATCCCTCCACAGGACAGCCCCCAGACCCTCGGAGCCCCCCGAGTCCTCTCCCGGGGATAACCCCCAGACCTCCGAGCCCTCCCTGAGACAACAGCAGCCCCCGAAGGAGCCCTCATTCCCCCAAGCCCTCCCCAGGACAGGAGCAGCCCCCAGACCCCTCCTCAGGGCAGCCCCCCGAGCTCCGGAGCCCCTCGGGACAGCCCCCAGACCCCTCCTGGAGCCCCCCGGGCCTCACCATGGGCAGCACCGAGGGTTTGAGCGTGGCCAGCGGCAGCGGGGCGCGGCTGTCGCCGCCCTCGGCCACCACCTCGAGCACGTGGAACTCATCCCGGGCCGCCTCCCCCAGGCACACCTGGGCAGGGAAAATGAGGGGAATCCCTGAGAACAGCCCCAAAATGCGGCCTGAACCCCAAAACTGGGGGGTTTTGGGGTGAGGGGAGCTCCTGGTCAGGCAGAACATGGAGTTCATCCCTGCAGGAGTCATCACAGCACCGGGAATTTGGGGGGCTGAGGGACACCAGCACCCCCTCCCTACCCGCCACAATCACTCCCACATCCCAATTATTTCCTTAATTAAACACAGAATTAATTCCAGGCTGTGGGAAGTACAAATCCCCTCAACCCCATTTTTTTTTTTTTTTTTAAGGGTACTTCTGGGTTTTTTTTGAGGTATTTTTGGGGTTTTGGAGGTATTTTTTGGGGGGTTTTTTTGGGGGGGTATTTTTTTGGGTTTTGGGTTTTTTAGGGGGGGTTATTTTAGGGATATACTTGGGAATTTGAGATTTTTTTGGGAGGGGCTTTGGGTTTTTTTGGAGGCGTATTTTTTTGGGTCTTAAGGTATTTTTGGGGGGGCTTTTGTTTGGGTTTTGAGGTCTCGTTTTTTTTGGGGGGTGGGTATTTTTTGAGGAGTTTTAGGGCGGTTAAGTTTTTTTTGGGGGGTACTTTTTTAGGCCTTAGGGAGGTGTTTTGGGGTATTTTTTGAGATTTTGAGGGTTTTTTGGAGGGTTTTAGGTTTATTTTGGGGGGTTTTGGACCTTACGGGCTTTTTTGGGGGTATTTTTTTAAGCTTCCTTTTGGGGGTGTATTTTTTTTGGATTTTAGAGTCTCAGGGTTTTTTGGGGGGAATTTTTGAGGGATTTTAAGGGGGTTTTTTTCGGGGGGGCATTTTTTTTTTTTGAGATTTCGAGGATTTTGGGGGGCATATTTTTTTGGGTCTCAGGGGTTTTTTGGGGGTATTTTTGGGGTCGCTCACCGTGCGCAGCACCAGCTGCTGCTCGCAGTTCCAATCCTCGGTCACTTGGAAGGTGCAGGAGCTCCTGGCGCTGCTCAGCTCGCACCCTGCGGGGACAGGGAGGTGGCAGTGAGGTGACAGAGCCACCCCCGGGTCCCCCCGGGCAGGTGGGGGACACTTTGGGGGTGTTTGGGGTGGGGAGGGGGTGACACTCACCCCAAAGGACGGACACGGGTCTGTCGGAGCCGCTGTCGGTGCTGTCCGTGAAGGACATGGCTGGGGAGGGGACACGGCTCGGGGGGGTGGCACAGCCTGAGTGGGGACACACACACACACACAGAGTTGTGGGGAAATTCAAATCTGGGGAAAATCCCCCAAATTTCCCGCCCCAAACCCTCACCCAAAGCAGCGCCGCGGTTCTGAAGTCCAGGGGGATCCCACAAACAGCGGGGCCACCCCAGAGCGGCATTTATGGGGTCACAGGGACCCCGCCCACCCCCTAGGGTAATTAGGAGCAGCCGCGCTGTAATTAGTTAATGAACTGCTCCGGTGTGGGGTTAATGAGCGTGGGAGCCCCAGCACCCCCCGCGCTGTGTGACGGGGGTCACTCTGTGTGGGGACATCGCTGTGGTGGTGGCCTCATCCTGAGTGTCACCGGGTGTTCCCGTGCTCTGGGTGTCCCTCGATGTCACCCGTGTCCCCCCCATGTCACCCCGTGTCCCTCGATGTCACCCTGTGTTTCTTGATGTCCTCCGTGTCCCCCGATATTGTCCTGCGTCCCCTCACATCACCCGCGTCCCCTTGCCTCGCGTGTCCCCCCGTGTTGGCCCCTCCATGTCACCTCGTGTCCCTATGCTCCTCGTGTCCCCACGTGTCCCCCACCCCACGTGTCCCCTCTATGTCCCCCGTGTTGTGCCGTGTCCCCCGATGTCACCCGTGTCCCCTTCATGTCCCCCCGTGTTGCCCTCCATGTCCCTTGATGTCACTCGTGTCCCCTCCATGTTCCCCGATGTCCCCTCGTGTTCTCCTGTGTCCCCTCACACCACCCGTGTCCCCTTGCCTCGAGTGTCTCCCCGGGTTGTCCTGTGTCCTCCCGTGTCCCCTCCATGTCCCTGTGTGTCCCCGCCGTGTGTCCCCCACCCCACGTGTCCTCCCGTCTTGTCCTGGGTCCCTCGATGTCCCTCCGTGTCCCCCTGTCCTGCGTGAGCCCCTCGTGTCCCCACCATGTCACCCCGTGTTCCCCACGTGTCCCCTCGTGTTGTCCTGTCTGTCCCTCAATGTCCCCCCGTGACACTCCCATGTCCCCCTGTCCTGCATGTCCCCTCGTGTCCTGCGCCCCCCGTGTCCCTCCATGTCCCCTCGTGTCCTGCGTGTCCCTCCCGTGTCCCCCTGAGACAACCGTGTCCCACTGCCCCTTGTTCCCTCCGTCCCCCCTTGTCCCTCCCCCGGCCCACGTGTCCTCCCCTGTCCCCCCAGTGTCCCCCCGTGTCCCCCCCATCTCCCCCTGTCCCCCCGTGTCCCCTCTCTTCCCCCTCGTGTCCCCTCTGTCCCCCTCTCTCTCCCCGTGTCCCCCTGTCCCTCTCTATCCCTTTCTGTCCCCCCCATATCCCCCCGTGTCCCCCTCTCTCCCCCCTGTCCCCTCCCGTCCCTCCCATATCCCTCCATGTCCCCCTCGTGTCCCCTCTGTCCCCTCCCCTGTCCCCCGTGTCCCTCCCCGGTCCCCGGTGTCCCCTCCGGTCCCGGTGCCCCTCCCCTTCCGGCAGCGATGGCGGCGGCGGGACTGGCGGGGCTGGTGAGACTGGGGGGGACTGGGGGGCACTGGGTGGCTCTGGGGCTCCTGTCCCCCTGTCCCTCTGTCCCCGCGGTGTCGCATTCCCGTGTCCCCGCAGGGCCCCGGCGAGGCCGCGGCGGCCGCTCAGGCGCTGTCGCTGCCCGCGGAGAGCTTCGGCAACGACGTGAGTGACACTGGGGGGACACTGGGGGGACACTGGGGGGACTGGGAATGGGGACACTGGGGGGACTGGGGGCACTGGGGGGATTGGGGGGGACTGAGGGCACTGGGAATGAGGGCACTGGGAAAGTGAGTCACACTGGGGGGACACTGGGGGGACTGGGAATGGGGACACTGGGGGCACTGGGGGGATTGGGGGGGACTGGGGGCACTGGGAATGGGGGGACTGGGAAAGTTACTCACACTGGGGGGACTGGGAATGGGGACCGGGGACACTGGGGGGCACTGGGGACATTGGGACACTGGGGGGATTGGGAGAACTGGGAGTGGTGGCACTGGGGGGACACTGGGGGGACTGGGACACTGGGGACACACCGGTGGGACTGTGGGGACTGGGAATGGGGACACTGGGGGCACTGGGGGGACTGGGAATGGGGACACTGGGAATGGGGACACTGAAGGGGACTGGAGACACTGGAGGGGACTGGGACTGGGAAAGTGAGTGAGACTGGGGACACTGGGGGGACTGGGACACTGAGGGCCCTGGGACACTGGGATGACTGGGGGTCCTTACTGGGAGGGGGCCCCATATTTGGGGGTCCCTGCCTTGGGTATCCCTCTCCTTGCAGGGGGGTCCCAGCTTTGATGGGGTTTCATCTTTTGGGGTCCCAGTCCTGGGGGGAAGGGGGGGTTCCCGGCCTTGGGGTTCCCTGTCCTGGAGGGTCACAGGGCTGAGGGGTCCCAGCTTTGGGGGATCCCAGTGGTGGGGAGTCCCAGTCCTTGGTGGGGGTCCCAGTTTGGGGGGGTTCCCCCAATCCAGGAGGGTCCCAGTTTTAGGGGTCCCAGTTTTGGGGGTTCCCCCAATCCAGGAGGGTCCCAGTCTTGGGAGGGGGTCCCAGTTTGGGGGTCCCATTTTGGGGGTCCCAGTCCACAGAGAAAGGTCCCTGTCCTTGCAGGGGGGGTCCCAGATTTGGGGGTTTCAACTTTTGGGGTCCCTGTCCTAGGAGGGGATCCCAGTCCTGGGATGGAGTCCAGGTTTTGGGGTGTCCCAGTTTTGGGGCTCTCACTCCCAGCACGAGGGTCCCACCCCTGTCCCCTGGGAGGAGGAAAACCCCAAAAAGAAGAAACCCCCCAGAATGGGAACAGAGGAACCCCAAAGGCAGGGAAAACCCTACAAAAGCAGGGAGAACACCCCAAAAATGGGGAGGGGGTCCCCAAAATGGGGACGGGGACCCCCCCCGAGGGGACGTTTGTCCCCAGGAGGTGACCCAGGTGTCCCTGGTGCCACCCAGCCCCGCGTGGAGCTGGCCTGGGCCATGAAGGCGCATCAGCACGCCGAGGTCTACTTCAATGTGAGTGTGGGGTTTGGGGGTTTTGGGGTGGGTTTTGGGCTTTTGGGGTTTTGGGGTCTTGGTGTGGGGTTTTTGGGTTTTGGGGTGGGCTTTTGGGGCTTTGGGGTTTTGGGGTTTTGGCATTTTGTGGTTTTGGGGTGGAGTTTTGGCGTTTTGAGGCTTTGGGTTTTGGGGCTTTGGGGTGACGTTTTGGGGTTTTAGGGGTTTTGGGGCTTTGGGGCTTTGGGGTGGGGTTTGGGGGCTTTGGGGTGGGGTTTTGGGGTTTTAGCATTTTGGGGTTTTGGGGCTTTGGGCTGGGGTTTTGACATTTTGGGGTTTGGGCATTTTGGGGCTTTTGGGGTAGGATTTTGGGGGTTTTGGGGTGGGGTTTTGGGGCTTTGGGGCTTTGGGATGGGGTTTTGGGGTGGAGCTTTGACATTTTGGACTGGGGTTTTGGCATTTTTGGGTTTTGGGGCTTTGGAGAGGGGTTTTGGGGTGTTCCAGCTGATGCTCCCCCTGCAGCTGATCTCCTCCGTGGAGCCCAAGTTCCTGAAGCTCACCCAGGTGGACGAGCGGATCTATGAGGAATTCCGCAGAACCTTCCGGAACCTGCGCGTGGACGTGCTGGACCCCGAGGAGCTGAAATCTGAGGCAGCCAAGGAGGTGTGGTGGGGTTTGGGGTTTTAGTGGGGTTTGGGGGTGTTTAGTGGGGTTTCCTTCCTTTTTAATTCCTTTTTAATGGGGTTTCCTCAAAAAAAAACCTCAAAAAACCCCAAAACCATCAAGAAATACCGCAAAAAAATACCAAAAGCATCTCAAACCCCCAAAACTCCAAAAAATACCTCAAAAAACCCCAAAACCCAAACAATACCTCAAAAAATCTCCAACCCCCCCCAAAAAAAAAAATCAAAAATCCCCAAAGCCTCAAAAAACCCTCAAAAAATACCTCAACCCCCCAAAAAACCCCAACCCCCCCCAAAAATACCTCAAAAATCCAAAACCACAAAAAAATCTCTCAAAAACCCAAAAATCCCCCAAAATACCCTGAAAAATGCCAAAGCCCAGGGGTGTTTTGAGGGGTTTTGGTGGGGTTTCCCCCTTTTTTGTAGGATTTTGGGGTGCTGAGGGTGTTTTTAACCCCTCAGAAATGGCGCCTCTGCTTTGAGGGGATGGTGAGGGATTTCAGCTATGGGGCCAAGACTTGGGGGGGTTTTAGTGGGATTTCCCCCCAAGGCTGTGGATGGGGTTTTGTGAGGGGGTTTTAGTGAAGTTTGGGGGGGTTTTATTGGGATTTGGGGGGTTTTAGTGGGATTTTGGGGTGCTGAGGGTGTTTATAACCCCTCAGAAATGGCGCCTCTGCCCTGAGGGGGTGGTGGAGGACTTTAACTAGGCCAGGCCAAGGCTTGGGTGGGGTCTGGGGGTGTTTAGTGTGTTTTTCCCCCTTTTTAGTGGGATTTCCCCCCTTTTTAGTGGGATTTTGGGGTGCTGAGGGTGTTTTTAATGCCTCAGAAATGGCGCCTCTGCTTTGAGGGGATGGTGAAGGATTTCAGCTATGGGGCCAAAGCTTGGGGGAGTTTTAGTGGGATTTCTCCCCAGGGCCGTGTATGGGGTTTTGTGAGGGGGTTTTATTGGGGTTTGGAGGGGCTTTAGTGGGGTTTTATTGGGATTTTGGGGTGCTGAGTGTGTTTTTAACCCCCCAGAAATGGCACCTCTACTTTGAGGGGATGGTGAGGGATTTCAGCTATGGGGCTGGGGTTTGAGGGGTTTTACTGGGATTTCCCCCCAAGGCTGTGGATGGGGTTTTGTGGGGTGGTTTTATTGGGATTTTGGTGTGGCTTATTGAGACTTTGGGGTGCTGAGGGTGTTTTTGCCCCCTCAGAAGTGGCGCCTGTTCTGCCTCAGCTTTGAGGGCGTGGTGGAGGATTTCAGCTAGGCCTGGGCAAGGCTTGGGTTGGGTTTGGGGGGTTTTAGTGGAGTTTGGAGGTGTTTAGTGGGGTTTTCCCCCATTTTTGTAGGATTTTGGGGTGCTGAGGGTGTTTTTAACCCCTCAGAAATGGTGCCTCTGCCTTGAGGGGGTGGTGGAGGATTTCAACTAGGCCTGGGCAAGGCTTGGGTGGGGTTTGGGGTGTTTTAAGTGGGGTTTGGGGGGTTTTAGTGGTGCTTGAGGGGTTTTAGTGTGGTTTGGGGAGGTTTTATTGGGATTTTAGTGGGGTTTTGGGGTGCTGAGGGTGTTTTTTTTCCCCTCAGAAGTGGCGCCCGTTCTGCCTCAGCTTCGAGGGCCTGGTGGAGGATTTCAGCTATGGGGCCAAAGCTTGGGCGGGTTTTAGTGGGATTTCCTCCCAAGGCTGTGGATAGGGTTTTGTGAGGGGGTTTTATTGGGGTTTGGAAGGGTTTCATTGGGGTTTTATTGGGATTTTGGGGTGCTGAGTGTGTTTTTAACCCCCAGAAATGGCACCTCTACTTTGAGGGGATGGTGAGGGATTTCAGCTTTGGGGCTGGGGGCGTTATTGGGATTTCCCCCCAAGGCCGTGGATGGGGTTTTGTGAGGGGGTTTTATTGGGGTTTTATTGGGATTTTAGTGGGGTTTTATTGGGATTTTGGGGTGCTGAGGGTGTTTTTTTTCCCCCTCAGAAGTGGCGCCCGTTCTGCCTCAGCTTCGAGGGCCTGGTGGAGGATTTCAGCTAGGCCAGGGCAAGGCTTGGGTTGGGTTTGGGGGGTTTTAGTGTGGTTTGGGGGGGGTTTTATTGGGATTTTGGGGGTCTTATTGGTATTTTGGTGTGGTTTATTAAGATTTTGGGGCGCTGAGGGTGTTTTCCCCCCTCAGAAGTGGCGCCCGTTCTGCCTCAGCTTCGAGGGCGTGGTGGAGGATTTCAACTTCGGGACTCTGCTGCGCCTGGACTCGCGCGGGGAATACTCGGAGGAAAATTCCATCCTGGGTGGGTTTGGGGTCTGGGGGTGCTGGGGGGACCCCAAATCCCCCCACACTGACCCCTGTCCCCCTCTGCAGCCACCAGGATCCAATTCTTGGCCATCGAGATCGCCCGGAACAGGGAGGGCTGCAATGAACACGTGCACAGGAGGGGAAGAGGGGAAGGGATGGGGGAGAGGAGCCACGGGGTGGAATCCTGAAATAAATCCTGAAAAACTGCCATGAATCCTGAAAAAACTTTTATAAATCCTGAAAAACTTTTATAAATCCTGAAAAACTGCATTGAATCCTGAAAACCTGCAGTAAATCCTGAGAGGACTTTTATAAATCCTGAAAGAGTTCAATAAATCCTGAAAGGACTTCTGTAAATCCTGAAAGGATTCAATGAATCCTGAAAAACTGCAATAAATCCTGAAAAACTTCAATAAATTCTGAAAAAACTGCAATAAATCCTGAAAGAATTCAATAAATTGTGACAGGATTCAATAATCCTGAAAGAACTTTGGTAAATCCTAAAAGGGCTGCAGTAAGTGGTAAAAGAATTTAAATCCTAAAAGGACTTGAATGAATCCTGAGAGGACTTTTATAAATCCTGAAAGAACTTTAATAAATTCTAAAAGGACTTTTAAAAGAACTTAAATCAATCCTAAAATTACTTTTATAAATCCTGAAAGAACTTTAATAAATCCTAAAATGATTTTAATAAATCCTAAAATAACTTTAATAAATCCTGAAATTACTTCAATAAATCCTAAATTACTTCAATAAATCTTGAAAGAACTTTCATAAATCCTAAAAGAACTTTAATAAATCCTAAAAGACTTTGAATAAATCCTAAATGAACTTTTATAAATCCTAAAATGACTTTTAAAAATCCTAAAAGGACTTCAATCCTAAAAGAACTAGAGTAAATCTTAAAAGGACTTACATAAATCCTAAAAGAACTTTAATAAATCCTAAAAGACCTTGAATAAATCCTAAAAGAACTTTTATAAATCCTAAAATGATTTTAATAAATCCTAAAATGACTTTATTAAATCCTAAAAGAACTTTAATAAATCCTAAAATTACTTCTATAAACCCAGAAATGAATTTAATAAATCCTATAAGAACTTTAATAAATCCTAAAATTATTTTAATAAATCCTAAAAGTTCTCTAAGCTGTAAATTTTTTCCTTATTTTAAAACCTATTTAAACCTAAATACCCCAAAAACGCCCAAACCTCCCACCTGTGACCCCCCCCAAAAACCTCAACCACATTTCCAGTATTTTTTAATAAAAAATGAAATAAACCAAACTGCAACCCACGAGGAGAGGCTTTGAAATTCTTATCTCTTAAAACAGCAAAAGTTTTTATTGTTTAATATTTTATTTTATTTTATTTTATTTTATTTTTAAATTAAATTTTATTTCATTTTATTTTATTTGATTTAAATTTTATTTAATTTTATTTTATTTCTCTCCAAGGAAATCTTTTCCCCAAACCACTTCAGCAGAGGGGCTGCCTGAATTTGCTTTTTTAAGAAACCCCTTTAGGAATTTTTCTCTCCGAATGACCCCAAACCAGGACAAACGGGGCCATTCCCAGGCTCTGGAAGGTTCTGGAAGGTCAGAGCTGCCTCTGCCCCTTCCAGCTGCAAATAAAGATCTGAAAATCCTAATCCCAGTTTGGGGTCTCAGTTTGCAAATCCCCAAATCCAATCCCAATTTGGGGTCCCCAGTTGAAAACCCCAAATTCCCAATCCCTCTTTGGGGTCCCAGTTTGAAAATCCCAAAATCCCAACCCCAGTTTGGGGTCCCTGTTTGAAAACCCCAATCCCTGTTTAAAATCCCAATCCCTCTTTGGGGTCCCTGTTTGAAAATCCCAATCCCGGTGTTGGGGTCCCTTTTATCCCAAAATCCCAATCCCAGTTTGGGGTCTCAGTTTGAAAATCCCAATCCCAGTTTGGGGTCCCCATTTGAAAGTCCCAAAATCCCAATCCTGGTGTTGGGGTCCCTGTTTGAAAATCCCAATCCTGGTGTTGGGGTCCCTTTTATCCCAAAATCCCAATCCCAGTTTGGGGTCTCAGTTTGAAAATCCCAATCCCAGTTTAAAATCCCAGTCCCTCTTTGGGGTCCCTGTTTGAAAATCCCAATCCCGGTGTTGGGGTCCCCATTTGAAAATCCCAAAATCCCAATCCCGGTGTTGGGGTCCCTTTTATCCCAAAATCCCAATCCCGGTGTTGGGGTCCCTTTTATCCCAAAATCCCAATCCTGGTGTTGGGGTCCCTTTTATCCCAAAATCCCAATCCCAGTTTGGGGTCCCCATTTGAAAGTCCCAAAATCCCAATCCTGGTGTTGGGGTCCCTGTTTGAAAATCCCAAAATCCCAATCCCGGTGTTGGGGTCCCTGTTTGAAAATCCCAATCCCAGTGTTGGGGTCCCTTTTATCCCCAAATCCCAATCCCAGTTTGGGGTCCCTATTTGAAAATCCCAAAATCCCAATCCCTGTTTGGGGTCCCAGTTTGGGGTCCCCATTTGAAAATCCCAAAATCCCAATCCTGGTGTTGGGGTCCCTGTTTGAATATCCCGGTCCCAGTTTGGGACCCATCCCCTCTCAGGTTGTTCCCTAAAATGGGCTCAAAATTCCAGGATTTGGGGTCGATCCAGGTGGGTTTTAGGGCTTGGCTTGGGGTCCAAGGATCTTCCCCCAAATTCAGGGGGATTTGGGGATTTTTGGGGGTTTGACTGGGGAAATCACCCTGAAGGAAAGGACTGGGGGGGATCTCGGGGTTCTGGGGTCACTCTCGGGGCTCTGGGGTGACTCTTGGTGTTTTGGGGACACGTTCAGGGTTTGGGGGTGACTCTGGGGTGATTCTTGGGGCTTTGGGGGCACTCTGGGGTCCCTCGGGGCTCAGGCCACTCTCAGGGGCACTCTTGGGGCCACTGTGGGGTCACCATGGGGTCCCTCAGGGGTCCCTCAGTGTCATTCCGGCGTCCCTGGGGCTCAGGCCACTCTCTGGGTCACTCTGGGGTCCCTTTGGGGTCACTCTGGGGTCCCTTGGGCTCAGGCCACTCCTGGGGGTGCTGTGGGGTCCTTGTGGGGTCACCATGGGGTCACACTGGTTCACTGTGGGGTCACTCTGGGGTCACCATGGGGTCACACTGGTTCACTGTGGGGTCACTCTGGGGTCACCATGGGGTCACACTGGTTCACTGTGGGGTCACCATGGGGTCCCTCAGGAGTCACTCCGGGGTCCCTTGGGGGCTCAGGCCATTCACTGTGGGGTCGCTCTCAGGGGTCCCTCTTGGGGTGCCCCGGGGGTCACTCAGGGGGCTCAGGTCACTCTTGGGGTCCCTCAGGGTTCACTGTGGGGTCCCTCAGGGGGCTCAGGTCACTCTCAAGGTCCTTCTTGGGGTCACTTGAGTACCTGAGGGGTCCCTCTGGGCTCAGGCCAGTCTTGGGGTCACTGTGGGGTCCCTCAGGGGTCCCTGTGGGGTCACTCTGGGGTCCCTCAGGGGCCCAGGCCACTCTCGGGATCACACAGGGGTCCCTCCAGGGTCACTCTGGGGTCCCTCAGGGGCACTGGGGGGGCACTCAGGGGTCCCTTTGGGGTCACCATGGGGTCACCATGTATGGTCCCTCAGGGGCTCAGGCCACTCTCGGGGTCACTGTGGGGTCCCTCCGGGGTCACTGTGGGGTCGCTTGGGGGCTCAGGCCACTCTTGGGGTCCCTGTGGGGTCACTCTGGTGTCGCTGTGGGCTCACCATGGGGTCCCTCAGGGGTCACGGAGGGGTCCCTTGGGGGCTCAGGCCACTCTCAGGGTCACTGTGGGGTCCCTCAGGGTCCCTGCGGGGTTACTGTGGGGTCCCTCTTGGGGTCCCTCAGGGCTCAGGCCACTCTCGGGGTCCTTCAGGGATTCCTGTGGGGTCACCGTGGGGTCCCTCAGGAGTTCCTAGGGGCTCAGGCCACTCTTGGGGTCACTCTTGGGGTCACTCTGGGCTCCCTCAGGGGTCACTGTGGGTCCCTCAGGGGCACTGGGGGGGTCACTCTGGGATCACTGTGGGGGTCACCATGGGGTCCCTCAGGGGCTCAGGCCACTTTTGGGGTCCCTCGGGGGTCCCTGTTGGGTTCCTCAGGGGTCATTCTTGGGGTACCTCCAGGTCCCTCAGGGGGTTCAGGCCACTCTTGGGGTCACCATGGGGTCCCTCAGGGGTCCCTGTGGTGTCACTCAGTGTCCCTCAGGGGTCCCTCTCAGGGTTCCTCGGGGGTCACTTTGGGGTCCCTGTGGGGTCACTTTTGGGGTCCCTGGGGGTCTCAGCCACTCACTGTGGGGTCCCTCTCGGGGTCACCCTGGGGTCCCTCGGGTCACTTTGGGGTCTCTTTTGGGGTCCCTCTCAGGGTCACTGTGGGGTTTCTTGGAGAACACTCTGGGGTCCCTGTGGGGTCCCTGTGGGGTGACTCAGGGGTCACTTTGGGGTCCCTCAGGGGTCACTCTCTGGGTCCCTCAGAGGTCTCTGTGGGGTCACCATGGGGTCCCTGTGGGGTCCCTCAGGGGTCTCTGTGGGGTCACCATGGGGTCCCTGTGGGGTCCCTTGGGTCACTTTGGGATCACTCTTGGGGTCCCTGTGGGGTCACTTTTGGGGTGTCAGCCACTCTTGGGGTCACCGTGGGCTCCCTCAGGGGTCCCTGTGGTGTCACTCAGTGTCCCTCAGGGGTCCCTCTCAGGGTTCCTCGGGGGTCACTTTGGGGTCCCTGTGGGGTCACTTTTGGGGTCCCTGGGGGTCTCAGCCACTCACTGTGGGGTCCCTGTGGGGTCACCCTGGGGTCTCTCTCGGGGTCCCTGTGGGGGTCATTGTGGAGTCCCTCAGGGGTCACTTTGGGGTCACTTTTGGGGTCCCTGTGGGGTCACTTTTGGGGTGTCAGCCACTCGCGCGCGGCTCAGTAGAAACCATTGAGTTTATTTGCAGTCACAATGCTTACACTGTTTGCAGCAAACACCCCGACATCAACCAGCATCTGCTCACGCGGGAAAGGACCCAACACACACCAGGGGGGCAGGGAACCAACAAAAACCCAACCAAATAAAATTAAAATTTAAAAAAAAAAAAAAAATCAAAAAAAACAAACAAAAGAGGAAAAAAAATTAATAAAATTATAATAGAGTGTCTGGGAGAGAAACCGAAGCCCCAAAAGGCCCCGAGTGTTTTTGGGAGAGCTGAGCAAGAGGATGCACACGACTAGCAGCAACAATAGTGGGGGACACGGCAAAGGGGCTCCCTCCCCTGCTCCGGGTTTGGGATCCATCCCCATCCCAAACATCCTCGGGGGGCTCTGCAGGAGAAGGGGCCTCGCTGCTGCCGGGGGGGATTCGGGGTTACCCCATCGGGAACCCCCGCGCCGCCGCCAGCCCCGCTCCAGCCCGGAAAAACGGGAAAAAAGGGATGGAAAAAGGGGAAAAAGGGCCCTGGGAGGGGCTACTGCTACAGAGGGGACAGGAGGGACACCCACGAGCAAGCACGAACGGAGGGGTCACGTCATGGCTTCGAGTTCCCAAGAACGAGGGCGAGACGGGACCGGGAAATTTATGATTTTTGAGGGGGGCTTAATAAGAAAAAATATACATTTGGAATTTTACAATGCCTTTTTTTTTTTTTTTTGTGGTGGTTTTTTTATTATTATTATTATTATTATTTTTAATCTTTTTTTTTTGTTGTGTTTTTTTTTTTTATTTATTATTTTTTTGTGTTGTTTGAGTTTTTGCTTCTCTCTCTACAGCTCGTCTCACTAAATAGATCTCTGCACTTTCACACAGCCACCCCCTCGCCCAGTAAAGCTTCAGGCCACGCTTTCCTCACTCGCATTCACAACCCTCACACCAGCACTGGGTGCACCAGGACTCTGTAAAAATTTCAATCACACTTTGTTTTTTTTTTTTTTATCATTTTGTCATTTTTTTTTATCATCTTTTTTTTTGTGTGTGTTTTTTTTTTTTTTTGTTTTGTGATTTTTTTTTTTTGCATTTTTTTTTTTGTCGTGTTTTTTTTTTTTTTAATCTCGTTTTTCTGAAACTCAATATAAACCTTGCTCCAAAATGTTATGAAAAAATGTACATTTTTTTTTTTTTTTTGTGTTTTGTTTTGTTGTTTTTTTTTTTTTTTTTTTTTTTTTTTTGTTTTGCTTTTATACAAGGCAGGCTTTCCGCAGCGGCGTGCCGCCGGTTCCACATTCCGGCCAGGGAAGGAAAAAGAGAGACACAGACACCTTGGAATTCCTGCACCTGGATTCTGCCCTTCCCACGGGAAAACGCCTGCCCAGGTGAGCTCCACCTGCTGCTCCCTCCTCCCTGGGCTGGGGGGAGGCCCCGGGTCGGCCCCGGGCCGGGCTGGGCTCTGCAGCTGTCAGCTCATCATGTCGTTGCTGTTGACGCCGTAGCTCGAGTTCTTCATGGAGTCGTTGACCTCCCTCCGGAACGCCGACAGGTTCTGGGTGAACCTGGGGGACAGGAGAGAGCAGGTTCCAGCATGACACAACTCCATCACATTCCACTGCTCCGTGATTCCACCATTCCCTCATTCCAGCATTCCATCGCTCCACCATTTCACGATTCCAGGATTCCATCACATTCCATCATTCCAGCAATTCCAGTGTTCCACCATTCCATCGTGCCACCATTCTGTCACTCCAGGATTCCATGATTCCATCACCTTCCATCACTCCATCATTCCATGATTCCATTGTTCCATCATTCCAGCATTCCACCATTCCAGCATTCCATCACATTCCAGCATTCTATCATTCCATAATTCCATCATTCCAGCATTTCACGATTTCACCATTCCATGGTTCCGTGATTCCAGCATTCCGTCATTCCATGATTTCACGGCTCCACCATTCCACGATTCCATCATTCCACCACTCCACCATTCCAGCATTCCACCATTCTGTCATTCCAGGATTCCATGATTCCATCACATTCCATCACTCCATCGTTCTATCATTCCATGATTCCATCACTCCACCATTCCAGCATTCCATCACATTCCACCATTCCGTCATTCCAGCGTTCCATCACATTCCATGATTCCACCACTCCACCATTCCAGGATTCCACCATATTCCATCACTCCATCATTCCATGACTCCATCGCTCCATCATTCCATCACATTCCATCACTTTACATCACATTCCACCATTCCAGTGTTCCATGATTCCAGCATTCCATCACATGCCAGCATTCTATCATTCCATAATTCCATAATTCCATCATTTCACGATTCCACCATTCCATGGTTCTGTGATTCCAGCATTCCGTCATTCCATGATTTCACAGCTCCACCATTCCACGATTCCATCATTCCACCACTCCACCATTCCATCATTCTGTCATTCCAGGATTCCATGATTCCATCCCATTCCATCACTCCATCGTTCTATCATTCCATGATTCCATTGCTCCATCATTCCAGCATTCCATCATTCCACCATTCCAGCGTTCCATGATTCCAGCATTCCATCACATGCCACCATTCCATCACTCCATCATTCCATGATTCCAGCATTCCATCATTTCACGATTCCACCATTCCATGGTTCCATCATTCCAGCATTCCATCACATTCCATCATTCCACCACTCCACCATTCCAGGATTCCACCACATTCCATCACTCCATCATTCCATGACTCCATCGCTCCATCATTCCATCACATTCCACCATTCCAGTGTTCCATGATTCCAGCATTCCATCACATTCCAGCATTCTATCATTCCATAATTCCATCATTCCATCACTCCATCATTCCATGATTCCAGCATTCCATCATGTCACGATTCCACCACTCCGTGGTTCCATGACTCCAGCATTCTGTCATTCCATGAGTTCATGGCTCCACCATTCCATGATTCCAGCATTCCATCACATTCCACCATTCCATCATTCCACCACTCCACCACTCCACCATTCCAGCATTCTATGATTCCAGCATTCCATCACATTCCATGATTCCACCACTCCACTATTCCATGATTCCACCATTCCATCACTCCATCATTTCATGATTCCACCATTCCATGGCTCCATGATTCCACCATTCCATGGCTCCATCAATTCCATGATTCCATCACTCCATCATTCCACCATTCCATCATTCCATGATTCCACCATTCCACCACTCCACCATTCCATCATGCCACCACTCCATGATTCCATCACTCCACCATTCCATCGTTCCATGATTCCCCCACTCCACCATTCCCCATCCCATGAACTGTCCATCTCAGACCAGCTCCCCCCACAACTCCGAGCCCGGCGCTGTCTCCACACCAAGGATGGGGATCCACCACTTCCCATGAAGGGATTTTATTGGGAAAGAATTCCTGCCTGGGACGGAATTCCCAGAGGAAAATCTGTGGTTGCCCCATGATCCATGGAAGTGTCCCAGGCCAGGCTGGAGCACTCTGGGACAGCAGAATGAGTCCCAGCTCATGGATATTTCAACTCTCTTCCAACCCAAACCATTCCATGATTCCAACTGCAAGCCCAATGAAGGAATCCCATGGGAAGCTTCAAACTGGAATGGGGATACCGGGAAGGAATTCCCAGGGAAGCTGTGTCTGTTCTATTCCTGGAAGTGTCCCTGGCCGGTTTGGATCAACCTGGGACAGCAGATGGTGTGGTGGGAAATACCCATGGACATTTAAGATCCCCTCCCACCCAAACCATTCCAACCATGAAGCCATGAAGGAATCCCATGGGAAGTCTCAAACTGAAATGGGGATATAATGGGGAAGGAATTCCTGGCTGGGATGGAAATCCCAGAGGAGCTGCGGCTGTTCTATTCCTGGAAGTGTCCCTGGCCAGGTTGGATCCCCCTGGGCCAGTGGGAAATACCTGTGGATATTCAGGCTGCCTCCCAGCCCAAGCCCTGCCCCGGCCCATCCCATGGAATGCCGTTCCCATTCCCATTCCTGTTCCCATTCTAATTCCCGTTCCCATTCCCATTCCCATTCCTGTTCCCATTCCCGTTCCCATTCCCATTCCCATTCCCATTCCTGTTCCCGTTCCCATTCCCGTTCCCATTCCTGTTCCTATTCCCATTCCCATTCCTGTTCCCATTCCCATTCCTGTTCCTCTTCCCATTCCCATTCCCATTCCCGTTCCCATTCCCATTCCCATTCCCATTCCTGTTCCCGTTCCCATTCCCATTCCCATTCTAATTCCCATTCCCATTCCCATTCCCATTCCCATTCCCATTCCCGTTCCCGTTCCCATTCCCATTCCCATTCCCATTCCAATTCCCGTTCCCGCTCCCATTCCCATTCCCATTCCCATTCCCATTCCCATTCCTGTTCCCATTCCCATTCCCATTCCCGTTCCCATTCTAATTCCCATTCCCATTCCCATTCCCATTCCCGTTCCCGTTCCCATTCCCATTCCCATTCCCGTTCCCGTTCCCGCTCCCACCTGTCGCGGTTCTTGGTGAGCAGGTTGCGCTCGATGCCCTCCATGAGGTTCTCGAAGCACAGGTGCATGGCCTGCTGCTTCTCCGGGGGCTGGCTGTTCACGATGCTGTTCCGCAGGTCCGAGAAGTACTGGGGAGGCAGGACAGCAAGGGGTTAACTCCCATGGGATCGGGATTTGGGATTGCCACAGCCCCCTCGGGGTGCTGGGGATGAGGAGGGAGCAGCCCAAGGTATGAGGGGTGGAGGTGGAATGATCAGCTCCAAGGAACTTTCCTGGCCACGGAATCATTCCAGGGACCATCCTGGCCATGGGATCATCCTAAGGATCATCCTGGCCATGGGATCATCCTAAGGATCATCCTGGCCATGGGATCATCCAAAGGATCATCCTGGCCATGGGATCATCTCAAGGACCACCCTGGCCATGGGATCATTCCAAGGACCATCCTGGCCACAGGATTATCCCAAGGAGCTCTCCTGGCCATGGGATCATTCCAAAGGATCATCCTGGCCATGGGATCATCCTAATTATCATCTTGGCCATGGGATCATCCAAAGGACCACCCTGGCCATGGAATCATTCCAAGGACCATCCTGGTCATGGGATCATCCCAAGGAGCTCTCCTGGCCATGGGATCATTCCAAGGACCATCCTGACCATGGGATGATTCCTGGGAGCTGTCCTGGCCATGGGATCATCCCAAGAATCATCCTGGCCACAGGATCATTCCAAGGAGCTCTTCTGGCCACGGGATCATTCCAAGGATCATCCCGGCCATGGGATCATTCCAAGGACCATCCTGGCCATGGGATCATCCCAAGAATCATCCTGGCCATGGGATCATCCAAAGGACCACCCTGGCCATGGGATCATGCCAAGGACCATCCTGACCATGGGATGATTCCTGGGAGCTGTCCTGGCCATTGGATCATCCTAAGGATCATCCTGGCCATGAGATCATTTCAAGGACCATCCTGGCCATGAGATCATCCCAAGAATCATCCTGGCCATGGGATCATCCCAAGAATAATCCTGGCCATGGGATCATTCCAAGGAGCTCTTCTGGCCACGGGATCATTCCAAGGATCATCCCGGCCATGGGATCATTCCAAGGACCATCCTGGCCATGGGATCATCCCAAGAATCATCCTGGCCATGGGATCATCCCAAAGGAGCTCTCCTGGCCAAGGGATCATTCCAAGGATTTTCTGGGAATGTTCTCCTCCCTCATCCCAGCCTTTTCCAGCTGGGATGGATCCCTCACCTTCTCATTGAGCAGGATGAGGCCGAGCAGGGGCCGGGACATGGACCACTGGTTCCGGCAGTCCTCGAAGATGATGATGTTCAGCACCGTCGAGAGCATCTGGCACGGGGAGCCAAGGGTTAAAGGCAGCCCCTGCATCCCACCCCATGGATCTCATGGATCCCAATCCCATCCCAATCCTGCAGATCCCATGGATCCCATCCCACCCCATGGATCTCATGGATCTCGAATCCCATCCCATCCCATCCCATGGATCCCATCCCAATACCATGGACTCCAAGGATCTCATGGACCCCACGGATCTCATGGATCCCATCCCACCCCATGGATCTCATTTATCCCAATCCTGCAGATCCCATGGATCCCATCCCATCCCATGGATCCAAATGCCATGGATCCCATTCCATCCCAATCCTGTAGATCCCATGGATCCCATCCCACCCCATGGATCTCATGGATCCCAATCCCATCCCAATCCTGCAGATCCCATGGATCCCATCCCATCCCATGGATCCAAATGCCATGGATCCCATTCCATCCCAGTATCATGGATCTCATGGATCCCGAATCCCATCCCATCCCATCCCATGGATCCCATCCCAATACCATGGACTCCAAGGATCTCACGGACCCCACGGATCTCATGGATCCCATCCCACCCCATGGATCTCATGGATCCCAAATCCCATCCCAATCCTGCAGATCCCATGGATCCCATCCCAATCCTGTGGATCCCATGGACCCCATCCTATCCCATGGATCCCACCGATGTCATGGTTCCCAATCCCATGGATCCCAAAGATCTCAAGGATCCCATTCCATCCCATCCCACGGATCCCAATCCCACCCCAAATCCCACCCCAGCTCCCTCCTTGCTCTGGGATTTGGGAATCTCCTGGAATTCTCCTGGAGACTCAAGGTTCTGGAGCTTTGAGCATGGACAGCCAATAAATTCCAGTGGGTTCTGGGGCTCCTCTGTTGTTTTTTGGGCTCTCCAAATGTTTTTCAGAGTCTCCAGGTATATTTTGGAACCCCCAGGTGTATTCTGGAACCCCCAGGTGTATTTTGGAACCCTCAGGTGTATTTTGGAGCCCCCCAGGTGAATTTTGGAGCTCCCCAGTTGTTTTTGGAGTGCACCACGTGATTTTTGGGCTCTCCAGGTGTATTTTGGAGCCCCCCAGGTGTATTTTGGAGCCCCTCAGGTGAATTTTGGCCTCTCCAGTTGTTTTTGGAGTGCACCAGTTGATTTCTGGGCTCTCCAGGTGTATTTTGGAGCCCCCAGGTATATTTCATAGCCCCCAGGTATTTTTTGGCTTCCTCAGGTGTTTTTCACAGCCCCCAGGTAAATTCTGGAGCCTCCAGGTGCATTCTGGAACCCTCAGGTGAATTTTGGTCTCCAGTTATTTTTTGGTGTCCCCAGGTTATTTTTTGGCCTCCTCAGGTGTTTTTCAGAGCCCCAGGTATATTTTGGGCTCTCCAGGTGCATTTTGGAGCCCCCCAGGTGAATTTTGGCCTCTCCAGTTGTTTCTGGAGCCCCCAGGTGTATTTTGGATTCCCCAGGTGTATTCTGGGTTCCCAAGTATATTTTGGAGCCCCCAGGTATTTTCTGAGCTCTCCAGGTGCATTTTTTCAGAGCCCATGGGTATATTTTGGAGCCCCCCAGGTGTATTTTGAGATCTCCAGGCGAATTTTGGAGCCCCCAGGTGTATTTTGGAACCCTCAGGTGCATTTTGGAGCCCCCCAGGTGAATTTTGGCCTCTCCAGTTGTTTTTGGAGCGCGCCAGGTAATTTTTGAGCCCTCAGGTGCATTTTTACCCCTCCAGGTGCATTTTTTACCCCCCTAGGTGTATTTTTTGCCCCCCCAGGTGTATTTTTTTGTCCCCCCCCCAGGTGTGCTGGGGCTGACCTGCTGGATCATCTCGGGGTGCTGCTGCATGATGTGCAGGAAGCGATCGCTCTCCTGCGCCAGTGGCGTCGATCTCTTCTTGGTGCTGCGTGAGAGCTGCTTGAACAGGTAGGTGACGATGTGGTCCAGGCAGGAGCAGCAGCCCGTGCACACCATGGTGTCTGAGGGGAAAGGGGGGAAAAATGAGAGGTTTTGGGAAGGGAAAATGGGGAAAAAATGGGGAAAAAAGGGAAAAAATGGGGAAAAAATTGGGGAAAAAATGGGGAAAAAATGGGGAAAAATTGGGGAAAAAATGGGGGAAAATGGGGAAAAATGGGGGGATTTGGACAGGAAAAAAAGAGGGTTTGGGGGAAAACCCCGCAAGTTTGGGGGAAAAAATGGAGGTTTGGGAAAGGAAAATAGGGGGGAAGATGGGGGGAAAAAGAGGAGGGAAATGGGAAAAAAATGAGGGAAAATATGGGGTTGGTTTGGGGGAAAAAATAGGTGGTTGGGAAGGGAAAATGGGGAAAAATGGAGGAAAAATAGGGGAAAAAATGGGGGAAAATGGGGGGATTTGGACAGGAAAAAAAAGAGGGTTTGGGGGAAAACCCTGCAAGTTTGGGGGAAAAAATGGAGGTTTGGGAAAGGAAAATAGGGGGGAAGATGGGGGGAAAAAGAGGAGGGAAATGGGAAAAAAATGAGGGAAAATATGGGGTTGGTTTGGGGGAAAAAATAGGTGGTTGGGAAAAAATGGAGGAAAAATGGGGGAAAATGGGGGGATTTGGACAGAAAAAAAAGAGGGTTTGGGGGAAAACACCGCATGTTTGGGGGAAAAAATGGAGGTTTGGGAAAGGAAAATAGGGGGGAAGATGGGGGGAAAAAGAGGAGGGAAATGGGAAAAAATGAGGGAAAATATGGGGTTGGTTTGGGGGAAGAAATAGGTGGTTGGGAAGGGAAAATGGGGAAAAATGGAGGAAAAATAGGGGAAAAAATGGGGGAAAATGGGGGGATTTGGACAGGAAAAAAAGAGGGTTTGGGGAAAAACCCCGCAAGTTTGGGGGAAAAAATGGAGGTTTGGGAAAGGAAAATAGGGGGGAAGATGGGGGGGAAAAGAGGAGGGAAATGGGAAAAAAATGAGGGAAAATATGGGGTTGGTTTGGGGGAAAAAATAGGTGGTTGGGAAGGGAAAATGGGGAAAAATGGAGGAAAAATGGGAGAAAATTAGGGGAAAAATGGAGATTTGGATGGAAAAAAAGAGGGTTTGGGGGAAAAACACCTGCAATTTTTTGGGGAAAAATGGGGGTTTGGAGGAAAAATAATGGGGGTTTGGGAAGGAAAAATGAGGAAAGAATGGAGAAAAAAGGGGGAAAATGGGGAAACATGGAGAAAAAATGGGGAAAATTGGGGGGGAGAAAATGGGGATTTGGATGGAAAAAAAGGAGGGTTTGGGGGAAAATGGAGAAAAATGGGAATTTGGAGGAAAAATAATGGGGTTTGGGAAGGGAAAATGGGGGAAAAATAGGGAAAACACGGGGGAAATATGGGAGAAAATGGAGAAAAATGGGGGAAATGGGGAAAAAAGGGGATTTGGATGGAAAAGAAAAAGAGGGTTTGGGGGGAAAATGGGGGGTTGGGAGGGAAAATTGAAAAATGGGGAACAAAAGGGGTTTTGGAGGAAAATAAAGTGGAAGCATCCAAGGCCAGGTTGGGATAATCCAGGATAGTGGGAGGTGTCCCTGGGATTGGACTGAAATCTTTTCCAACCCCAAACCATCCCAAAATTCCAACAATTCCCAGAACCTTTAATTTGTGGTGAGATCAGTGAAGGAACCACTGCTCCAAACTCTCCAAATCCCAGCTTCAAATTCCAAACCCTCACATGGAAATCCCCACACGGAAAATTCAAACCCCCACACGGAAAATTCAAATCCCCACACGGAAAATTCAAATCCCCACACGGAAAAGTCAAATCCCCACACGGAAAATTCAAATCCCCACATGGAAAATTCAAACTGCCACACGGAAAATTCAAATCCCCACACGGAAAATTCAAATCGCCACATGGAAAATTCAAATCCCCACACGGAAAATTCAAATCCTCACACGGAAAATTCAAATCCTGACACGGAAAATTCAAACCGCCACATGGAAAATTCAAATCCCCACACGGAAAATTCAAATTGCCACATGGAAAATTCAAATCCCCACACGGAAAATTCAAACCGCCACACGGAAAATTCAAATCCCCACACGGAAAATTCAAATCCTCACACGGAAAATTCAAATCGCCACACGGAAAATTCAAACCGCCACATGGAAAATTCAAATCCCCACACGGAAAATTCAAACTGCCACACGGAAAATTCAAATCCCCACACGGAAAATTCAAATCCTCACACGGAAAATTCAAATCGCCACACGGAAAATTCAAACCGCCACATGGAAAATTCAAATCCCCACACGGAAAATTCAAACTGCCACACGGAAAATTCAAATCCCCACATGGAAAATGGGGTTTTTAGCCCTGATTCATTTATAAATCCCAGAAAAATCCCACCCCAAATCCCAGGAAAGGCAGGAGGGAGCAGCAGGAGTTACCCAGCGCGGTGAGGCCCTCGGAGATGGAGGACAGGATGTACATGATGACGTGGGGCTCCAGGCTGGCGATGAAGTTCATGTGGTCCTGGGTGAGCACTTCCAGCAGGGAATAGTAGGATTGGCTGAGCTTGGGATAATCCTGAAGGAAAAGCAGGAAAAATCCACTTGGTTTTGCTGGAAGCATCAAATTCCCAAATCCAGCCTGTCGTGAACCAGCTGGAATGTGCTGGTGATCCCTGGGAGAACTGAGCAAGGATCCTCCATCCCAGAAAATTTGTATTCCAAGAGATTTCCCATTTTCCTTCTCTTCATTCCCAACATTTCCTATTTTCCTTCTCATTCCAACATTTCCCATTTTCCTTCTCTTCCTTCCCAACATTTCCCATTTCCCTTCTCTCCCATTCCAGCATTTCCCATTTTCTTTCTCTCCCATTCCCATGTTATCCAATCACTTTCCCTACTTTTTATCTTCCCAGGGAAAACCTGGGAATTGGGATGGGATTTCAAATCCATTCCCACCCAAAATTTGGGAATTATTTACGTGGTTCCTTTCCAACCCAAAGCATTCTGTGATCCCATGAATTCCAAACTGGATGGGATTTAAAACCCCTTCCCACCCAAAATTTGGGATGGGATTTCAAATCCATTCCCACCCAAAATCTGTGAATTGGGATGGAATTTCAAATCCATTCCCACCCAAAATTTGGAAATTGGGATAGGATTTAAAACCCATTCCCACCTAGAATTTGGGAATTGTGATGGGATTTCCCACCCTAAATCTGGGAATTGTGATGGGATTTAAAACCCATTCCTGCCCAGAATTTGGAAATTGGGACGGGATTTCAAACCCAAAATCTGGGAATTGTGATGTGATTTCCCACCCAAAGTCTGGGAATTGGGATGGGATTTCCCAACCAAAATCTGGGAATTGTGATGGGATTTCAAACCACTTCCCACCCAAAATCTGGGAATTCTTCCTGTGCTTCACCCAGAGCCTGCTGCCCATTCCTGTCCCTGCCCCAAGCCCTTCATCCCTCCTTCCTCTCCTCCAGCTTCTCCTGGGATGGAATTAGAATTCCTGGGGATGGAACTGGAATTCCCAGGATGGAATTGGGATTTCCAGGATGGAATTGGGATTCCCAGGATGGAACTGGGATTCCCAGGGAGGAACTGGAATTCTGGGGATGGAATTGGGATTCCCAGGATGGAATCAGAATTCCCAGGGGTGAAAATAGAATTCCCAGGGAGGGAACTGGAATATCCAGGATGGAACTGGGATTCCCAGGATGGAACTGCAATTCCCAGGACGGAACTGGAATTCCTAGGAATGAAACTGGAATTCCCAGGATGGAGTTGGGATTCCCAGGATAGAGATGCAATTCCCAGGAAGGAACTGGAGTTCCCAGGACAGAACTGGGATTTCCAGGATGGAATTGGAATTTTGGGGATGGAAATGGAATTCCCAGGGATGGAACTGGAATTCCCAGGATGGAATTGGGATTCCCAGGATTGAATTGGGATTCCCAGGATGAAAATGGAATTCCCAGGATGGCATTGGAATTCCCAGGATGGAACTGGAATTCCCAGGGATGGGATTGGAATACCCAGGATGGAACTGGGATTCCCAGGGATGAAAATGGAATTCCCAGGGAGGGAACTGGAATACCCAGGATGAAACTGGAATTCCCAGGATGGAACTGGAATTCTGGGGATGGAATCAGGATTCCCAGGATGGAGTTGGGATTCCCAAGGATGGAACTGGGATTCCCAGGATGGAATTGGGATTCCCAGGGATGGAATTGGAACTCCCAGGGATAGAACTGGAATTCCCAGGACAGAGTTGGAATTGCCAGGATGGAATTGGGATTCCCAGGACAGAATTGCAATTCCCAGGATGGAACTGAAATTCTCAGGATGGAACTGGAATTCCGGGGATGGAATTGGAATTTCCAGGACGGAACTGAAATTCCCAGGATGGAATTGGGATTCCCAGGGATGAAACTGGAATTCCCAGGATGGAAATGCAATTCCCAGGATGGAACTGTGATTGCCAGGATGCACCTGGAATTCCCAGGACAGAACTGGGATTCCCAGGATGGAATTGGAATTCTGGGGATGGAACCTGGATTCCCAGGAATGAAACTGGGATTCCCGGGCTGGAATTACAATTCCCAGGGTGGAATTCCGGGCAGCCTCACCAGCAGGTCGCTGTGGGGGATGGAGAGCAGCAGCTTGATGAAGGTCTGCAGCGCGTTGTCCAGCGCGTCGTCGCCGTAGAGCCGGAAGACGCCGAAGTTGACGTAGCTGCCGCTGAGCGCCGCCTTCAGCATGGAGAAGCAGATGGAGATTCCCTTCAGCTTCAGCGCGTACACCTGGTCCTTGGGCACCTCGCCCAGCGTCAGGATGCGATTCCCTGCGGGAATTCCGGCTCGGGATCACCATTCCCATCCCGCCCCGGGGCTCCAAAGACATCCCAACCCATTCCATCCAAACTGGATGGGATTTCAAATCCATTCCAACCCAATCCATTCCATGATCCCATGAATTCCAAACTGGATGGGAT
This sequence comes from Ammospiza nelsoni, assembly GCF_027579445.1. NCBI lineage: Eukaryota > Metazoa > Chordata > Aves > Passeriformes > Passerellidae > Ammospiza > Ammospiza nelsoni. The sequence continues at coordinate 4,919,883 of NC_080662.1, forward strand.
TTCAAATCCATTCCAAGCCAAAATCTGGGAATTGGGATGGGATTTCAAATCCATTCCAACCCCAACCATTCCATGATCCCACAAATTCCAAACTGGTTGGGATTTCAAATCCATTTCATTCCCTTCAGCTTCAGCACCTACACCTGGTCCTTGGGCACCTCGCCCAGCGTCAGGATGCGATTCCCTGCGGGAATTCCGGCTCGGGATCACCACTCCCATCCTGCCCTGGGGCTCCAAAGACATCCCAACCCAAATCATTCCATGATGCCACAAATTCCAAACAATTCAAAGCCCTTGGAATGGATTTGAAATCCCATCGCAATTCCCCAGATTCAGATTGGAGTGGATTTGGAATCCCCTCCAATCCGAAACTGGGGAACTGGTATGGGATTCCAAATCCATTCCAAGCCAAAATCTGGGAACTGGGATGGGATTCCAAATCCATTCCAACCCAATCCATTCCATTCCCTTCAGCTTCAGCACCTACACCTGGTCCTTGGGCACCTCGCCCAGCGTCAGGATGCGATTCCCTGCGGGAATTCCGGCTCGGGATCACCACTCCCATCCCGCCCCGGGGCTCCAAAGCCATTCCATCCCAATCTGTTCCATGACCCCTTGAATTCCAAACAATTCAAATCCCTTGGAATGGATTTGGAATCCCATCACAATTCCCCAGATTCAGATTGGAGTGGATTTGGAATCCCCTCCAATCCGAAACTGGGGAATTGGGATGGGATTCCAAATCCATTCCAACTCAAACTATTACATGATCTCATGAATTACAAACTGGATGGGATTCCAAATCCATTCCAACCCAAAATCTGGGAATTGGGATGGGATTCCAAATCCATTCCAGCCCAAAATCTGGGAATTGGGATGGGATTCCAAATCCATTCCAGCCCAAACAACTCCACAATTCCATGAATTCCAAACTGGATGAGATTTAAATCCACTCCAACACGAAACTGGGGAACAGGGATAGCATTTAAATTCCAAGTCAAAATCTGGGAATTGGGATGGGATTTCAAATCCATTCCAACCCCATCCATTCCATGATCCCTTGAATTCCAAACTGGATAGGATTTCAAATCCATTCCAAGCTAAAATCTGGGTATTTCAAACTGGATGGGATTCCAAATCCACTCCAACCTGAAACTGGGGAATTGGGATGGCATTTAAAATCCATTCCCAGCCAAAATCTGGGAACTGGGATGGGATTCCAAATCCATTCCAACCCAATCCATCCCATTCCCTTCAGCTTCAGCACCTACACCTGGTCCTTGGGCACCTTGTCAGGATGCAATTCCTTGTGGGAATTCTGGCTCAGGATCACCATTCCCATCCCACCCTGGCGTTCCAAATCCATTCCAAATCTGGGAACTGGGATGGGATTCCAAATCCATTCCAACTCAAACTATTAAATGATCCCATAAATTCCAGACTGGATGGGATTTCAAATCCATTCCGACCCGAAATCTGGGAATTATTTACGTGGTTCCTTTCCAGCTCTCACCGGCAGGGATTTAAGGTCTTTCCAACCCAAACCATTTCATGATTCCATGAATTCCAAACTGAATGGGATTCCAAATCCATTCCAAGCCAAAATCTGGGAATTGGGATGGGATTTCAATCCATACCAACTCAAACTATTAAATGATCCCATGAATTCCAAACTGAATGGGATTCCAAATCCATTCCAAGCCAAAATCTGGGAATTGGGATGGGATTGCAAATCCATTCCAACCTGAAATCTGGGAATTATTTACATGGTTCCCTTCCAACCCAAACCATTCTATCATCCAGGATGTGTCCAGGATTTATCCATGGATTAATCCAGAAATATTCCAGGATGAAACCAGGATTTATGCATGGATGAATCCATGGATGAATCCATGATTTTTCCAGGATGAACCTAGGATGTTTCCTGGACGAATCCATGGATAAATCCAGGACTTTTTCAGGATGTTTTCAGGGTGAACCCAGGATTTTTTGAGGATGAAACCAGGATGTTTCCATGGATGAATCCATGGACTTTTCCAGGATAAACCCAGGATTTATCCATGGATTAATCCAGGATTTTTCCAGGATGAATCCAGGATGTTTCCATGGATGAATCCATGATTTTTCCAAGATGCTTTCAGGATGAATCCATGGGTAAATCCAGGATTTTTTCAGCATGAACCCAGGATGTTTCCATGGATGAATCCAGGATTTACCCATGGATGGACCTAGTATGACTCCAGGATTCATCCATGGATAAATCCAGGATTTTTTCAGGATGTTTTCAGGATGAACCCAGGATTTTTCCAGGATGAAACCAAAATTTTTTCATGGATGAATCCAGCACGTTTCCAGGATTTATCCATGGATTAATCCAGGATAAATCCAGGATATTTCCATGGATGCATCCATGATTTTTCCAGAATGTTTCCAGGATGAATCCAGGAATGAATCCATGATTTTTCCAGGATGAACCTAGGATGAATCCATGGATGAACCCAGCATGAATCCAGGATTTATCCATGGATGAATCCAGGATTTTTTCCAGAATGAATCCAGGATGTTTCCACGGGTGAATCCATGGTTTTTCCAGGATGCTTCCAGGATGAACCCAAAATTTTTCCAGGATGAATCCAGGATTTTTCCAGGATGAAACCAGGATTTATCCACGGATGAATCCAGGATTTTTCCAGGATGTTTTCAGGACGAATCCAGGATTTTTCCACGATGAATCCAGGATATATCCATGGATGAATCCAGGATGTTTCCAGGATTTATCCATGGATGAATCCAGGATGTTTTCAAGATGAACCCAGGATTTTTCTAGGATGAAACCAGGATTTATCCATGGATGAATCCACGATGTTTCTATGGACAAATCCAGGATTTTTCCAGGATGAATCCATGGATGGACCCAGTATGAATCCAGGATTTATCCATGGATGAATCCATGATTTTTCCAGGATGCTTTCTGGACGTTTCCATGGATGAATCCAGGATTTTTTCAGGATGTTTCCAGGATGAACCCAGGATTTTCCAAGATAAAACCAGGATGTTTCCAGGATGAACCCAGGATTTTTCCATGGATGTTTCCAGGATGAACCCAGTATGAATCCAGGATTTATCCATAGATTAATCCGGGATGAAACCAGAATTTATCCATGTATGAATCCAGGATGTTTCCAGGATGAACCCAGAATGTTTCCAAGATCTTTCCAGGATGAACCCAGGGTTTTTCCAGGATGTTTTCAGGACGAATCCAGGATTTTTCCATGGATGAATCCAGGATGTTTCCAGGATTTATCCATGGATTTTTCCAGGATGTTTTCAAGATGAACCCAGGATTTTTCTAGGATGAAACCAGGATTTATCCATGGATGAATCCACGATGTTTCTATGGACAAATCCAGGATTTTTCCAGGATGAATCCATGGATGAACCCAGTATGAATCCAGGATTTATCCATGGATGAACCCAGTATGAATCCAGGATTCATCCATGGATGAATCCATGATTTTTCCAGGATACTTTCTGGACGTTTCCATGGATGAATCCAGGATTTTTTCAGGATGTTTCCAGGATGAACCCAGGATTTTTCCATGGATGTTTCCAGGATGAACCCAGTATGAATCCAGGATTTATCCATAGATTAATCCGGGATGAAACCAGAATTTATCCATGTATGAATCCAGGATGTTTCCATGGACAAATCCAGGATTTTTTCAGGATGAAACCAGGATGAACCCAGAATGTTTCCAGGATGTTTTCAGGACGAATCCAGGATTTTTCCAGGATGAAACCAGGATTTATTCACGGATGAATCCAGGATTTTTCCAGGATGTTTTCAGGACGAATCCAGGATTTTTCCATGGATGAATCCAGGATGTTTCCAGGATTTATCCATGGATTTTTCCAGGATGTTTTCAAGATGAACCCAGGATTTTTCTAGGATGAAACCAGGATTTATCCATGGATGAATCCACGATGTTTCCATGGACAAATCCAGGATTTTTCCAGGATGAATCCATGGATGGACCCAGTATGAATCCAGGATTTATCCATGGATGAATCCATGATTTTTCCAGGATGCTTTCTGGACGTTTCCATGGATGAATCCAGGATTTTTTCAGGATGTTTCCAGGATGAACCCAGGATTTTCCAAGATAAAACCAGGATGTTTCCAGGATGAACCCAGGATTTTTCCATGGATGTTTCCAGGATGAACCCAGTATGAATCCAGGATTTATCCATAGATTAATCCGGGATGAAACCAGAATTTATCCATGTATGAATCCAGGATGTTTCCAGGATGAACCCAGAATGTTTCCAAGATCTTTCCAGGATGAACCCAGGGTTTTTCCAGGATGTTTTCAGGACGAATCCAGGATTTTTCCATGGATGAATCCAGGATGTTTCCAGGATTTATCCATGGATTTTTCCAGGATGTTTTCAAGATGAACCCAGGATTTTTCTAGGATGAAACCAGGATTTATCCATGGATGAATCCACGATGTTTCTATGGACAAATCCAGGATTTTTCCAGGATGAATCCATGGATGGACCCAGTATGAATCCAGGATTTATCCATGGATGGACCCAGTATGAATCCAGGATTTATCCATGGATGAATCCATGATTTTTCCAGGATGCTTTCTGGACGTTTCCATGGATGAATCCAGGATTTTTTCAGGATGTTTCCAGGATGAACCCAGGATTTTTCCATGGATGTTTCCAAGATGAACCCAGTATGAATCCAGGATTTATCCATAGATTAATCCAGGATGAAACCAGAATTTATCCATGTATGAATCCAGGATGTTTCCATGGACAAATCCAGGATTTTTTCAGGATGAAACCAGGATTTATCCACGGATGAATCCAGGATTTTTCCAGGATGTTTTCAGGACGAATCCAGGATTTTTCCACGATGAATCCAGGATTTTTCCATGGATGAATCCAGGATTTATCCATGGATGAATCCAGGATGTTTTCAAGATGAACCCAGGATTTTTCTAGGATGAAACCAGGATTTATCCATGGATGAATCCAGGATGTTTCCATGGACAAATCCAGGATTTTTTCAGGATGTTTCCAGGATGAACCCAGAACCTTTCCAACATTTTTCCAGGATGAACCCAGTACAAATCCGGAATTTATCCGGGATTTTTCCAGGGGTGCACCCAGGCAGCTCCAGGACCCCTCACCGTAGGTGGTGATCATCTTGCTGGTCTCCCGGAACAGCAGGATCCCGTTGGGAGAGGAGACATCGAACTGCAGCCGCTGGGACCTGCAGGAAAAGCAGGGAATGCTCAGAGGAAACCCCAGGGAGAGCTTCCAGAACATTCCAGGGCCTGAAGGAGCTCCGGGAGAGCTGCAGAGGGATTTGGGATAAGGGATGGAGGGACAGGACACAGGATTTAAATTGGGAAAGGGGAAATTTGATGGGATTTTGGGAAGGAATTCCTGGCTGGGAGGGTGAGGAGGGGCTGGTATGGAATTCCCAAATAGCCGTGGGAGTGTCCAAGGAAAGGTGGGAAAAGGGAAGGATGCAAGGAAATCTTGGAGCCCTTTCCGGAGCCTAAAGGGGCTCCAGGAGAGCTGGAGAGGATTTGGGATAAGGGATGGAGGGACAGGACACAGGGAACGGGTTTAAACTGGGAAAGGGGAAATTTGATGGGATTTTCGGAAGGAATTCCTGGCTGGGATGAAATTTCCAAAGGAGTCCAGGCTGCCCCTGGAGTGTCCAAGGAAAGGTTGGATCCCCCAGGTATTTAAACATGTTTTAAACCCCTTCTAAAGTGCAGAATTCAACGAAATCCCAAATTTTTGGGAACTTCCTACCTGTTATAAACGGGGTTTGGGAGGAAAAATGGGCTTTGGGGAAAAAAAATGGGATTTGGGGGGGAAATGGGGGGAAAAAAAGGGATTTGATGGTGGAAAATTGGGGATTTGGGGAAAAACATTGGAGTTTTGGGGGCAACAACTCCACAGGGAGGGATGAAATAACCCATCCCAAGAATTCCAGGGAATCCTGGATTTTTGGGAAGTCCTACCTGTTGTGGACCAGCTCAGCCATGAGTTTGAGCTGTTATAAATGGGAATTTGAGGGGAAAATGGGGGGGGGAAATGGGGAAAAAAATGGGGATTTGCGGGGGCAACAACCACACAGAGAGGGATGAAATAACCCAACCCAAGGCTCAGAATTCCATGGAATCCTGGATTTTTGGGAATCTCCTACCTGATATAAATGGGAATTTAGGCGGGAAAATGGGGCAAAAATGGGGATTTCATGGGGGGGGAAATGGGGAAAAAAATGGGGATTTAGGGGAAAAAAAAGAGGGGTTTGGGGGCAACAACCCCACGGGGAGGGATGAAATAACCCCTCCCAAGAATTCCAGGGAATCCTGGAATTTTGGGAACTCCTACCTGTTGTGGACCAGCTCAGCCATGAGTTTGAGCTGTTATAAATGGGAATTTGAGGGGAAAATGGGGGGGGGGGAAATGGGGAAAAAAATGGGGATTTGGGGGGGGGGCAACAACCACACAGAGAGGGATGAAATAACCCAACCCAAGGCTCAGAATTCCATGGAATCCTGGATTTTTGGGAATCTCCTACCTGACATAAATGGGAATTTAGGCGGGAAAATGGGGCAAAAATGGGGATTTCATGGGGGGGGAAATGGGGAAAAAAATGGGGAATTAGGGGAAAAAAAAGAGGGGTTTGGGGGCAACAACCCCACGGGGAGGGATGAAATAACCCCTCCCAAGGCTCAGAATTCCATGGAATCCTGGATTTTTGGGAATCTCCTACCTGATATAAATGGGAATTTAGGCGGGAAAATGGGGCAAAAATGGGGATTTCATGGGGGGGGAAATGGGGAAAAAAATGGGGATTTAGGGGAAAAAAAAGAGGGGTTTGGGGGCAACAACCCCACGGGGAGGGATGAAATAACCCCTCCCAAGGCTCAGAATTCCATGGAATCCTGGATTTTTGGGAATCTCCTACCTGATATAAATGGGAATTTAGGCGGGAAAATGGGGCAAAAATGGGGATTTCATGGGGGGGGAAATGGGGAAAAAAATGGGGAATTAGGGGAAAAAAAAGAGGGGTTTGGGGGCAACAACCCCACGGGGAGGGATGAAATAACCCCTCCCAAGAATTCCAGGGAATCCTGGAATTTTGGGAACTCCTACCTGTTGTGGACCAGCTCAGCCATGAGTTTGAGCTGTTATAAATGGGAATTTGAGGGGAAAATGGGGGGGGGGAAATGGGGAAAAAAATGGGGATTTGGGGGGGGGCAACAACCACACAGAGAGGGATGAAATAACCCAACCCAAGGCTCAGAATTCCATGGAATCCTGGATTTTTGGGAATCTCCTACCTGATATAAATGGGAATTTAGGCGGGAAAATGGGGCAAAAATGGGGATTTCATGGGGGGGGAAATGGGGAAAAAAATGGGGATTTAGGGTTTGGGGGCAACAACCCCACGGGGAGGGATGAAATAACCCCTCCCAAGAATTCCAGGGAATCCTGGAATTTTGGGAACTCCTACCTGTTGTGGACCAGCTCAGCCATGAGTTTGAGCTGTTATAAATGGGAATTTGAGGGGAAAATGGGGGGGGGGAAATGGGGAAAAAAATGGGGATTTGCGGGGGGCAACAACCACACAGAGAGGGACGAAATAACCCAACCCAAGGCTCAGAATTCCATGGAATCCTGGATTTTTGGGAACTCCTACCTGTTGTGGACCAGCTCAGCCATGAGTTTGAGCACGGGCGTGGTGCAGGCGGGGTCGTGGTACCAGAGCTCGATGGCTCTCTGCAGGATGGGCATGTACGAGGGGTAACTGGGGCAATTAAGGAATTCCCGCTTTGCCAGGGCAGAAATCCCACGGGAATGGGGCAGGGAGGGGGGCAGGGGCACACGAGGATGAAATTTGGGGTTTCTGGGGTTGTTGTTGGTGGGTTCTATACTGGGAAAAATCATCGGTGTGGGATCGCAGGAAATGGGATTTACAAAGAGTTCCTGGGATTCTGGGATCAGGATTTGGGATCAGGATTTGGGATCAGGATCAGAACTGGGATCAGGATTTGGGATGGGATTAGGATCAGGATTTGGGATCAGGATTTAGCATCAGGATTGAGGATGGGATCAGGATTGGGATTTGGGATGGGATCAGTATTGGGATCAGGACTTGGGATGAGGATCAGGATTGGGATCAGGATTTGGGATGGGATCAGGATTGGGATCAGAATTTGGGATCAGGATTTGGGATGGGATCAGGATTTAGGATCAGGATTGAGGATGGGATCAGGATTTGGGATGGGATCATGATTGGGATCAGGATTTGGGATGGGATCAGGATTGGGATCAGGATTTGGGATCAGGATCAGGATTGGGATCAGGATTTGGGATGGGATCAGTATTGGGATCAGGATTTGGGAACAGGATCAGGATCAGGATCAGGATTTGGGATCAGGATTTGAGATCAGAATTTGGGATGGAATCAGGACTGGGATCAGGATTTGGGATCAGGATCAGGATCGGGATCAGGATTTGGGATTAGGATTCAGCATTTGGGATGGGATCAGGATTTGTGATCAGGATTTGTATCAGGATCAGGATTTGGGACCAGGACTGGGATCAGGATCAGGGTCTGGAATCAGGATCAGGGTTTGGGATCAGGATTTGGGATGGGATCAAGATCGGGATCAGGATCAGGATCAGGGATCAGAATAGGAATCAGGATTTGGGATCAGGATTGGGATCAGAATCAGAATCAGGATTTGGGATGGGGATTTGGGATCAGGATCAGGACTGGGATCAGGATTTGGGATCAGAATCAGAATCAGGATTGGGGATTTGAGATGGGATCACGACTGGAATCGGGATTTGGGATCAGGATCAGGGTTTGGGATCAGGATCAGAATCAGAATCAGGATTTGGGATGGGATCACGACTGGAATCGGGATTTGGGATAGGATCTGGGTTTGGGATCGGGATCAGAATCGGAATCAGGATTTGGGATGGGATCATGACTGGGATTGGGATTTGGGATCAGGATCAGTGTTTGGGATCAGGATCAGAATCGGAATCAGGATCGGGATCAGGATATGGATCAGAATTTGGGATCAGGATCAGTATTTAGGATCAGGATTTGGAATCAGAATTGGAATCAGGATTTGGGATCTCGATCAGGATCGAGACCAGGACAGGGATCAGGATCAGGATTTGAGACCAGGACTGGGACCGGGACAGGGATCAGGATCAGGGATCAGAATAGGAATCAGGATTTGGGATCAGGATCAGGATCTGGGATCAGGATCAGGATTGGGATCAGGATCAGGATTGGGATCAGGATCAGGGTTTGGGATCAGGATCGGGATCGGGATCAGGATCAGGATTGGGATCAGGATCAGGATTGGGATCAGGATCAGGAACAGGATCAGGATCGAGATCAGGATCAGGATTTGGGATCAGGATCAGGATCGGGATCAGGATCAGGATTTGGGATCAGGTTTGGGATCAGGATCAGGGTTTGGGATCAGGATCGGGATCAGGATCGGGATCAGGATTGGGATCAGGATCAGGATTGGGATCAGGGTTTGGGATCAGGATCAGGATTGGGATCAGGATCAGGGTTTGGGATCAGGATCGGGATCAGGATCAGGGTTTGGGATGAGGATCAGGATCGGGATCAGGATTGGGATCAGGATCAGGATTTGGGATCAGGATCAGGATTGGGATCAGGATCAGGGTTTGGGATCAGGATCAGCATTGGGATCAGGATCAGGGTTTGGGATGAGGATACATCCACTCGAAGAGCATCATGAAGCTGGTCTTGGCATTGAAGGCGAAGGCGATGCCCCGCAGGTCCCGCACCAACCCCACCAGCGTGCGCTGAGCGGGACGGAATGAAATAAAATAAAATAAAATAAAAATAAAATAGCAAAAATATAATAAATATAATGAAAATATAAGAAAGAATGGAATAAAATAGAACAATAAAAAAGAGTAAAATTCAGGCACCCCCAATTTCCACTAAACTGATCCCAAGGGATTCAGGCATCCCAATTCCCATTAAAGTGATCCCAATTCCTTCTGGACCCATCCCAATGGATTCAGGCAAAACCCATTTCCCATCAAACTGATCCCAATTCCCACTAAACTGATCCCAAGGGATTCAGGTTCCCCAATTCCCATTAAACTGATCCCAATTCCTTCTGGACTGATCCCAAAGGATTCAGGCATCCCAATTCCCGTTAAAGTGATCCCAATTCCCTCTGGACCCATCCCAAGGGATTCAGGCACCCCCATTTCCCATTAAACTGACCCCAATTCCCACTAAACTGATGCCAAGAGGTTCAGGAACCCCCAATTCCCTCTGGACCAATCCCAAGGGATTAAGGAATCCCCAATTTCTATCAAACTGATCCCAATTCCCATTCAACTGATCCTAAAGGACTCAGGCACCCCCAATTCCCACTAAACTGATCCCAAGGGATTCAGGAACCCAAATTCCCATTAAACTGATCCCAATGGATTCAGGTTCCCCAATTCCCACTAAACTGATCCCAATTCCCATTAAACTGATCCCAATGGATTCAGGTTCCCCAATTCCCACTAAACTGATCCCAAGGGATTCAGGAACCCAAATTCCCATTAAACTGATCCTAAAGGACTCAGGCACCCCCAATTCCCACTAAACTGATCCCAAGGGATTCAGGAACCCGAATTCCCATTAAACTGATCCCAATTCCCTCTGGACCAAATCAAAGGGATTCAGGCACCCCCAAATCCCATTAAAGTGATCCCAATTCCCTCTGGACCCATCCCAAGGGATTCAAGCACCCCCATTTCCCATCAAACTGATCCCAATTCCCTCTGAACTGATGCCAAGGGATTCAGGTTCCCCAATTCCCATTAAACTGATCCCAAGGGATTCAGGCAGCCCCAATTCCCGTTAAAGTGACCCCAATTCCTTCTGGACCCATCCCAAGGGATTCAGGCAAAACCCATTTCCCATCAAACTGACCCCAATTCCCACTAAACTGATGCCAAGAGATTCAGGAACGCCAATTCCCATTAAACTGACCCCAATTCCCACTAAACTGATGCCAAGAGATTCAGGAACGCCAATTCCCATTAAACTGACCCCAATTCCCTCTGGACCAATCCCAAGGGATTAAGGAATCCCCAATTCCTATCAAACTGATCTCAATTCCCATTCAACTGATCCTAAAGGACTCAGGCACCCCCAATTCCCACTAAACTGATCCCAAGGGATTCGGGAACCCAAATTCCCATTGAACTGATCCCAATTCCCTCTGGACCAAATCAAAGGGATTCAGGCACCCTCAGTTTCCACTGAACTGATCCCAAGGGATTCAGGCACCCCCATTTCCCATCAAACTGATCTCAATTCCCTCTCAACTGATCCCAAGGGATTCAGGTTCCCCAATTCCCATTAAACTGATCCCAAGGGATTCAGGCATCCCAATTCCCGTTAAAGTGATCCCAATTCCCTCTGGACCCATCCTAAGGGATTCAGGCACCCCCATTTCCCATCAAACTGATCCCAATTCCCACTAAACTGATCCCAAGGGATTCAGGACCCCCAGTTCCCACTAAACTGATCCCAAGGGATTCAGGAACCCAAATTCCCATTAAACTGATCCCGATTCCCTCCTGGCCAGCTCCCACCATTCCAGTTTTTCTCCCAGAGCTGGGCACAGCTCCCTGCTCCCCCTGCCCGCCCCAAAACCCCAAATCCCATGGAAAAGATCCCAGAAAAAGCAGGAAAATGGGAATTGGGCCTGGCTGACCTTGGCCTCCTGCTCGTTGAAGGAGTTGGTGCTGAACATCTGAGCCACGGTCTCGAAGGCAGCGGTGAGGGGCAGCATGAACTGCTCATACTGATCCTCATCCTCCCCTGGAAAACAGGGAAAAAACATGGAAAAAACATGGAAAAAACATGGAAAAAACATGGGAAAATGCCCCATGAACTGCTCAGACTGATCCTCGTCCTCCCCTGGAAAACAGGGAAAAACATGGGAAAAACATGGAAAAATCGCCCATTAACTGCTCGTACTGATCCTCATCCTCCCCTGGAAAACAGGGAAAAAACATGGAAAAAACATGGGAAAACATGGGAAAATCCCCCATGAACTGCTCGTACTGATCCTCATCTTCTCCTGGAAAACAGGGAAAAAACATGGAAAAAACATGGGAAAACATGGGAAAATCTATGGAAAAATCGCCCATTAACTGCTTGTACTGATCCTCATCCTCTCCTGGAAAACAGGGAAAAATCCATGGGAAATCCATGGGAAATCCATGGGAAAATCACTCATGAACTGCTCGTACTGATCCTCATCCTCCCCTGGAAAAATGGGAAAATAATGGGAAAATCCATGGGAAAAGCATTGAAAAATATGGAAAATCCATGGAAATCAATGGGAACATCCCCCATGAACTGCTCGTACTAATCCTCATCTTCTCCTGGAAAACAGGGAAAAAACATGGAAAAAACATGGAAAAAACATGGGAAAAACATGGGAAGATCACTCATGAACTGCTCAGACTGATCCTCGTCCTCCCCTGGAAAACAGGGAAAAAACATGGAAAAAACATGGGAAAATCTATGGAAAAATCGCCCATTAACTGCTTGTACTGATCCTCATCCTCCCCTGGAAAACAGGGAAAATACATAGAAAAATCTATTGGAAAACATGGAAAAATTCCTGGAAAATCTATGGAAAAATCCCCCATGAGCTGCTCGTACTGATCCTCATCCTCCCCTGGAAAACAGGGAAAATTCCATGGAAAAACCTATGGGGAACATGCAAAAATCATTAAAAACATGGGAAAACGTGCAAACAAATGTGGAAAAACATGAGAAATCCATGGGAAATCAATGGGAAAATCCCCCATGAACTGCTCGTACTGATCCTTGTTCTCCCCTGGAAAACATGGAAAAATCCATGGGAAAACATGGAAAAATCCATGGAAAACAGGGAAAAATCTGTGGAAAAATCCATGGAAAAACATGGAAAAATCCATGGAAAACATGGAAAAATCCATGGGAAAATCCATGGGAAAAATCTGTGGAAAACATGGAAAAATCCATGGGAAAACATGGAAAAATTTGTGGAAAACATGGAAAAATCCATGGGAAAACATGGAAAAATCCATGGAAAACATGGAAAAATCCATGGAAAACATGGAAAAATCCATGGGAAAACATGGAAAAATCTGTGGAAAACATGGAAAAATCCATGGGAAAACATGGAAAAATCCATGGAAAACATGGAAAAATCTGTGGAAAACATGGAAAAATCCATGGGAAAACATGGAAAAATCCATGGGAAAACATGGAAAAATCCATGGGAAAATCCATGGGAAAAATCTGTGGAAAACATGGAAAAATCCATGGGAAAACATGGAAAAATTTGTGGAAAACATGGAAAAATCCATGGGAAAACATGGAAAAATCCATGGAAAACATGGAAAAATCTGTGGAAAACATGGAAAAATCCATGGGAAAACATGGAAAAATCCATGGAAAACATGGAAAAATCTGTGGAAAACATGGAAAAATCCATGGGAAAACATGGAAAAATCCATGGAAAACATGGAAAAATCCATGGAAAACATGGAAAAATCCATGGGAAAACATGGAAAAATCCATGGGAAAACATGGAAAAATCCATGGAAAACATGGAAAAATCTGTGGAAAACATGGAAAAATCCATGGGAAAACATGGAAAAATCCATGGAAAACATGGAAAAATCCATGGAAAACATGGAAAAATCCATGGGAAAACATGGAAAAATCTGTGGAAAACATGGAAAAATCCATGGGAAAACATGGAAAAATCCATGGAAAACATGGAAAAATCCATGGGAAAACATGGAAAAATCTGTGGAAAATATGGAAAAATCCATGGGAAAACATGGGAAAAATCCATGGGAAAACATGGAAAAATCCATGGAAAACATGGAAAAATCCGTGGAAAACATGGAAAAATCCATGGAAAACATGGAAAAATCTGTGGAAAACATGGAAAAATCCATGGGAAAACATGGAAAAATCCATGGAAAACATGGAAAAATCCGTGGAAAACATGGAAAAATCCATGGGAAAACATGGAAGAATCCATGGAAAACATGGAAAAATCTGTGGAAAAATCCATGGAAAAACATGGGAAATCCCCCATGAACTCCTCATACTGATCCTTGTCCTCCCCTGGAAAAATCATGGAGAAAACATGGGAAAATCCATGGAAAAACATGGGAAAATCTCTGGGAAAATCCCTCATGAACTGCTCGTACTGATCCTTGTCCTCCTCTGGAGGACATGGAAAAACATGGGAAAAAATGGGAAAATTATGGAACAACATGGGAAATCTATGGAAAAACATGGAGAAAACATGGAAAATCTATGGGAAAGTCCCCCATGAACTGCTTGTGCTGATCCTAATCCACTCCTGGAAAACAAACATGGAAAAATCCATGGGAAATATGGAAAAATCCATGGAAAAATCCATGGGAAATCCATGGGAAATCATGGAAAAAACCCCCCATTAACTGCTTCTACTGATGCTTGTCCTCCCCTGCAAAAACATGGGAAATCCAGGGAAAATTTATCCCCAAATCTTGTTGGGATGGGAAACTGACCCCAAATCCTATTGGGATTTCAATCCCCAGTTTTGGGATGGAAAATTTTCCCCCAACTTTTGGCGTGATGTGAAAATTTCACCCTCATTTTTACGGGGTAATTCCCCTTTACCAACCCCAACTCCTGATTTTCCACTTCCCACCCCAACCCCCCTTTAACCTGGTGGATCTCCACCTCCCTAAATCCCATAACCCACCTCCCAAAAGCTGGAATTCAGTGGGAATTCCCAGGAAAAAATAAAAAAAAATACCTAAATCCACCATGAGGAGCCGCCCCAGGGCCGTGTAGAACGTGGTGCGGCAGCGCATGTCCGTCAGGTTGGACTGGTTGTTGATGCCCAGGAAGGAAAAGTGCTCGCTCTGGAAAAGGAAAAATTGGGATGAGGTGAGGAGGGAAGAGCACCAGGAAAAAATTCCCACGTGGAAAAGGGGATTTTTCCAGAGAAAAATTGGGAGAATCTGGTGGGAAATGGAGAAATCTGGTTTTTCCAAGCTTGAGATGGATCCTGAGCATCCAGAACCCCAAAAAATTCACTGGGTTTGGGGCACTGATGGAATTCTGGAGCCTGCAGCTGCAAACCCCAATTTTCTCCCTCCTGCTGAATTCCCAAGGGAATTCCAGGAATTCTGGCTCTGCCTCTGGGGTAGGAATCCTTCAGGTTGATTGCTGGTTGTTTTCCATGGGAAAATGTAATTCCTGGTTGGGAACTGGGGCTGAAATCCCTTGGAATGCCTGGAGAACATCCCTGGCAATGCTTGGAAAACATCCTGGCAACTCCAGGAATTTCTGGAAATCCTCCCTGAGCTCCAGGAATGCCGGGAAAACATTCCAGGAATTGCCTGGAAAACCTCCCTTAATTCCAGGAATGCCTGGAAAATATTATGGGAACTCCAGGAATTCCTGGGAAACCTCCTGGAAATGATCCCTGAACTCCAGGAATTCCTGGGAAAAATTCCAGGAATTGCCTGGAAAATCTCCCTTAATTCCAGGAATGCCTGGAAAACATCATGGGAACTCCTGGAAATGCCTGGGAATCATCCCTGAACTCCAGGAATGCAGGGAAAACATTCCTGGAAATGTCTGGAAAACATTCCAGGAATTGCCTGGAAAACCTCCCTTAATTCCAGGGATGCCTGGAAAACATTATGGGAACTCCAGGAATTCTTGGAAATGCCTGGAAATTATCCCTGAACTCAAAGAATGCAGGGAAAACATTTCTGGAAATGCCTGGAAAACCTCCTTTAATTCCAGGAATGCCTGGAAAACGTCCTGGAAACTCCAGGAATTCCTGGGAAACCTCCTGGAAATGATCCCTGAACTCCAGGAATTCCTGGGAAAAATTCCAGGAATTGCCTGGAAAATCTCCCTTAATTCCAGGGATGCCTGGAAAACATTATGGGAACTCCAGGAATTCTTGGAAATGCCTGGAAATCATCCCTGAACTCCAGGAATGCAGGGAAAACATTCCTGGAAATGTCTGGAAAACATTCCAGGAATTGCCTGGAAAATCTCCTGGAAATGATCCCTGAACTCCAGGAATTCCTGGGAAACATTCCAGGAATTGCCTGGAAAACATTATGGGAACTCCAGGAATTCTTGGAAATGCCTGGAAATTATCCCTGAACTCAAAGAATGCAGGGAAAACATTCCTGGAAATGTCTGGAAAACATTCCAGGAATTGCCTGGAAAATCTCCCTTAATTCCAGGGATGCCTGGAAAACATCCATTGGAAACACCTGAAAAACCTCCCTGAAGCCCAGGAATTCCTGAAAATCCTCCTTTAATTCCAGGAATGCCTGGAGAACATCCTGGAAATAATCCCTGAACTCCAAGAATGCCGGGAAAACATCCCTGAACTCCGGGAATTCCTGGAAAACCTCCTGGAAATCATCCCTGAACTCCAGGATTGCAAACCCTCTGGAAATGCTGCTGGGATTGGGAACAGCACGGAATGGAACCCTGGAAAGGACCTCAAATCCAACCCTCCCACTGGGAATTTTCCAGGAATGAGCTTGGATTTCATGGAGAGCAAAAATCTTCGGGAATGCGAAGCGCCACCAAACGCCGCCCCCTAAAAAACCAAAATATTCCACCCAAAAACCCCCAATTTTCCAGAGGTTCCTCCAGCACCGCAGAAACCCAGGGAGGGAGATGGAATTCCAGAGGGGATCCAGGATGGAATTTTGCTGGGAATTTTGTTGGGAAGGAAGGAGCTCACCGTGTGATTGTTGAGCATGAACTGCACGGCGCTGAGCTTCACCAGCTTCCGCACGCTGCTGTACGTGCAGGGCGTCAAGGAAGAGACACAACTCCTGGAATTGCTGGAATTCCCAGGAAAAATCCCATGGATTTTTCCAGGGAAAGGCTGGAAAAATGGGATTGGGGCAGGTTTATTCAGGAAATTGGGAAATTTACGGGTTTTTCCAAGGATAATCCAAATTTCGTGAATCTCGGCTTGGGGAGACGTCCTGAGGAAAAACTCGAGGTCTGGAAGTTGTGGAATTCCTGGAAATTCTGGAATTCCTGGGAATCACTTCCAGAGCCAGGCTGGAAAAATGGGATCGGGGCTGGATTACTCAGAAATTGGGAAATTTACGTTTTTTCCAAGGATAATCCAAATTTCGTAAATCTTGGGTTGGGGAAAGCCTTGGTGACCGTTGGGGAAAAACTCAGGAACTTCTGGAATTCCTGGAGTTTATGGAATTCCTGGAAAACACTTCCAGGGACAGGCTGGAAAAATGGGATTGGGGCAGGTTTATTCAGGAAATTGGGAAATTTACGTTTTTTTCTAAGGATAATCCAAATTTTGTAAACCTCAGCTTGGGGAGACGTCCTGAGGAAAAACTCAAGGTCTGGAAGTTGTGGAATTCCTGGAAATTCTGGAATTCCTGGGAATCACTTCCAGAGCCAGGCTGGAAAAATGGGATTGGGGCAGGTTTATTCAGGAAATTGGGAAATTTACGGGTTTTTCCAAGGATAATCCAAATTTCGTAAATCTTGGGTTGGGGAAAGCCTTGGTGACCGTTGGGGAAAAACTCAGGAACTTCTGGAATTCCTGGAGTTTATGGAATTCCTGGAAAACACTTCCAGGGACAGGCTGGAAAAATGGGATTGGGGCAGGTTTATTCAAGAAATTGGGAAATTTATGTTTTTTTTCTAAGGATAATATAAATTTTGTAGATCTCGGCTTGGGGAGACGTCCTGAGGAAAAACTCGAGGTCTGGAAGTTGTGGAATTCCTGGAAATTCTGGAATTCCTGGGAATCACTTCCAGGGCCAGGCTGGAAAAGTGGGATTAGGGCTGGAATACTCCAGAAATTGGGAATTTTATGTTAATCCAAATTGTGCAAATCTCGGCTTGGGGAGAGCCTTGGTGATCTCTGGGGAAAAAATTCAGGGTCTGGAAGGGGTGGAATTCCTGGAAATTCTGGAATTCCTGGGAAACACTTCCAGAGCCAGGCTGGAAAAATGGGATTGGGGCTGGATTACTCAGAAATTGGGAAATTTATGTTTTTTTTCTAAGGATAATACAAATTTTGTTGATCTTGGCTTGGGGAGACATCCTGGGGAAAAATTTGGGGTCTGGAAATTCTGGAATTCCTGGAAATTCTGGAATTCCTGGAAAATCACTTCCAGGGCCAGGCTGGAATAACAGGATTTGGGCTGGATTACTCAGGAAATTGGGAATTTTTTGTTTTTTTTCCAAGGATAATTCAAATTTTGCAAATATCTGCTTGGGAAGACGTCATGGGGAAAACTCAGGGTCTGGAAGTTGTGGAATTCCTGGAAATTCTGGAATTCCTGGGAAACACTTCCAGGGCCAGGCTGGAAAAATGGGATTAGGGCTGGATTATTCAGCAAATTGGGAATTCTGTCTGGTTCTCAATAAATTGGGAATTCTCTTCTGTTTGTGCCAAGGATAACCCAAATTGTGCAACTCTTGGTGTGGGGGGAAAAAACCCAGGAACTTGTGGGATTCCTGAAACCTCTGGAATTCCTGGAACTTGTAGGATTCCTGAAACCTCTGGAATTCCTAAAACTTGTGGAATTCCTGGAAAACCAGAAGACAAAACTGCAACCTGCCTGTGGAAGCTCAACTCCAACGGGATTCTGACCCAAATAACCAAAAATCAACACCCCCACGAGCCTCATCCCGGCCTCCTCTCCCCTCATTCCCAAAAATCCGGGGGAAAAACCGGGAATGTGGGGCTGCTCCCATTCCAGCAGAACTTCTGGGTGGCTTTTCCCAAGGATTTGGGAGCCCTTCCCAAAAGGATATCCAATGGAGAGGTCGTTGAGCAGCTGCAGGGTCTTGGAGGTGATCGGCTCGCAGCGGCCCCAGTACTTCAGGTTGGTGATGCTGGGAAGGAAAAACATGGATCAGAGGGATTTTATGGGATTTTCCCAGGATTTTTCTGGGAATCGTGGTTGATTTCCCCATCTCCCAGTAGCACAGGGCATAAAATTGGGAATGAAATCATCAGGATCGTGTTTGGCTGGGAGAATTGTCCTGTGGAAATCCTGGATCCCAGGATAGACCCGGAATTCTGTGGGATTGGTTTCAACTGGGATTCTGTGGGATTGGTTACACCTGGAATTTCTGGGATTGGCTCCACCTGGAATTCTGAGGGATTCCAGGCCCTTGAAATTCTGTGGGATTGGTTACATCTCAAATTTCTGGGATTGGCAGCACCTGGAATTCTGTGGGACTGGTTACACCTGGAATTCTGTGGGATCCCAGGTTACACTTGGAATTTTTTGGGATCCCAGGTTACACCTGGAATTCTGTGGGGACTGGTTACATCTGGAATTTCTGTGGGATTGGCTGCACTGGAATTTCTGGGATTGGCTGCACCTGGGAGTCTCTGGGATTGGTTACATCTGGAATTTCTGGGAATGGTTGCACATGGAATTCTGAGGGATTCCAGGCTCCTGAATTTCTGTGGGATTGGTCAGACCTGGGATTTCTGGGATTCCAGGCCCCTGGGATTCTCTGGGATTGGTTACATCAGGAATTCTGTGGGATCCCAGACTACACTTGGAATTCTGTGGGATTCCAGGCCCTTGAAATTCTGTGGGATTGGCAGCACCAGGAATTCTGTGGGATTCCAGGCCTCAGGGATTCTGTGGGATTGGCAGCACCTGGAATTCTGTGGGATGCCAGGGTACACCTGGAATTCTGTGGGATTGGTTGCCCTTGGAATTTCTGGGATTCGCTGCATCTGGGATTCTGTGGGATTGGTTACACCTGGAATTTCTGGGATTGGCAGGACCTAGAATTCTGAGGGATTCCAGGCCCTTGAAAATCTGAGGGATTGGTTATACCTGGAATTTTTGGGATTGGCTACAACTGGAATTGGTTACATCTGGAATTCTGTGGGACTGGTTATACCTGGAATTTCTGGGATTGGCTACCCCTGAAATTCTCTGGGATTCTGCAGGATTGGCTGCCCTTGGAATTCTGTGGGATTGGTTGCACCTGGAATTCCATGGGTTTGGTTACATCTGGAATTTCTGGGATTGGCTGCACCTGGGATTCTCTGGGATTGGTTACAGCTGGAATTTCTGGGAATGGTTGCACATGGAATTCTGTGGGACTGGCAGCACCTGGGATTGGTTACAGCTGGAATTTCTGGGACTGGTTACACTTGGAATTCTGAGGGATTCCAGGCCCTTGGAATTCTCTGGGATTTGCTACATCTGGAATTCCGTGGGATTGGTTACATCTGGAATTTCTGGGATTGGATGCACCTGGAATTCTGAGGGATTCCAGGCTCCTGAAATTCTGTGGGATTGGTTACACTTGGAATTTCTGTGGGATTGGTCGGACCTGGGATTTCTGGGATTCCAGGCCTCAGGGATTCTGTGGGATTGGCAGCACATGGAATTCTGTGGGATGCCAAGGTACACCTGGAATTCTGTGGGATTGGTTGCCCTTGGAATTTCTGGGATTGGCTGCACTTGAATTCTGTGGCAGTGGCTGCACCTGGGATTCTCTGGGATTGGTTACACCTGGAATTTCTGGGATTGGCAGGACCTAGAATTCTGAGGGATTCCAGGCCCTTGAAAATCTGAGGGATTGGTTATACCTGGAATTTTTGGGATTGGCTACAACTGGAATTGGTTACATCTGGAATTCTGTGGCACTGGTTATACCTGAAATTTCTGGGATTGGCTACCCCTGAAATTCTCTGGGATTCTGCAGGATTGGCTGCCCTTGGAATTCTGCAGGATTGGTTGCACCTGGAATTCCATGGGTTTGGTTACATCTGGAATTTCTGGGATTGGCTGCACCTGGAAATTCTGTGTTTGGCTGCACTGGAATTTCTGGGATTGGTTATACCTGGAATTTCTGGGTTTGGTTACATCTGGAATTTCTGGGATTGACTGCACCTGGGATTTTGTGGGATTGCTTACAGCTGGGATTCTGTGGGATTGGCTGCACCTGGAATTTTCTGGGATTGGTTACATCTGGAATTCTCAGGGACCCCAGGTTACATCTGGAATTCTGTGGGACTGGCTGTACCTTGAATTTCTGGGATTCCAGGCCCCTGGGATTCTGTGGGATTGGTTACGCCTGGAATTCTGAGGGACTGGCAGTACCTGGAATTTCTGGGATTGGCTACACCTTAGAATTCTGTGGGATTCCAGGCCCTTGGAATTCTGTGGGATTGGTTACACCTGGAATTGGTTACATCTGGAATTCTGTGGGATTTGCTACACTTGGAATTTCTGGGATTGACTCCACATGGAATTCTGAGGGATTGCAGGCCCCTGGGATTCTTTGGGATTGGTTGCACCTGACATTTCTGGGATTGGTTACACCTGGAATTCTGTGGGATCCCAGGTTACACTTGGAATTTTGTGGGATTGGTTACACCTGGAATTCTTTGGGATCCCAGGTTACACCTGGAAT
Source organism: Ammospiza nelsoni (assembly GCF_027579445.1). Taxonomy (NCBI): domain Eukaryota; kingdom Metazoa; phylum Chordata; class Aves; order Passeriformes; family Passerellidae; genus Ammospiza; species Ammospiza nelsoni. The sequence continues at coordinate 4,941,481 of NC_080662.1, forward strand.
TCTGTGGGATTGGCTGCACCTGGGATTTCTGGGATTGGCTCCACATGGAATTCTGAGGGATTCCAAGCCCTTGAAATTCTGTGGGATTGGGTGCACCTGGAAATCTGTGGGATTGGTTACATCTCAAATTTCTGGGATTGGCAGCACCTGGAATTCTGTAGGACTGGTTACACCTGGAATTCTGTGGGATTGGCTGCATCTGGAATTTCTGGGATTGGCAGCACCTTAGAATTCTGTGGGATTCCAGGCCCTTGGAATTCTGTGGGGATTGGTTACATCTGGAATTTCTCTGGGATTGGCTGCACCTGGGATTTCTGGGATTGGCTGCACCTGGAATTTCTGGGATTGGCTCCACATGGAATTCTGAGGGATTCCAGGCCCTTGAAATTCTGTGGGATTGGGTGCACCTGGAAATCTGTGGGATTGGTTACATCTCAAATTTCTGGGATTGGCAGCACCTGGAATTCTGTAGGACTGGTTACACCTGGAATTCTGTGGGATTGGCTGCATCTGGAATTTCTGGGATTGGCAGCACCTTAGAATTCTGTGGGATTCCAGGCCCTTGGAATTCTGTGGGGATTGGTTACATCTGGAATTTCTGTGGGATTGGCTGCACCTGGGATTTCTGGGATTGGCTCCACATGGAATTCTGAGGGATTCCAGGCCCTTGAAATTCTGTGGGATTGGGTGCAGCTGGAAATCTGTGGGATTGGTTACACCTGGAATTTTGTGGGATCCCAGGTTACTCTTGGTATTTTGTGGGATTGGCTGCACTGGAATTTCTGGGATTGGCTGCATCTGAAATTCCCCGGGATTCCAGGCCTCTGAGACCCTGTGGGATTGGCTACACCTGGAATTTTTGTGGCATTTGGAAAATCCCATCCTAAACTCCCCGAGCTCCCTAAACCCCCTCCCAGGAGCAGCAGCAATCCCCAGGTTTTTGGGGTGAGGAATTCCAGAATTCCGGAATTCCAGAATTCCAGGAATCCTGCAGGGGCCACTCACATCTTCCCGATGAACACGCTCAGCACCATGGTCTCATCGTTCAGCCCCAGCACCTCCGACAGCCTCCGGTACAGCTGCCCAAAAAAACATGGAAAAAAGAATTCCAAACTGCCAGGAAAACTGGGAATTCTGCCCCAAAAATCTGATTTTCCCTCTCCGGGAAAAAGGGATGTTGTGGGGTTTGCACATTGGGTTGATGGAATCTCATAATCCTGATTTTTTCGTGATTTTTCCTTTTTTTTTTTTTGTCCTAGCAGCATGGCTTAGGAGGATTTGGGTTTTCCCAGGAAAATTCCCTAAAAAAATTGGGATATAAATGTGGTGCACCTCCAAACCCAGCGAGGATTTGAGGGGATTTCTCTGGAATTCTCCTTGGGAAAGGATTTGACCCCAATTCAATTTCTCGTCCGGTACAGCTGCCCAAAAAAACATGGAAAAAAAAGAATTCCAAACTGCCAGGAAAACTGGGAATTCTCCCCCAAAAATCTGATTTTCCCTCTCCGGGAAAAAGGGATGTTGTGGGGTTTGCACATTGGGTTGATGGAATCTCATAATCCTGATTTTTTTGTGATTTTTAATCTTTTTTTTTGTGTCTTAGCAGCATGGCTTGAGACTAAAAAAGGAGGATTTGAGTTTTTCCAGGAAAATTCCCTAAAAAAATTGGATTTAACTGTGCTCCACCTCCAAACCCAGCCAGGATTTGAGTGGATTTCTCTGGAATTTTCCCTGGGAAAGGATTTGACCCCAATCCAATTTCTCCTCCAGGAAGGAACAAATCCCAATCCCAATCCCAGAGCAACATTCCCCCTTTTTTTTTTTTAATTTTTAATTGGAAAAATGGATTTTATACCCCAAAGCACAGCTAGAAATCCCTTGGGATGAAGGAAATTCAGATTTATTATAATTTTAATAGCAGGGAGAAACTCAGGGGGGTGTTTGAGGTGTGCCAGGAATAAAAAAAAATTGGGAAAAGCCAAATCCACATCTCTAATTCCCAATATTTTGATCCCAGATCAGTGTTTGGAAAGTAAAAATTTGGGAATGAATGAGGAAATCACAGGAATAGGATTTAATTCCAGGGAAAATGAGGAGAAATTATAGAAATGGGATTTAATTCTAAGAGAAATCCCAGAAATGGGATTTAATTTCAGGAAGAATCACAGAAAATGGGATTTAATTCCAAGAAAAATCACAGAAAATGGGATTTAATTTCAGGAGAAATCCTAGAAAATTGGATTTCATTCTGGGAGAAATCACAGAAAATGGGATTTAATTTCAGGAGAAATCCTAGAAAATTGGATTTCATTCTGGGAGAAATCACAGAAAATGGGATTTAGTTCTGGGAGAAATCCTAGAAAATTTGATTTAATTCTGGGAGAAATCCCAGAAAATGTGATTTTATTCTGGGAGAAATCCCAGAAAATGGGATTTAATTTCAGGAGAAATCCCAGAAAATGGGATTTAATTCTGGGAGAAATCCTAGAAAACGGGATTTAACTACAACTAAAATGAGAAGAAATCCCAGAAATGGGATTTAATTCCTGGAAGAATCACAGAAAATGGGATTTAATTCTGGGAGAATCACAGAAAATGGGATTTAATTCAGGGAGAAATCCCAGAAAATGACATTTAATTCCAGGAAAAATTAGAAAAAATCCCAGAAATGGGATTTAATTCCAGGAAGAAATCACAGAAAATGGGATTCAATTTCAGGAGAAATCACAGAAAATTTTATTTAATTCCAGCTAAAATTAGGAGATATCCCAGAAATGGGATTTAATTCAAGGAAGAATCCCAGAAAATGGCATTTAATTCTGGGAGAAATACAACTGCAGCTAAAATGAGGAGAAATCACAGAAATGGGATTTAATTCCTGGAAGAATCACAGAAAATGGGATTTAATTCTGGGAGAAATCCCAGAAAATGACATTTAACTCCAGGTAAAATGAGGAGAAATCATAGAAATGGGATTTAATTCCAGGAAGAAATCCCAGAAAGTGCGATTTAACTCCAGATCAAATGAGGAGAAATCCCAAAAATGGGATTTCTTTTGAGGAGACACGCTGAGAAGTGACAGAAAACGGGAGCGAAGTGCAGACAAAACGAGGAGAAGGGAATGACTGAGGGCTGGTTTTTGAGGGGAGAGGGGGAATTTTTGGGAATTTGGGAATTCTGCCCACCTTGGAAGATTTCTGCACCTGGTCCCCGATGTAGATCTTGCGGAACTGCTCGAAGAAGCTGAGCATGGCCAGCTCCAGCTTCTCATTGCCCGCCTGCGCCAGGCGGGAGTCGGTCAGGTTCATCAGCTGCAGCACCCTGAGGGGAAAGGGGGAGGAAAAGGGGGAGAAAAACGGGGGAAATGGGGAGAAAAAGGGGGGAAATGGGGGAAAGGAAAGGGGGGAAATGGGGGAGAGAAAAGGGGAAAGGAGAGGGGAGAAATGGGGGAGAAAAAGGGGGGAAATGGGGAGAAAAAGGGGGAGAAAAAGGGGGGAAATGGGGGAGGAAAAAGGGGAGAAAAAGGGGGGAAATGGGGGAGAAAAAGGGGGGAAATGGGGGAAAGGAAAGGGGGAAAGGGGGGAGAGAAAAGGGGAAAAGGGGGAAATGGAGGGGAAATGGGGGAGAAAAGGGGGGAGAAAAAGGGGGAAAGGGGGGAAATGGGGGGAGAGAAAGGGGGAAAGGAGAGGGGAGAAAAAGGGGGGAAATGGGGGAAAGGAAAGGGGGAAAGAAGGGGGGAAAGGGGAGAGGAGAGGGGAGAAAGGAAAGGGGGAAAAGAGGGGGAAGGAAAAGAGGAAAAGGGGGGGAAGGGGAAAAAGAAAAGGGAAAAGTAGGAGAGTAGGTGGGAAAGGGGGAAAAGGAAAGGGGGAAGGAAAAGGGGAAAGGGGGAAGGAAAGGGGGAAAAGGAAAGAGTGGGGGAAAGGGAAGATGGAAAAGGAAAGGGGGGAAGGGGGAAAGGAAGGGGCAAGGGGGAAAAGGGGGGAAGGGGGGGAAAGGAAGGGGGAAAAGAGAGGGAAGGTAAAGAGGAAAAGGGCGGAAGGAAAGGGAGAAAAGGAAAAGGGAAAAGTGGAAGAAAAGGTGGGAAAGGAAAGGGGGAAAAGGGGGAAAGGGGGGAAGGTAAAGAGGAAAACGGGGAGAAGGAAAGGGAAAAAGGAAAGAGGGAAAAAGGAAAGGGGGAAATGGGAGAAAGCAAAGGGGGAAGAGTGGGGGAAAGAGGGAAAGGAAAGGGGAAAGGGGGAAAAGAGGGGGAAGGTAAAGAGGAAAAGGAGGGGAAGGAAAGGGGGAGAAAAGAGGGAGAAAGGGGGGAGGAAAGAAGGAGAAAACAGAAAAAGGGGGGAAAGAAGAGGAAAAGTGGGGGAAAAGGAGGGGGGGGAAGATGGGGAAAACGGAAAAAGGGGGGAAAAAGAGGAAAATGGGGGGGAAGTGGGAGAAAAGGGGGAGAAAAGGAGGGGGAAAGGGGAAGTGGGAAAAGGGGGGGAGAGAAATGGGGGAAGAAATGGGAGGAAAGGGAGGGAAAACGGGGGGGAAAGAAAGTGGGAGAAAAGAGGGAGAAAAGGGGGGGAAGATGGGGGGAAAGCGGAAAAAGGGGGGAAAGAAGAGGAAAACGCAATGAAAAGGGGGGAAAAGGGGGGGAGAAGAAATGGGGGAGAAAAGGGGGGACAAAAATTCAATTTTCCCTGCTCTTTCCCCCTCATTCTCTGCTACAAGCCGAATTCCCACTGAATTTTAATCCCAAAACCCCAGGTCATGACATCATAAAATCCCAATTTTCCAAGCCCAACATTCCCAGTAATTCCCAGTATTTCCATGCAAAATATTCCCGAATCAATAATTGATGAACAATTCCTTTTTCCACCCTCATTCCCTGTCACAACCCGAATTCCCACTGGGAATCAGCAGCAGCACCCAGCCCCCTCCATCCCTTTCCAGTTGGATTTCCCACTGGAATCAGAGCTGGAAAAATGGGAATAATGCTCTCCCAGCTTTCTGGGAGTGGGATTTGCTGGAATATCCTGGGTGGATTTATGGAATATCCCAGGTGGATTTTGCAGGAATATCCTGGGTGGATTTTGCTGGAATTCCCAAATGGATTTTGCTGGAATATCCTGGGTGGATTTATGGAATATCCCAGGTGGATTTTGCTGGAATATCCTGGGTGGATTTTGCTGGAATTCCCAAATGGATTTTGTTGGAATATCCCAGGTGGGTTTAATGGAATATCCCAGGTGGATTTTTGCTGGAATTCCTGGGTGGATTTTTCTGGGATATCCTGGGTGGATTTCATGGAATATCTGGAATATCCCAGGTGGATTTCATGGAATACCCTGGGTGGGTTTAATGGAATATCCTGGGTGGATTTTTCTGGAATATCCTGATGGATTTTGCTGGAATATCTGGAATTTCCTGGGTGGATTTTTCTGGGATATTCTGATGGATTTTGCTGGAATATCTGGAATTTCCTGGGTGGATTTTGCTGGAATATCCTGGGTGGATTTTGCTGGAATATCCTGATGGATTTTGCTGGAATATCTGGAATTTCCTGGGTGGATTTTTCTGGAATTTCCTGGGTGGATTTTGCTGGAATATCCTGATGGATTTTGCTGGAATATCTGGAATTTCCTGGGTGGATTTTTCTGGAATATCCTGATGGATTTTGCTGGAATATCTGGAATTTCCTGGGTGGAGTTTTCTGGGATGTCTTGGTGGATTTTGCTGGAATGCCTGGATGGATTTTCCTGGAATATCCCCGGTGGATTTTTGTGAGATATTCTGGATGGATTTTCCTGGAATATCTGGAACATCCTGGGTAGATTTTGCTAGAATTCCCAGGTGGATTTTGCTGGAATATCTCAGTGGATTTTGCTGGAATTCCCAAATGGATTTTCTGGAATATCCTGGGTGGGTTTAATGGAATATCCTAGGTGGATTTTGCTGGAATTCCTGGGTGGATTTTTCTGGGATATCCTCAGTGGATTTTGTTGGGATATCCCAGGTAGATTTTGCTGGAATATCTCAGGTGATTTTTCTGGGATAGCCTGGGTGGATTTCATGGAATATCTGGAATATCCCAGGTGGGTTTCATGGAATATCCTGGGTGGGTTTAATGGAATATCCCAGGTGGATTTTTGTGAGATATCCTGGATGGATTTTCCCGGAATATCTGGAACATCCTGGGTAGATTTTGCTGGAATTCCCGGGTGGATTTTGCTAGAATATCTCAGTGGATTTTGCTGGAATTCCTGGATGGATTTTCCTGGAATTCCTGGATGGATTTTCCTGGAATATCCCAATGGATTCCCCTGCAGCTCCCTACCTGCACACCAGCTCTCCGTCCATGGCGTCCTGCTCGTCCGTGCTGGCGAAGGACACGCGGCCGCCGATGACGGCGCCGATGATGTACACCAGCCACGTCAGCCGCCCTGGGGACACCAGGGGACACTGTCAGGGGTGCCACCCGCCCTGGGCACACACAGCGGCCACCCCACGGCAAAAGAAATCCCAAATAAATCCATTTTTTCCAAAATAAATACGTTTTTTCCCTCAGAAAAGTCACGGTTGTAGTGGCCATAGGGTGAGGGACCTCATTCTGCCCTGGGGACACCAGGGGACACTGTCAGGGGTGCCACCGACACAGGGCACACACAGCGGCCACCCCACGGCAAAAGAAATCCCAAATAAATCCATTTTTCCCAAAATAAATACGTTTTTCCCTCAGAAAAGTCACGGTTTTAGTGGCTGCAGGGTGAGGGACCTCATTCTGCCCTGGGGACACTGTCAGGGGTGCCACCCACCCAAGGCACACACAGCTGGCACCACGGGGCAAAAGAAATCCCAAATAAATCCATTTTTCCCAAAATAAATCTGTTTTTCCCTCAGAAAAGTCACGGTTTTAGTGGCTGCAGGGTGAGGGACCTCATTCTGCCCTGGGGACACTGTCAGGGGTGCCACCCACCCAAGGCACACACAGCTGGCACCACGGGGCAAAAGAAATCCCAAATAAATCCATTTTTCCCAAAATAAATACGTTTTTTCCCTCAGAAAAGTCACGGTTGTAGTGGCCATAGGGTGAGGAACCTCATTCTGCCCTGGGGACACCAGGGGACACTGTCAGGGGTGCCACCCGCCCTGGGCACACACAGCGGCCACCCCACGGCAAAAGAAATCCCAAATAAATCCATTTTTTCCAAAATAAATACGTTTTTTCCCTCAGAAAAGTCACGGTTGTAGTGGCCATAGGGTGAGGAACCTCATTCTGCCCTGGGGACACCAGGGGACACTGTCAGGGGTGCCACCGACCCAGGGCACCCACAGCGGCCACCCCATGGCAAAAGAAATCCCAAATAAATCCATTTTTCCCAAAATAAATCTGTTTTTCCCTCAGAAAAGTCACGGTTTTAGTGGCTGCAGGGTGAGGGACCTCATTCTGCCCTGGGGACACCAGGGGACACTGTCAGGGGTGCCACCGACACAGGGCACACACAGCGGCAACCCACGGCAAAAGAAATCCCAAATAAATCCATTTTTCCCAAAATAAATCCATTTTTTCCCTCAGAAAAGTCACGGTTTTAGTGGCCATAGGGTGAGGAACCTCATTCTGCCCTGGGGACACTGTCAGGGGTGCCACCCGCCCTGGGCACACACAGCGGCCACCCACGGCAAAAGAAATCACAAATAAATCCATTTTTCCCAAAATAAATCTGCTTTTTCCCTTGGGAAAATCACAGTTTTAGTGGCTGCAGGGTGAGGGACCTCATTCTGCCCTGGGGACACTGTCAGGGGTGCCACCCACCCAAGGCACACACAGCTGGCACCACGGGGCAAAAGAAATCCCAAATAAATTCATTTTTCACAAAATAAATCAATTTTCCCCCTGGAAAATGGGATGAGCTGCAGGACAGCACCATCTCCAGCCTGTGGGGAGGGGCAAATCCACACCCAGAGCCCAGAGCAGGGAAAAGAGGGATGGGATTGATGGGATCCATGGGATCCATGGGATGGGATGGGATGGGATGGGATGGGATGGGATGGGATGGGATGGGATGGGATTGATGGGACGGGATGGGATGGATGGGATGGGATCCATGGGATGGGATGGGATCTATGGGATGGGATGGGATGGGATGGGGTGGGATGGGATGGGGTGGGATGGGATCCACAGGATGGGATGGGATCCATGGGATAGGATGGGATGGGATGGGGATGGGATCTATGGGATAGGATGGGATTGCTGGGATGGGATCCACAGGATGTGATCCATGGGATGGGATTTGGGATGGGACTGGGATCCATGGGATAGGATTTGGATCCATGGGATGGGATTGGGATAGGATGGGATGGCATTTATGATAGGACTGGGATCCACGGGATGGGATGGGGAAAACCTTCCTAACTTCAACAGGAAGGCAAGGAAATATCCTAAATTTCCCCAAATCCTGGGAATCCCTTCTCTCAGCAAGGGATTCTCCAGGAACAACACCTCTGGAAAAACAATTCCTTTGGGAAAGAGCCCCCGCCCCATGGCCAGGCTGACCTTCCTGCACCGCCAGGTCCATGGGGCTGGCGCTGGAGCTCTGATGGGATGGGATCCACAGGATTTGGGGTCCATGGGATGGGATTGGGATCCATGGGGTGGGATTTGGGATGGGACTGGGATCCATGGGATAGGATTTGGATCCATGGGGTGGGATTTGGGATCCATGGGGTGGGATTGGGATAGGATGGGATGGCATTTATGATAGGATTGGGATCCATGGGATGGGATTGGGATCCATGGATGGGATTTGGGATGGGATTTGGGATCCATGGGATGGGATTTATGATAGGATTGGGATAGGATGGGATGGGATTGGAATCCATGGGATGGGATTTGGGATGGGACTGGGATCCATGGGATGGGATTTGGATTCATGGGATGGGATTTGGGATTCATGGGATGGGATTTGGGATCCATGGGATGGGATTGGGATGGGATGGGACTGGATCCATGGGATGGGATTTAGGATCCATGGGATGGGATTTGGGAAGGGATTGGGATCCATGGGATGGGATCCATTGGACTGGATCCATTGGATGAGATTTGGATCCATGGGATGGGATATATGACAGGATTTGGGATCCATGGGATGGGATTGAGATCCATGGGATCCACTGGATGGGATTGGGATCCATGGGATGGGATTTACGATAGGATTGGGATCCATGGGATGAGATGGGATGGGCAACACTGAATAGGGAACCCCTCCCAAGGAGCAACCACACCATCCCTCCCCTCTGCAGGGATTTTCCAGGCCAGTTCCCTTGGGAAGGAGCCCCCATTCCCAGTCCAGGCTGACTTTCCTGCACGGCCAGGTCCATGGGGCTGGTGGTGCCATTGATGGGATGGGATCCATGGGATGGGATTTGGGATGGGATTGGGATCCATGAGATGGGATCCATTGGATGAGATTTGGATCCATGGGATGGGATTTATGATAGGATTGGGATTGATGTGATGGGATACAGATCTGTGGGGTGGGATGGGATGGGCAGCACTGGATAGGAAACCCTGCTCAAGGAGCAACCACACCATAGGGAGGGATGCACAGAGGGATGCCTCTCCTCTGCAGGGATTTCCCAGGCCAGTTCCCTTGGGAAGGAGCCCCCATTCCCAGTCCAGGCTGACCTTCCTGCACGGCCAGGTCCATGGGGCTGGCGCTGGCGCTCTGCAGCAGCTCCTGGTAGGACTGGGCGGCCTGGTCGAAGAGCTGCACCAGCAGCGCGCACGTCTTCTCGTACTCGCAGCGCCCGATGGTGGACAGCTGGTCCAGCTGCTGCTGCACCAGCCCCGTGTCCTCCAGAGGGTCCTCCAGGCCATCCCTGCAAAAAGCACATGGAAAATGGGACAGGGAACTCCCAGGAGGAGCAGATCCCTGGTTTCACTGACAGGAGATGCGGGTTGTGGAATTCACACAACTGTGGAATGGTTCGGTTTTCCCCACAGGATTTGGGTGGGAAAAGGTTTCAAGCACCTTCCACTGGACAACATCTTTAGTGGCCTGCTTGCCAAATGTTGGGAGCAAATTCCCAGTGCTTCCAAAGAGAAGGAAAACAATGCAGGGAGTTGTGATTTGTGTTGTTTGACTCAAGTTTTTCCCACAGAATTTGGGTGGCAAGGGGTTTCAAGCATCTTCCATTGGACAACATCTTTAATGGTCTGCTTGCCAAATTAACCAGGAATTTCTTAGTGCATTCCCAGAGTAAATTCCCAATGGAATTTCAGGAAGAAGGAAAAAAAGAATGAAATCAAAGCAGAGAGTTACATTTTTTGTTGTTTGATTCAAGATTTTCCCACAGAATTTGGACTGGAAGGATTTAAAGATCAGTTCATTTTATCTTATCTTCCACTTGCCTTGAATAGCGGAGCTGCCAAATTAATCAGAAATTTCAGGGAATACTGTTTGGAGCAAATTCCCAGTGCTTCCAGAGAGAAAACAGAAGGAAAACAAAGCAGGGAGTTACAGTTTGTGTTGTTTGATTAAAGGTTTTCCCTCAGAATTTGGGTTGGAAAAGGTTTCAAGCATCTTCCATTGGACAACATCTTTAATGGCCTGCTTGCCAAATTAACCAGGAATTTCAGAGCACGTTGTTGTGAGTAAATTCCCAGTGCTTCCAGAAGGAAAAAAAGAATGAAAACAAAGTAGGGAGTTACAATTTGTGTTGTTGGATTCAAGTTTTTGCCACAGAATTTGGACTGGAAAGTTTTAAAGCTCAGTTCCTTCCACCGACCTTTAATGGCCTGGCTGCTAAATTAATCAGGAATTTCAGAGCACATTGTTGGGAGCAAATTCCCAGTGCTTCCACAGGGGAAAAGAGAATGAAAACAAAGCAGGGAGTGTGATTTGTGTTGTTTGACTCAGGTTTTTTCCCACAGAATTTGGGCTGCAAGGGTTTAAAGCCCAGCTGCACCTGGTTGCCAAATTACCCAGGAATTTCAGGGCACTGTTGGGAGCTAATTCCCAGTGCTTGCAGAGGGAAAAGAGAAGGAAAACAAAGCAGGGAGTTATGATTTGTGTTGTTTAAGTTTTTCCCACAGAATCTGGGCTGGAAGGATTTAAAGCTCAGTTCCTTCCACCTTCCACTTGCCTTTAATGGCCTGGGTGCTAAATTAACCAGGAATTTCAGAGCACATTGTTGGGAGAAAATTCCCAGTGCTTCCAGAGGGAAAAGAGAAGGAAAACAAAGCAGGGAGTTGTGATTTCTGTTGTTTGACTCAAGTTTTCCCCAGAGAATTTGGGCTGGAAGAGGTTTCAAGCACCTTCCACTGGACATCTTTAATGGCCTGGTTGCCAAATGAACCAGGAATTTCAGGGCACACTATTGGTAGTAAATTCCCAGTGCTTCCAGAAAGAAAAAAGAAGGAAAACAAAGCAGGGAGTTATAATTTGTGTAGTTTAAGTTTTTGCCACAGAATTTGGGCTGGAAGTGTTTAAAGCCCCGCTGCACCTTCCACTGGCCAGACTGCCAAATTAACCAGGAATTTCAGGGCACTGTTGGGAGCCAATTCCCAGTGCTTCCAGAGGGAAAAGAGAACGAAAGCAAAGCAGAGAGTTGTGATTTGTGTTGGAAAGAACTTAAATCCCAGCCCATCCTGCCCCGTGCCGTGGGCAGGGCCACCTCAGCCATGTCCTCTCCAGGGGAACACCTGGACACTTCCCAGCCCTCCCAGCCCCAGGAGCATCAGCAGAAGCCTCCAGGTGTGGGATGGCCTCACCTGAGGATGATGTGCACGGATTCCAGGCGGGAGGTGATGTAGGCTTTGGTCACCTCGGGCGTGTAGGTCTCCAGCATGTGCGGCTCCGTGGCCTTCACATAGGGCACGGACGCGGCCAGGCGCTGCCACAGGCTCAGCAGGTAGTGCACACTGTTGGGGGCAAATTCCCAGTGCTTCCACAGGGAAAAGAGAAGGAAAACAAAGCAAGGAGTTATGATTTGTGTTGTTTGACTCGAGTTTTTCCCACAGGATTTGTCCTGGAAGGTGTTTAATGCTCAGGTCGCTGCACTTTCCATTGGCCTGGTGGCCAAATTAGCCTGGAATTCCAGACCATGCTGCTGGGAGAAAATTCCCAGTGCTTCCACAAGGAAAACAGAAGGAAAACAAAGCAAGGAGTTCAATTTGTGTTGTTTGACTCAGGTTTTTCCCACAGAATTTGTCCTGGAAGCTTTTTAACGCTCAGTTTGCTGCACTTTCCATTGAACTGCTGACCAAATTAACTAGGAACTTCAGATCACACTGCTGGGAGCTAATTCCCAGTGCTTCCACAGGGAAAAGAGAAAGAAAATAAACCAGGGAGTTATGATTTGTGTTGTTTGACTTTAATTTTTCCCTCAGAATTTGGGTTGGAAGGTGTTTAAAGCTCAGTTCCTTCCACCCGTTCACAAATTAGCCAGGAATTTCAGGGCATGCTGTAGGGAGCAAATTCCCAGTGCTTCTGGAGGGGAAAAAAGAAGGACAAGAAAACAGGGAGTTATGATTTCTGTTGTTTGACTTGAGTTTTTCCCACAGAATTTGAGCTTGAAGTTGTTTAATGCTCAGCTCGCTGCACCTTCCACTGGCCTTTAACGGCCTGGTAGCTAACTTAACCAGGAATTTCAGAGCACATTGTTAGGAATAAATTCCCAGTGGTTCCAGAGGGAAAAGGGAAGGAAAACAAACCAGGAACATATGATTTGTGCTGTTTGATTTATTTTTTTCCCACAGAATTTGCAAGTTCAGCTTGTTGCACTTTCAACTGGCCTTTAATGCCCTGGTTGCCAAATAACCCAGGAATTTCAGGGGACACTGTTGGGAGTAAATTCCCAGTGCTTCTGGAGGGAAAATGGAAGGAAAAGAAAGCAGGGAGTTATGATTTGTGTTGTTTGACTCAGGTTTTTCCCACAGAATTTGGGTTGGAAGGGGTTTAAAGCTCAGCTTGATGCACCTTGCACTGGCCTAGTTGCTAAATTAATGATGAATTTCAGAGCACACTGTTGGTAGTAAATTCCCAGTGTTTCCAGAGGAAAAAGGGAAGGAAAACAAAGCAGGGAGTTATGATTTGTGTTGTTTGACACAGGTTTTTCCCACAGAATTTAGGTTGGAAGTGGTTTGAAGCTCAGCTTGTTGCACCTTGCACTGGCCAAATGAACCAGGAATTTCAGGGCACACATTGATCAGTTGTTCCCAGCACTCAGGAAACACTGGGAGATAATCCCAAATTCCCAGGACATGCAGCTGAATCCCAGCCCTCCCCCAGCTCCCACACACTGCACAGCCCGAGCTGCTTCCCAGGAATTCCAATTCCACAAACAAAGGAATTTGTTTTTTAAACCTTCCCCCGTGCAGGGCTGTGGTTGTGAGCTGTACACACAGCTGGAAAGCTCAGTGGAAATATCCATGATATTCCAATTCCTCCCAATCCCCCTGAGTGCATTGCAACAGTGAAGTGAGACAGAATCCTAAAAATAAACCTTATTTAACACGTTTTTTTTTATTCCCTGCTATGATATGGAAAAGCCTCTGGAGGCATGGCAACAACTCTGCCTTCCCACATGGATTCCATTCAGGATTTCAGAGGATGATCCAGGCAGGATTTCTGTAAAAATTCCCTGTTTTCCAGGGAATGCAGAGGCCAGGGGAGGGCTGTACCTGCAGGCTGGTGACGGTGAAGTTGGCGATGAGCCGGATCACCTCGGGGTAGTTCTCCACCTTCACCAGTTCTCCCAGTTGGTAATTGCTTTTCAACCGGGCCAGCAGCCGGCAGAACTCGTGGTAATTGTTGGGGTCTGATAAACTCTGAGGGGACAAAAAGAGGAGGGGGACTCAGGAGCAGCTCTGCTGTCCCCTGCCAGAGGCTGGGATGGACCCTCATGGAATCAGAGACAGCTGCAACAACAAAACCAAGCTCCCAACAAAAGCCACCCTGCCCAGTCAGGAATTGGCACATTTCCTGGTTTTTGGGCATTTCCAGGGATGCTTCCAGTCCTTAAATACCCTTCCAATGGAGAATTGTTCTTAAAGGAGGAGTTCTGCTGTCCCCTGCCGGAGGCTCAGATCAGCATGGAATCAGAGACAGCTTCAACAGCAAGCCCAAACTCCCAACAAATCCCACTCTGCCCAGTCAGCAATCGCCACATTTCCTATTTTTTGGGAGGGTTCCAGTCCTTAAACACTCTTCCTACAGGAGCAGCTCTGCTGTCCCCTGCCAGAGACTCAGATTATCATGGAATCAGAGAGAGCTGCAACAACAAAACCAAGCTCCCAACAAATCCCACTCTGCCCAGTCAGCAATTGCCAATTTTCCTGTTTTTTGGGCACTTCCAGGGATGCTTCAAGTCCTTAAATACCCTTCCAATGGAGAATTGTCCTTACAGGATGAGTTCTGCTGTCCCCTGCCAGAGACTCAGATCATCATGAATTGGAGACAGCTCCAATTCCATGACTGGAACAAGCCCAAGCTCCTAACAAATCCCACTCTGCTCATTAAACCAGGTCACCAATTGCCACATTTCCTGGGTTTTGGGCATTTCCAGGGATGCTTCCAGTCCTTAAATACCCTTCCAATGGAGCACTGTTCTTTCAGGATGAGTTCTGCTGTTCCCTGCCAGAGGCTCAGAGCATCATGAAATCAGAGAACAAGTCCAAGCTCCCAACAAATCCCACTCTGCCCAGTCAGCAATCGCCACATTTCCTATTTTTTGGGAGGGTTCCAGTCCTTAAACACTCTTCCAATGGAGAATTGCTCCTACAGGAGCAGCTCTGCTGTCCCCTGCCAGAGACTCAGATTATCATGGAATCAGAGAGAGCTGCAACAACAAAACCAAGCTCCCAACAAATCCCACTCTGCCCAGTCAGCAATTGCCAATTTTCCTGGTTTTTGGGCATTTCCAGGGATGCTTCCAGTCCTCAAATACTCTTCCAACTGAGGAATTGCTCCTACAGGAGCAGCTCTGCTGTCCCCTGCCAGAATCTCAGATCATCATGAAATCGGAGAACAAGTTCAAGCTCCCAGCAAAACCCACTCTGCCCATTAAACCAAGTCAGCAATTGGCACATTTCCTGGTTTTTGGGCATTTCCAGGGATGCTTCCAGTCCTTAAATACCCTTCCAATGGAGAAATTGTTCTTATATCCACCATGAACCTTCCTTGGTGGTGGAATGGCAGGAAAAGGGAAGAGCAGGACAACGTTGCACTTCGCCAAGTGGGACGTGAAAAAGGATTTTTTCCAAGAAATTTTTTCCATGAAATTCATGAAAATGATATTTTGGGATTAAATGTGCTGGAGAGGATGCACAGACTCAGTTCCCCCCTGGAATACTCACCTGGGGGTTTTCCAGTATCCGTTTCACTCCATCCACCAGGTGAGATAAGAACTTTGCCCTCTCGGCGTTGTTGAAGAGGGAGCGGCGCACGGAGGCGATCTGCACCAAGCAGGATAAAACCTGCCAGGACACAGAAAAACGGGAATAAGCACAAAAACAGGGGTGAAAACAAGGAAATGAAGAAATTTTCCCCTCATGACATGAGCAGGGATTGAGGTTTGGTGCTCCTTTAGGGACCAAACAATTCTGTCTCCTCAGAAATCACAGCACCCAAACCAACAGCTCCATCCCAAAAATCACAGAATTATGGAATTCCTGAGGTTGGAAAAGCCCTTCAAGGTGAGAATCCAACCTTTGATCCCCACCTTGGCACCCAGCCCAGAGCTTTGAGTCCAGGTTTTCCCTGGACACCTCCAGGGATGGAGATTCCAATGGAATAATTTCAGATTTCCATTCAAAAAAAGGATTCTCACACCTCAAATCTCTCCTGAGATTTGATTCTCACACCTCAAACCTCTCCTTTTAAGGCCTGAAATTCAGAATTAGCCATTAACTCTCCACCAGAATAAGTGTAGTCTCCTTGGAAAAATTCTTTCTGAAGGCCCTTCCCTCTCAGCCTTGTTTTCACTAAGCTTTAAGTATGGGAAATATTTATCAGATAAATGCCTGAAAGGCCTTTTAAAATTATTTTTCCAGAAGAAACAATCAACTTTTTATTTTTCTAGAAGAAATAATTCAACTTTTTCCAGAAGAAATAATTCAACTTTTTATTTTTCCAGAATAAAAATTGTCCAACTTTTAGCTCAGTTGTGTCTCCATCCCAATGGACACGGCCTCGTTTGGAAGGGTGGAAGGAGAAATTCCAAACCTGGAATCCCAGGTTTGCCCCCCTATTCCTGTTGTGGTTTTAGGACTTTGTTTGGGAATAACAGGAGTTGCTCCCTCAAGGGGATGAGCAAACAGGAGATTCCAAGCTGTGTGAGGAGAAAGGAGGTTGGAATTCCAGCAAAAAAAGTGGTTTTAGGGAAAATCCAACCTTGGAGATGCTTCAAAACTCTCAGCAGCATTTGGACACCTCAGCACAACCTGGGCTATCTGAATCCCCAGGGAATCTCCCATAGGAATCCTAAAATAAAGGAAAATTAACCCTGGACTTACCAGAGGAGAAAATGAAGGAGGGATGGAATGATAAAGATCAAAAAACAACTGAAGGGTCGAAGAATCCAAGAATGCTGCAAGAGAAAAGAGGATTTTACCTCCATTTACAGCTTCCCACAGGTCTAATCCTTATTTTACCACCTGTGGCACATGGATTTGTCACACCAAAGCACCACAACCCCAAGAAAAATTCTCCCAGGATTTTGTATTTTTAAGGCTAAATGCTTTTCCTAGAAATTGAGTCACCCACAGGCACTTGGAACTGGGAGAAAATGACAGGAAAGTATTTTAAGAACACAATCTGTGCCTGTCAAATGCCTGCTGGGAACAGCAGGATGTGAGAAAAAGGTGCCAAGTTATTCAAGTTATTCCCTATTTTTCTTTTTAGATCCATTTTTCCTGGCTTTTGGAACAAGAGGTGAAAGACTGGAAGAGAAAAGAGATTTTAAAAGCAACATAAAATCCCCTAGGAATTAATCAGGTGGGTTTTAGGGCTGAGTTTAACCCCTGGCTTTGCAAAGTTGGGTTTATTTATAAAAACCCAAAGCCTGGGAGCATTTCCCAGGTGGGATCACCTGATCTCCAACTGGTTGGGATCTGCACAGTGCAAAGATCATCCGAGGACTCGTCCGTGGAGGTGCCGATGAAGTCGAAGTTCAGGCAGTTGTGGGTGAGCTTGAGGAGCTGCATCAGCAGCCCGTGCTGGCTCTCATCGTTCAGGTTCAGGTTCTTCCCAGAAGCCTGAGGAAAATGTGGAATTAAGGCAGGGAAACAGGAAAAAAAAAAAAAAAATTGGGAGGTAGCTGAATTTAGGCAGGATTTTATTTGTGGAACGAGCAGCAGGGGTGGTTTTATAGGTAGCGAGGCATAAGTAAAATACTGAAAAATAAATAAATATATTCCGGCATAAATAAAATCCCGGAATTTTTCCATATCAGGGATAACAGGCAGCATTGCCATGTTCCTCCCTGAACTACACAGGGATGAGGACTGAGGGATCCAGGAGATCATGGAATCCTTTTCTGTCTGACAGGAATCCTGTGCTCCCCTCCCAAGGGAATGAGGAAAACTGGGATAAAACTGGGACAAGGATTTATTTGTCAAAGATATTTAAAATAGAAATCCAAATTCTCCTTTTTTCCTGATGCTTTAAGCCAGGGAAGTTTAACCCCAGGCTCAGGATCCAGGGATTTATTTGCAGCTGGAATTGCAGAGAAGATTTTGATTTCTGGGTTTATTTTCTGTGTATTACCTAAAAATATATTTACCTAAATAATAATAACAATATTTTATATAAATATATATAATATATAAATATATATATTGTAGGTAATATGTATTATATACATATGTATATATATACACCTATGTATATATAAATATATATTATATGCATGTATATGATGTAAATATATATAACATGTAAATATATATATTATATGTATAAATAAAATCTATTTAATATGTATTATTTAAAAAAAATCGATTTATTAATATCAATTTTTTTAGGAGGAAGAACTTCCTTAATTAATCAATTTTTTCCTTGAGAAACAACAGGGAAATTTAACCCCAGGCTCAGGATCCAGGGATTTATTTGCAGCTGGAATTGTAGAGAAGAGTTTGATTTCTGGGTTTATTTTCTGTGTATTACCTAAAAATATATTTACCTAAATAATAATAAAAATATTCTATATTTTTATATTATATATAAAAATATATATAATGTATGTAATATGTATTATATACATATGTATATATATACCTATGTATATATAAATATATATTATATGCATGTATATTATGTAAATATATAACATGTAAATATGTATATGTATAAATAAAATCTATTTAATATGTATTATTTTAAAAAGTCGATTTATTAATATCAATTTTTTTAGGAGGAAGAACTTCCTTAATTAATCAATTTTTTCCTTGAGAAACAACAAGGAAGTTTAACCCAGGCTCAGAAATCAGGGATTTATTTGCAGATGGAATTGTAGAGAAGAGTTTGATTTCTGGGTTTATTTTCTGTGTATTACCTAAAAATGTATTTACCTGAATAATAACAAAAATATTTATATATAAAATATATACCTATAGAAAATATATATTTAATATGTATTATATATAGGTATATATAAATATATATATGCACATATATGATGTAAATACATATATAACATGTAAATATGTATATGTATACATAAAATCTATTTAATATGTATTATTTAAATAGAATCTATTTATTAATATCAAGTCCTTTAGGAAGGAACATTTCCTTAATGAATGAATTTTTTTCCTTGAGAAACAACAGGGAAGTTTAACCCAGGCTCAGGATCCAGGAATTTATTTGCAGCTGGAATTGTAGAGAAGAGTTTGATTTCTCTATTTTCTACTTATTACTTAATTAAAAAATTAATATTTAAAACATGTAATATTTCCTATTTAAATAAAGTCTATTAAATATTAATAATTTAAATAAAACCCATTTATTAATACAGATTCCTTCACCAACAAAAACTTCCTTAACGAATCCATTTTTTTCCTTGAAGAGCAACCCAAAACCGGATTTTTTTAGGAAGGAATTTCATCCCACCATTCCACTTCCCCAAAAAAAACCTCACCAAACTTTCCTTACCTGTTTCAGTAAACTGCAGGACAGGGTGAAAATATCAAATAAAGAGGAATCTCGGAAGGAAGAGGCGATTTTCCTGTGCTTGGTCAGGGGGTGGGTAGTGTCCGCCTGCAGGGGACAGAAACTGGGTTCAGAGCTGCTGAGGTCACACCAGGAAAAGCAGGAAAAGCAGCAGGAATCCCAGGAAATCCACCAGGAATCCCAGGAAATCCAGCAGGAATCCCAGGAAATCCAGATTTCCCTCCCCAGGACCAGTGGGATGCAATTCCCCAGCTTTTCCACGGAAAAATCCACATTTCTGTCACAAAGTTGGGTTGGGTTTATTCCCAATTCCTTCAATCTCTGCCCAAAACAGCAGCAAAATTTGGTTTTATTTGGGATTTTAGGAATGGGAATTCCCAGCTCCAAAGGGTTCAATCCCTCCTGGAGCTGCTGGGTACACAGGGATGAAGAACAGCAATTAAAATTATCCAGGTTATCCAGCTTGGACTTTGCTGGTTTATGGGATAAATGCCAGTCCTGGATCAGCCACTGGAGACCAGAGCTGGGAAAGAGCAAAACTCAGATTTTTTTCCCTCATGAAAAGGGGAAAAATGAGGGAAAATATCAAATATAAGGAATTCCAGAAGGAAGAGGTGATTTCCCTCCCCAGAACCAGTGGGATGCAACTCCCCAGCTTTTCCACGGAAAAATCCACATTTCTGTCACAAAGCTGGGTTGGGTTTATTCCCAATTCCTTCAATCTTTGCCCAAAACAGCAGCAAAAATGGGATTTATTTTGAATTTTAGAAATAGGAACTCCAAAGGGTTCAATCCCTCCTGGAGCTGCTGGGCAGAAAAGAATAAACAGCAGGAATTAAAATTCCAGATAGAAAAGGGAACTGGAAGGAGTTATCCAGGTTGGACTTTGCTGTTTTATGGGATAAATTCCTGGATCTGACACTGGAGCCCAGTACTCCAGCAAAACTCAGGGTTTTTTTTCCCATGAAAAGCGGAAAAATTAGGCAAAATTCCCATTTTTGTGACCATTCCCAGTCAAATTGCACCTGCCTCGGATGGGCATTGGGTTATCCTGGTGGGATGCAGAATTCCTGCAGAAATGTTTATATTTCACTGTTTAAACTAAATTAAATTAAATATTAATTAAAACTACATAAATATAGTTAAATTTTCAATTAAAAACTGAAATAACAAATGAAATTGAAATTTATGATAAAATTAAATTTCAATTTCCAAACCTCTCCTCCAGCATTTGAGGAACCAGGACAGCTCCAATGTTGGATTTTAGACCTGAATTTTCCCAACAATTCCATGGAGGACCCCAAAACTCCCATCTTTTATATTGTAGAAAGAAAAGCTCCAACAGATCCTAAATTTTTCAGGTGTTTTAATACCCAAGTTATTCCTCAGCTCAGACTATTGGGATTTCAGGGAGTTTAGGTAAATGAATATTATTTAATTCCTATTTCAAGCCATTTGTGGGGACGGAAAATTCCCTTTATTTTTGGCCTTGGGAAAATGGGATTTCCTTCTTCACCATCACAGTAAATTTGGCTTTAACAGTGAATTCAGCTTAAATCACTAAACTGTGCTTAAATTGGTGAACTTGGCTTAAATCAGTAAACTTGGATTAAATCAATGAATCAGGCTTCTCCATTTCCAATTCTGAAATCCCTCCATGATTTCTCTGGATTAAACAGCATCCCAGGGAAATCTGAAGTTAGTTACTTAATGAGACCAAAAAAAACCTATTTGTTTTTTCCAGCTGTTTTTTTTTTTTAAGGAAAAACAAAGACTTTTCCACTTATTGTGACCCTCAGGACTGCAGCAAAATCTGCATGCCTGAGGGAAAACCATGGGAAAAAACATGGAAAAAAGACAAAAAAACCCATGGAAATTGGGATAGCATCAGGTAAAGGTGTTTATTCCAGTTTCCAGGGGAATTTCAGAGGGAATTCCAGAGCACAGCCCTGGAGGGATTTTAAATCCTCTGGAAAAGCTGGGCCAGGATTGGGGCTGGCCAGGCCTGAGGGGCTGGGAAAGGAACATGGCTTGGAGGATCCTGAAGGATTTCTGGGGATTTTATCCCAGAAATTCCTTCACAGTTTCATCCTGGATGAAAACAATGCTTTAAAAATGGGCACAGTTGGAAAATTTTGGCGTTTTCTCCAAGGTGTAGGAGGAGGGTCAGAAAATCAGAGACTTTTCCACTCATTGTGACCCTCAGGACTGAAGCACAATCTGCACGCCTGAGGGAAAACCATGAAAAAAAAACATGAAAAAAACATGGAAAAGCCACAGAAATTGGGATAGCAGCAGGTAAAGGTGCTCATCCCAGTTTCCAGCTGCAATTCCAGAGGGAATTCCAGAGCACAGCTCTGGAGTGATTTTAAATCCTCTGGAAAAGCTGGGCCAGAATTGGGGCTGGCCAGGCCTGAGGGGCTGGGAAAAGGACACAACCTGAGAATCCTGAAGGATTTCTGGGGATTTTAGAAATTCATTCAGTTTCATCCTGGATGAAAGGATGCTTTTAAAATGGACAGAGTCGGAAAATTTGGGGTTTTTCTCCAAAGTCTAGAAGGAGGGGCAGAAAATCACAGACTTTTCCACTCATTGTGACCCTCAGGACTGCAGCAAAATCTGCATGCCTGAGGGAAAACCATGGAAAAAAAGACAGAAAAAAATGCAGAAATTTGGATAGCACCAGGTAAAGGTGCTTATTCCAGTTTCCAGCAGCAATTCCAGAGGGAATTCCAGAGCACAGCTCTGGAGGAATTTTAAATCCTCTGGAAAAGCTGGGTCAGGACTGGGCCTGGCCAGGAAAAGGATCTGGGAAAGGGACACAATCTGAGAATCCTGAAGGATTTCTGGGAATTTTATCCCAGAAATTAATTCAGAGTTTCATCATGTTGAGAGGCTTTGTTTAAAAATGGGGACAGTTAGATAATTTTGGTTTTTTTCTTGCTGGTCTAGAAGGAGGGTCAGAAAATCAGAGACTTTTGCACTCATTGTGACCCTCAGGACTCCAGCTAAATCTGCATGCCTGAGGGAAAACCATGGAAAAACCATGGAAAAAAAGAAAAAATGCAGAAATTGGGATAGTAGCAGGTAAAGGTGCTTATTCCAGTTTCCAGCAGCAATTCCAGAGGGAATTCCAGAGCACACCCCGGAGGGATTTTAAAACCTCTGGAAAAGCTGGGCCAGGATTGGGCCTGGAGAAGAACACAATCTGAGAATCCTGAAGGATTTCTGGGAATTTTATCCCAGAAATCATTCAGAGTTTCATCCTGGATGAAAGACATAGTTTAAAAATGGGGACAGTTGGAAAATTTGAGTTTTTTCTCCCTGGTCTAGAAGGAGGGGCAGAAAATCACAGACTTGTGCACTCATTGTGACCCTCAGGACTGTAACACAATCTGCACGCCTGAGGGAAAACCATTAAAAAAACCATGAAAAAACCATGGAAAACCCACAGAAATTGGGACAGCACCAGGTAAAGGTGCTTATTCCAGTTTCCAGCAGCAATTCCAGAGGGAATTCCAGAGCACAGCCTGGGGGAGGTTTTAAATCCTGTGGAAAAGCTGGGCCAGGATTGGGCCTGGCCAGGCCTCAGGGCCTGGAAAAGGATACAATCTGAGAATCCTGAAGGATTTCTGGGGATTTTATCCCAGAAATTCATTCAGAATTTCATCCTAGATGAAAACAATGCTTTAAAAATGGCAGAGTTGGAAAATTTGGGGTTATTTCTCCTTGGTCTAGAAGGAGGGTCAGAAAATCAGAGACTTTTCTTCTCATTATGACCCTCAGGACTGCATCACATTATGCCTACATGAGGGAAAACCATGGAAAAACCATGGAAAAAAGACAGAAAAAAACCACAGAAATTGGGATAGCAGAAGGTAAAGGTGCTTATTCCAGTTTCCAGAGGAATTCCAGACAAATTCCAGAGGGAATTCCAGAGCACAGCCTGGGAGGGATTTTAAATCCTCTGGAAAAGTTGGGCCAGGCCTCAGGGACTGGGAAAGGGCCACAATGTGAGAATTCAGCAGGATTTGTGGGAATTTTATCCCAAAAATTCATTCAGACTTTCATCCTGGATGAAAGGCTTTGTTTAAAAATGGGGACAATTTGGTAATTTTGGGTTTTTCTCCCTGGTAAATATGAGAGGCTGACAACAGAAAGTTCTCACACATATCCTCACTAAATCATTCTTTTTTCTTGGTTTTTTTCCCCCTTCTCATGCCAGAAAACCACACCAAAACATGGGAAAAGATGGAAGATGCCAATGAAACAAAACAATCCCTCCAGACAGGAGCTCTCAGCATCTCACCACAAAGAGGGAGTGAAAAACAACAACAACACCAACAACAACAAATACCCAACAAACACAGAAATTCCCCCTGAAACACCTCCCAGACAGCAAAATCCCCAAAATAAAAACCCAGAAAAGGCAGGACACAACAATATGAATGAGAAAATTGGACACTTACTTCACTGAGGAAGGCTGTAGCACTTACTTGATTAATTTCATTCGTTAGTTGGGACAGGATTGTCACTCCTATGATGCAGTGCTCTACACTGTCCTGGGGAGGCAAAGGCACAGCTTTTTTTTTTTTGGAAAAATTCCCTTTTTTTGTTGTTTTTTCCTTGGAAAAATTCTTGGCTAGAAAAGCTTAATCCTTATTAAAAAAATAAAATAAAGGAGATTTTGGCAGGTTGATCCGAGTCAATGAATGCAGGAAGTTGAAAGAAATATCAGGAATATTCATGAGGTGGAAAAGATGGATCCTAAAGTTTGGAGCACCCAGAAACAAATCCCTGCTCCCTGAATTTTTAAGATGAAATGTGATTTCCATGGATAGGAAAGAAAACAAAGAAAATATTCCTTGATTTTCTACCCATCCATGAGGTGGAAAAAACGGATCCTAAAGGTTGGAGCACCCAGAAACAAATCCCTGCTCCCTGAAACAATTCCCTGCTCCCCGAATTTTTAAGGAGTCAAACATTAAATGGGATTTCCATGGATGGAAAGGGAACAACAAAGCAAAAAATTTCTTCATTTTCTACTCATGCATAGGGTGGATTTGAGGGTGGAAAAGATGGATCCTAAAGGTGGGAGCATCCAGGAACAAATCCCTGTTTCCTGAATTTTTAAGGAGCTCTTCACCCTTGGAAGCCCCTACTGAAAACCACCAACATGGAAGGATCCAAACTCCTTCAGGCCATCTCCAAACTCCCAAATTTTGGTGAAACTGGGAATTCTGAGGAGGGAATCTGAGCTGCAGGAACCTGGTGCAGAGCTGGGAGCATCCAGGAACAAATCCCTGCTCCCAGGAACAAATCCCTGACTTTTAAGGAACTCTTCACCCTCAGAAGCCCCTCCTGAAAACCACAGACACAGAAGAACCCAAACTCCTCCAGGCCATCTCCAAACTCCTTTCTGGTGGATTTTGGGGAATCCTGGGAATTCCAAGGAGGGAATCTGAACCCCAAGAACCTGGTGCAGAGCTGTGAGCATCCAGGAACAATTCCCTGACTTTTAAGGAGCTCTTCACCCTCAGAATCCCCCACGGAAAACCACCAACATGGAAGAACCCAAACTCCTTCAGGCCATCTCCAAACTCCCAAATTTTGGTGAAACTTGGAATTCTGAGGAGGGAATCTGATCTGCAAAGACCTGGAGCAAATCTAGGAGGATCCAGGAACAGTTTCCTGCTCCCAGGAACAAATCCCTGAATTTTAAGGAACTCTTCACCCTCAGAAGCCCCTACTGAAAACCACAGACACAGAAGAACCCGAACTCCTCCAGGCCATCTCCAAACTCCTTTCTGGTGGATTTTGGGGAATCCTGGGAATTCCGAGGAGGGAATCTGACGTGCAAGGACCTGGTGCAGAGCTGGGAGGAGGAATGATTCCCTGCTCCCCAAATTTTTAAGGAGCTCTTCACCCTCAGAAGCCCCTCCTGAAAACCACCAACACGGAAGAACCCGAACTCCTCCAGGCCATCTCCAAACTCCTTTCTGGTGGATTTTGGTGGATCCTGGCAGCTCTGAGGAGGGAATCTGACCTGCAGGAAGCGGGTGACGTCGTTGATGACGTTCCTGAAGACGTACTCGTCCTTCTGGCAGTCGAACCAGCCCAGCTTGGTGATCCTGGCGTAGAGCTGGATCAGCGCCTGCGTCACGAACGTCGCCAGCTTCGGCCTCGTGGCCAGGTAGTTCAGCACATAATTCCCTGCAAAACGGGGAAAAGATGGAGCTGCAGGCAAAATTCAGCTCTGGGGAACGGCCTGAAGGAAAAGGATCTTTGGGGAGGTTGGTTTGCGTGGGGGAAGTTGGGAGAAATGTTGGGAATAAGAGAGAAGTGTTGGGGTTTTGTTTGGGAATTTTAAGATGCTGGGAAAGGGGTGGATTTAACCCTGGGAAAGAGTTGGATTTAGCTCTGGAATAGACCTGGGAAAAGGGTTGGACTTAGCCCTGGAAAAGGGCTGGATTTAGCTCTGGAATAAACCTGGAAAAGGGTTGGATTCAGCCCTAGGAAAGGGTTGGAATTAACCCTGGAAAAGGGCTGGATTTAGCCCTGGAATAAACCTGGAAAAAGGTTGGATTCAGCCCTAGGAAAGGGTTGGCTTCAACCCTGGAAAAGGGCTGGATTTAGCCCTGGAATAAAACTGGGAAAGGATTGGATTTAGTCCTGGAAAAGGGCTGGACTTAGTCCCAGAATAAAACTGGGAAAGGGTTGGATTTAGCCCCAGGAAAGAGTTGGATTTAACCCTGGAATAGACCTGGGAAAGGGTTGGATTTTATCCCAGCCTATTAAATCCTAATTCCTAGCCCTGCAATAAACCTGGGAAAGGACTGGATTTAACTCTGGAATAGACCTGGGAAAAGGTTGGATTTAGCCCTGGAATAAAACTGGGAAAGGGTTGGATTTAGTCCTGGAAAAGAGTTGGATTTAGCTCTGGAATAGACCTGGGAAAAGGCTGGATTTAGTCCTGGAAAAGAGTTGGGTTTAGCTCTGGAATAGACCTAGGAAAGGACTGGATTTAGTCCTGGAATAAAACTGGGAAAGGATTGGACTTAGCCCTGGAAAAGGGTTGGACTTAGCCCTGGAATTAACTTGGGAAAGGGTTGGATTTAGTCCTGGAATAAACCTGGGAAGGCTGGATTTAAATCCTAGCCTATTAAATCCTAATTCCTAGCCCTGCAATAAACCTGGGAAAGGGTTGGACTTAGCTCTGGAATAAACCTGGGAAAGGGTTGGATTTAGCCTTGGAATAAAACTGGGAAAGGATTGGATTTAGCCTTGGGAAAGGGCTGGGTTTAACCCTGGAATAAATCCAGGAAAGGGCTGGACTTAGCCCTGGAAAAGGGTTGGACTTAGTCCTGGAATAGACCTGGGAAAGGGTTGGATTTAACTCTGGAATAGACCTGGGAAAGGGTTGGACTTAGTCCTGGAAAAGAGTTGGGTTTAGCCCTGGAATAAAACTGGGAAAGGGTTGAATTTAGTCCTGGAAAAGAGTTGGATTTAGCTCTGGAATAGACCTAGGAAAGGACTGGATTTAGTCCTGGAATAAACCTGGGAAAGGATTGGATTTAGCCTTGGAATAAAACTGGGAAAGGATTGGATTTAGCCTTGGGAAAGGGCTGGGTTTAACCCTGGAATAAACCCAGGAAAGGGTTGGAATTAGCCCTGGGAAGGATTGGATTTAGTCCTGGAATAGACCTGGGAAGGGTTGGATTTAGTCCTGGAAAAGAGTTGGATTTAGCCCTGGAAGAAAACTGGGAAAGGGTTGGATTTATCCCTGGAAAAGGGTTGGATTTATCCCTGGAAAAGGGTTGGATTTAGTTCTGGAATAAACCTAGGAAAGGGTCTTGGACAATCCTAAGGGTTTTGGGCCAAACCCAAAAGGTTTTGGGGAAAAATCCCAAGGGATTTTTGGACAATCCCAAGGGGTTTTTTGGCCAATCCCATAGATTTTGGGAAAAATCCCAAGGATTCTGGACAATCCCATGTGGTTTTTAGGACAACCCCAAAGGGTTTTTTGGATAATCCCAAGGGTGTTTTGGGACAATCCCAAAGGGTTTTTGGGGAAAATCCCAAGGTTTTTTAGGAGATTCTCCAAGGGTTTTTGGGCAAGTCTCAAGAGGTTTTTGGGCCAATCCCAAGGGTTTTTTGGGACCATCCCTAAGGTTTTTTGGGACCATCCCAAAGGATTTTGGGACAATCCCAAGGACTTTTAGGGCCAAGCCCAAAGGGGTTTTAGGACAATCCCAAGGGGTTTTGGGGCCAGTCTCAAGAGGTTTTTAGGACGATCCCAATTGTTTCTGGGAAAAATCCCAAGGGGTTTTTGGGTCGACCCCAAGGGTTTTTAAGAGAATCCCAAAGGGTTTTTCGGGACAAATCCAAGGATTTTGGACAACCCCAAGAGTTCTTTGGGCCAATCCCAAAGATTTTTGGGCCAATCCCAAAGATTTTTGGGCCAACCCCAAGGATTTGGGACAATCCCAAGGATTTTTTGGGAACATCCCTAAGGTTTTTTTGGGCCAATCCCAAGGGTTTTTGGACAATCCTAAGGATCTTTAGGACAATTCCCAGGATTTTTAGGAGAATCCCAAGGATTTTTTGGGACCATCCCTAAGGTTTGTTGGGACAATCCCAAGGACTTTTGGCGACAATCCTAAAGGGGTTTTTGGGCCAAACCCAAAGGTTTTTTGGGCCAACCCCGAGGATTTTTTGGGACAACCCCAAGGGTTTTTAGGAGAATCCCAAGGATTTTTGGGACAATCTAAAGGGGATTTTGGGACTAATCCCAAGGCTTTTTTGGGGAAAATCCCAAGGGGTTTTTAGGCCAATCCCAAGCGGTTTTAGGACAATTGCAAGGATTTTTAGGAAAAATCCCAAGGGCTTTTTAGGACAATCCCAAGGATTTTTTGGGGCCAATCCCAAGGACTTTTAGGACAATCCCAAGGGATTTCTGGGACAATCCCAAGGGTTTTGGGAAAAATCCCAAGGGGTTTTTGGGCCAATCCCTAGGATTTTTTGGGTCAACCCCAAAGGTTTTTAGGACAATCCCATGGATTTTTTGGGACAATCCCAAGGATTTTTTGGGGCCAATCCCAAGAATTTTTAGGACAATCCCAAGGACTTTTGGGGCCAATCCCAAGGGGTTTTTGGGGACAATCCCAAGGATTTTTGGCCAATCCCAAGGGGGTTTATGGGAAAATTCCAAGGCTTTTGGACAATCCCAAGGATTTTGAGGACAATCCCAAGGATTTTTTGGGACAATCCCAAGGATTTTTTGGGGACAATCCCAAGAATTTTTAGGACAATCCCAAGGACTTTTGGGGACAATCCCAAGGGGTTTTTGGCCAATCCCGAAGGTTTTTAGGACAATCTCAAGGGTTTTTAAGACAATCCCAAAGACTTTTAGGATAATTCCAAGGATTTTTTGGGGACAATCCCAAGGGGTTTTTGGGGACAACCCAAAGGTTTTTTTGGGCCAATCCTAAGAATTTTGAGGACAATCCCAAGGATTTTTTGGGCCAATCCCAAGAATTTTTAGGACAATCCCAAGGATTTTTTGGGGACAATCCCAAGGGGTTTTTGGCCAATCCCAAAGGTTTTTAGGACAATCTCAAGGGTTTTTAAGACAATCCCAAAGATTTTTAGGACAATTCCAAGGATTTTTTGGGGCCAATCCCAAGGATTTTTGGGGACAATCCCAACGGGTTTTTGGGGACAATCCCAACGGGTTTTTGGGGACAACCCAAAGGTTTTTTTGGGCCAATCCCAAGAATTTTGAGGACAATCCCAAGGACTTTTGGGGACAATCCCAAGAATTTTTAGGACAATCCCAAGGATTTTTTGAGGACAATCCTAAGAATTTTTAGGCCAATCCCAAGAATTTTTAGGCCAATCCCAAGAATTTTGAGGACAATCCCAAGGATTTTTTGGGCCAATCCCAAGGATTTTGAGGACAATCCCAAGGATTTTTGGGACAATCCCAAGGATTTTTGGGGAGAACCCGCGGGCACTCACGGATGTCGATGCGCTGCTCCAGGGGCAGGGGGTTGTTTGTGCGCGACACCAGTTTGGTAAGGCAGGTGGCCGCCAGCAACTGGGAGTAGGAGGACTGGAAAAAAAAGGGAAAAAATTCCCAAAAAACCAAAAAAAAACCCAAAGGAATTTTAGTTCATGGGAAGTAAAATTAATGAAATTTTAATTCATGGAATTTTAATTCATGGCTTTGAAGCAAATTCCAGCCCAGGAGCTGAAAGGAAGCGGCTCCCACCTCAGAAGGATGTGGGTGAAGGACATTCCACAAATTCCACAAATTCCACAAATTCCACAAATTTACTGGGATAAAATCCCCAGGTTTTACAGGAATTCACAGGAATTTTGCAGGAATTTGCAAGAATTTACAGGGATTATGAAAGGATTTATAGGAATTCAGCAGGAATTTTGCAGCAATTTACAGGAATTTTGCAGCAATTCTGCAGAAACTCCGCAGGAATTTTTGGGACGTGGAATTCCAGGATTTTGGGGAATTTGGGGATGTGGAATTCCACAATTTTGAGGGAATTCTGGGGAATTTCTGGGATGCGAAATTCCATGACTTCGGGGAATTTTTGGGATGTGGAATCCCATGATTTTTGGGGAATTTCTGAGATGTAAAAATCCACAATTTGGGGCAATTTTTGGGATGTGGAATTCCAAGATTGTGGGCAATTTTTGGGATGTGGAATCCCATTATTTTTGGGAAATTTCTGGGATGTGGAATTCCATGATTTTGGGGAATTTGGGGATGTGGAATCCTATGATTCTGGGGAATGTTTGTGCTGTGGAATTCCAGGATTTTGGGGAATTTTTGGGGAACTTTTGGGGAATCTTTGGGATGTGAAATTCCATGACTTTAAGGAATTCTTGGGACGTGGAATTCCACAATTTTAGGGAATGTTTGGGATGTGGAATCCCAGGATTTTGGGGAATTTTTGGGAATTCTGGGGAATATTTGGGATGTGGAATTCCATGACTTTGGGGAATATTTGGGATGTGGAAATCCACTATTTGGGGAATTTGGGGATGTGGAATTCCAGGATTTCGGGGACTGTTTGGGATGTGGAATTCCAAAATTTTGGGGAATTTTTGGGGAACTTTTGGGGAATCTTTGGGATGTGGAATTCCATGACTTTAAGGAATTCTTGGGACGTGGAATTCCACAATTTTAGGGAATGTTTGGGATGTGGAATCCCAGGATTTTGGGGAATTTTTGGGAATTCTGGGGAATATTTGGGATGTGCTCACGCTGCCTCTCTCAAGGAGGAGCTGGCACTTGGGGAAAGTTGGTGAACTCCACCAGGGCATGGAATTCCAGGAATTTAGGGAATTTTTTTGGAATTCTGGGGAATTTTTGAGATGTGGAATCCCATTATTTTGGGGGATTTTTGGGACGTGGAAACCCATGATTTTGGGGAATTTGGAGATGTGGAATTCTAGCATTTTTGGGATGTGGAATTCCAGGATTTTGGGGAGTTTTGGGAATGTGGAAATCCACAATTTGGGGCCAATTTTTGGGATGTGGAATTCCAGGATTTTGGGGAATATTTTGGGATGTGGATTCTGGGAAATTTTTGGGAATTCTGTGGAATTTTTGGGGATATTTGGGATGTACTCAGGCTGCCTCTCTCGAGGTGCAGCTGGCACTTGGGGAATGTTGGTGAACCCCACCAGGGCATGGAATCCCAGGATTTTTGGGAATTTTTGGGATGTGGAATTCCAGGATTTTGAGGAAGTTTTGGGACTTGGAATTCCACAGTTCTGGAGAATTTTTGGGAATTCTGGGGAATTTTTGGGGATATTTTGGGAATGTTTAGGATGCGCTCACACTGCCTGTCTCGAGGTGCAGCTGGCACTTGGGGCTGTTGGTGAACCCCACCAGGACATGGAATCCCATGAATTTGGGGAATTTTTGGGATGTGGAATCCCATGATTTTAGGGAATTTTTGGGGATATTTTGGGAATGTTGGGGGTGTACTCACGCTGCCTCTCCCGAGGCGCAGCTGGCACTTGGGGAATGTTGGTGAACCCCACTAGGGCATGGAATCCCAGGATTTTTGGGAATTTTTGGGATGTGGAATCCCAGGATTTTGAGGAAGTTTTGGGACTTGGAATTCCACAATTCTGGAGAATTTTTGGGAATTCTGGGGAATTTTTGGGAATGTTTAGGATGCGCTCACGCTGCCTCTCTCGAGGCGCAGCTGGCACTTGGGGCTGTTAGTGAACTCCACCAGGGCATGGAATCCCATGAATTTGGGGAATTTTTGGGATGTGGAATCCCAGGATTCTGGGGAATTTTTGGGGATGTTTTGGGAATATTTGGGGTGTGGAATCCCATGATTTTAGGGAATTTTTGGGAATGTATGGGGTGTACTCAGGTGGCCCCTCTCGAGGCGCAGCTGGCACTTGGGGAATGTTGGTGAACCCCCCCAGGACATGGAATCCCAGGATTTTTGGGAATTTTTGGGGATATTTTGGGAATGTATGGGGTGTACTCACGCTGCCCCTCTCGAGCAGCAGCTGGCACTTGCTCAGGCAGTCGGGGCTGTTGGTGAACTCCACCAGGGCCTTCTCGGCCTGCAGGCGCGTGCCCGTGTCCGTGGTCTCATAGAGCTGCTTGCACAGGTTCTCCAGCTGGGCCAGGCTCTGCCAGGGAAGGCACGGACACAGCACGGCGTGGGACACGGGAGAAACGGGGGGGAAACGGGGAAAAACGGGGGGAAATGGGGAAAAAAAACAGGGAAAAAGGGGGAGAAACAAGGGGGAAAACAGGGAAAAAACAGGGGAAAATGGGGAAAAATGGGGAAAAGCGGGGGGGAAATGGGGAGAAACAAGGGGGAAAACAGGGGAAAATGGGGAAAAATGGGGAAAAACAGGGGGAAAATGGGGAAAAATGGGGGGAAACAAGGAAAAACCAGGGGGAAATGGGGAAAAAACAGGGGGAAAACAGGGGAAAAACAGGGGAAAATGGGGAAAAAACAGGGAAAAATGGGGAGAAACAAGGGGGAAAACAGGGGGAAAGCAGGGGAAAATGGGGAAAAACCAGGGGGAAAACAGGGAGAAAACAGAGGAAAAACAGGGGAAAGCAGGGAAAAACAGGGAAAAATGGGGAAAAAACAGGGGAAAATGGGGAGAAAACAGGGGGAAAACCAGGGGGAAAATGGGGAGAAACAAGGGGGAAAACAGGGGAAAACCAGGGCAAAATGGGGAAAAACGGGGGAAAATGGGAAAAAATGGGGGGAAATGGGGAAAAATGGGGAAAAGCGGGGGGAAATGGGGAAAAATGGGGAAAAACGGGGGGAAAATGGGGAAAAACGGGGAAAAGCGGGGGGAAATGGGGGGAAAATGGGGAAAAATGGGGAAAAACGGGGGGAAATGGGGAAAAAACGGGGGGAAATGGGGAAAACCAGGGAAAAATGGGGAGAAACAAGGGGGAAAACAGGGAAAAAACAGGGGAAAATGGGGAAAAATGGGGAAAAGCGGGGGGGAAATGGGGAGAAACAAGGGGGAAAACAGGGGAAAATGGGGAAAAATGGGGAAAAACAGGGGGAAAATGGGGAAAAATGGGGGGAAAATGGGGAAAAACGGGGGGAAACAAGGAAAAACCAGGGGGAAATGGGGGAAAAACAGGGGAAAATGGGGAAAAAACAGGGAAAAATGGGGAGAAACAAGGGGGAAAACAGGGGGAAAGCAGGGGAAAATGGGGAAAAACCAGGGGGAAAACAGGGAGAAAACAGAGGAAAAACAGGGGAAAGCAGGGAAAAACAGGGAAAAATGGGGAAAAAACAGGGGAAAATGGGGAGAAAACAGGGGGAAAACAGGGGAAAACCAGGGCAAAATGGGGAAAAACGGGGGAAAATGGGGAAAAATGGGGGGAAATGGGGAAAAATGGGGAAAAACGGGGGGAAATGGGGAAAACCAGGGAAAAATGGGGAGAAACAAGGGGGAAAACAGGGAAAAAAACAGGGGAAAATGGGGAAAAACAGGGGGAAATGGGGAAAAATGGGGAAAATGGGGGCAAAATGGGGAAAAACCAGGGGGAAACCAGGGGGAAATGGGGAAAAACCAGAGGGAAAACAGGGGAAAACGGGGGAAAATGGGGAAAAACCAGGGGGAAACAGGGAAAAAACAGGGAGAAAACAGGGAAAAATGGGGAGAAACAAGGGGGAAAACAGGGGAATAACAGGGGAAAGTGGGGAAAAAACAGGGAAAAACAGGGAAAAACCAGGGGAAACCAGGGAAAAATGGGGAAAAACCAGGGGGAAAACAGGGAAAAACCAGGGAAAAATGGGGAAAAGGCAGGGGAAAAACAGGGGAAACACAGGGGAAAACAGGGGAAAAACGGGGGAAAATGGGGAAAAACCAGGGGGAAAACCAGGGGGAAAACAGGGAAAAATGGGGAAAAGCCAGGGAGAAAACAGAGGAAAAAACAAGGGGGAAAATGGGGAAAACCAGGGGAAAATTGGGAAAAATGGGGGAAAAACAGGGGAAAATGGGGAAAAGCCAGGGAGAAAACAGGGGAAAAAACAAGGGGGAAAATGGGGAAAAACCAGGGAAAAATGGGGGGAAAATGGGGAAAAAACAGGGGGAAACCAGGGGGAAATGGGGAAAAAACAGAGGGAAAACAGGGGAAAACGGGGAAAAAACAGGGGGAAATGGGGAAAATGGGGAAAACCAGGGAAAAATGGGGAGAAACAAGGGGGAAAACAGGGGAAAAACAGGGAGAAAACGGGGAAAAATGGAAAAAACAGGGGAAAACCAGGGGAAACCAGGGAGAAAACAGGGGAAAAATGGGGAAAAAAACGGGGAAAAATGGGGAAAGAACAGGGGGAAGACAGGGAAAAAACATGGGGAAAAACAGGGGAAAAACAGGGAAAAAAGGGGAAAAGCCAGGGAGAAAACAGGGAAAAAATAGGGGAAAAACCGGGGGAAAATGGGGAAAAACCAGGGGGAAAATAGGGGAAAATGGGGAAAAATGAGGAAAAAACAGGGAGAAAACAGGGAAAAAACAGGGAAGAAAGGGGAAAAACCAGGGAAAAATGGGGAAAAGGCAGGGGGAAAACAGGGGAAAAACAGGGAAAAATGAGGGGAAAACAGGGGAAAAACAGGGGGAAAAACAGGGAAAAATGAGGAAAAAAACAGGGGGAAACCAGGGGAAAAAACAGGGGAAAACCAGAGAGAAAACAGGGAAAAAATGGGGAAAAAACGGGGAAAATGAGGAAAAAACCAGGGCAAACCAGGGCAAACCAGGCATTTTTATTCAACATTTCCACAAAATTCCATCATTTCTGTTTTCATCCACAATCTCCACAATTTTGGGAGTTTTCATCCATAATTTCCACAAAATTTCCATAATTTTAGGACTTTTCATCCATAATTTCCATAACTTTGGGACTTTTAACCCATAATTTCCATAAAATTTGCATAATTTTGGGAGTTTTTAATCCATAATTTCCACAAAATTTGCATAATTTTGAGAGTTTTCATCCATAATTTCCATAAATTTGGGACTTTTAACCCATAATTTCCATAAAATTTGCATAATTTTGGGAGTTTTCATCCATAATTTCCACAAAATTTCCATAATTTTAGGAGTTTTCACCCATAATTTCCATCAATTTGGGAGTTTTAACCCATAATTTGCATAAAATTTGCATAATTTGGGTTTAAGGAAAGAGGAATTTAAAGGAAAAAATTGGAAAAATCTGCTTCCAAATGGGGAAAAAAAATTGAATTTACGACCCCTCTCTGCTCCAATATTTTGGAAAATCCCCAAAAATTCATTCCAAGTGCAAAATTCCCATTAAAATGTTTGGGGGTTTCTTCATTCCATATAAAATCCATTAAAAATTATTTTTGGGCTTCACAAAATCAGGAAAAATTCTTTAAAATTTGGATTTGTGCTTCACAAAACCACAAAAAAATTCCTTAAAATTTGGATTTGTGCTTCTTTATTCCAGGTAAAATCCATTAAAAATTATTTTTGGGCTTCATCAAATCAGGAAAAATTCTTTAAAATTTGGATTTGTGCTTCATAATTCCACATAAAATCCATTAAAATTTTTGGGAGTTTCTTCATTCCATATAAAATCCATTAAAAATTATTTTTGGGCTTCACAAAATCAGGAAAAATTCTTTAAAAATTGGATTTGTGCTTCTTTATTCCAGGTAAAATCCATTAAAAATTATTTTAGGGCTTCACAAAATCAGGAAAAATTCCTTAAAAATTGGATTTGTGCTTCACAAAACCACAAAAAAATTCCTTAAAATTTGGATTTGTGCTTCATAATTCCAGATAAAATCCAGAAAAAATAAAAATTTTGTGCTTCAAAACTCCAGGAAAAATCAAGAAAAATTGAATTTGGGTTTCTTCATTCCAGGTAAAATCCATTAAAAATTATTTTTGGGCTTCACAAAATCAGGAAAAAATTCCTTAAAATTTGGATTTGTGCTTCACAAAACCACAAAAAAAT
Organism: Ammospiza nelsoni; assembly: GCF_027579445.1. Classification (NCBI taxonomy): domain Eukaryota; kingdom Metazoa; phylum Chordata; class Aves; order Passeriformes; family Passerellidae; genus Ammospiza; species Ammospiza nelsoni. The sequence continues at coordinate 4,977,140 of NC_080662.1, forward strand.
TCCTTAAAATTTGGATTTGTGCTTCATAATTCCACATAAAATCCATTAAAATTTTTGGGAGTTTCTTCATTCCATATAAAATCCATTAAAAATTATTTTTGGGCTTCACAAAACCACAAAATTTCCTTAAAAATTGGATTTGAGCTTCATAATTCCACATAAAATACTGAAATTTTTGGGGGTTTCTTCAGGTAAAATCCATTAAAAATTATTTTAGGGTTTCACAAAATCAGGAAAAATTCTTTAAAATTTGGATTTGAGCTTCATAATTCCAGATAAAATCCATAAAAAATTATTTTAGGGTTTCACAAAATCAGAAAAAATTCCTTAAAAATTGGATTTGTGCTTCACAAAACCACAAAAAAATTCCTTAAAATTTGGATTTGTGCTTCTTTATTCCAGGTAAAATCCATAAAAAATTATTTTAGGGTTTCACAAAATCAGGAAAAATTCCTTAAAATTTGGATTTGTGCTTCGTAATTCCAAGTAAAATCCAGAAAAAATAAAAATTTTGTGCTTCAAAACTCCAGGAAAAATCCATAAAAACTGAATTATTCAGGTGAATAAAATCCCTAAAAAATCCCAGAATTGAATTTTTGGAAATTCAGAATTTCACAGGAAGCAGCGATGGGATTTTCCCAATTTTGTTCCTAAAAATCCCCAAATTCCCAAAGAATTTTTCATTAAAAATCCCCAAATTTTAAAGAATATCCCATAAAATTAAATGGGATTTTAGGCAGGAATTTCATTACAAATTGCAGGAATTTTCCCCTGAAAAAATGGAAATTAAATGGGATTTTGGGCAGGAATTTTCCCCTGGAAAAAGGGAATTAAATGGGATTTTTGGCAGGAATTTCATGAGAAATTGCAGGAATTTCTCCCTGAAAAAAATGGAAATTAAATGGGATTTTGGGGAGGAATTTCATGAGAAATTGCAGGAATTTCTCCCTGAAAAAATGGAAATTAAATGGGATTTTGGGCAGGAATTTTCCCCTGGAAAAAGGGAATTAAATGGAATTTTGGGGAGGAATTTCCTCTGGAAAAAGGGAAATTTAATGGAATTTTTGGCAGGAATTTAATGAGAAATTGCAGGAATTTCTCCCTGAAAAAATGGAAATTAAATGGGATTTTGGGCAGGAATTTCCCTTGAAAAAATGGGAATTAAATGGGATTTTGAGCAGGAATTTCATGAGAAATTGCAGGAATTTCTCCCTGAAAAAATGGAAATTAAATGGGATTTTGGACAGGAATTTTCCCCTGGAAAAATGGAAATTAAATTTAATTTTGGGCAGGAATTTAATGAGAAATTGCAGGAATTTTCCCCTGGAAAATGGGAATTAAATGGGATTTCGGGCAGGAATTTCCCTTGGAAAAAGGGAATTAAATGGAATTTTGGGGAGGAATTTCCTCTGGAAAAAGGGAAATTTAATGGAATTTTTGGCAGGAATTTAATGAGAAATTGCAGGAATTTCTCCCTGAAAAAATGGAAAATAAATGGGATTTTGGGCAGGAATTTCCCTTGAAAAAATGGGAATTAAATGGGATTTTGGGCAGGAATTTCCCTTGGAAAAATGGGAATTAAATGGGATTTTGGCCACTCTTATTTTTTTTTTTGGGATCAGAATTAAGGCTTTGGGATTAATTCACTGGGAAGTGCCAGGGATAATAAAGAACTCCGGGGAATTCGGATTTTTCCCAAAAAAACCAAAAAAAATCCACAAGGAAAATCCCCCCAGCTGGGCCTGGATTGGGGATTTGGGGTCAATTTTAGGGTTTGGGGTCATTTTCAGGGGATTGGGGTCAATTTTAAGCAATTTAGGGTCAATTTTAGGAAATTTGGGGTCAATTTTAGGAAATTTGGGGTCATTTTTAGGGGGTTTGGGGTCAATTTTAGGAAATTTGGGGTCAATTTTAAGGTTTGGGGTCAATTTTAGGGCGTTTGGGGTCAATTTTAGTGGGTTTGGGGTCATTTTCAGGGGATTTGGGGTCAATTTTAAGGGATTTGGGGTTCATTTTAGACAATTTGGGGTCAATTTTAAGGGATTTGGGGTCAATTTTAGGGGATTTGGGGTCAATTTTAGGATGTTTGGGACCAATTTCAAGGAATTTGAGGTCAATTTTAGGGGGTTTGGGGTCATTTTCAGGGGATTTAGGGTCAATTTTAGGGGGTTTGGGGTTAATTTGAGGCGATTTGGGGTCAATTTTAGACAATTTGGGGTCAATTTTAGGGGATTTGGGGTAAATTTTAAGGGATTTGGGGACCAATTTCATGTGATTTGGGGTCAATTTTAGGGTTTTGGGGTCATTTTTAGGATGTTTGGGACCAATTTCAGGGGATTTGAGGTCAATTTTAGGGTGTTTGGGGTCATTCTCAGGGGATTTGGGGTCAATTTTAGAGGATTTGGGGTCAATTTTAAGGTTTGGGGTCAATTTTAGAGGATTTGGGGTCAATTTTAAGGTTTGGGGTCAATTTTAGAGGATTTGGGGTCAATTTTAAGGTTTGGGGTCAATTTTAGGGCGTTTGAGGTCAATTTTAAGGTGTTTAGGGTCATTTTCAGGGGATTTGGGGTCAATTTTAGGGTGTTTGGGGTCAATTTTAGGGTGTTTGGTGTCATTTTCAGGGCATTTGGGGACCAATTTCAAGGGATTTAGGGTCAATTTTAGACAATTTGGGGTCAATTTTAGGGTTTGGGGTCGATTTTAGGCAATTTGGGGTCAATTTTAGGCAATTTGGGGTCAATTTTAAGGGATTTGGGGACCAATTTTAGGAAATTTGGGGACCAATTTTAGGAAATTTGGGGACCAATTTCAAGGGGTTTGGGGTCAATTTTAAGGCGTTTGAGGTCAATTTTAAGGTCTTTAGGGTCATTTTCAGGGGCTTTGGGGTCATTTTCAAGGTGTTGGGGTCAATCTCAAGGGATTTGGGGTCAATTTTAGAGGGTTTAGGGTCAAGTTTAGGGCGTTGGGGGTCATTTTTAGAGGGTTTGGGACCAATTTTAGGGTGTTTGGGGTCATTTTTAGAGATTTTTGAGTCACTGAGGGGTTTTGGGGTTCAATTCCAGAGGGGCTGGGGCCTCTTTCTGAGGGTTTGGGGTCAATTGGAGAGGTTTAGGGTCACTCTCAGAGGGTTTGGGGTCACTCTTAAGACGTTTTGGGGTCAATTTGAGAGGGTTTGGGGTCAATTTGAGAGGGTTTGGGGTCAATTTGAGAGGGTTTCAAAGGGTTTTGGGTTCCCTCATTGGGGGTTTGAGCCCACTCTGAGGGTTTTGTTCCCTTCCTGATGGGTTCAGGTCCATTTTTCAGGGGTTCAGGTCCATTTTTCAGGGGTTCAGGTCCATTTCCCAGGGGTTCTGTCCCTGGAACAGAACCTGGAACTTTCCCAGCCCTGGATTTCCCTCCTCGCTCCTGCCCCGTGAACTTTTCCATTCTGAAATTGCCCTGAAACACCCAAAGGAAACCTTGCCCAAACCTGAGCGTGCACAGGGCTAGGAAAGGAACCCAAATCCTGCTGGGAAAGGATCCCAAATCCTGCTGGGAAAGGATCCCAAATCCTGCTGGGAAAGGATCCCAAATCCTGTGGGGAAATGAACCCAAACAGGGCTGGGAAAGGATCCCAAATCCTGCTGGGAAAGGATCCCAAATCCTGTGGGGAAAGGAACCCAAATCCTGCTGGGAAAGGATCCCAAATCCTGCGGGGAAATGAACCCAAACAGGGCTGGGAATTGACCCCAAATCCTGCTGGGAAGTGACTCCAAATCCTGCAGGGAAAGGATCCCAAATCCTGCTGGGAAAGGAAGCCAAATCCTGTGGGGAAAGGAACCCAAACAGGGCTGGGAAAGGATCCCAAATCCTGCTGGGAAAGGAACAGAACCAGACAAGGAAAGGAACCGAACCTGGCTGGGAAATGACCCCAAACCCGGCTGGGAAAGGAACCAAACCTGGCTGGGAACAGAACCCAAACAGGGCTGGGGAATGATCCCAAACCTGGATGGAAAAGGAACAGAACTGAGCAGGAAAAGGATCCCAAACAGGACCTGGAAATGACCCCAAACAGGGCTGGGAAAGGAACCCAAACATGGATGGAAAAGGACCAGAACCAGGCAGGGAAAGGATCCCAAACCTGGCTGGGAAAGAAATTGAACCAGGCAAGGAAAGAAACCCAAACAGGGCTGGGAAATGATCCCAAACCTGGGTGGAAAAGGAACCCAAACAGGGCAGGGAAAGGAACCAAACTAGGCTGGGAAATGATCCCAAACAGGGATGGAAAAGGACCAGAACCAGGCAGGAAAAGGATCCCAAACAGGACCTGGAAATGACCCCAAACAGGGCTGGGAAAGGAGCAGAACCAGGCAGGGAAAGGATCCCAAACCTGGCTGGGAAATGATCCCAAACAGGGCTGGGAAATGATCCCAAACCTGGGTGGAAAAGGAACAGAACTGAGCAGGAAAAGGATCCCAAACAGGACCTGGAAATGACCCCAAACAGGGCTGGGAAAGGAACCAGAACCAGGCAGGGAAAGGATCCCAAACCTGGCTGGGAAAGAAATAGAACCGGGCAAGGAAAGGAACCCAAAGAGGGCTGGGAAATGATCCCAAACCTGGGTGGAAAAGGAGCAGAACCAGGCAGGAAAAGGACCCCAAACCTGGCTGGGAAAGGAACCAAACTGGGCTGGGAAATGATCCCAAAGAGGGCTGGGAAAGGAACAGAACCAGGCAGAGAAAGGATCCCAAACAGGACCTGGAAATGACCCCAAACAGGGCAGAGAAATGATCCCAAACCTGGATGGAAAAGGAGCAGAACCAGGCAGGGAAAGGATCCCAAACAGGGCTGGGAAATGACCCCAAACCCGGCTGGGAAAGGAACCCGAACTGGACTCGGGAAGGAAAAATCCTGGCTGGGAAATGATCCCAAACCTGGGTGGAAAAGGAACAGAAGTGAGCAGGGAAAGGATCCCAAACAGGACCTGGAAATGACCCCGAACAGGGCTGGGAAAGGAACCAAACTGGGCTGGGAAATTATCCCAAACAGGGCTGGGAAAGAAACAGAACCAGGCAGGGAAATGACCCCAAACCCGGCTGGGATAGAAATAGAACCAGGCAAGGAAAGGAACCCAAACAGGGCTGGGAAATGATCCCAAAACCGGCTGGGAAAGGAACAGAACGGGATAAGGAAAGGAACCCAAATAGGGCCGGGAAATGACCCCAAACAGGGCTGGGAAAGGAACCCGAACATGGCTGGGAAATGACCCCAAACAGGGCAGAGAAATGATCCCAAACCTGGCTGGGAAAGGAACAGAAATGACAGAAATGACCCCAAACCCGGCTGGGAAAGGATCCCAAACCTGTCTGGCAAATGACCCCAAACAGGGCAGAGAAATGATCCCACACCTGGCTGGGAAAGAAACAGAACCGGGCAATGAAAGGAACCCAAGCTAGACTCGGAAAGGAACAGAACCCGGCTGGGAAATGATCCCAAACCCGGCCGGGAAATGACCCCAAACACGGCCGGGAAAGAAACAGAACCGGGCAAGGAAAGGAACCCAAACCCGGCCGGGAATCGACCCCAAACCCGGCCGGGAACGACCCGACCCGGGCCGGGAGTGCCGAGATCCCGCAAGCCGCGATGCCCAGCCCGGATCGAGGAGCGGATCCCAGCGCCGCCGGTGCCAGCGGGGCCCGCCCGGGGCTCCCGAGGGGATAACGGGGATCCGAGCGAGCCCGTCCCGGGATCTCCGCACCGGGCACGGAGCGGAGGGACGGGGGGACGGCCGGAGGGACGCGGGGACGCGGCGGGGGCGCGATGGGGCCGGGAGGAGCCGCGGGCAGCCGGGGGGACCCTCGGAGAGGCCGCCGGGGGCCACGGGGGGAGCGCGGCCTGCGCGCCTGGGCCGCGCCGGGCCTGGCCGGGCCTGGCCGTGCGGGGCTCGGCCGCGCGGGCCGGGGGGGCGGCGCGGGGGCGCCGGGAGGGCGGCGGGCGGGCCCGGGCGAGCCCCGCGCTGCGGCCGGAGCTCACCTGCACATGATCCGCCATCTTGCCCCATTCATGCTCCGCTCGCGCCTCCGCCCCCGCCTGCGCCGGGCCCGGCGCCACCGCGTCCCCCCGCGCCGCCGCCCGCACCGCGCATGCGCCGCGCCGGGACCACGCCCCTCCCGCGCCTGCGCGCACCGGGGCGACACGCCCCCTCCGCGCCCGCCCGGCCTATCCCGCGCCTGCGCGCGCCCAAGGGACACGCCCATAACGCGGAAGCCACGCCCATCCCGGCGAGACCGCGCCCTCGTGTTTGTGCGGGGCCTGCGCGCGGCGCCGGGACACGCCCACGGCGGTCTGGCCGCGCCCCCTCTGCGCGCGCGGCGCGCTACGTCTGACGTCACGGCGGCGGCGAGGGGCGGGGGGAGGAGGGAGGGGCGCGAGGCGGGTTTGTTGACACGGCCTTAAAGGGGCCGCGCACCGGGGACAGCACGGGGACAACACGGGGACAACACGGGGACAGCACGGGGACAGAGCCGGGACAGCGGGAACAGCACGGGGATAGAGCGGGGACAGAGCCGGGACAACGCGGGAACAGCGGGGACAGTGCAGGGACAGCACTGTGAGCACTGGCACCAGCACGCCCAGTGCCACCGATGCCTCCAGTGTGACCGGTGTGACCTAACACCAGTGCCACCGGTGCCGCCAGTGTGACCTAACACCAGTATAACCAGTGCTCCCAGTGCCCCCAGTGCCACCAGTGTCATCACGGTGAGCACTGACACCGGTATGAGCAGTGCCACCAGTGCCACCTGTTCCACCAGTGCTCCCAGTCCCCCCAGTGTCCTGCCCAGTGTTCGGTGTCCTCCCCGTTTGCTCCCAGTGCCCGTCAACACCACGGGGTGGCACAGGGGCGTGTCCTCGGTGCCATACCCACAGTGCCACACCCACTTGTCCCAAGTGCCACACCCACAGTGCCACACCCATGTGTCCGCTCGTCAGCAGTGCCACACCCATGGTGCCACACCCACGTGCCCTAGGTGCCACACCCACAGTGCCACACCCAAATGTCCAGCTGTGCCAGACCCACCTATCTGCAGTGCCACACCCATAGCGCCACACCCAGGTGTCCCCAGTGCCACACCCATGTATTCGGCAGTGCCACACCCACAGTGCCATGCCCACGTGTCTGGCTGTGCCACACCCCAATGTCCCCAATGTCACATCCATGTGTGTGCTGTGCCACTCCCCCATGTCCCCAGCGCCACACCCACGGTGTCACACCCACCTGTCCCCAGTGCCACTCCCCCGTGTCCCCAGCGCCACCCCCGTGTCCCCGTGGGGACCCACAGGAAGTCGCCGCGCTCAGGAAGCGGCAGAGCCCGGGCTGAGCGCGGCAGGGGTGGAACCCGCCTTGGTGACACCGCGGGGACACAGATCCCAGGACCCCTGGGACACTGAGGACACTCAGGGACACTTGGGGACACTCAGGACCCCCAGGACACTGCGGGCACTTGGGACCCCCAGGACACTCTGGACGCTCCAGACTCTCCGGACACGTTGGACACTTGGGGACACTCTGGACACCAGACACTGCGGACACTGTGGACACTCGGGGACACTCTGGACACTGCTGACACTCTGGACACTCAGCACACTCTGGACATTCAGGACACTCGGGGACACTGAGGACACACCGGACACTTGAGGAAACTCAGGACATTCGGGACACGTCGGACACTTGAGGACAGGCCGGACGCTTGGGACACTCGAGGACACTCGAGACAGGCCGGACACTTGGGGACACTTGAGGACAGTTAAGGACACTCAGGACAGGCCGGACACGTGGCCACTGGCCATGGAGGAGGCGGTGGTGAAGCAGGGCTGGCTGTTCCTGCAGCTGCAGCAAACCTTCGGCAAGGTCAGCGGGACTGGGGGGAACCCACGGGAATGGGGTGAACCCCACAAAAATGGGGTGAATCCCTTGGGAACGGGGTGAATCCTGTGGGAATCAGGTGAATCCCATGGGAATGGGGTGAACCCCTCAAAAATGGGGTGAATCCCTTGGGAACGGGGTGAATCCTGTGATATTGGGGTGAACCCCACAAAAATGGGGTGAATCCCTTGGGAACGGGGTGAATCCTGTGCTATTGGGGTGAACCCCACAAAAATGGGGTGAATCCCTCGGGAAAGGGGTGAATCCTGTGATATTGGGGTGAACCCCACAAAAATGGGGTGAATCCCTCGGGAACGGGGTGAATCCTGTGATATTGGGGTGAACCCCACAAAAATGGGGTGAATCCCTCGGGAACGGGGTGAATCCTGTGATATTGGGGTGAACCCCACAAAAATGGGGTGAATCCCTCGGGAACGGGGTGAATCCTGTGATATTGGGGTGAACCCCACAAAAATGGGGTGAATCCCTCGGGAACGGGGTGAATCCTGTGCTATTGGGGTGAACCCCACAAAAATGGGGTGAATCCCTCGGGAACGGGGTGAATCCTGTGATATTGGGGTGAACCCCACAAAAATGGGGTGAATCCCTCGGGAACGGGGTGAATCCTGTGATATTGGGGTGAACCCCACAAAAATGGGGTGAATCCCTCGGGAACGGGGTGAATCCTGTGATATTGGGGTGAACCCCACAAAAATGGGGTGAATCCCTCGGGAACGGGGTGAATCCTGTGATATTGGGGTGAACCCCACAAAAATGGGGTGAATCCCTCGGGAATGGGGTGAATCCTGTGATATTGGGGTGAATCCCACAAAAATGGGGTGAATCCCTCGGGAATGGGGTGAATCCTGTGATATTGGGGTGAATCCCACAAAAATGGGGTGAATCCCTCGGGAACGGGGTGAATCCTGTGATATTGGGGTGAACCCCACAAAAATGGGGTGAATCCCTCGGGAACGGGGTGAATCCTGTGATATTGGGGTGAACCCCACAAAAATGGGGTGAATCCCTCGGGAACGGGGTGAATCCTGTGATATTGGGGTGAACCCCACAAAAATGGGGTGAATCCCTTGGGAACGGGGTGAATCCTGTGCTATTGGGGTGAACCCCACAAAAATGGGGTGAATCCCTTGGGAACGGGGTGAATCCTGTGATATTGGGGTGAACCCCACAAAAATGGGGGTGAATCCCTTGGGAATGGGGTGAATCCTGTGGGAATCAGGTGAATCCCACGGGAATGGGGTGAATCCTACAGGAATGGAATGAATCCCATTGGAATGGGGTGAATTCCATGGGAACAGGGTCACCCCACCTGTTGATGCTCTGCTGTCCCTCAGCCACCACGAGGGGACAGGAGATGCTGGGGACTCTTTGTACAGACCCCCAAAAGAGCTCTGCAGAGTTAGGGGGTGACAGATGTCACCTGGGGGGGATGGATGTCACCGACCCCCAAGGCCACATTTGGGGACAGTTCCAGCCAGGGCATGATGGCTGCAGGCCCCAAAGCCACATTTGGGGACAATGATGGCTAAAGGCCCCAAAGCCTCATTTAGGGACAGTGATGGCTGCAGGCCCCAAAACCTCATTTAGGGATAATGATGTCTGCAGGCCCCAAAGTTGCGTTTGGGGACAGTTCCAGCTGGGAGGTGACGGCTGCAGGCCCCAAAGCCATATTTGGGAACAGTCACAGTTGCAGGCCCCAAAGCTGCATTTGGGGACAGTTCCAACCAGGGGATGAGGGCTGCAGGCCCCAAAACCTCATTTAGGGACAATGATGTCTGCAGGCCCCAAAGTTGCGTTTGGGGACAGTTCCAGCTGGGAGGTGACGGCTGCAGGCCCCAAAGCCATATTTGGGAACAGTGACGGCTGCAGGCCCCAAAACCTCATTTAGGGAACAGTGACAGCTGCAGGCCCCAAAGCCATATTTGGGAACAGTCACAGTTGCAGGCCCCAAAGCTGCATTTGGGGACAGTTCCAACCAGGGGATGAGGGCTGCGGGCCCCAAAGCCACATTTGGGGACAGTGACGGCTGCAGGCCCCAAAACCTCATTTAGGGAACAGCGACGGCTGCAGGCCCCAAAGCCGCGCGGCTTCCGCTGCTGATAAAGGGCCGGGGTTGGGCAATGGCTGTGAGGGGGAAGGAGCTGAGGGGCCTCTCCTGCCCCTCTCCCTTCTCTCCCTCCCCACAGAGCCCATCCCGAGGGGATCCAGCCACAGGAAGGGTGGGGATCCCATAACCCCATCCCAAAAAAAAGGGAGCCGTGGGACTCTGAGCTGCCGGGGAGGTTTTGGGGAGGTTTTGGAGCCTCTTTCCCTGCCCCCACTTCCCCTCTGCTCTGGGGCCTCCTGCGCTCCCCAAACCCGGAACTGCAGCTGCTTTTGGGACAGAGCCTGAGAGATGGAAATTTGGGGTTTTTTAGGGAAAATGGAGCTGGAAGTTGTTCATGCCTTGTGGGGTGGGTGAGGCTGGGGTGCTGGAAAGGCTTTGCTGAGTGTCAAGGGTTTATCCAGG